>NC_136510.1:44511332-45173832 GCF_053919585.1 Euprymna scolopes
ATGCTACGGTCTCCAATAGGTGTAACTAAGTGTGGCACACGGTTTTTATGGTCCGGCCAAATAGGATTGAGGCTGGGGAAACGCCTGTGGTAGAGTGTGGTGTTGTCTGGTAGTCTAATAGGAATTTGAATAACCAGCTTTGACCCTTGATTAGAGCAGCTTTGACGGATTTTTTTACAGTGCACATAAAGCGTTCTGTTTCAGCATTAGCCTGGGGCCATAGAGGTGCTATCTTCCTGTGCCTGAATCCGGTGATGGAGGCGTATGCTTTGAAATCATAGCTGTTGAAGGGTGGGCTGTTATCTGTTTTGAGAGATACTGATACCCCAAATTCGGCAAATATCTTATCCAAACAGGGTATGACTGAGTTTGTTGAGATAGAGTCTAGGATGTTGACAACAACGTAGCAGGAGTGTGAGAACAAGAAGATACTTTCCATACAACCCCACATATAAGACCTTGGTAAATGTAGAGGCAACCCTTCATACCAATTGTCACTACCCAGCTCCCCTACTCCCCGGGGAGTTGGTCCCCACTTCCCCTTCACTTCTCACATTAAAAATCGGCCTTGTGCCTAATTTGCTCAGTGGGGGAGCAAATAAATACTCTTTTCTTCGCCTTTTGGCCAAGATCAAAGTGTAGTATCTGTTCTTACTACATGCTGTACTTATGATGTAACTTTGTGATATAAAGTGGGGATCACTTTTGTGTATTAATTTAATGTAAAATGATCGCCCACTTTACAACCAGTCAGTCTCAAAGCCATTCAAGTCATTCTCCAGATCATTCAAGTTGTTTTTGAAGGATTCCAATTATTTTTTAAGCATTCAAGTCATTCTTAAGGTCATTCAATTCATCCTTAAGTTCATTGAATTCATTCTAAGTCATTTACTTTTTATTTATTTAAGTCATTTCAGCCCACTTTTCGATCATTTTAGTTTATCTTTAAGAATTTCATGCCAATCCTACATTCACACATTTATTCATTACATGAGAGCATGTGACTAATGGCTATCGGCCTTGTTTTAAAAACAGTAAGCCACGAAGAGAAATTAATAAAAATTTATGTTTCTGAAGTTTTGAGATGAAGATTGGTTATTCGTATTATTTGAATTTATCGGAATACTGTTCTAAACTAACATAAGAAAAAATTATGAGAATTAATAAAGAAGACAAAAATTTTATAATTAAAAGTTCAATTTTCAATAAGAATGATTCTCTGAGAAGCAATGCATGAAAAATGTTTTTTTTTTAAATGCTTAACAAGATCAGATTAAAACTTGAACTCTTTATTTGCATGTGGAAAATGGCAAGCGTACATGTTTTTTTAAAACAGTAAGCCACGAAGAGAAATTAATAAAAAATTGACGCTTCTGAAGTTATTGGTTATTCGTATCATTTGAATTTATTGGAATACTGTTCTCAACGTTTCAGTTAATGTAAACACCGACCTTCTTCAGGTGTATCTTGTCGAACTTAGAAAATGTTTCTATGAACTCGGAAATTTGGACGTTTCAATTGATGTAACCAAGTATTCTAACCACTGCACCATGGGTCGTTCTAGAAAATAAATTATAAAAGTGATATTCTCTTGAAGGTTGGCGGTTTAATCCTCAGTGTGGGCCACTGAAAAATACAATTGTGAATTACTTCAGACCTCTATATAGTCACGCCTGACGGAACAAAACCTGCTTCCCTGATAAATAAAGTGTTTCATTTGAAATTCTGTCCAAATTCTTCAGTTCGACAAAGACATTCGCAAGTTTGACAAGATACACCTGAAGAAGATTACGTTAACTGAAACGTTGTGAAAATCACACTCAAGATAAAACCAGTAGTCCAATGAATCAAAATAATATGATTAATAAAAATTGTTTGAACAGAGTTTGAATAAATAATTTAGAGTTTACCCTGAATGTAAAGCATGATAAATTTTATTCTATTAATATGCAACTAGCAGGATCTGTGGACATTCCCCAGGGGCCTACTACATATAATATGATACTATAGAGGACACAGCATTTTTCAACATAGGCTTAGTTCTTATGACCTCAGAGAAAGATTAAATAGGGAGATGTGTGCAGAAGAGTAGACTTTGGTTGTATGGCCACGTTGAAAAAAAAGATGAGGATGATTAAGTGAATAGATGTACAACAGTTGAGGCAGCTGATTCAGCTTAAAAGGGAAAGCCAAGGAAGAATTAGGAGAAAGTGATAAAAAAGAACCTGAGGGAAGGAGGGATAATAAAGACTTGACCAGATATAGGTTACTTAGAAAGTTAATCTTAAAGCAATGCAATACATGTCACCATGTTAAAAGGGCAATAAACTGATGATGATGATTGCATTTCCTTTTTAACTTGCAACTTTTATTAAAACCATAAATGCCGTGTTCTAAAGCAACTCTATAATACGCCTGATAGACCAAGGAAGACGACCTGTGTGTGTAAAATGTCATATAACTGCATGCAACCTGATTGATGTCAACCATTTGGATCAGATGACACAATTCAATGAATCTGACCTGGATATCTTGGGCACTGAGACACTTGTAGCATCCTAAATGGCAAAACCTGATGATTATAGTGATGATGTAGAAGCAGTAACAACAAGTTGCTCAAGTATATATCAATATCATATATTAGAGCCTTACAGAGATTTTATTTATTCAATGATGCAAGTTATAGTGATTAGTGCTTAAGGAAAGTATGTGTGTAGGAGGAGTAACTCAGACTTAACGGAAAGTGGGACAACATTTGCCATTACATCAGGCAGAATAAATCATTCAAAAGAATAAACAAATGAAGCAGAAGAGAAATCAGTTTTCAATTGGAATAAATTAAGGAGAAAAATATCCGAGTTTCAAAAGTAATTTGTAAATATTCTTTGTTTTCATTTTTTTTTTCTTTTTCCAGTCGATCTTTTTAAACATTTGAACAAAAAAATAGAAAAAACATACAAAACGTATATTTTAATATTTTAAATATGAAATCTAAATTTCATAAAAGACTAAAAAGAAAAGCAACAACTTTTTATTAAAAGTAGAACAGTTTATTTGAACATTTATGAACAAATACATAAAGATGAAAAATATTTACATTTCAGAATTCATAAAATAACAAGAAAGTATTTACAAATTGATCAGTGGATGCAAAACAGAAATATTTTTTTCTGTAGATTCAACAAAGTTGAAACAGAAAATAAACGAATTGGAATCTACAGAGAATAAACCATTTTACCAATAAAAAATATTTACAATCTACCCATAATTTGGTATAAAAATGTTGTTTGATAGTAAAATAAACATGAAATAAAATATTTAATATTGTTTAGCCAAATGAATGGGAAAAGCAGAATTGAATATTATACAAAAATGAAATATTTCAATCCATTCTTTCCTAAGACATGGCCAGAACAAATTTACATTAAAGAAAGTTTACAGACACAGAAAGGAAGAATTTAAACGTAAAATAAACATTACCCCTAATTCACCCAATAATAAAATAAAATAAAATGAAAGGTATAAAATTAATCAAATGATCTGTTTAGAAAAAAAACTAAAGACGTACAAAAATCATTGTAGATTTTTAAGGAGTGTAAAGAACTCCATGTACACGGAAACGATAAAGACAAGTATATTCTAAACTGCCGTGGTTGCTGGAAATCCGAAGTTCCACATATTGTGTTGGGTTTGCATTATTCACCTGAAATTAAATAATGAAAACTAATTTAGCATTTCACATGGGAACAATATTGAAATAAAAAGAAACTCTTTAGTGAAAATTGGTTAAAAACAAAGAAAAAAACACAGAAACATTACCTGTGTTATAAACTGCTGAATAGGTCTCCCATCATCTTTGTAAGTATAGCTGCCTAAATAGACACCTTCATGATCATCTGGACCGGATAAGCTCTATAAGGAGAGGTGAAAATTTTTAAAAATCATGAAAATCGAAGCATCTGTTGAACAGACTTTAAAAACATCCTATAGGATTTTAATTTAAAACTGTATTTTCTTATATAGCCACATCTCTTTATGTATTAGTTTATTCAATTATTAATTTACTTCCCTCTATCTTAATTTAACATTCATCTCGCTCTGTATTTCTTGTCGGAACATTTATTTTAAAAAGCATCACAGGAACATTCGCACGTAAATGAGATTTGTGACTCCAATGATACATAAAATAGTTTGTATTGTTTTCGTTGATTATTTCTTATTTTAATGACAAAATAATGTTATAAAGTAACTTTCATTTTATTTTTAAGCACTTAACATAAATTAGTTACAAAATGAATATTTAATAATTTATAAAATATTCATTTTGGTGTGAAATTTTACAATTAAGAATAGGAATTAGTTTCAGTCAACTTAAAATCCTAATAAAATAACTTAACGGTTACATTTTAGTTTATTTCAAATGTAAGTTTATCGCTTTTATAGACATTTTTAAAAAATCATGAAAATCGAAGCATCTGTTGAACAGACTTTAAAAACATCCTATAGGATTTTAATTTAAAACTGTATTTTCTTATATAGCCACATCTCTTTATGTATTAGTTTATTCAATTATTAATTTACTTGTCCGGCGTCCCGTGTCACACAAAAGATGATAATCGCCAAAATTAATTAAGGAGAAACAAATTACCTCCCTTTAAAGCCGCTTTTTATCAGTTAAAAATCATTAAAACAAATTCCGTTCCAAAAATTTTTAAACAACAAAAAACAAAATGGAACTCGTTTTCCGGTTTTAAATTGATTATTTTATTTTAAAATTAAAAAAAAAAAATCATGTTGGAAGGAGAATGTAATTTTTTTATCATCGATTTTTTTTAAAATTTAGATTCTAAATTATTAAAAACTTAAAAACAATTAACTACAATATGTTTTGAATTCGTCCTATGTGTTATATTTTAGTTTTTTTAATTTAATTTTGTTTGTAATGTGTTTTTAAAATTTTAAAGTTTTATTTATTTGGTTTAAGCATCATAATCAGTTCTTTAAAAACAAATTCACACATTTCTAAGTTAAACATGAAGTAGAGAAGCGCATAACATTTTCATATTTTATTTTCTTGTCTGTGAGTAGAAAAGCAGATAATTTTAAGCAAACCAAGATATGTATTATTGATTCTCAAAATATTACATTTTTACCTATGTCGATAAATAAAAAATGAAACTCCATGTACATATACGGATATATTAAATATTAGAAAAACAATAAAACAGATGCACTTACATATACTGAGAAATCTTTTGGTGCACTCTTAATATGTCCAAAGGGAGATATGGATTTAGGAATATGTTCCATGCTGAAGGCAGTGATTTTAATTTCATGTGATAAGCGAATCACCAACGTTCCAGTACTGCCTTCGAAGGGCCAACATTCACCGACATGGACATCAGGCTAAATCAAGAAATAAAGAAAACATAAAATAAACACACATACAAGCTATTTTTCTTCTTTTTTTTTTTTACATAGGCATAACCACTTATCAAGGCCCAGAGACCACTCGAGGATAAGGGTTAAGAGTGTACAGTGATTAATTGGACGATTATTGTGAATATTTTGATCAATGTAAACTCTAAACTTTGGGTGAATTTTTTCAAACAGGGAAATCTTTGTTCCCAATTTTCTAAAGATGTACTTAAAGGGTATTACATCTTTATAAAATACAATAAAGAAAAATTAAGTTTTCATAAAAATAGTTTTTTTACCTGAATTACAGTCTTGAGGTCTAACATCGATAATTTGACGTCATAAATAAAATTTGATTAACAGCAAATCTATCCATAAGATCTGATTTCTGGGAAATCTGATTAAATAGACAACTACTTCGATTTTTAATGCGTTAAAGAAAAATTAAGTTTTCATAAAAGAAAGTTATTTTACCTGAATTACAGTTATGGGTGAATTGGTTTTATAATAGAGAGGAAGACCAAAGATACTGATGAGGGTAGGATACTTTGTGAAAGTCTCCGAACAACGATTAGTGATCACACTGCCACCTGAAATAATAAAGAAAAGGATTTTTTCCAAAAATACATTTAAAAAGCTTCTTTAAATATATGCAACCCATAATAAAATGTCAGCTTAAAGTGGATTATTATTTTAAATAAAAATTAACACTTGGAAAGATAAATTTGTGAGCATTGAAGAATGACAGGGCTTTGATTTTAAATTTGTTTGTCAATAATTAGTTTACTGACTATAATTACTGTATTTATGGTATTTTCTTTAGCTATAGTCGAATTATTTTATCACCCAACTTAATGACCGGATCATAATTATCTATGGAGATAGGAAGATGGAAAACAAAAACGTACCTCCAGATTCCAAAGCAAAATCTGCCATTCCAGTTTTATCAGCATTGAACTTCATCAGAGCTTCGTCTAGCAAAGATCGTAGAAACTGGAAAATTAAAAATGAACATTGTGAAAGTTGTACGCATAATGAAGTTACATGTTTTACCGAATCGAGAGGGAGGGGTTAGTATAGTGTATGTTCATTTGTTATATATACTAGTCTAGCAAAACTGTGACAAAAAGGAAGAAATGAAGAAATACAATATTTCTTTAAGAATATGGATCAATATTTATAATTGACTTTCCAAACTAAAAATTCATTTGTTTTGTAAAAGATTAATTTTATTTTATAATTGATGATTTTTATCAATTGAATGTAAATGGGATGAAATTTGTCCATTTTTATTTCTGTATTAATGGAAGAAAGAATTGGGATTTGTTTTACGGCACATCAACTCTTTTAGGGTAATTTTGTGTGACACAATGTATTTATAATCATTTGATAAATTCTAAAAAGTTATTTAATTGAATGTTTGGTTTTACATATAATTGCTGGGAATTATTTGTTCTTGTTCAGGTCATTTAGTATTTGTAAAATATTATTGTATAATAAAAATATATAAATGAAAGAGCATAAACATATGTACTAATTGTCCCTAGCCGGAGTTGCCTGGGAGTCATATTACTTACGTCTTTGGTTTCCTTTTCCTTTAACAACAGAGCTTCCTTTATCAAGGATCGTACAAACTGGAAAATAAAAATTTACCATTACAATATCAATCACACTTGGTATCTTTAATCCTGTAGGTTGAGTTTCCAGTGTTTTAGTGAAAACAAAACAAGATTAAACTAATGAATACTGTCCATTGAATATAAATATATGTGCTCTTGTATAAATAAATGAGCACTCTCGTTATTTCTTCTACTACATAAAATTACACGCACACATATGTTATGCTGCCTTTATATTTTTGTAGATTCTAATATTTGTGTGGTTAATATCATTAATCAAATGATTTACTAAGTCCATGGGGCTGTGAATAAATAAAGAATACAACAAAGTGAAAACTGACACTCTTACAATATTTGAACCTGTGGCTCACCTGTACAAATGCACAAGAACAATTTTCAGTAAGTTTTTCATACACATAAAAATAATTCTAGAAGCATATGTAGATAACAAAGAAGTTATATACATATAAATATATATGTAAGTGTGTGTGTGTGTTTTATCTTGCCGTTGACGTCATGCGTCGCACAAAGACGAGCAAATGCTGAGTTATGTCTGGTTCATAAAATGCACAAGTACCAAGAAGTTATATATATATATATATATATATATATATATATATATATATATTTGTTTATTGTTATATAAACATGCTCACATCCCGCTGCTACAAATAGCCACTTGTTTCAATCAAACAACAGATATCATCAGGCAGGGACTTGACTATTCAAAAGTTCAATGAATAAATTGCTATTTGTAGCAGCGGGATGTGAGCATGTTTATATAATAATAAACAAGTATTATCAGCTCTTTTTATTGAGCACTATCTAACAACCTCGTTGAATTCATTAGTCCATTACTTTTGAATATAAAAAAACCCGAGTATATATATATATATATATATACATATATATATATATATATATATATATATATATATATATATATATATATATATATATAAATATGTGTGTGTGTGTGTGCGTGTGGATAAATTTTATGTATTAAAATTTATTAAATCCTTAAATCCTAAATTATCTTAGAAAGAATTTAAATGAAATAATTGGTTGCAAATCCAATTTTACAAGTTTCAAATTCACATGAATTGACATAAAAAAATGTCACACAAACACAGTATGTGCCCTATATTGCCCCCCCCCCCACATCAGTCCCGATATACAACATTTTAAATCAATTCATAGCAACTGTTTTTTTTGCATTCTTACCATTCTTACCTTTTCAACATATAAAAATAAGAGAAAATTAAACTAAATCGAATACTGATGAAAGTTTACCTTTGCCAGATTAGCAGAAATGTCTATTTTGACATCAGAACGAATGTGAGTGAATCCAGCAAGAGAATCAGAATGAAGAGAATTTTGAAGAGATTTTTTGATTGTCATTTCATATTTGTTCTCACAACTTATTGAACTTTGGCTGCAAAAGAAAAATTATTAAAGTTGAACTTAATCGTTGTAAAAAAAAGTGGAATTTTTATTCTTGGAAAATGATACAAATGATAACATAGTTTATTTTAAAGGAAATATAGTTGGGAAATCAAGAAACAATTTATTTTGGTTCATCCACTCATTTGTGATGTACTTGCATTAAAAAATTTAGTATTTATGTTAGAAGCTTTTCAGTTAAAAAAAATGAAAGATGCTTTTCCAGAATCGCCATCATATGAAAATAAAACAAAAATAAATCTGTATGAATGTACCCGAGATAGAAAGGAAATATTGTTCACAAAAAAAATCATGTAAATTGATCACAAAGTTTTATTTTTCATTAAAAAAATTAAATTCAGTGGCTAAACTACGAGCATCGATCCGAGTTTGAAGGAATAAAGGAGATAAGTCTAAATAATTCAAACTATTCTGGGAAGTAAATTTCAATTCATTTATGCACCAGTAAAATAAACACATCAGTATTAAACATACTTTATATGCAGAGAGAATGTAGAAGGTACATCAGAAAATTCTTAAAAAAAAATGTGAAAAATCAAACTTACCTGTTTAATGATTTTCCTAAATTTGTATTCAAAGACTGAAAAAAAATTAAAATTATAAATCGGTGAATTTGTGTGTTTACTAAGAAAATAGAAAGAAATAAAAACAAAATGGAGAAAAAGGGGAAGAGCAAATGCAGTGTCGGGGGTAGGGGGTGCGAATAGAAACAGAATTGGATGTTCTTACCTCAGATTTTCCTGGGTATTGCGACATATTTGATAGGCCAGCTGCAAAAGAGAGAAACAAAAATAACAAGATGGATAAAAACATATACTTAATCCTCTTCTTCATAAAAATGAAATTATAGCAAAGGTAGCAGTTCACCCAAAACTGGAGGTAATTCACCAATAACTGGAGGTAATTCACCCATAACCAGAGTTAGATAACCTATAACTTGAGGTAATTAACCTATAACTGGAGGTAGTTCACATATAACCTCCTGTGCAACATTTTCATTTGCTACTAAGATCTAAAAGTGCATCTCACAATTGTATATAATGCCAAAAATTAAAGGGTTTTATGATGAAAAATTCCTGCAACAAATGAAAAAGTACAAAGCTAAAAATATGCTAATCATTCAAATAGATAAATATTTCAACAGATTTGCTAAATTTTGATTCTTGTTTTTTAATTTACAATTACGTTATTCCGATTATTCTCACTATGTTCATCTTTGCTCCAAGCATAATTTTTATAATAACTCAATAGATGTCAAAACGTGTCATAAGAAAAAAAAAAAGCAATACTTACAAATGATCCACAATCCAGTGAGCAGCAGCAAAATAAAAATGGGTAGACGACGGGTAAGTCGACCAGAAGTAACACTGTCAACAAGATGAGAGACATGATTAGAAGTGGAAAGCAGACGTTTATATTATTTAACATTGATTTATATATACAGAGTGACTCCCCAAAAAACAAAAACTAAATGGAAGCCATCTAGAACATATGTTGTAGAACGGAGAAAAAAAGGGCAAAGACCCTTGTGTTTTGATGTGATGTTTTGAATATAATACACTAGTTATGACCAAAGTTTCATTTCATTCGGACAAAACAGTAAGAAACGAGGCCTTATTAGAGTTGGGGCCCGTTTTGGGGGGGAGGACACCCTGTATATATATATATATATATATATATATATATATATATATATATATATATATATATATACTATCTAGCATTACACCTAGCATTGCCCGGTTATAAAATATATTTTAATAAAATGATAGTTTTTAGACGCAAAATTGACAGAGTAGTTTGTTACAGATCATTCGACAGACAGACAAAATCACATTTATAATAAGTAGCAGGACCTGTGGAAATTCCACAGCAGACTTTTTCATATATAATATATTGATGTTGGCATTTTGTGGATGTTCAGCATAAATGAAGCCGCCCTGGTATTATTGTAGCTTTTGTGTTAAAACTGCAAAAGTATTTATCTAAGCTAGCAGTGTGTGTGTGTGTGTGTGTGTGTGTGTGTGTGTGTGTGTGTGTGAGACTAACTTGTGTTCTTTCAGCTATAATCGAAACTAAAACCAAAACTTACTAAGAATTCTTCATAAAATTATTTATTACAAGTGATGGAAAGTTATAACATTTAAACAACAATTATTCCGAAGAAAAAAGTTGTAAGCGTGACAAAGGAAATAACACACACGCAATCATATTAATATATAGATGAATCTTAACCAAAAGCCGCGAACGTTTTCGTTTTAACACACTGTACACTTGTTTTTAGCACACAAATACGATAATTTATCATGAAAATGGTAAAATTCAAACTGTGTATTACCTGTTTCGAACGAAAGAAAGTATTTATCCTTAGAGTTTAGAAAGGAAATAAAGAAACGGAAAAATGTTATGTCGATTTTTAAACATTTAATAAAACAAAACCTGTTTAGTGTTTATACTTACATTAAAGTTATGTTTGTGCAGAAACGTTTTGCACCTGCCATAAAGCCTTCTTTGGATATCGGGGTTGTCCTCACATTTCTGCAAGGTCTGTTTTCTGAAGTTGCAAATTTGTAGAAAAACAATTTTATATGTTGTTTTAATAAGTCAAATTAGATATTAAATGATTTTTTGTGATTTTATAAAACAGTATTTTGTAAAATAACTGCATAAGAAAGAAAAATTAAATGTTGTTTAAAGATTTTTTGATACATCTAAGAATATTTCGTATTTTTAATTGCCAATATTTTTCATTCTATGACCCTAAAGTATTTTGTTAGTGTCTAAATAGAAATACAATATAAATTGCTGACTTTTTCAAACACTTACCAATTATGTTAAATCTATCTGCATTGTCCATGAGATAATCACCAATTAATTCCAAGTTAGCTGCAGCATACGCCATCCTCTGAGCCATAAAGCTTTCTTTGGAGCAGGGGATGCTCCTTACATTTCTAAAAGTTCTGTTTTCTGAAGAGATTCAAAAATATAAACATTTCAGTTCAAAATAAATTTATTCTTTGTTTATAGAGTCTGAAATCTACAGGACTGGAAGAAATGTCAATCTAATACAATCTAATATCGCTTTTGTTAGAAATAAATTTTTGAATAATGCTGTGTAATACTGCCAAAACATAGAAAACAAGCTGATTTTTTTTTAGAAATTATTAATCTTATAATCAAACTAATTAAAGAATTAAAGTTTTCGAATGAGTAATATCACTTTTGGTTAAGCATTTAAAATTGTGTCCAGAGCAGAATGCGGGAAAAAAAATTGTATAGACATTAAAATTGTTTCATGTTGTTTTTATTAAATATTAATAAAAAGGAAATCATTTTGAGTTAAAATCTATTTAGCATTACGCATGTAACTTGAGAAAAACATGCTTGAAATGTGTCACCATTATGGCGAATCGAATTAAATTCACTAGCAATTTTGTTTTGATTTTGCTTTAACGCTTATCCTCTAATAAACTACCATTTTTTATGTTAAGTTTTATTTTTATTTAATCAACACAAATTACTGAAGATTTTTATTATTATTTCAATTATCATTCCTAGTAGCAGTAGTAGTAGTAGTTATAGTAGTAATATTTGTAGTAGTGTTTATGTTTATTTAAGAAACACTTATTAAAAAAATCTATTGTTTTCATATAATGTTTTGTATTTGTTACTTGTTAACAGGAATCAACTCTTTGCAGCAAAGATTTACCTGAATAAACAATCCTTTGTCTTCGAGGTCTTAACCAATAGGAATGAGGCATTGTTTGGTCTTGATCCCTAAAAACTGAAAAATAAGGAGAAAGAAACTACATTATTAAAAGAAAAGCAAAATCTATATATATATATAAAGTTGATTTTTTTATCGATCTAACATTGATATTAAAAGCCTACTTTTTCTATTTAAAAAATTATTAAAACAAACTTCTTAATATACTCAGTCATCTATTTTTTAAGGTATGCAAACTTTATTTTCGACCTGAACACAAGAGAAACACATCAGCGTTTCTAGAAAAACAAGTAACAATCTTACAATCAGACAACAGAAACCATTTCTTCAGAATGCTGTTATCATAGAATTCTGCTAAATAAAAAATAGGATCAAGGGCCACAAAAAATACAGTGTGCATCACTTAATGTTACTAAATGGTAGTGATGGGACATTCCAATATTTTTTTCTGATACCATCACCGATTCTGATACAATTACCGATTCCGATTCTGTATGAATCTCTAAATATTTAACTATAGAGTTGCTATTTATCCTGATTACCATAAAAACACATGTTAAATATGCAGATATCTTCTCGGACATAAAATTACACTTGTGGGAATGATCTATAAATTTTAGTTTAAACAAAATAAAAACAAAATTAAAAGAATCGTTTTTGGAGTTGGAAAATAGGTACAAAATGTTTCAAACGAGATATCAATTCCGATACCCCAAAAAGTTCCAATTTTCTGATTCCTGGTTTCGATTCATCGTTCCAACACTACTAAATGGTTATGTTGGGTTTTCCCTCTGCTAGCGTTTGTGCTAAATGCTATTGTGTAACTATTACTTATTATTGTAAATATGGATGCATCTCGTGAGTCAAAAATTTTTGGAAGAGGGGAGGGGAATATCTTTCTGACACATAATGAATAGGTTCATGGGCTACAAACTCCAAGAAAATTCAACTGGACAATTCTGCCTTTTTGGTGTCGGAGGTAAAAACATGCAATCATGCAGGTTAACAAATTGCTGCAATCAATGAGGCGGACTTCATGCATATAAGACAACTTTAGTGAGCTCTATGCACAAACAAACTATGTATAAAAATATCAACTCTCGATAGGATCTTGTGGTCAACATGTTTGTGTTTTTTTACTATTTTTTACTCTTTTTTACATTTTGGATTTTTATAATTTGAAAATATAAAATGTTTTTATTTTAATAAACAATCAATAGTAAAATCTAAAAATAAAAACAAATAATATCTGTAAGTTGCGTAAATACAAGAAATATGCATAATAATTTTAGTGAATTATTTATTTCAATAAAGTTTTGAACTTTATTTTAATTCATTACATTTTTTATTATTAAATATTTAAAAGAAATTATTAAGCGATTTTTGTTACAAATTATGATTATTCATATTTACTATTTTATCAGATAATTGAATGCTTGTGCAAGATAATAAAATATGAAAATGCATTTTAAATAAAATCACTATTATGTAATTATGTGTCATGTTGAAATTAGAAAAAATTCACCTCCAAAAATGTTTGTTATTCCAGATCCACCATTTTCTAATTTGATCACTAACATATCTAAAAAAAATCGTATCTCCAAATAATTATTCTCATTTGAATTAAAAGACACAGAGTTAATCCATTCAAAGGTCACAAGCTAAAATTATACTTAAATTACACTAAAAAATCACTAAACAAAGATAAATGGAACAGTAATGACACGGAAATTGATATATAATAATAAATATTAATAAAAACAATAACAAGATAGAGTAGTACTCACCACCTTGGTGAGTGCCAGTGTTAGAGATGTACGCAAGGAGATAGGGAGAAAAGCGAGGCTACCACGCACAAAAACACACACACACACACACACACACACACACACACACACACACACACACACACACACACACACACACACACACACAATATGGCAACTAAAAAGGGCCAAGATTATACACAAATAAAAACTAAGATAGATGCAATCCTCTACGCTAGGTATGCCCAAACATGGAGTACTGTTACTACATCATGGCAGGAGCTTCTCAGCGTGCCCTATCCAGCCTGATAGAGTTCAAAACTGTCTTTGAAACCTAGTAGGTGATGCCATTTTCTTTTCCTTGCAGCCTCTTTCACACAGAAGAGATGTTGCAAGCATGTCTCTGCCCTACTATTATTTTCATGCCAAGTGCTCGTCTGAACTTCAATCAATGGTCCCCTACAACCTTTATATACAATATTCCTTATATAGTGTTATAGCAGCAAAAACCCTCAAGAAGTATTTTCTTCTGCGAATTGATGCTAAACGATTCAGCTACAACTGACCAATCTCTCTTCTTTCTGTCCCCTAGACGCAATAGCTTATCAACTCAAGAGGAAAAGTAGATAGAAATAGAGTGAGAGAGAAGTTCATAAGAACTCTCCCATTTTGTTTTTATGGCTGAGCAACGCCAGATAATCATGTTTGTGTCAAATAAATACACTTTAAATGCAGAAAAAAACATCCTCACCTGTAGATCCTTATTTATTGTCTCTGTATGATCACAGGATGTGACACAAGGTCGTCAAGAAGAAATTCAGCTTCAGGAAAAGGGTTACTTATCGATCTATATCTATCAATATGTCACTAAAACTTTGTTTGACGTTGCTGACTTGTTATCGTGCAAAATGAAGAATGAGTGGTAATTGTTAAAAGCTTTTCCTTTTTATAAAGAATGGTAGTTGCCAAAATTCTTTTATGACGTCACAGAAAGATACATTTTCTATTGAAATAGAGGGTAAGAAAAAATCTTTTATGACGTCACAAAAGGATAATGTTCTCCATTGAGATATGTCAAAAAATCTTTTATGACGTCACAAAACGATATTGTAATCTACTAAAACAGCTGATAGATACCCCATGACACAAAAGGTCAAAGGTCATTTGTTTGAATTATTATGTGTGTATAATAATGTCAGTCCCTTTAATAACTCGGTTCTTATTGTTGAGCACTCTAAAGTTGAAATGAAATTTGGTCACTTAAGCTTGCATGCACAGATCATGATGTTATAATCATTAGATCACTCTGAACGGTTATTACGACATTTAAAAATAAATGTTTTATTTCAATGATATTTCTTGCGGTTGAGGTTGGCTGTGGGGTTAGTTCCTTGCTAATAGAGTCAGACATGTATTGGGACAATGTCAAAACATTTTTAATTAACTGCCCGCATAGTAGCCACCAAATAGCGCAATTGTTAGAAGTTTCGACTGTCATATGGGCGGTTGGGTTTCAATTCTAGCTCGAGGTAGTTGCTTGTCTAGCTGCGAAACAGTGCTGTATGTGGATATATATATATATATATATATATATATATATATATATATATATAGTCTGTTTATTATACAAGCATTATTGCTACATATTTTCCCCCACAAAAATCCGGACATCTCCCTTTCTCTCTCACTCTCACTCTCTCTCTCTCTCTTTCTCTCTCTCTAGTCTGTTTATTATACAAACATTATTGTTTACTTATGTGCTACATATTTTTCTCCCCAAAAAACTTTTAAAATCAAAAAAAACAGTAATCGCATAAAAGTATAATCAAATTTCCTCCATAAAAATTTTGAAAACAAAAAAACAGTAAAAACATAAAAGTATAAAAAATTTCCTACACAAAAAAATAAAAATAAAAAAAACAGTAAAAACATAAAAGTATAATAAAATTCCCTCAACAAAAAAATGAATAACAACATAAGTAAACTAGAAAAAAATATTTTTCTTACAATTCACTTAAAGAAAAATGTTTGACAATTTTCTTGAAAAAAAAAAAAAAAAGTTATTATCGTAGGTTGTTTTCGTATTTTATCATATTTTATCACATTGCTTTTTATTTATTTCTCTAATAAATGTTGTTACGTTTCCTAGATTTTTTTTTAGATTTGAATGGCGGCGCTAGGAATATTTTTGGTAGCTCTTTTGGGTTATTTCCAGGTTTGTGATGGCGGTTTTTCTTTTGGTTCTTGATTTTGTTATGTTGAATCCAAACTTTAGAGGTTTGGATTCTGGCAACTCATCAAATGTTGGTTGGTGCTCACAATAGTTGCTTGATGTTGTCTGGACAGATAAAACTACCGTGTTCTATACATTACTTGTTTTATTTTTTATTATTTTAATTCAATTAGGTTGAAGAGATGAAGTGGCCTACTCTTAGGGCTTGCACTTGATTTCCCTATGAGTTAACTTTATATTGAAGAGCTCTCATTGTTTTACAATTTTTTATTATTTTGTTTTTACTGGAGGTGACACATGCTACAACTGAGATATATTTTTAAGATTTCAACCATCCCTTTAAGTGCAATTGTTTCTATCTCTTTTGCACTTAGTTCACCGGGTATCTTCACAATATTTACACACTCCTTTATACTGCATTGTATAATAGCCATCTCTCCGCAGAATCTTATGAATACATTTGTGAATACTTGCCATGATATTGGTTGGCCGATTCTGTACATATTCTCAGCCAATTTTTTCTCTTATCTTAACATGTTCAATTGTTTTCCTCTATGTATGTATATATTTGTATTGTTCCTGCTCTTTTAGGTTTCTGATGTTAGTATCTTGATCAAGCTCTATGTTTTCTGTTTGGATCTGCTTCCCGGCCCTGAAGAAGCATTTGTCACATTTATTCAGGTCAAACATGTACGACCTGCAACGGTCCACTTAAGTCAGTATCTGAGCTGGCATACTGCTTGAGGTCATCTATAAAAAGCAAGTGGTTGATTCTTTCGTTTGAGTCTTATTCGTGGAACTGACTCAAGTTGTAGTCACCCAATCTTTTATTCAGTAGTTTACTTAGCGGATTTATCATCAGTGGAAGTCGTTTCACATTTCTAGCTGCCCTCCTAACCTAACGGATCTTTGGAGACCGAAACTTCTTTAAAATTTAAAAGTTTGTTGAGATTTACATTATGTATAAAATTCTTTGAGGAAAATAATGCAAATGGCTACCAATCTATGCTTTACTAAATATGTGCTGCCTACCTTTTAGTGATTCGTGAGAGGAAAAACCCCCTTAAAATTCAAAGACGTACATCCGATTTCAATGAAATTTAAACCATATATACAAGGGTCATTGTAAAAGTAAGGTCTCTTATGTTTTATCTAATAAATTAAAACGTTTGAGGAGCTATGAAAACCAGAATTGTACCATTAAAATGAGCTTTTTTTTGTGCTTTTTTTTCTACATTATCATCACCATTCCAATGCACTTTTGCTAGCCTTTTATAATGTCTTGATGGTAAAAGTTCCAAGCATGCTTTGTCACTAACATAACTGTCGCCACTCTGAAATCGACGAACCCATCTCCAACTGTTGACATCAACTGCATCGACTTCATAAAAGTTCAACAGGCGCTGTTGAATGTTGATCAGTTCAATTTTTCTGCATGGATAAATTTAATGACACATTTTTGATTTTGACTCAGGTCTATGACAGGATTTTTTTTGCTTAGAGTCTCACATTATCAATATCTGCAACAGAGAGATTAAATTTTCAGGTCATGAATTGAAAAATAGGAGGAATTTTCTTTCTGCATATCACTCGTTTAAGATATTAATTCAAAGAATTTTCCAACATTACATTTTTCCAACTATATTGAGAATCAAAATGGGAAGCAGTAAAACCAAAGGCAGTAAAATATTATGAAAATGGTGAAAAATGACATGGAAGTAATCCTCATTCAATCCCGAACAATGTCAGTTAATTAAAAAATCGTGCTTCTTGATAAAGCAGTTTCGGAATTTTTAATGTTTGAAGAATAAAATCTTTAATTTAAAAAAAAATATTTTAATTCTCTTTATTTCCTCAACCGTTACTTCATTTTACTTTTTTTTTATTTTTATAAGGTCGGATTTTTTTTAAAGACAAGTATAATCACCCCAATATAACAAGAATTAGCAGTGAGTATAAGTAATCTATATATCTATGAAAGTGTAAATGTTTATTTGTCTGTCTGTCTGTCTGTCTGTCTGTTTGTCTGTCTGTCTGTGTACATTTCCCTACCAAATAACTGTCAATTTTCGGTCTACACACTCGAGATTTGACATAAGGGGTGTTGAGATTTAGGAAAATCTTTTTAATCAGTTTTCGGACAGAAATTTGTCTATTAAAGGGTCAAAGTTGAACGATTTGACCTTTCAGAACTCTACCAAAATCCTCCGCCAATTTTGAGGCTTAGTACTTGAAATTTTAGATGTAGGTTACTTGGACTCTAACAAACACCTCCGCTAATTGTGGATCTAAACACTTGAAATTTTACATGTAGATTACTTGGATAAGTGTCAAACATTTTAATTGAATTTGAGCCCAAAACAATAAATGTGAAGGGGTCAAAATTGAGGTCAAATTTAAAAAAGAATTTGACGTCTGCGATCATTTTCTATATGGTAGTTAAGGAAGCATATTATATAGAAAGGCATTACTGTACATATTCACACTTTTTAATATATACATATGCACATAAAGTTATGAACAGTACGTAGGGCCTGAGCAAAGCCGGGCAGAACTGCTAGTATATCTATAGAAGTGAAAATGTGTGTGTGTGTCTGTCTATGTGTGTGTAAATTTCCCTACCAAATGACACTGTCAATTTTCGGTCTAGAGACTCGAGATTTGACATATGGGGCATTGAGATTTGGGAAAATACTCTTAATCAGTTTTCGGCCACAAATTTGGCTGTCAAGAAGTCAAAGTTCAATGATTTGATCTTTGGAAACTCTAACAAACACCTTCGTCAATTTTGGGTCTCACCACTTGAAATTTTAAATGTAGGTTACTTGGACATGGATCAAATTTTACAATTTGATTTGAGCCCAAAAAATAAAATTTTAAAGGTTACAAAATTTGGGTTAAAGTTTAAACAAATTTGACCTCTGCGGTCTCTACCAAATGACTCAGCCAATTTCTAGTCTAAACATTTGAAATTTTACACAGAGGGTATTTAGAGATAGAGCAAGATTTTAATCGGTTTGGGTCGAAAATTTGAGCTGACAAGGGGTCAAAGTTCAAAGGATTTGATCTTTGCAGTGTCTAGAAAACTATTCAGACAATTTTGAGTCTGAACATTTAAAATTTATACATAATGGGTATTCAGACCTGCGGCAAGTATTTTAATCTGTTTTGGGACGAAAATTTGGCTACCAAAAGGTCAAAGTTGAAAGAGTTGATCTTTGAAGAGTCTACCAAATTTCTCTGCTAATTTTGAGTCTAAAGACATAAAATTTTAGATGTAAGTAACTTGTACATGGGTAAAACTTTGTATTTCGATTTGAGACCAACATAATTAATCTTAAGGAGTCAAAATTGGGATCACAATTAAAAAAAATTCACCTCTGCAGTCTCTACAAAATTACTAAGACAAAGTTTGGTCTAAACATTTGAAACCTACATAAAGTGTATTCACATGTAGGGCAAATTATGAACAGTACATAAGGCCTGAGCAAGATTTGACATAAGGAGTAGTGAGATTTGGGAAAATCTTCGTAATCGGTTTTTGGCCACAAATTTGGCTGTCAAGGATCACAGTTCAACGATTAGACCTTTGAAAACTCTACCAAACTCCTCCACTAATTTTGGGTCTTGGACATGGATCACACTTCTTTATTTGATTTGAGCCCAAGAAATAATTGTTAAAGAGTGAGAATTGGGGTCAAATTTTAAACAAATGTGATCTCTGCGATCACTACCAAATTACTCAGCCAATTTCTGGTCGTTTGAAATTTCACATAAAGGGTATTCAGAGATAGGGAAAACTTTTTATTGGTGTGGGTCAAAAATTTGAGCTGCCAAAGGGTCAAACTTTAAAAGATGTGACATTTGCGGGGTCTAACAAACTATTCAGACAATTTTTGGTCTGAACATTTAAAATTTATACATAACTGGTATTCAGACATGCGGCAATTTTGAGTCTAAAGACATAAAATTTTAGATATAGGTAACTTGGACATGGGTAAAACTTTGTATTTCGATTTGAGGCCAAAATAATAAGTCTAAAGGGGTCAAAATTGGCGTGCAATTATAAAACAATTAACCTCTGCAGTCTCTACGAAATTACTGGAGCAATTTTTGGTCTCAATATTTGAAATCTTACATAAAGTGTATTCACATGTAGGGAAAGTTATGAACAGTACATAGGGCCCGAGCAAGGCTGGGCTGAACAGTTAGTATGTCTATAAAATTGAAAATGTCTGTGTGTGTGCGTGTGTACATTTCCCTACCAAACAACTCCGTCAATTTTCGGTTTACAGACTCGAGATTTGAAATATGAGGTATTGAGATTTAGGAACAATTGGGGTCAAAGTTAAAAAAAACTTACCTCTTACCCAATTTTGGGTTTAAACATGTAAAATTTTACATAAAGTTTATTTAACACACAGTGCAAGTTTTTTAATCAGTTTCTTGCCAGAAATTTGGGTACCAAGGCGTCAAAGTTAAAAAAGGTTTACCATTTGCGGTCTATAGCAAAATATTCAGCAAATTTGGGGTCTAAACATTTGAAATTTTACAAAAGTGTATTCAGACCTGCGGCAAGCATTTTAATCAGTTCTTGGGCAAAAATTTGGCTGCCAAAAGATCAAAGTTAAAAAGTTGACCATAACAGACTCTACCAAACTCCTCGGTCAATTTTGGGTCTAAACATTTGAAATTTTACATGTAGGTTACCTGGACACTTTTAATTACATTTGATCCCAAAACAATAAACGTTAAGGGGTCATAATTGGAGTCAAATTTATTTAAAAAAATTGACCTCTGCAGTCTTCACCAAATTACTAAGCCAATTTTTAGTCTAAACATTTGAAATTTTACATAAAGTGTATTCAGACATAGGGTAAGCTTTTTAATCGGTTATTGGCCGAAAATTTGGCTGATAAGAGGTCAAAAGTCCAAAGATTTTATCTTTGCAGTCTCTAGCAAACTATTCAGGCAATTTTGTATCTAAACATTAAAAAATTTACATAAATGTTATTCAAACACACAGCAAGCTTTTTAATCAGTTTTTGGGCGAAAATTTAGCTGCCAAGAGGTCAAAGCTGACTCTTCCAAACTCCTCCCCCAATTCTGGGTCTAAACACTTAAGCTAAACTGCTTATGTTAGAATAAAAGTATCCAAACTAACATGAGAAAAAATTATGAGAATTAATAAAGAAGACAAAAATTTTATAATTAAAAAAGTAAATGTTCAAATTTCAATAAAAATGATTCTCTGAGAAGCAATACATGAAAAATGTTTTTTTTTTTTTTAAAATGCTTAACAAGATAAGATTAAAACTTAAACCCTTTATTTGCATGTGGAAAATGGAAAGAGTGCATGATTTTTTAAAAGCAGTAAGCCACGAAGAGAAATTAATAAAAATTGACGTTTCTGAAGTTATTGGTTATTCGTATTATTTGAATTTATCAGAATACTGTTCTCAACGTTTCAGTTAATGTAACTACCGACTTCTTCAGGTGTATCTTGTCGAACTTAGAAAATGTTTCTATGAACTCGGAAATTTGGACGTTTCTGTTGATGTAACCAAGTATTCTAACCACTGCACCACGGGTCGTTCTAGAAAATCAATTATAAAAGTGATATTCTCCTGAAGGTTTACGTTTCAATCCTCAATGTGGGCGACTGAAAAATACAATTGTGAATTACTTAGGACCTCTATATAGTCACGGCTGACGGAACAAAACCTGCTTCCCTGATAAATAAAGTGTTCCATTTGAAATTCTGTCTAAATTCTTCAGTTCGACAAAGACATTCACAAGTTTGACAAGATACACCTGAAGAAGGTCGGAGGTTACATTAACTGAAACGTTGTGAAAATCACACTCAAGATAAAACCAGTAGTCCAATGAATCGAAATAATATGATTAATAAAAATTATTTGAACAGAGTTTGAATAAATAATTTAGAGTTTACCCTGAATGTAAAGCATGATAAATTTTATTCTATTAATATGTAACTAGCGGGATCTGTGGACATTCCACAGGGGCCTACTACATATGTAATATATCGATGTTGGCATTCTGTAGATGTCCGCCGTAAATGGAGACGCTCTGATATTATTGTAGATGTTTTGTTAAAACTGCAAAAATATTTATCTAAGTTAGCAGAGACGCCCGGCATAACTTAGTCGTAAAGTTCACTTAAATATGATATTTTAATTCTTGCAAATTTCGTATATATTATACAGTTACATTTTATTAATTTTTATTTATTATAAAGTTGCACTTTAAAAAATAAAAAATATATATCCATATAACTTGGGTGCATCAGCGTGAATCAAAACCGAAACCAAAACTTATGAAGAATTCTTGATAAAATTATTTATGACAACAATTCGAAGTATATAACAATTAAACGACCCGGATGTAAGCATGACACAGAAAATAACACATACGCTATCGTATTAATATATAGATTACTCCTTTATTCCTTTAAAAAACAATCCACTATTTTATATAAACTTATAAAGGTTTCTGGATAAAATTTATTATAAAAAATAGATTACTGGAGTGCCATCAGCTATAAACAAACAAAAACCCACTCCATTATTCTATATATATTTGGGGGTAGATATCTCTGATAAAATATGTTATACAGCACAAATCATAGAAAATATAGTTAGACGGTGAATGATATTATGGGTGTGTTATGTCAGCCTTTTTTTTACATAGGCATCATCACTTACCAAGGCCAAGAGGCCACTCGAGGATAACAGTTAATGATTGTACAGTAGTCAATTGGACAATATAGTAATCGCTAGTAATGGAAATTTGGTACATTTGTAAACTTAAGTGGAATGGCTCATCAAGAACTTGTTTACATTGGACTTGAAGACAACCACATTGTAATCAGCTGAAAGCAGGCAAACAGAAGAGAGTTCCACAGGCGTGCAGTTCTAAGAAAAAGCTTTGTTCATGGAATCTACATTTAGGTTTAGGCACAGATACAAAGTGGAGGGAATTATTGATAGTGTTTTCAGCTAGACGAGTATTTGCTGTGAAAAATTGGCGATGGGGGACCATAAATTGCAGCTCAAATGAGCACTTGCCATGTAAATAATGATAAAGCAGAGAGAGACAACATCTCTTCTGTGAGAAAGAGCTTGCAGGGAAGAGAAAAGGGTATCGCCTACAAGGCTACAAAGTCTATTTTGAACCCTATCAAGGCAGGATAAGTCGTTTCTAGCAGCCCCTACCCAAATGTGACAACAGTATTCCATCCTTGGACGTACTTGACTTATATATAGAAGTAGAATTGCATCAGCAGTGAGATATCTATTGGATCGATAGAAGGATTCAACCATTTTTCTAGCAGCCTTGGCAAGGGATTTGATGTATGTGTTCCATTTCTAATCAGGAATAAAGGTCAAGCCCAAAAGCTTGTCAAAACATAAAGCCTCCCCAAGACGAGAGCCATTCATTTCAATTGATGCTGAATGGGGATTAGAGCGTTGATGATGTAAAGATAAAGCTTGGTTTTAGATGCATTAAAAGTAACCAGCCACCTCTATTCCCATTGTTCCACATGCTCAAGATCAAAGAAGAGAGAATCAGTAAGAACTTGGTCATTTATGGTCTTTGATGTGCTACCGTAGATGGTAGTGTCATCAGCATAAATGTCTATGAATGATGTAAGGATATGATTTGGAAGATCATTAATGTAAATCAGGAAGAGAGTGTGGCCCAGGATTGACCCCTGAGGGACTCCAGCATTAATACTGTGAGCTTCTGCTTTTTGCCCATCAACCACTACTCTTATGAGCCTATCAGAAAGAAATGATTTAATAATTGAGAAGACATTTCGAGCTAGAGATCTTGAGAAGTAAACCTTTATGCCATACCCTATCAAAGGCCTCTGATATGCCAAGAGCAATTGCCCTAGAAAGGTAGCCTCCATTGAGAGATTCGCTAATCCTATGAGATATAACTGTAATGCACATATGCTGTAGATCTAGCAGAACGGAAACTATATTGTGTGTTACTAAGAAGGTTATTTTTGCTGAGGTGGTTGACCACTTTTCTATTTAACACAGATTCCAGCAAATTACTCATGACGCACAGAAGACTTAGGCGCAGAGCCTGTTCTTGGTCTTCGGGCTAGGTGCGGAAAAGGAAGTAATCAGTTCTGGTCAATGTGGGGGGAAACCCTTCATATCAGACAATTGCTAATTTTCGACTCTGCCAGAGTACTCCCTTGGGGGAGCTGATTTTTCCTCCCCACATTAAAAAACGGCCTTGTGCCTAATTTGCTCAGTGGGGAAGCAAATAAATAAACAGAAGACTTATTGACCTGTACTGAGAGGGAGATGACCGATCACCTGAATTCTGAAATACAGGGCATACTGATGAGATTTTCCAGGCTGATGGGTAGCAATTCTCCTTAAGACAACACTTAAACAGTTTTGTAAGCATGGGCACTAGTTCTGGTCGAAGCTTTTTGAGCACTATAATTGGAATCTCGTCAAGGCCAGTTACTTTACTGGAATCAAGATTTTTGATTAGCTTGGCAACATCATGCACAGATATTTGTCTGTCACATAGCGTGTTTTCTGATGCAGAAGGAAATATTGGGGGGTTTGTGACCTTGGTCGCAAAGGGTAGAATTAGTGCACAGTTCTTAGCAAAGAGTTTGGCTTTGTCTGATGCTGACAAGATTACCTCAGGTCCATTGATGACAGTTGAGATAGAGTACACGCTTCTATTCAGGATTCTGCTATTTGCGAAAGCTGGTGGGAGCCAAGCCACTGTTCAGCTACTTTGGACTTGACAGTCTGAGCATACAAGTTTCTCACATTCTTTATAACTTTTTCAGTGGTTACTGGCAGTCACGAAAGCGATTTTAATCTGAGTACATCTATTACGTTGGAATCAATGAGAAAAGTGATTAATGTATATGTTATGTTATCGTTTTTTAGAGGGTACGTATTATTTACGTGACGGCCTGTACATATATTATTAAATGTTCCTTGTAGTTGAAGACATTTATACGGAGAGAGTTGATATTCACAAGACATATACTTTGAGGAGAGGATGAAGTGGTATACATTGATACATACTGGAATGATTAAACACATTACCTTTTTTTGTTGGAATGATGAACACAGAAATACAGCATTTATAAAAAAACTAATGATAGTTTATTCTTCGACCAGTCGGAAATGATTCTGTACTTCAGGGATTCAAAGTTGTTACATGGTTCCTTCTAAGCCTCCCGCTTCCAAGAGGATGCCCTGACTCTAACTGAGAATCAGTCTGATCCTCTGTGCTTCCCTGAGTCTCTGATCTCAATCTGATTCTCTTCTCCTCTAACTAATTTCGAACCCTTTCCTATATTGAGAAATCATTTCTGCCATGACGTCACAGTTATGTCTGGCAACGTGACCACAACTCACGTGTTTCAAACATGCGTGATTTGCATGTTTTGAAACCATTTCTGACGACCAGGAAATTTCCCATTCTCTTTGTTGTTTTACAAAGGAATTTAACCTACTTGTTAATTCTCTAACTGATATTTTTATTATGCATTTTTTCTAAGAATGTGAATAGATTTTCCAGACAAATTTTATTCATAAAATATTTTAAAAGAATTAACAATTTTACTGGACATTCCATTTAAAACCTATTGTTCTTTAAAACTTATCTACAGGGTTCGATTCTCGTTTTATCTGGTATCATTTTCATTATATTTTCAAGTGTATGAAACGGTCTATGCCTACAATTAACCATTCCGTCAGGTGTGATACTATAGAGGACACAGCCTTTTTCAACATAGGATTAGTTCTGATGACCTCAGAGAAAGATTAAATAGGGAGATGTGTGCAGAAGAGTAGACTTTGGTTGTATGGCCATGTTGAAAAAAAGATGAGGATGATTAAGTGAATAGATGTATAACAGTTGAGGCAAGTGATTCAGCTTAAAAGGGAAAGCCAAGGAAGAATTAGGAGAAAATGATAAAAAAAGAACCTGAGGGAAGGAGGGATAATAAAGACTTGACCAGATATAGGTTACTTAAAAAGTTAATCTTAAAGCAATGCAATACATGTCACCATGTTAAAAGGACAATAAACTGATGATGATGATGATGATGATGATGATGATGATTGCATTTAACTTGAAACTTTTATTAAAGCCATATATGCATTTCCATAAATGCCGTGTTCTAAAGCAACTCTATAATACGCCTGGATATCTTGGGCACTGGTAGACCAAGGAAGACGACCTGTGTGTGTAAAAAGTCACATAACTGCATGCAACCTGATTGATGTCAACCATTTGGATCGGATGACACAAGGAACAAGTGTGAAGCATTGCCTGACGTTGCTCACACTGAAATCTGGGACACATATTGGTTCCATTGTTTGTTGAATCAAATCCAAAGTTCATTATCTAAAGTTGCCATCTATTTCAAAAAGTTTACTTATTCAATGAATCTGACCTGGATATCTTGAGCACTAAGGCACTTGCAGCATCCTAAATGGACAAACCTGATCATTATAGTGATGATGTAGAAGCAGTAACAACAAGTTGCTCAAGTATATCAAGGCTGTGATCAGCATAAACAGTATTAGAGCCTTACAGAGATTTTATTTATTCAATAAATTTGACCGTTCTGCAAGTTATAGTGATTAGTGCTTAAGGAAAGTATGTTTGTAGGAGGAGTAACCCAGACTTACCGGAAAGTGGGACAACATTTGCCATTACACCAGGAAGAATAAATCATTCAAAACAATAAACAAATAAAACAGCAGGGAAATCAGTTTTCAATGGGAATAAATTAAGGAGAAAAATATCCGAGTTTCAAAAGTAATTTGTAAATTTTTTTGTTTTCATTTTTTTCTTTTCCAGTCGATCTTTTAAACGTTGAACAAAAAAATAGAAAAAGACATACAAAACGTATATTTTAATATTTTAAATATGAAATCTAAATTTCATAAAAGACTAAAAAGAAAAACAACAACTTTTTATTAAAAGTAGAACAGTTTATTTGAACATTAATGAAAAAATACATAAAGATGAAAAATATTTACATTTCAGAATTTATAAAATAACAAGAATGTATTTACAAATTGATCAGTGGATGCAAAACAGAAATATTTTTTTCTGTAGATTCAACAAAGTTGAAACAGAAAATAAACGAATTGGAATCTACAGAGAATAAACCATTTTACCAATAAAAAATATTTACAATCTACACATAATTGGGTACAAAAATGTTATTTGACAGTAAAATAAACATGAAATAAAATATTTAATATTGTTTAGCCAAATGAATGGGAAAAGCAGAATTGAATATTATACAAAAATGAAATATTTCAATCCATTCTTTCCTAAGACATGGCCAGAACAAATTTACATTAAAGAAAGTTTACAGACACAGAAAGGAAGAATTTAAACGTAAAATAAACACTACTCCTAATTCACCCAATAATAAAATAAAATAAAATGAAAGGTATAAAATTAATCAAATGATCTGTTTAGAAAAAAAACTAAAGACGTACAAAAATCATTGTAGATTTTTAAGGAGTGTAAAGAACTCCATGTACACGGAAACGATAAAGACAAGTATATTCTAAACTGCCGTGGTTGCTGGAAATCCGAACTTCCACATATTGTGTTGGTTTTGCATTATTCATCTGAAATTAAATAATTAAAACTAATTTAGCATTTCACATGGGAACAATATTGAAATAAAAAGAAACTCTTTAGTGAAAATTGGTTAAAAACAAAGAAAAAAACACAGAAACATTACCTGTGTTATAAACTGCTGAATAGGTCTCCCATCATCTTTGTAAGTATAGCTGCCTAAATAGACACCTTCACGATCATCTGGACCGGATAAGCTCTTTAAGGAGAGGTGAAAAAAGATGGACCCAGTTTGAAAATCAAAAGATATTCAGTAAATATTTGCTTGTAAGAAACTTATTCATACATTTTTATTTTTGTATAAATATTGTAATATTTTTTCTAAAGATTTAGGATGTAATATTTTTTTCTTATTTTAATGACAAAATAATGTTATAAAGTAACTTTCATTTTATTTTTAAGCACTTAACATAAATTAGTTACAAAATGAATATTTAATAATTTATAAAATATTCATTTTGGTGTGAAATTTTACAATTAAGAATAGGAATTAGTTTCAGTCAACTTAAAATCCTAATAAAATAACTTAACGGTTACATTTTAGTTTATTTCAAAGGTAAGTTTATCGCTTTTATAGACATTTTTAAAAAATCATGAAAATCGAAGCATCTGTTGAACAGACTTTAAAAACATCCTATATGATTTTAATTTAAAACTGTATTTTCTTATATAGCCACATCTCTTTATGTATTAGTTTATTCAATTATTAATTTACTTGTCCGGCGTCCCGTGTCACACAAAAGATGATAATCGCCAAAATTAATTAAAGAGAAACAAATTACCTCCCTTTAAAGCCGCTTTTTATCAGTTAAAAATCATTAAAACAAATTCCTCTCCAAAAATTTTTAAACAACAAAAAAATGGAACTCGTTTTCCGGTTTTAAATTGATTATTTTATTTTAAAATTTAAAAAAAAAAAAAAAAAATCATGTTGGAAGGAGAATGTAATTTTTTTTATCATCGATCTTTTTTTTAATTTAGATTCTAAATTATTAAAAACTTAAAAACAATTAACTACAATATGTTTTAAATTCGTCCTATGTGTTATATTTTAGTTTTTTAATTTAATTTTGTTTGTGATGTGTTTTTAAAATTCTTAAGTTTTATTTATTTGGTTTAAGCATCATAATCAGTTCTTTAAAAACAAATTCACACATTTCTAAGTTAAACATGAAGTAGAGAAGCGCATAACATTTTCATATTTTATTTTCTTGTCTGTGAGTAGAAAAGCAGATAATTTTAAGCAAACCAAGATATGTATTATTGATTCTCAAAATATTACATTTTTACCTCTGTCGATAAATAAAAAATGAAACTCCATGTACATATACGGATATATTAAATATTAGAAAAACAATAAAACAGATGCACTTACATATACTGAGAAATCTTTTGGTGCACTCTTAATATGTCCAAAGGGAGATATGGATTTAGGAATATGTTCCATGCTGAAGGCAGTGATTTTAATTTCATATGATAAGCGAATCACCAACGTTCCAGTACTGCCTTCGAAGGGCCAACATTCACCGACATGGACATCAGGCTAAATTAAGAAATAAAGAAAACATAAAATAAACACACATACAAGCTATTTTTCTTCTTTTTTTTTACATAGGCATAACCACTTATCAAGGCCCAGAGACCACTCGAGGATAAGGGTTAAGAGTGTACAGTGATTAATTGGACGATTATTGTGAATATTTTGATCAATGTAAACTCTAAACTTTGGGTGAATTTTTTCAAACAGGGAAATCTTTGTTCCCAATTTTCTAAAGATGTACTTAAAGGTTATTACATCTTTATAAAATACAATGAAGAAAAATTAAGTTTTCATAAAAATAGTTTTTTTTACCTGAATTACAGTCTTGAGGTCTAACATTGATAATTTGACATCATAAATAAAATTTGATTAACAGCAAATCTATCCATAAGATCTGATTTCTGGGAAATCTGATTAAATAGACAACTACTTTGATTTTTAATGCGTTAAAGAAAAATTAAGTTTTCATAAAAGAAAGTTATTTTACCTGAATTACAGTTATGGGTGAATTGGTTTTATAATAGAGAGGAAGACCAAAGATACTGATGAGGGTAGGATACTTTGTGAAAGTCTCCGAACAACGATTAGTGATCACACTGCCACCTGAAATAATAAAGAAAAGGATTTTTTCCAAAAATACATTTAAAAAGCTTCTTTAAATATATGCAACCCATAATAAAATGTCAGCTTAAAGTGGATTATTATTTTAAATAAAAATTAACACTTGGAAAGATAAATTTGTGAGCATTGAAGAATGACAGTGCTTAAATTTGTTTGTCAATAATTAGTTTACTGACTATAATTACTGTGTTTATGGTATTTCCTTTAGCTATAGTCGAATTATTTTATCACCCAACTTAATGACCGGTTCATAATTATCTATGGAGATAGGAAGATGGAAAACAAAAACGTACCTCCAGATTCCAAAGCAAAATCTGCCATTCCAGTTTTATCAGCATTGAACTTCATCAGAGCTTCGTCTAGCAAAGATCGTAGAAACTGGAAAATTAAAAATGAACATTGTGAAAGTTGTACGCATAATGAAGTTACATGTTTTACCGAATCGAGAGGGAGGGGTTAGTATAGTGTATGTTCATTTGTTATATATACTAGTCTAGCAAAACTGTGACAAAAAGGAAGAAATGAAGAAATACAATATTTCTTTAAGAATATGGATCAATATTTATAATTGACTTTCCAAACTAAAAATTAATTTGTTTTGTAAAAGATTAATTTTATTTTATAATTGATGATTTTTATCAATTGAATGTAAATGGGATGAAATTTGTCCATTTTTATTTCTGTATTAATGGAAGAAAGAATTGGGATTTGTTTTACGACACATCAACTCTTTTAGGGTAATTTTGTGTGGCACAATGTATTTATAATCATTTGATAAATTCTAAAAAGTTATTTAATTGAATGTTTTGTTTTACATATAATTGCTGGGAATTATTTGTTCTTGTTCAGGTCATTTAGTATTTGTAAAATATTATTGTATAATAAAAATATATAAATGAAAGAGCATAAACATATGTACTAATTGTCCCTAGCCGGAGGTGCCTGGGAGTCATATTACTTACGTCTTTGGTTTCCTTTTCCTTTAACAACAGAGCTTCCTTTATCAAGGATCGTACAAACTGGAAAATAAGAATTTACCATTACAATATCAATCAAACTTGGTATTTTTAATCCTGTAGGTTGAGTTTCCAGTGTTTTAGTGAAAACAAAACAAGATTAAACTAATGAATACTGTCCATTGAATATAAATATATGTACTCTTGTATAAATAAATGGGCACTCTCATTATTTCTTCTACTACATAAAATTACACGCACACATATGTTATGCTGCCTTTATATTTTTGTAGATTCTAATATTTGTGTGGTTAATATCATTAATCAAATGATTTACTAAGTCCATGGGGCTGTGAATAAATAAAGAATACAACAAAGTGAAAACTGACACTCTTACAATATTTGAACCTGTGGCTCACCTGTACAAATGCACAAGAACAATTTTCAGTAAGTTTTTCATACACATAAAAATAATTCTAGAAGCATATGTAGATAACAAAGAAGTTATATACATATAAATATATATGTAAGTGTGTGTGTGTGTGTGTGTTTTATCTTGCCGTTGACGTCATGCGTCGCACAAAGCCGAGCAAATGCTGAGTTATGTCTGGTTCATTAAATGCACAAGTACCAAGAAGTTATATATATATATATATATATATATATATATATATATATATATATATTTGTTTATTGTTATATAAACATGCTCACATCCCGCTGCTACAAATAGCCACTTGTTTCAATCAAACAACAGATATCATCAGGCAGCGACTTGACTATTCAAAAGTTCAATGAATAAATTGCTATTTGTAGCAGCGGGATGTGAGCATGTTTATATAATAATAAACAAGTATTATCAGCTCTTTTTATTGAGCACTATCTAACAACCTCGTTGAATTCATTAGTCCATTACTTTTGAATATAAAAAAACCCGAGTATATATATATATATATATACACACATATATATATATATATATATATATATATATATATATATATATATATATATATATATATAAATATGTGTGTGTGTGTGCGTGTGGATAAATTTTATGTATTAAAATTTATTAAATCCTTAAATCCTAAATTATCTTAGAAAGAATTTAAATGAAATAATTGGTTGCAAATCCAATTTTACAAGTTTCAAATTCACATGAATTGACATAAAAAAATGTCACACAAGCACAGTATCTGCCCTATATTGCCCCCCCCACATCAGTCCCGATATACAACATTTTAAATCAATTCATAGCAACTGTTTTTTTGCATTCTTACCTTTTCAACATATAAAAATGAGAGAAAATTAAACTAAATCGAATACTGATGAAAGTTTACCTTTGCCAGATTAGCAGAAATGTCTATTTTGACATCAGAACGAATGTGAGTGAATCCAGCAAGAGAATCAGAATGAAGAGAATTTTGAAGAGATTTTTTGATTGTCATTTCATATTTGTTCTCACAACTTATTGAACTTTGGCTGCAAAAGAAAAATTATTAAAGTTGAACTTAATCGTTGTAAAAAAAAGTGGAATTTTTATTCTTGGAAAATGTTACAAATGATAACATAGTTTATTTTAAAGGAAATATAGTTGGGAAATCAAGAAACAATTTATTTTGGTTCATCCACTCATTTGTGATGTACTTGCATTAAAAAACTTTAGTATTTATGTTAGAAGCTTTTCAGTTAAAAAAATGAAAGATGCTTTTCCAGAATCGCCATCATATGAAAATAAAACAAAAAATAAAGCTGTATGAATGTACCCGAGATAGAAAGGAAATATTGTTCACAAAAAAAATCATGTAAATTGATCACAAAGTTTTATTTTTCATTAAAAAAATTAAATTCAGTGGCTAAACTACGAGCATCGATCCGAGTTTGAAGGAATAAAGGAGATAAGTCTAAATAATTCAAACTATTCTGGGAAGTAAATTTCAATTCATTTATGCACCAGTAAAATAAACACATCAGTATTAAACATACTTTATATGCAGAGAGAATGTAGAAGGTACATCAGAAAATTCTTGAAAAAAAATGTGAAAAATCAAACTTACCTGTTTAATGATTTTCCTAAATTTGTATTCAAAGACTGAAAAAAAATTAAAATTATAAATCGGTGAATTTGTGTGTTTACTAAGAAAATAGAAAGAAATAAAAAAAAAATGGAGAAAAAGGGGAAGAGCAAATGCAGTGTCGGGGGTAGGGGGTGCGAATAGAAACAGAATTGGATGTTCTTACCTCAGATTTTCCTGGGTATTGCGACATATTTGATAGGCCAGCTGCAAAAGAGAGAAACAAAAATAACAAGATGGATAAAAACATATACTTAATCCTCTTCTTCATAAAAATGAAATTATAGCAAAGGTAGCAGTTCACCCAAAACCGGAGGTAATTCACCAATAACTAGAGCTGATTCACCCATAACCAGAGTTAGATAACCTATAACTTGAGGTAATTAACCTATAACTGGAGGTAGTTCACATATAACCTCCTGTGCAACATTTTCATTTGCTACTAAGATCTAAAAGTGCATCTCACAATTGTATATAATGCCAAAAATTAAAGGGTTTTATGATGAAAAATTCCTGCAACAAATGAAAAAGTACAAAGCTAAAAATATGCTAATCATCCAAATAGATAAATATTTCAACAGATTTGCTAAATTTTGATTCTTGTTTTTTAATTTACAATTACGTTATTCCGATTATTCTCACTATGTTCATCTTTGCTCCAAGCATAATTTTTATAATAACTCAATAGATGTCAAAACGTGTCATAAGAAAAAAAAAGCAATACTTACAAATGATCCACAATCCACTGAGAAGCAGCAAAATAAAAATGGGTAGACGACGGGTAAGTAGACCAGAAGTAACACTGTCAACAAGATGAGAGACATGATTAGAAGTGGAAAGCAGACGTTTATATTATTTAACATTGATTTATATATACAGAGTGACTCCCAAAAAAACAAAAACTAAATGGAAGCCATCTAGAACATATGTTGTAGAACTGAGAAAAAAAGGCCAAAGACCCTAGTGTTTTGATGTGATGTTTTGAATATAATAAACTAATTATGATACACTAGTTATGACCAAAGTTTCATTTAATTCGGACAAATCAGTAAGAAACGTGTGAGACTAACTTGTGTTCTTTCAGCTATAATCGAAACTAAAACCAAAACTTACTAAGAATTCTTCATAAAATTATTTATTACAAGTGATGGAAAGTTATAACATTTAAACACTAATTATTCCGAAGAAAAAAGTTGTAAGCGTGACAAAGGAAATAACACACACGCAATCATATTAATATATAGATGAATCTTAACCAAAAGCCGCGAACGTTTTCGTTTTAACACACTGTACACTTGTTTTTAGCACACAAATACGATAATTTATCATGAAAATGGTAAAATTCAAACTGTGTATTACTTGTTTCGAACGAAAGAAAGTATTTATCCTTAGAGTTTAGAAAGGAAATAAAGAAACGGAAAAATGTTATGTCGATTTTTAAACATTTAATAAAACAAAACCTGTTTAGTGTTTATACTTACATTAAAGTTATGTTTGTGCAGAAACGTTTTGCACCTGCCATAAAGCCTTCTTTGGATATGGGGGTTGTCCTCACATTTCTGCAAGGTCTGTTTTCTGAAGTTGCAAATTTGTAGAAAAACAATTTTGTATGTTGTTTTAATAAGTCAAATTAGATATTAAATGATTTTTTGTGATTTTATAAAACAGTATTTTGTAAAATAACTGCATAAGAAAGAAAAATTAAATGTTGTTTAAAGATTTTTTGATACATCTAAGAATATTTCGTATTTTTAATTGCCAATATTTTTCATTCTATGACCCTAAAGTATTTTGTTAGTGTCTAAATAGAAATACAATATAAATTGCTGACTTTTTCAAACACTTACCAATTATGTTAAATCTATCTGCATTGTCCATGAGATAATCACCAATTAATTCCAAGTTAGCTGCAGCATACGCCATCCTCTGAGCCATAAAGCTTTCTTTGGAGCAGGGGATGCTCCTTACATTTCTAAAAGTTCTGTTTTCTGAAGAGATTCAAAAATATAAACATTTCAGTTCAAAATAAATTTATTCTTTGTTTATAGAGTCTGAAATCTACAGGACTGGAAGAAATGTCAATCTAATACAATCTAATATCGCTTTTGTTAGAAATAAATTTTTGAATAATGCTGTGTAATACTGCCAAAACATAGAAAACAAGCTGATTTTTTTTAGAAATTATTAATCTTATAATCAAATTAATTAAAGAATTAAAGTTTTCGAATGAGTAATATCACTTTTGGTTAAGCATTTAAAATTGTGTCCAGAGCAGAATGCGGGAAAAAAAAATTGTATAGACATTAAAATTGTTTCATGTTGTTTTTATTAAATATTAATAAAAAGGAAATCATTTTGAGTTAAAATCTATTTAGCATTACGCATGTAACTTGAGAAAAACATGCTTGAAATGTGTCACCATTATGGCGAATCGAATTAAATTCACTAGCAATTTTGTTTTGATTTTGCTTTAACGCTTAACCTCTAATAAACTACCATTTTTTATGTTAAGTTTTATTTTTATTTAATAAACACAAATTACTGAAGATTTTTATTATTATTTCAATTATCATTCCTAGTAGCAGTAGTAGTAGTAGTTATAGTAGTAATATTTGTAGTAGTGTTTATGTTTATTTAAGAAACACTTATTAAAAAAATCTATTGTTTTCATATAATGTTTTGTATTTGTTACTTGTTAACAGGAATCAACTCTTTGCAGCAAAGATTTACCTGAATAAACAATCCTTTGTCTTCGAGGTCTTAACCAATAGGAATGAGGCATTGTTTGGTCTTGATCCCTAAAAACTGAAAAATAAGGAGAAAGAAACTACATTATTAAAAGAAAAGCAAAATCTATATATATATATAAAGTTGATTTTTTTATCGATCTAACATTGATATTAAAAGCCTACTTTTTCTATTTAAAAAATTATTAAAACAAACTTCTTAATATACTCAGTCATCTATTTTTTAAGGTATGCAAACTTTATTTTCGACCTGAACACAAGAGAAACACATCAGCGTTTCTAGAAAAACAAGTAACAATCTTACAGTCAGACAACAGAAACCATTTCTTCAGAATGCTGTTATCATAGGATTCTGCTAAAGTGTCCTTCATATTTATCTTCATCAACAATCTTTAGAGCAGTGATTTTAATTGGAGGGGGGTAGTACAAGGCTTTTGGTTGTAGTGATGAGGGAAATTTACAAAAAAATAAAAAATAGGATCAAGGGCCACAAAAAATACAGTGTGCATCACTTAATGTTACTAAATGGTAGTGATGGGACATTCCAATATTTTTTTCTGATACCATCACCGATTCTGATACAATTACCGATTCCGATTCTGTATGAATCTCTAAATATTTAACTATAGAGTTGCTATTTATCCTGATTACCATAAAAACACATGTTAAATATGCAGATATCTTCTCGGACATAAAATTACACTTGTGGGAATGATCTATAAATTTTAGTTTAAACAAAATAAAAACAAAATTAAAAGAATCGTTTTTGGAGTTGGAAAATAGGTACAAAATGTTTCAAACGAGATATCAATTCCGATACCCCAAAAAGTTCCAATTTTCTGATTCCTGGTTTCGATTCATCGTTCCAACACTACTAAATGGTTATGTTGGGTTTTCCCTCTGCTAGCGTTTGTGCTAAATGCTATTGTGTAACTATTACTTCTTATTGTAAATATGGATGCATCTCGTGAGTCAAAAATTTTTGGAAGAGGGGAGGGGAATATCTTTCTGACACATAATGAATGGGTTCATGGGCTACAAACTCCAAGAAAATTCAACTGGACAATTCTGCCTTTTTGGTGTCGGAGGTAAAAACATGCAATCATGCAGGTTAACAAATTGCTGCAATCAATGAGGCGGACTTCATGCATATAAGACAACTTTAGTGAGCTCTATGCACAAACAAACTATGTATAAAAATATCAACTCTCGATAGGATCTTGTGGTCAACATCTTTGTGTTTTTTTACTATTTTTTACTCTTTTTTACATTTTGGATTTTTATAATTTGAAAATATAAAATGTTTTTATTTTAATAAACAATCAATAGTAAAATCTAAAAATAAAAACAAATAATATCTGTAAGTTGCGTAAATACAAGAAATATGCATAAGAATTTTAGTGATTTATTTATTTCAATAAAGTTTTGAACTTTATTTTAATTCATTACATTTTTTATTATTAAATATTTAAAAGAAATTATTAAGCGATTTTTGTTACAAATTATGATTATTCATATTTACTATTTTATCAGATAATTGAATGCTTGTGCAAGATAATAAAATATGAAAATGTATTTTAAATAAAATCACTATTATGTAATTATGTGTCATGTTGAAATTAGAAAAAATTCACCTCCAAAAATGTTTGATATTCCAGATCCACCATTTTCTAATTTGATCACTAACATATCTAAAAAAAATCGTATCTCCAAATAATTATTCTCATTTGAATTAAAAGACACAGAGTTAATCCATTCAAAGGTCACAAGCTAAAATTATACTTAAATTACACTAAAAAATCACTAAACAAAGATAAATACAACACTAATGACACGGAAATTGATATATAATAATAAATATTAATAAAAACAATAACAAGATAGAATAGTACTCACCACCTTGGTGAGTGCCAGTGTTAGAGATGTACGCAAGGAGATAGGGAGAAAAGCAAGCCTACCATGCACACACACACACACACACACACACACACACACACACACACACACACACACACACACACACACACACACACACACACACACACACACAATATGGCAACTAAAAAGGGCCAAGATTATACACAAATAAAAACTAAGATAGATGCAATCCTCTACGCTAGGTATGCCCAAACATGGAGTACTGTTACTACATCATGGCAGGAGCTTCTCAGCGTGCCCTATCCAGCCTGATAGAGTTCAAAACTGTCTTTGAAACCTAGTAGGTGATGCCATTTTCTTTTCCTTGCAGCCTCTTTCACACAGAAGAGATGTTGCAAGCATGTCTCTGCCCTACTATTATTTTCATGCCAAGTGCTCGTCTGAACTTCAATCAATGGTCCCCTACAACCTTTATATACAATATTCCTTATATAGTGTTATAGCAGCAAAAACCCTCAAGAAGTATTTTCTTCTGCGAATTGATGCTAAGCGATTTAGCTACAACTGATCAATCTCTCTTCTTTCTGTCCCCTAGACGCAATAGCTTATCAACTCAAGAGGAAAAGTAGATAGAAATAGAGTGAGAGAGAAGTTCATAAGAACTCTCCCATTTTGTTTTTATGGCTGAGCAACGCCAGATAATCATGTTTGTGTCAAATAAATACACTTTAAATGCAGAAAAAAAATCCTCACCTGTAGATCCTTATTTATTGTCTCTGTATGATCACAGGATGTGACACAAGGTCGTCAAGAAGAAATTCAGCTTCAGGAAAAGGGTTACTTATCGATCTATATCTATCAATATGTCACTAAAACTTTGTTTGACGTTGCTGACTTGTTATCGTGCAAAATGAAGAATGAGTGGTAATTGTTAAAAGCTTTTCCTTTTTATAAAGAATGGTAGTTGCCAAAATTCTTTTATGACGTCACAGAAAGATACATTTTCTATTGAAATAGAGGGTAAGAAAAAATCTTTTATGACGTCACAAAAGGATAATGTTCTCCATTGAGATATGTCAAAAAATCTTTTATGACGTCACAAAACGATATTGTAATCTACTAAAACAGCTGATAGATACCCCATGACACAAAAGGTCAAAGGTCATTTGTTTGAATTATTATGTGTGTATAATAATGTCAGTCCCTTTAATAACTCGGTTCTTATTGTTGAGTACTCTAAAGTTGAAATGAAATTTGGTCACTTAAGCTTGCATGCACAGATCATGATGTTATAATCATTAGATCACTCTGAACGGTTATTACGACATTTAAAAATAAATGTTTTATTTCAATGATATTTCTTGCGGTTGAGGTTGGCTGTGGGGTTAGTTCCTTGCTAATAGAGTCAGACATGTATTGGGACAATGTCAAAACATTTTTAATTAACTGCCCGCATAGTAGCCACCGAATAGCGCAATTGTTAGAAGTTTCGACTGTCATATGGGCGGTTGGGTTTCAATTCTAGCTCGAGGTAGTTGCTTGTCTAGCTGCGAAACAGTGCTGTATGTGGATATATATATATATATATATATATATATATATATATATATATATATATATATATATATAGTCTGTTTATTATACAAGCATTATTGCTACATATTTTCCCCCACAAAAATCCGGACATCTCCCTTTCTCTCTCACTCTCACTCTCACTCTCTCTCTCTCTCTCTTTCTCTCTTTCTAGTCTGTTTATTATACAAACATTATTGTTTACATATGTGCTACATATTTTTCTCCCAAAAAAACTTTTAAAATCAAGAAAAACAGTAATCGCATAAAAGTATAATCAAATTTCCTCCATAAAAATTTTGAAAACAAAAAAACAGTAAAAACATAAAAGTATAAAAAATTTCCTACACAAAAAAATAAAAATAAAAAAAACAGTAAAAACATAAAAGTATAATAAAATTCCCTCAGCAAAAAAATGAATAACAACATAAGTAAACTAGAAAAAAATATTTTTCTTACAATTCACTTAAAGAAAAATGTTTGACAATTTTCTTGAAAAAAAAATAAAAAGTTATTATCGTAGGTTGTTTTCGTATTTTATCATATTTTATCACATTGCTTTTTATTTATTTTTCTAATAAATGTTGTTACGTTTCCTAGATTTTTTTTTAGATTTGAATGGCGGCGCTAGGAATATTTTTGGTAGCTCTTTTGGGTTATTTCCAGGTTTCTGTTGGCGGTTTTTCTTTTGGTTCTTGATTTTGTTATGTTGAATCCAAACTTTAGAGGTTTGGATTCTGGCAACTCATCAAATGTTGGTTGGTGCTCACAATAGTTGCTTGATGTTGTCTGGACAAATAAAACTACCGTGTTATATACATTACTTGTTTTATTTTTTATTATTTTAATTCAATTAGGTTGAAGAGATGAAGTGGCCTACTCTTAGGGCTTGCACTTGATTTCCCTATGAATTAACTTTATATTTCAGAGCTCTTATTGTTTTACAATTTTTTATTATTTTGTTTTTACTGGAGGTGAGACATGCTACCGCATGCCAAGCATTTGCCTGCTATTTCAGACACTCAAACTGAGATATATTTTTAAGATTTTAACCATCCCTTTAAGTGCAATTGTTTCTATCTCTTTTGCACTTAGTTCACCGGGTATCTTCACAATATTTACACACTCCTTTATACTGCATTGTATAATAGCCATCTCTCCGCAGAATCTTATGAATACATTTGTGAATACTTGCCATGATATTGGTTGGCCGATTCTGTACATATTCTCAGCCATTTTTTCTCTTATCTTAACATGTTCAATTGTTTTCCTCTATGTATGTATATATTTGTATTGTTCCTGCTCTTTTAGGTTTCTGATGTTAGTATCTTGATCAAGCTCTATGTTTTCTGTTTGGATCTGCTTCCCGGCTCTGAAGAAGCATTTGTCACATTTATTCAGGTCAAACATGTACGACCTGCAACGGTCCACTTAAGTCAGTATCTGAGCTGGCATACTGCTTGAGGTCATCTATAAAAAGCAAGTGGTTGATTCTTTCGTTTGAGTCTTATTCGTGGAACTGACTCAAGTTGTAGTCACCCAATCTTTTATTCAGTAGTTTACTTAGCGGATTTATCATCAGTGGAAGTCGTTTCACATTTCTAGCTGCCCTCCTAACCTAACGGATCTTTGGAGACCGAAACTTCTTTAAAATTTAAAAGTTTGTTGAGATTTACATTATGTATAAAATTCTTTGAGGAAAATAATGCAAATGGCTACCAATCTATGCTTTACTAAATATGTGCTGCCTACCTTTTAGTGATTCGTGAGAGGAAAAACCCCCTTAAAATTCAAAGACGTACATCCGATTTCAATGAAATTTAAACCATATATACAAGGGTCATTGTACAAGTAAGGCCTCTTATGTTTTATCTCATAAATTAAAACGTTTGAGGAGCTATGAAAACCAGAATTGTACCATTAAAATGAGCTTTTTTTGTGCTTTTTTTTCTACATTATCATCACCATTCTCAATGCACTTTTGCTAGCCTTTTATAATGTCTTGATGGTAAAAGTTCCAAGCATGCTTTGTCACTAACATAACTGTCGCCACTCTGAAATCGACGAACCCATCTCCAACTGTTGACATCAACTGCATTGACTTCATAAAATTTCAACAGGCGCTGTTGAATGTTGATCAGTTCAATTTTTCTGCATGCATAAATTTAATGACACATCTTTGATTTTGACTCAGGTCTATGACAGGATTTTTTTTGCTTAGAGTCTCACATTATCAATATCTGCAACAGAGAGATGAAATTTTCAGGTCATGAATTGAAAAATAGGAGGAATTTTCTTTCTGCATATCACTCGTTTAAGATATTAATTCAAAGAATTTTCCAACATTACATTTTTCCAACTATATTGAGAATCAAAATGGGAAGCAGTAAAACCAAAGGCAGTAAAATATTATGAAAATGGTGAAAAATGACATGGAAGTAATCCTCATTCAATCCCGAACAATGTCAGGTCCTCCGTCTAGTTAATTAAAAAAATCGTGCTTCTTGATAAAGCAGTTTCGGAATTTTTAATGTTTGAAAAATAAAATCTTTAATTTAAAAAAAAAATATTTTAATTCTATTTATTTCCTCAACCGTCACTTCATTTTACTTTTTTTTAATTTTTATAAGGTCGAATTTTTTAAAGACAAGTATAATCAATATAACAAGAATTACTAGTGCGTATAAGTAATCTATATATCTATGAAAGTGTAAATGTTTATTTGTCTGTCTGTCTGTCTGTCTGTCTGTGTACATTTCCATATCAAATAACTCTGTCAATTTTCGGTCTACAGACTCGAGATTTAAAAAATAAATATTTGTATTCTCTTTATTTCCTCAACCGTTACTTCATTTTACTTTTTTTTTTATTTTTATAAGGTCGGATTTTTTTTAAAGACAAGTATAATCACCCCAATATAACAAGAATTAGCAGTGAGTATAAGTAATCTATATATCTATGAAAGTGTAAATGTTTATTTGTCTGTCTGTCTGTCTGTCTGTTTACATTTCCCTACCAAATAACTGTCAATTTTCGGTCTACACACTCGAGATTTGACATAAGGGGTGTTGAGATTTAGGAAAATCTTTTTAATCAGTTTTCGGACAGAAATTTGTCTATTAAAGGGTCAAAGTTGAACGATTTGACCTTTCAGAACTCTACCAAAATCCTCCGCCAATTTTGAGGCTTAGTACTTGAAATTTTAGATGTAGGTTACTTGGACTCTAACAAACACCTCCGCTAATTGTGGATCTAAACACTTGAAATTTTACATGTAGATTACTTGGATAAGTGTCAAACATTTTAATTGAATTTGAGCCCAAAACAATGAATGTGAAGGGGTCAAAATTGAGGTCAAATTTAAAAAAAAATTTGACGTCTGCGATCATTTTCTATATGGTAGTTAAGGAAGCCTATTATATAGAAAGGCTTTACTGTACATATTCACACTTTTTAATATATACATATGCACACAAAGTTATGAACAGTACATAGGGCCTGAGCAAAGCCGGGCAGAACTGCTAGTATATCTATAGAAGTGAAAATGTGTGTGTGTGTGTGTGTGTCTGTCTATGTGTGTGTAAATTTCCCTACCAAATGACACTGTCAATTTTCGGTCTAGAGACTCGAGATTTGACATATGGGGCATTGAGATTTGGGAAAATCTTCTTAATCTGTTTTCGGCCACAAATTTGGCTGTTAAGAGGTCAAAGTTCCATGATTTGATCTTTGAAAACTCTAACAAACACCTTCGTCAATTTTGGGTCTCACCACTTGAAATTTTAAATGTAGGTTACTTGGACATGGATCAAATTTTACAATTTGATTTGAGCCCAAAAAATAAAATTTTAAAGGTTACAAAATTTGGGTTAAAGTTTAAACAAATTTGACCTCTGCGGTCTCTACCAAATGACTCAGCCAATTTCTGGTCTAAACATTTGAAATTTTACACAGAGGGTATTTAGAGATAGAGCAAGATTTTAATCGGTTTGGGTCGAAAATTTGAGCTGACAAGGGGTCAAAGTTCAAAGGATTTGATCTTTGCAGTGTCTAGAAAACTATTCAGACAATTTTGAGTCTGAACATTTAAAATTTATACATAATGGGTATTCAGACCTGCGGCAAGTATTTTAATCTGTTTTGGGACGAAAATTTGGCTACCAAAAGGTCAAAGTTGAAAGAGTTGATCTTTGAAAATTCTACCAAATTTCTCTGCTAATTTTGAGTCTAAACACATAAAATTTTAGATGTAAGTAACTTGTACATGGGTAAAACTTTGTATTTCGATTTCAGACCAACATAATTAATCTTAAGGAGTCAAAATTGGGATCAAAATTTAAAAAAATTCACCTCTGCAGTCTCTACAAAATTACTAAGACAAAGTTTGGTCTAAACATTTGAAACCTACATAAAGTGTATTCACATGTAGGGCAAATTATGAACAGTACATAAGGCCTGAGCAAGATTTGACATAAGGAGTAGTGAGATTTGGGAAAATCTTCGTAATCGGTTTTTGGCCACAAATTTGGCTGTCAAGGATCACAGTTCAACGATTAGACCTTTGAAAACTCTACCAAACTCCTCCACTAATTTTGGGTCTTGGACATGGATCACACTTCTTTATTTGATTTGAGCCCAAGAAATAATTGTTAAAGAGTGAGAATTGGGGTCAAATTTTAAACTAATGTGATCTCTGCGATCACTACCAAATTACTCAGCCAATTTCTGGTCGTTTGAAATTTCACATAAAGGGTATTCAGAGATAGGGAAAACTTTTTATTGGTGTGGGTCAAAAATTTGAGCTGCCAAAGGGTCAAACTTTAAAAGATGTGACATTTGCAGTGTCTAACAAACTATTCAGACAATTTTTGGTCTACACATTTAAAATTTATACATAACTGGTATTCAGACATGCGGCAATTTTGAGTCTGAAGACATAAAATTTTAGATATAGGTAACTTGGACATGGGTAAAACTTTGTATTTCGATTTGAGGCCAAAATAATAAGTCTAAAGGGGTCAAAATTGGGGTGCAATTATAAAACAATTAACCTCTGCAGTCTCTACGAAATTACTGGAGCAATTTTTGGTCTCAATATTTGAAATCTTACATAAAGTGTATTCACATGTAGGGAAAGTTATGAACAGTACATAGGGCCCGAGCAAGGCTGGGCTGAACAGTTAGTATGTCTATAAAATTGAAAATGTCTGTGTGTGTGCGTGTGTACATTTCCCTACCAAACAACTCCGTCAATTTTCGGTTTACAGACTCGAGATTTGAAATATGAGGTATTGAGATTTAGGAACAATTGGGGTCAAAGTTAAAAAAAACTTACCTCTTACCCAATTCTGGGTTTAAACATGTAAAATTTTACATAAAGTTTATTTAACACACAGTGCAAGTTTTTTAATCAGTTTCTTGCCAGAAATTTGGGTACCAAGGCGTCAAAGTTAAAAAAGGTTTACCATTTGCGGTCTATAGAAAAATATTCATCAAATTTGGGGTCTAAACATTTGAAATTTTACAAAAGTGTATTCAGACCTGCGGCAAGCATTTTAATCAGTTCTTGGGCAAAAATTTGGCTGCCAAAAGATCAAAGTTAAAAAGTTGACCATAACAGACTCTACCAAACTCCTCGGTCAATTTTGGGTCTAAACATTTGAAATTTTACATGTAGGTTACCTGGACACTTTTAATTACATTTGATCCCAAAACAATAAACGTTAAGGGGTCATAATTGGAGTCAAATTTATTTAAGAAAATTGACCTCTGCAGTCTTCACCAAATTACTAAGCCAATTTTTAGTCTAAACATTTGAAATTTTACATAAAGTGTATTCAGACATAGGGTAAGCTTTTTAATCGGTTATTGGCCGAAAATTTGGCTGACGAGAGGTCAAAAGTCCAAAGATTTTATCTTTGCAGTCTCTAGCAAACTATTCAGGCAATTTTGTATCTAAACATTAAAAAATTTACATAAATGTTATTCAAACACACAGCAAGCTTTTTAATCAGTTTTTGGGCGAAAATTTAGCTGCCAAGAGGTCAAAGCTGACTCTTCCAAACTCCTCCCCCAATTCTGGGTCTAAACACTTAAGCTAAACTGCTTATGTTAGAATAAAAGTATCCAAACTAACATGAGAAAAAATTATGAGAATTAATAAAGAAGACAAAAATTTTATAATTAAAAAAGTAAATGTTCAAATTTCAATAAAAATGATTCTCTGAGAAGCAATACATGAAAAATGTTTTTTTTTTTTTTTAAATGCTTAACAAGATCAGATTAAAACTTAAACCCTTTATTTGCATGTGGAAAATGGAAAGTGTAAAGAAAAAGTGTAAAGAAAAATTCAAGATGGCGCCCGACTCTCTCTTTAACACGGTAAGATATCCTCAACACGGCACAAGAAGCAACAGCCACACGATTCCCCAGCCAACTCAATCGTCACTCCCCCACGTCTTTCCCCTCACCCGCTTTTATCGTCGTTCTAGGCCGGCTAAATTTGCATATTCCGAGAATTCGTGTGACTTTGCGAGACATCATACTTTACAAAAGACGGCGGTCGCCATCTTGGTCTTTCTTTTCTATTTTTGGTCGGTAACGCTGAGCTGATCTCGAGGTAAGTCTTTTTCCCCTCATCCGTCTCTCCCACGTACCCACACAACACGCAAACACGCGGGCGCTTATCTCCTGGATGCACGTTACACTCCCCCCTGATCTGATGATCACATAGAGAGCACTGGCGGGGTGGCCTTTTAGTGCGTGTGCTTCTGCGAAGAGGTACATTCACTGTTTCAGATTCGGGCTCTGGATCTGGTTCCGCCTCATCAGATGAAGTATCGCTATCAGTCTCTGGAAGGGGCTCACTGAATCCGTGCATCGGCAGCTCATCGCTAGACGCTTCACTGCTTTCTTCTGTAGTTGTATGACGCACCTCGGTAGCTGGGCGAAGATCTCGCACATGTCGTGGGGTTCCATCGACCAAAACAGATTACTGGCTAATCACTCCAGATATGTGTCCTCGCTTAAACTTGTCGGTGCACCGATTTCCTGGAGGCCGCACCCACACTGGATCTCCCACTTCATATCTGTTATATGTTCCCTTGTCGGTTGGCTGCGTAGTGTTGATTCCCTTCACTCCGACTCGGTACGTGTAAATAGCATTCGCAGGTGCGGTTGAAGGGGACGTCCCGTCCTTTGGCGTAATGTTGTACCAATATGTTGCTTCCGCAATAGTACATCGCTTCCTGGCAGCAATTCTCTTGATGCTGCGATGGCTTCTTTCAGCAATGCCATTTCCTGACGGCACATGAGCACATCGCAACCGTAGTCGGACGCCCCACTCATCTAACAACTGCCGGACTTGCTGGCTACAAAACGCTGCATCATTGTCAGTCAGGAGTTCTTCCGGCTCACCTCGCTCAAAAAAAATGGATGATAGGTGGCGAACAACATTTGCTGAATCCTGTCTGGTCATCTGCCGCCACACCACAAATCTCGTAGGCCCGCAATCAATGAGAATTAGAAAGGGCTTGCCACTGTAATGGGTAATATCCATGGCCAGCCGCTGCCACACACTCTCAACTTCCAAGCGACCCTTCTGCCATCGCTCTGGTGCAGGATCAATAGACTGGCAAGCCTCACAATTTCTGACGATGTGTCTGACATCCATCTTGGTCACTGCTGGGTATGCACGCCTCACAAAATAAAGGGTCCTCTTGATACCCGGATGTCCGCTCTGTGCATGAATTTTTTGTATTTGACATGGGTCGATTGCAACTGCACAAGATCGAGCAGTAATCTCCATTCCCATCTTCGCGGCTTCATACCATTTGTGAGGTACACGGGTCAGTTGGTCAGCACGATTACAATGTGATGGCACCAGAGTGACGCTCAGTGATAGCCCATACTTAGATACCAGGTTTTTTAGCGTGTCTAGCCTTCTCCGTATTAACATTTCGCTTGCTGCCTTGGTACGGATTCGTGTCCATCCTGAAAGTGTGTCAGACACCCAGTGGTAGACACAGAGAGAATCTGTGTACAAGGTCAACTTCTTAGACTGCCACTGCAGGGCCAGATTTACCCCCTTTACAACAGCGTCCAGCTCTGCCAGGTTGATATGCTGAGAATCTGTTACAGGCCGCAGCCAACACGCATCCTCGAACACGTTTCCTCCTTGCTCCAACGATACTCCCAACGCCAAAGAACTGGCATCAACCCACACACCTACGTTGTCTCCGTTAACACACCACCGCCCACAGGCAGGGTCCTTCTTGTTCACTCTCTCCAGTGTCTCTTTAGTCATCAGAGTTAGTAGGACATCATCGGATATGTCATCCCAACTCGTGGTTGTTAAATTTGCTCTGCGTTTAATCACACCAACAGCTGCGCGGAGCCAGCCACAGACCGGTAAGTGACCAACAAGTTTTCCACACCAAGAAAAAATGGTCCGCCTTGTAACGAGGTTGGGGATGCTTGGAATTTCACTGCCACGCCTCCATTGTAGGGTGCCATCTTCTTCATAAACATCCAATCCCAATACACGTGCTCCTTCCCTTAAACGTTCGGGATTCTTGCATTCCAGACCAAATTGAGCCAACTTTTCTTTGACACACGACGCAGACTGTACATCTTCATTGACGTATACGTCATCAATGTAAGCTGACGTTGAGTCCCTCATGGGCTTTTCTTGGGACAATACTGTGTTGACAATAGTCTTCATGATCTGTGGTGCCACATTTAGGCCAAAGCCAAGGCGTGTAAGGCAGTACCTCTGCCCCTGGAACCAAACTGTCTGGAACGGCCACAACGTCTCATCAACTCGTACCTGTAAATAGGCTTTTCGCAAATCCAATATTGAGACATTAGTGCCTTTCTGACGCCATTCCCTCAACTTACTGGCGCATATGTCAGCATCGGCAGTGTAGGCTTCAATATGCTTGTTAAGCTCCCTATAGTCCAGCACGGGCCGTACTTTCGACTTGTTATGCTGGACTACTGCCATCAAGGGTATTAGACCCTTCGGAGGCCCAAGCTTGTCCTCAGGGTAGGGGATTAACCAGCCATCTTGGATCCACGCCTTTAGTTCCCTTTCGTATTCTGCTCGGGCCTCACTGGGTATAGGGTACTCTGCAACCCCATTCTTGAGTTTAGTCGGTTCCATTCCCTCGGTCCACTTCCAAGATGCAATCCAGGCCCTCTTGCGCGAGTCGTAGTCCACTGTAAAATCCGGCCGATCGATATGGAGCGCTGCACACACTGGGGCCTCTAAGAATCGCACCTTTCCATCCCGATGAATTGCGACTCCCCCCAGCGCCTTGATGGCATCGTATCCGAGCAACAGGTCAAACCCCAGGAGATTTCCTTGGGTCACGAGCACATTGATCTTAGTGGCTGCACCGGTGTCCGTGTAGATCTTGACAGTTCCAGCTCCACAGCATGTCTGGGTCTCGCCTCCTATCGTGGTGACTTTGATCTTCCTCTTAGTCCAACTTGGACACAGCCTGGTGCTCACTATAGTATGCGAACAGCCTGAGTCGAGAAGTGCTGAGCAGGGTATCCTGTTTACGTAGACGGTCATTACTGGTTGCGCCTTGTTCAAATTTTGCTCGGGGAGCAGGGCGGCGCTGACGTCCTCTCTGTTGATACGTTTCCCGCACAGTTTTGGGCTAGATGCCCCAAACCGCCACACTTAAAACAGCGCACACGCCCCCTGTTGGTGCAATTCCTTGCAAAATGTCCGCGTCGGCCGCAGCGAAAACATTTCCCATTGCTTGCAGGGTTCTGATTCGGAATCTCCCGAGCGCCAATCTGGCCTGTCTGTGTCGCCATCACAACTGGTTCCCCCAGGTCCTCCTCATCTTTGATGATGGCTCAAGCACGTTCCATCAAGTGTTCCATGGTCGTTGTTGAAACGCTGGTTGAGGCTCTCAGTAGCTGCTTCACCCGAGTGGGAAGGCCCGCCACAAACGCGTACGCGAGCGTCCGCTCCGACACCCCTCCACCGAACAGAACTGCGAGTTTCTTTAACTCAGCGAAGAAAACGTCCACGCTTTCCTCCGGTAGAAGTTTTCGGGAAGCAAATTTTTCATAGGCCGTACAAGGATCCATGGCAAATGCCTTGTACAGCGCAGCTTTAATTGCGGTGACATCTCCCTTTTCGGCAGCACTGAGTTGCTGATATACACTCAAGGCACCCCCAGCCAATCTCAGGGGAATTACAGTGTGTACCCTTTTCACCTCACAAAGGTCGCACGTCAGCTCGACCCTTTCAACCCAGTCGACGATGGACGTGGACCCGTCAAACTCGGGTATGAGCTTTAAGTCAAATTTCGACTCGGTCATAGTCCTAGAGGCCAAATGGCCGAAATAGCTTGTAACGAAAAAGTGTAAAGAAAAATTCAAGATGGCGCCCGACTCTCTCTTTAACACGGTAAGATATCCTCAACACGGCACAAGAAGCAACAGCCACACGATTGCCCAGCCAACTCAATTGTCACTCCCCCACGTCTTTCCCCTCACCCGCTTTTATCGTTGTTCTAGGCCGGCTAAATTTGAAAATTCCAAGAATTCGTGTAACTTTGCGAGACATCATACTTTACAAAAGACGGCGGTCGCCATCTTGGTCTTTCTTTTCTATTTTTGGTCGGTAACGCTGAGCTGGTCTCGAGGTAAGTCTTTTTCCCCTCATCCGTCTCTCCCACGTACCCACACAACACGCAAACACGCGGGCGCTTATCTCCTGGATGCACGTTACAGAAAGAGTGCATGATTTTTTAAAAGCAGTAAGCCACGAAGAGAAATTAATAAAAATTGACGTTTCTGAAGTTATTGGTTATTCGTATTATTTGAGTTTATCAGAATACTGTTCTCAACGTTTCAGTTAATGTAACTACCGACCTTCTTCAGGTGTATCTTGTCGAACTTAGAAAATGTTTCTATGAACTCGGAAATTTGGACGTTTCTGTTTATGTAACCAAGTATTCTAACCACTGCACCACGGGTCGTTCTAGAAAATAAATTATAAAAGTGATATTCTCCTGAAGATTTACGTTTCAATCCTCAATGTGGGCGACTGAAAAATACAATTGTGAATTACTTAGGACCTCTATATAGTCACGGCTGACGGAACAGAACCTGCTTCCCTGATAAATAAAGTGTTTCATTTGAAATTCTGTCCAAATTCTTCAGTTCGACAAAGACATTCACAAGTTTGACAAGATACACCTGAAGAAGGTCGGAGATTACATTAACTGAAACGTTGTGAAAATCACACTCAAGATAAAACCAGTAGTCCAATGAATCGAAATAATATGATTAATAAAAATTGTTTGAACAGAGTTTGAATAAATAATTTAGAGTTTACCCTGAATGTAAAGCATGATAAATTTTATTCTATTAATATGTAACTAGCGGGACCTGTGGACATTCCACAGGGGCCTACTACATATGTAATATATCGATGTTGGCATTCTGTAGATGTTCGCCGTAAATGGAGACGCTCTGATATTATTGTAGATGTTTTGTTAAAACTGCAAAAATATTTATCTAAGTTAGCAGAGACGCCCGGCATAACTCAGTCGTAAAGTTCACTTAAATATGATATTTTAATTCTTGCAAATTTCGTATATATTATACAGTTACATTTTATTAATTTTTATTTATTATAAAGTTGCACTTTAAAAAATAAAAAATATATATCCATATAACTTGGGTGCATCAGCTTGAATCAAAACCGAAACCAAAACTGATGAAGAATTCTTGATAAAATTATTTATGACAACAATTCGAAGTATATAACAATTAAACGACCCGGATGTAAGCATGACACAAAAAATAACACATACGCTATCGTATTAATATATAGATTACTCCTTTATTCATTAAAAAAACAATCCACTATTTTATATAAACTTATAAAGGTTTCTTGATAAAATTTATTATAAAAAATAGATTACTGGAGTGCCATCAGCTATAAACAAACAAAAACCCACTCCATTATTCTATATATATTTGGGGGTAGATATCTCTGATAAAATATGTTATACAGCACAAATCATAGAAAATATAGTTAGACGGTGAATGATATTATGGGTGTGTTATGTCAGCCTTTTTTTTACATAGGCATCATCACTTACCAAGGCCAAGAGGCCACTCGAGGATAACAGTTAATGATTGTACAGTAGTCAATTGGACAATATAGTAATCGCTAGTAATGGAAATTTGGTACATTTGTAAACTTAAGTGGAATGGCTCATCAAGAACTTGTTTACATTGGACTTGAAGACAACCACATTGTAATCAGCTGAAAGCAGGCAAACAGAAGAGAGTTCCACAGGCGTGCAGTTCTAAGAAAAAGCTTTGTTCATGGAATCTACATTTAGGTTTAGGCACAGATACAAAGTGGAGGGAATTATTGATAGTGTTTTCAGCTAGACGAGTATTTGCTGTGAAAAATTGGCGATGGGGGACCATAAATTGCAGCTCAAATGAGCACTTGCCATGTAAATAATGATAAAGCAGAGAGAGACAACATCTCTTCTGTGAGAAAGAGCTTGCAGGGAAGAGAAAAGGGCATCGCCTACAAGGCTACAAAGTCTATTTTGAACCCTATCAAGGCAGGATAAGTCGTTTCTAGCAGCCCCTACCCAAATGTGACAACAGTATTCCATCCTTGGACGTACTTGACTTATATATAGAAGTAGAATTGCATCAGCAGTGAGATATCTATTGGATCGATAGAAGGATTCAACCATTTTTCTAGCAGCCTTGGCAAGGGATTTGATGTATGTGTTCCATTTCTAATCAGGAATAAAGGTCAAGCCCAAAAGCTTGTCAAAACATAAAGCCTCCCCAAGACGAGAGCCATTCATTTCAATTGATGCTGAATGGGGATTAGAGCGTTGATGATGTAAAGATAAAGCTTGGTTTTAGATGCATTAAAAGTAACCAGCCACCTCTATTCCCATTGTGCCACATGCTCAAGATCAAAGAAGAGAGAATCAGTAAGAACTTGGTCATTTATGGTCTTTGATGTGCTACCGTAGATGGTAGTGTCATTAGCATAAATGTCTATGAATGATGTAAGGATATGATTTGGAAGATCATTAATGTAAATCAGGAAGAGAGTGTGGCCCAGGATTGACCCCTGAGGGACTCCAGCATTAATACTGTGAGCTTCTGCTTTTTGCCCATCAACCACTACTCTTATGAGCCTATCAGAAAGAAATGATTTAATAATTGAGAAGACATTTCGAGCTAGAGATCTTGAGAAGTAAACCTTTATGCCATACCCTATCAAAGGCCTCTGATATGCCAAGAGCAATTGCCCTAGAAAGGTAGCCTCCATTGAGAGATTCGCTAATCCTATGAGATATAACTGTAATGCACATATGCTGTAGATCTAGCAGAACGGAAACTATATTGTGTGTTACTAAGAAGGTTATTTTTGCTGAGGTGGTTGACCACTTTTCTATTTAACACAGATTCCAGCAAATTACTCATGACGCACAGAAGACTTAGGCGCAGAGCCTGTTCTTGGTCTTCGGGCTAGGTGCGGAAAAGGAAGTAATCAGTTCTGGTCAATGTGGGGGGAAACCCTTCATATCAGACAATTGCTAATTTTCGACTCTGCCAGAGTACTCCCTTGGGGGAGCTGATTTTTCCTCCCCACATTAAAAAACGGCCTTGTGCCTAATTTGCTCAGTGGGGAAGCAAATAAATAAACAGAAGACTTATTGACCTGTACTGAGAGGGAGATGACCGATCACCTGAATTCTGAAATACAGGGCATACTGATGAGATTTTCCAGGGTGATGGGTAGCAATTCTCCTTAAGACAACGCTTAAACAGTTTTGTAAGCATGGGCACTAGTTCTGGTCGAAGCTTTTTGAGCACTATAATTGGAATCTCGTCAAGGCCAGTTACTTTACTGGAATTAAGATTTTTGATTAGCTTGGCAACATCATGCACAGATATTTGTATGTCACATAGCGTGTTTTCTGATGCAGAAGGAAATATTGGGGGGTTGGTGACCTTGGTCGCAAAGGGTAGAATTAGTGCACAGTTCTTAGCAAAGAGTTTGGCTTTGTCTGATGCTGACAAGATTACCTCAGGTCCATTGATGACAGTTGAGATAGAGTACACGCTTCTATTCAGGATTCTGCTATTTGCGAAAGCTGGTGGGAGCCAAGCCACTGTTCAGCTACTTTGGACTTGACAGTCTGAGCATACAAGTTTCTCACGTTCTTTATAACTTTTTCAGTGGTTACTGGCAGTCACGAAAGCGATTTTAATCTGAATACATCTATTACGTTGGAATCAATGGAAAAAGTGATTAATGTATATGTTATGTTATCGTTTTTTAGAGGGTACGTATTATTTACGTGACGGTCTGTACATATATTATTAAATGTTCCTTGTAGTTGAAGACATTTATACGGAGAGAGTTGATATTCACAAGACATATACTTTGAGGAGAGGATGAAGTGGTACACATTGATACATACTGGAATGATTAAACACATTACCTTTTTTTGTTGGAATGATGAACACAGAAATACAGCATTTATAAAAAAACTAATGATAGTTTATTCTTCGACCAGTCGGAAATGATTCTGTACTTCAGGGATTCAAAGTTGTTACATGGTTCCTTCTAAGCCTCCCGCTTCCAAGAGGATGCCCTGACTCTAACTGAGAATCAGTCTGATCCTCTCTGCTTCTCTGAGTCTCTGATCTCAATCTGATTCTCTTCTCCTCTAACTAATTTCGAACCCTTTCCTATATTGAGAAATCATTTCTGCCATGACGTCACAGTTATGTCTGGCAACGTGACCACAACTCACGTGTTTCAAACATGCGTGATTTGCATGTTTTGAAACCATTTCTGACGACCAGGAAATTTCCCATTCTCTTTGTTGTTTTACAAAGGAATTTAACCTACTTGTTAATTCTCTAACTGATATTTTTATTATGCATTTTTTCTAAGAATGTGAATAGATTTTCCAGACAAATTTTATTCATAAAATATTTTAAAAGAATTAACAATTTTACTGGACATTCCATTTAAAACCTATTGTTCTTTAAAACTTATCTACAGGGTTCGATTCTCGTTTTATCTGGTATCATTTTCATTATATTTTCAAGTGTATGAAACGGTCTATGCCTACAATTAACCATTCCGTCAGGTGTGATACTATAGAGGACACAGCCTTTTTCAACATAGGATTAGTTCTGATGACCTCAGAGAAAGATTAAATAGGGAGATGTGTGCAGAAGAGTAGATTTTGGTTGTATGGCCATGTTGAAAAAAAAAGATGAGGATGATTAAGTGAATAGATGTATAACAGTTGAGGCAAGTGATTCAGCTTAAAAGGGAAAGCCAAGGAAGAATTAGGAGAAAGTGATAAAAAAGAACCTGAGGGAAGGAGGGATGATAAAGACTTGACCAGATATAGGTTACTTGGAAAGTTAATCTTAAAGCAATGCAATACATGTCACCATGTTAAAAGGACAATAAACTGACGACGATGATGATGATGATGATGATGATGATGATGATGATGATGATGATTATGATTGCATTTCCTTGTTTAACTTGAAACTTTTATTAAAACCATAAATGCATTTCCATAAATGCCGTGTTCTAAAGCAACTCTATAATACGCCTGGATATCTTCGGCACTGATAGACCAAGGAAGACGACCTGTGTGTGTAAAAAGTCATATAACTGCATGCAACCTGATTGATGTCAACCATTTGGATCAGATGACACAAGGAACAAGTGTGAAGCATTGCCTGACGTTGCTCACACTGAAATCTGGGACACATATTGGTTCCATTGTTTGTTGAATCAAATCCAAAGTTCATTATCCAAAGTTGCCATCTATTTCAAAAAGTTTACTTATTCAATGAATCTGACCTGGATATCTTGAGCACTAAAGCACTTGCAGCATCCTAAATGGACAAACCTGATGATTATAGTGATGATGTAGAAGCAGTAACAACGAGTTGCTCAAGTATATCAAGGCTGTGATCAGCATAATCAGTATTAGAGCCTTACAGAGATTTTATTTATTCAATAAATTTGACCGTTCTGCAAGTTATAGTGATTAGTGCTTAAAGAAAGTATGTTTGTAGGAGGAGTAACCCAGACTTACCGGAAAGTGGGACAACATTTGTCATTACATCAGGCAGAATAAATCATTCAAAAGAATAAACAAATAAAACAGCAGGGAAATCAGTTTTCAATGGGAATAAATTAAGGAGAAAAATATCCGAGTTTCAAAAGTAATTTGTAAATTTTTTTGTTTTCATTTTTTTTTCTTTTCCAGTCGATCTTTTAAACATTTGAACAAAAAAATAGAAAAAGACATACAAAACGTATATTTTAAATATGAAATCTAAATTTCATAAAAGACTAAAAAGAAAAACAACAACTCTTTATTAAAAGTAGAACAGTTTATTTGAACATTTATGAACAAATACATAAAGATGAAACATATTTACATTTCAGAATTTATAAAATAACAAGAAAGTATTTACAAATTGATCAGTGGATGCAAAACATTTTTTTTCTGTAGATTCAACAAGATTTAAACAGAAAATAAACGAATTGGAATCTACAGAGAATAAATCATTTTACCAATAAAAAATATTTACAATCTACCCGTAATTGGGTACAAAAATGTTTGATAGGAAAATAAACATGAAATAAAATATTTAATATTGTTTAGCCAAATGAATGGGAAAAGCAGGATTGAATATTATACAAAAATGAAATATTTCAATCCATTCTTTCCTAAGACATGGGCAGAACAAATTTACATTAAAGTCAGTTTACAGACACAGAAATGAAGAATTTAAACTTAAAATAAACACTACCCCTAACTCACCCAATAATAAAATAAAATAAAATGAAAGGTATAAAATTAATCAAATAATCTGTTTAGAAAAAAAAAGCTACAGACGTACAAAAATCATTGTAGATTTTTAAGGAGTGTAAAGAACTCCATGTACACGGAAACGATAAAGACAAGTATATTCTAAACTGCCGTGGTTGCTGGAAATCCGAAGTTCCACATATTGTGTTGGGTTTGCATTATTCACCTGAAATTAAATAATGAAAACTAATTTAGCATTTCACATGAGAACAATATTGAAATAAAAAGAAACTCTTTAGTGAAAATTGGTTAAAAACAAAGAAAAAAACACAGAAACATTACCTGTGTTATAAACTGCTGAATAGGTCTCCCATCATCTTTGTATGTATAGCTGCCTAAATAGACACCTTCATGATCATCTGGATCGGATAAGCTCTATAAGGAGAGGTGAAAAAAGATGGACCCAGTTTGAAAATCAAAAGATATTCAGTTAATACTTGCTTGTAAGAAACTTATTCATACATTTTTATTTTTGTGTAAATATTGTAATATTTTTTCTAAAGATTAAGGATGTAATATTTTTTTTTTATTTTAATGACAAAATAATGTTATAAAGTAACTTTCATTTTATTTTTAAGCACTTAACATAAATTAGTTACAAAATGAATATTTAATAATTTATAAAATATTCATTTTGGTGTGAAATTTTACAATTAAGAATAGGAATTAGTTTCAGTCAATTTTAAATCCTAATAAAATAACTTAACGGTTACATTTTAGTTTATTTCAAATGTAAGTTTATCGCTTTTATAGACATTTTTAAAAAATCATGAAAATCGAAGCATCTGTTGAACAGACTTTAAAAACATCCTATAGGATTTTAATTTAAAACTGTATTTTCTTATATTGCCACATCTCTTTATGTATTAGTTTATTCAATTATTAATTTACTTGTCCGGCGTCCCGTGTCACACAAAAGATGATAATCGCCAAAATTAATTAAAGAGAAACAAATTACCTCCCTTTAAAGCCGCTTTTTATCAGTTAAAAATCATTAAAACAAATTCCTCTCCAAAAATTTTTAAACAACAAAAAAATGGAACTCGTTTTCCGGTTTTAAATTGATTATTTTATTTTAAAATTAAAAAAAAAAAAAAAAAAAAAAAATCATGTTGGAAGGAGAATGTAATTTTTTTATCATCGATTTTTTTAAAAATTTAGATTCTAAATTATTAAAAACTTAAAAACAATTAACTACAATATGTTTTAAATTCGTCCTATGTGTTATATTTTAGTTTTTTAATTTAATTTTGTTTGTGATGTGTTTTTAAAATTCTTAAGTTTTATTTATTTGGTTTAAGCATCATAATCAGTTATTTAAAAACAAATTCACACATTTCTAAGTTAAACATGAAGTAGAGAAGCGCATAACATTTTCATATTTTATTTTTTTGTCTGTGAGTAGAAAAGCAGATAATTTTAAGCAAACCAAGATATGTATTATTGATTCTCAAAATATTACATTTTTACCTATGTCGATAAATAAAAAATGAAACTCCATGTACATATACGGATATATTAAATATTAGAAAAACAATAAAACAGATGCACTTACATATACTGAGAAATCTTTTGGTGCACTCTTAATATGTCCAAAGGGAGATATGGATTTAGGAATATGTTCCATGCTGAAGGCAGTGATTTTAATTTCATGTGATAAGCGAATCATCAACGTTCCAGTACTGCCTTCGAAGGGCCAACATTCACCGACATGGACATCAGGCTAAATCAAGAAATAAAGAAAACATAAAATAAACACACATTTTTTTTTTTTTTTTTTTTACAAAGGCATCACCACATTATCAAGGCCCAGAGGCCACTCAAGGATAAGGGTTAAAGAGTGTACAAGCTATTTTTCTTCTTTTTTTTTTACATAGGCATAACCACTTATCAAGGCCCAGAGACCACTCGAGGATAAGGGTTAAGAGTGTACAGTGATTAATTGGACGATTATTGTGAATATTTTGATCAATGTAAACTCTAAACTTTGGGTGAATTTTTTCAAACAGGGAAATCTTTGTTCCCAATTTTCTAAAGATGTACTTAAAGGGTATTACATCTTTATAAAATACAATAAAGAAAAATTAAGTTTTCATAAAAATAGTTTTTTTACCTGAATTAAAGTCTTGAGGTCTAACATCGATAATTTGACGTCATAAATAAAATTTGATTAACAGCAAATCTATCCATAAGATCTGATTTCTGGGAAATCTGATTAAATAGACAACTACTTCGATTTTTAATGCGTTAAAGAAAAATTAAGTTTTCATAAAAGAAAGTTATTTTACCTGAATTACAGTTATGGGTGAATTGGTTTTATAATAGAGAGGAAGACCAAAGATACTGATGAGGGTAGGATACTTTGTGAAAGTCTCCGAACAACGATTAGTGATCACACTGCCACCTGAAATAATAAAGAAAAGGATTTTTTCCAAAAATACATTTAAAAAGCTTCTTTAAATATATGCAACCCATAATAAAATGTCAGCTTAAAGTGGATTATTATTTTAAATAAAAATTAACACTTGGAAAGATAAATTTGTGAGCATTGAAGAATGACAATGCTTTGATTTTAAATTTGTTTGTCAATAATTAGTTTACTAACTATAATTACTGTATTTATGGTATTTTCTTTAGCTATAGTCGAATTATTTTATCACCCAACTTAATGACCGGTTCATAATTATCTATGGAGATAGGAAGATGGAAAACAAAAACGCACCTCCAGATTCCAAAGCAAAATCTGCCATTCCAGTTTTATCAGCATTGAACTTCATCAGAGCTTCGTCTAGCAAAGATCGTAGAAACTGGAAAATTAAAAATGAACATTGTGGAAGTTGTACGCATAATGAAGTTACATGTTTTACCGAATCGAGAGGGAGGGGTTAGTATAGTGTATGTTCATTTGTTATATATACTAGTCTAGCAAAACTGTGACAAAAAGGAAGAAATGAAGAAATACAATATTTCTTTAAGAATATGGATCAATATTTATAATTGACTTTCCAAACTAAAAATTCATTTGTTTTGTAAAAGATTAATTTTATTTTATAATTGATGATTTTTATCAATTGAATGTAAATGGGATGAAATTTGTCCATTTTTATTTCTGTATTAATGGAAGAAAGAATTGGGATTTGTTTTACGACACATCAACTCTTTTAGGGTAATTTTGTGTGGCACAATGTATTTATAATCATTTGATAAATTCTAAAAAGTTATTTAATTGAATCTTTGGTTTTACATATAATTGCTGGGAATTATTTGTTCTTGTTCAGGTCATTTAGTATTTGTAAAATATTATTGTATAATAAAAATATATAAATGAAAGAGCATAAACATATGTACTAATTGTCCCTAGCCGGAGTTGCCTGGGAGTCATATTACTTACGTCTTTGGTTTCCTTTTCCTTTAACAACAGAGCTTCCTTTATCAAGGATCGTACAAACTGGAAAATAAAAATTTACCATTACAATATCAATCACACTTGGTATCTTTAATCCTGTAGGTTGAGTTTCCAGTGTTTTAGTGAAAACAAAACAAGATTAAACTAATGAATACTGTCCATTGAATATAAATATATGTACTCTTGTATAAATAAATGAGCACGCTCGTTATTTCTTCTACTACATAAAATTACATGCACACATATGTTATGCTGCCTTTATATTTTTGTAGATTCTAATATTTGTGTGGTTAATATCATTAATCAAATGGTTTACTAAGTCTATGGGGCTGTGAATAAATAAAGAATACAACAAAGTGAAAACTGACACTCTTACAATATTTGAACTTGTGGCTCACCTGTACAAATGCACAAGAACAATTTTCAGTAAGTTTTTCATACACATAAAAATAATTCTAGAAGCATATGTAGATAACAAAGAAGTTATATATATATATATATATATATATACATATAAATATATATGTAAGTGTGTGTGTGTGTGTGTGTGTTTTATCTTGCCGTTGACGTCATGCGTCGCACAAAGCCGAGCAAATGCTGAGTTATGTCTGGTTCATTAAATGCACAAGTACCAAGAAGTTATATATATATATATATATATATATATATATATATATATATATATATATATATATATATATATATATAAATATGTGTGTGTGTGTGTGTGTGTGTGTGTGCGTGTGGATAAATTATATGTATTAAAATTTATTAAATCCTTAAATCCTAAATTATCTTAGTAAGAATTTAAATTAAATAATTGGTTGCAAATCCAATTTTACAAGTTTCAAATTCACATGAATTGACATAAAAAAATGTCACACAAACACAGTATCTGCCCTATATTGCCCCCCCCACATCAGTCCCGATATACAACATTTTAAATCAATTCATAGCAACTGTTTTTTTGCATTCTTACCATTCTTACCTTTTCAACATAAAAATGAGAGAAAATTAAACTAAATCGAATACTGATGAAAGTTTACCTTTGCCAGATTAGCAGAAATTTCTATTTTGACATCAGAACGAATGTGAGTGAATCCAGCAAGAGAATCAGAATGAAGAGAATTTTGAAGAGATTTTTTGATTGTCATTTCATATTTGTTCTCACAACTTATTGAACTTTGGCTGCAAAAGAAAAATTATTAAAGTTGAACTTAATCGTTGTAAAAAAAAAGTGGAATTTTTATTCTTGGAAAATGATACAAATGATAACATAGTTTATTTTAAAGGAAATATAGTTGGGAAATCAAGAAACAATTTATTTTGGTTCATCAACTCATTTGTGATGTACTTGCATTAAAAAATTTAGTATTTATGTTAGAAGCTTTTCAGTTAAAAAAATGAAAGATGCTTTTCCAGAATCGCCATCATATGAAAATAAAACAAAAATAAATCTGTATGAATGTACCCGAGATAGAAAGGAAATATTGTTCACAAAAAAAATCATGTAAATTGATCACAAAGTTTTATTTTTCATTAAAAAAATTAAATTCAGTGGCTAAACTACGAGCATCAATCCGAGTTTGAAGGAATAAAGGAGAAAAGTCTAAATAATTCAAACTATTCTGGGAAGTAAATTTCAATTTATTTATGCACCAGTAAAATAAACACATCAGTATTAAACATACTTTATATGCAGAGAGAATGTAGAATGTACATCAGAAAATTCTTGAAAAAAAATGTGAAAAATCAAACTTACCTGTTTAATGATTTTCCTAAATTTGTATTCAAAGACTGAAAAAAAATTAAAATTATAAATCGGTGAATTTGAGTGTTTACTAAGATAATAGAAAAAATTTTTAAAAAAAAATGGAAAAAAAGGGGAAGAGCAAATCCAATGTCGAGGGTAGGGGTGCGAATAGAAACAGAATTGGATGTTCTTACCTCAGATTTTCCTGGGTATTGCGACATATTTGATAGGCCAGCTGCAAAAGAGAGAAACAAAAATAACAAGATGGATAAAAACATATACTTAATCCTCTTCTTCATAAAAATGAAATTATAGCAAAGGTAGCAGTTCACCCAAAACTGGAGGTAATTCACCAATAACTGGAGCTGATTCACCCATAACCAGAGTTAGATAACCTATAACTTGAGGTAATTAACCTATAACTGGAGGTAGTTCACATATAACCTCCTGTGCAACATTTTCATTTGCTACTAAGATCTAAAAGTGCATCTCACAATTGTATATAATGCCAAAAGTTAAAGGGTTTTATGATGAAAAATTCCTGCAACAAATGAAAAAGTACAAAGCTAAAAATATGCTAATCATCCAAATAGATAAATATTTCAACAGATTTGCTAAATTTTGATTCTTGTTTTTTAATTTACAATTACGTTATTCCGATTATTCTCACTATGTTCATCTTTGCTCCAAGCATAATTTTTATAATAACTCAATAGATGTCAAAACGTGTCATAAGAAAAAAAAAAGCAATACTTACAAATGATCCACAATCCACTGAGAAGCAGCAAAATAAAAATGGGTAGACGACGGGTAAGTCGACCAGAAGTAACACTGCCAACAAGATGAGAGACATGATTAGAAGTGAAAAGCAGACGTTTATATTATTTAACATTGATTTATATATACAGAGTGACTCCCAAAAAAACAAAAACTAAATGGAAGCCATCTAGAACATATGTTGTAGAACGGAGAAAAAAAAGCCAAAGACCCTAGTGTTTTGATGTGATGTTTTGAATATAATACACTAGTTATGACCAAAGTTTCATTTCATTCGGACAAAAGAGTAAGAAACGAGGCCTTATTAGAGTTGGGGTCCGTTTTTGGGGTGAGGACACCCTATATATATATATATATATATATATATATATATATATATATATATATATATATATATATACTATCTAGCATTACACCTAGCATTGCCCGGTTATAAAATATATTTTAATAAAATGATAGTTTTTAGACGCAAAATTGACAGAGTAGTTTGTTACAGATCATTCGACAGACAGACAAAATCACATTTATAATAAGTAGCAGGACCTGTGGAAATTCCACAGCAGACTTTTTCATATATAATATATTGATGTTGGCATTTTGTGGATGTTCAGCATAAATGAAGCCGCCCTGGTATTATTGTAGCTTTTGTGTTAAAACTGCAAAAGTATTTATCTAAGCTAGCAGTGTGTGTGTGTGTGTGTGTGTGTGTGTGTGTGTGTGTGTGTGTGTGTGTGTGTGTGTGTGTGTGAGACTAACTTGTGTTCTCTCAGCTATAATCGAAACTAAAACCAAAACTTACTAAGAATTCTTCATAAAATTATTTATTACAAGTGATGGAAAGTTATAACATTTAAACACTAATTATTCCGAAGAAAAAAGTTGTAAGCGTGACAAAGGAAATAACACACACGCAATCATATTAATATATAGATGAATCTTAACCAAAAGCCGCGAACGTTTTCGTTTTAACACACTGTACACTTGTTTTTAGCACACAAATACGATAATTTATCATGAAAATGGTAAAATTCAAACTGTGTATTACTTGTTTCGAACGAAAGAAAGTATTTATCCTTAGAGTTTAAAAAGGAAATAAAGAAACGGAAAAATGTTATGTCGATTTTTAAACATTTAATAAAACAAAACCTGTTTAGTGTTTATACTTACATTAAAGTTATGTTTGTGCAGAAACGTTTTGCACCTGCCATAAAGCCTTCTTTGGATATGGGGGTTGTCCTCACATTTCTGCAAGGTCTGTTTTCTGAAGTTGCAAATTTGTAGAAAAACAATTTTGTATGTTGTTTTAATAAGTCAAATTAGATATTAAATGATTTTTTGTGATTTTATAAAACAGTATTTTGTAAAATAACTGCATAAGAAAGAAAGATTAAATGTTGTTTAAAGATTTTTTGATACATCTAAGAATATTTCGTATTTTTAATTGCCAATATTTTTCATTCTATGACCCTAAAGTATTTTGTTAGTGTCTAAATAGAAATACAATATAAATTGCTGACTTTTTCAAACACTTACCAATTATGTTAAATCTATCTGCATTGTCCATGAGATAATCACCAATTAATTCCAAGTTAGCTGCAGCATACGCCATCCTCTGAGCCATAAAGCTTTCTTTGGAGCAGGGGATGCTCCTTACATTTCTAAAAGTTCTGTTTTCTGAAGAGATTCAAAAATATAAACATTTCAGTTCAAAATAAATTTATTCTTTGTTTATAGAGTCTGAAATCTACAGGACTGGAAGAAATGTCAATCTAATACAATCTAATATCGCTTTTGTTAGAAATAAATTTTTGAATAATGCTGTGTAATACTGCCAAAACATAGAAAACAAGCTGATTTTTTTTAGAAATTATTAATCTTATAATCAAATTAATTAAAGAATTAAAGTTTTCGAATGAGTAATATCACTTTTGGTTAAGCATTTAAAATTGTGTCCAGAGCAGAATGCGGGAAAAAAAATTGTATAGACATTAAAATTGTTTCATGTTGTTTTTATTAAATATTAATAAAAAGGAAATCATTTTGAGTTAAAATCTATTTAGCATTACGCATGTAACTTGAGAAAAACATGCTTGAAATGTGTCACCATTATGGCGAATCGAATTAAATTCACTAGCAATTTTGTTTTGATTTTGCTTTAACGCTTATCCTCTAATAAACTACCATTTTTTATGTTAAGTTTTATTTTTATTTAATCAACACAAATTACTGAAGATTTTTATTATTATTTCAATTATTATTATTATTATTATTATTATTATTAGTAGCAGTAGTAGTAGTAGTTATAGTAGTAATATTTGTAGTAGTGTTTATGTTTATTTAAGAAACACTTATTAAAAAAATCTATTGTTTTCATATAATGTTTTGTATTTGTTACTTGTTAACAGGAATCAACTCTTTGCAGCAAAGATTTACCTGAATAAACAATCCTTTGTCTTCGAGGTCTTAACCAATAGGAATGAGGCATTGTTTGGTCTTGATCCCTAAAAACTGAAAAATAAGGAGAAAGAAACTACATTATTAAAAGAAAAGCAAAATCTATATATATATATAAAGTTTATTTTTTTATCGATCTAACATTGATATTAAAAGCCTACTTTTTCTATTTAAAAAATTATTAAAACAAACTTCTTAATATACTCAGTCATCTATTTTTTAAGGTATGCAAACTTTATTTTCGACCTGAACACAAGAGAAACACATCAGCGTTTCTAGAAAAACAAGTAACAATCTTACAGTCAGACAACAGAAACCATTTCTTCAGAATGCTGTTATCATAGAATTCTGTTAAATAAAAAATAGGATCAAGGGCCACAAAAAATACAGTGTGCATCACTTAATGTTACTAAATGGTAGTGATGGGACATTCCAATATTTTTTTCTGATACCATCACCGATTCTGATACAATTACCGATTCCGATTCTGTATGAATCTCTAAATATTTAACTATAGAGTTGCTATTTATCCTGATTACCATAAAAACACATGTTAAATATGCAGATATCTTCTCGGACATAAAATTACACTTGTGGGAATGATCTATAAATTTTAGTTTAAACAAAATAAAAACAAAATTAAAAGAATCGTTTTTGGAGTTGGAAAATAGGTACAAAATGTTTCAAACGAGATATCAATTCCGATACCCCAAAAAGTTCCAATTTTCTGATTCCTGGTTTCGATTCATCGTTCCAACACTACTAAATGGTTATGTTGGGTTTTCCCTCTGCTAGCGTTTGTGCTAAATGCTATTGTGTAACTATTACTTATTATTGTAAATATGGATGCATCTCGTGAGTCAAAAATTTTTGGAAGAGGGGAGGGGAATATCTTTCTGACACATAATGAATAGGTTCATGGGCTACAAACTCCAAGAAAATTCAACTGGACAATTCTGCCTTTTTGGTGTCGGAGGTAAAAACATGCAATCATGCAGGTTAACAAATTGCTGCAATCAATGAGGCGGACTTCATGCATATAAGACAACTTTAGTGAGCTCTATGCACAAACAAACTATGTATAAAAATATCAACTCTCGATAGGATCTTGTGGTCAACATGTTTGTGTTTTTTTACTATTTTTTACTCTTTTTTACATTTTGGATTTTTATAATTTGAAAATATAAAATGTTTTTATTTTAATAAACAATCAATAGTAAAATCTAAAAATAAAAACAAATAATATCTGTAAGTTGCGTAAATACAAGAAATATGCATAAGAATTTTAGTGAATTATTTATTTCAATAAAGTTTTGAACTTTATTTTAATTCATTACATTTTTTATTATTAAATATTTAAAAGAAATTATTAAGCGATTTTTGTTACAAATTATGACTATTCATATTTACTATTTTATCAGATAATTGAATGCTTGTGCAAGATAATAAAATATGAAAATGCATTTTAAATAAAATCACTATTATGTAATTACGTGTCATGTTGAAATTAGAAAAAATTCACCTCCAAAAATGTTTGTTATTCCAGATCCACCATTTTCTAATTTGATCACTAACATATCTAAAAAAAAATCGTATCTCCAAATAATTATTCTCATTTGAATTAAAAGACACAGAGTTAATCCATTCAAAGGTCATAAGCTAAAATTATACTTAAATTACACTAAAAAATCACTAAACAAAGATAAATACAACACTAATGACACGGAAATTGATATATAATAATAAATATTAATAAAAACAATAACAAGATAGAGTAGTACTCACCACCTTGGTGAGTGCCAGTGTTAGAGATGTACGCAAGGAGATAGGGAGAAAAGCAAGGCTACCACGCACACACACACACACACACACACACACACACACACACACACACACACACACACACATACACACACACACAATATGGCAACTAAAAAGGGCCAAGATTATACACAAATAAAAACTAAGATAGATGCAATCCTCTACGCTAGGTATGCCCAAACATGGAGTACTGTTACTACATCTGGGCAGGAGCTTCTCAGCGTGCCCTATCCAGCCTGGAAGAGTTCAAAACTGTCTTTGATGCCATTATCTTTTCCTTGCAGCCTCTTTCACACAGAAGAGATGTTGCAAGCATGTCTCTGCCCTACTATTATTTTCATGCCAAGTGCTTGTCTGAACTTCAATCAATGGTCCCCTACAACCTTTATATACAATATCCCTAATATAGTGTTATAGCAGCAAAAACCCTCAAGAAGTATTTTCTTCTGCGAATTGATGCTAAGCGATTCAGCTACAACTGACCAATCTCTCTTCTTTCTGTCCCCTAGACGCAATAGCTTATCAATTCAAGAGGAAAAGTAGATAGAAATAGAGTGAGAGAGAAGTTCATAAGAACTCTCCCATTTTGTTTTTATGGCTGAGCAACGCCAGATAATAATGTTTGTGTCAAATAAATACACTTTAAATGCAGAAAAAAAATCCTCACCTGTAGATCCTTATTTATTGTCTCTGTATGATCACAGGATGTGACACAAGGTCGTCAAGAAGAAATTCAGCTTCAGGAAAAGGGTTACTTATCGATCTATATCTATCAATATGTCACTAAAACTTTGTTTGACGTTGCTGACTTGTTATCGTGCAAAATGAAGAATGAGTGGTAATTGTTAAAAGCTTTTCCTTTTTATAAAGAATGGTAGTTGCCAAAATTCTTTTATGACGTCACAGAAAGATACATTTTCTATTGAAATAGAGGGTAAGAAAAAATCTTTTATGACGTCACAAAAGGATAATGTTCTCCATTGAGATATGTCAAAAAATCTTTTATGACGTCACAAAACGATATTGTAATCTACTAAAACAGCTGATAGATACCCCATGACACAAAAGGTCAAAGGTCATTTGTTTGAATTATTATGTGTGTATAATAATGTCAGTCCCTTTAATAACTCGGTTCTTATTGTTGAGCACTCTAAAGTTGAAATGAAATTTGGTCACTTAAGCTCGCATGCACAGATGATGATGTTATAATCATTAGATCACTCTGAACGGTTATTACGACATTTAAAAATAAATGTTTTATTTCAATGATATTTCTTGCGGTTGAGGTTGGCTGTGGGGTTAGTTCCTTGCTAATAGAGTCAGACATGTCTTCGTGGCCGGGTTCCAATCTCCTGCCTAGCAGTATCTGTTCCACCCTGCACTGATGATTGCTAAAAGGAACACCCGTGGCTGTGGGTATTTTAAAATTATTGTATTAATTAAAATAAATAATAATAATATACTATAATGCTCCCTATCTTTGGTTGAGCATATTGGGAAGTGATATACAAATTAACATTAGCGTATGAAGCGATGCACTTTGTGTTCAGAAATTGAGCTTAGGTATTGGGACAATGTCAAAACATTTTTAATTAACTGCCCGCATAATAGCCACCGAATAGCGCAATTGTTAGAAGTTTCGACTATAATATGGGTGGTTGGGTTTCGAGTCTAGCTCGAGGTAGTTGCTTGTCTAGCTGCGAAACAGTGCTGTATGTGGATATATATATATATACATATACTCTCTCTCTCTCTCTCTAGTCTCTTTATTTGACATTATTGCTACATATTTTCCCCCACAAAAATCCGGACATCTCCCTCTCTCTCCCACTCTCTCTCACGCTCACTCTCTCTCTTTCTCTCTCTCTCTAATCTGTTTATTATACAAACATTATTGTTTACATATGTGCTACATATTTTTCTCCCAAAAAAACTTTTAAAATCAAGAAAAACAGTAATCGCATAAAAGTATAATCAAATTTCCTCCATAAAAATTTTGAAAACAAAAAAACAGTAAAAACATAAAAGTATAAAAAATTTCCTACACAAAAAAATAAAAATAAAAAAAACAGTAAAAACATAAAAGTATAATAAAATTCCCTCAACAAAAAAATGAATAACAACATAAGTAAACTAGAAAAAAATATTTTTCTTACAATTCACTTAAAGAAAAATGTTTGACAATTTTCTTGAAAAAAAAATAAAAAGTTATTATCGTAGGTTGTTTTCGTATTTTATCATATTTTATCACATTGCTTTTTATTTATTTCTCTAATAAATGTTGTTACGTTTCCTAGATTTTTTTTTAGATTTGAATGGCGGCGCTAGGAATATCTTTGGTAGCTCTTTTGGGTTATTTCCAGGTTTCTGTTGGCGGTTTTTCTTTTGGTTCTTGATTTTGTTATGTTGAATCCAAACTTTAGAGGTTTGGATTCTGGCAACTCATCAAATGTTGGTTGGTGCTCACAATAGTTGCTTGATGTTGTCTGGACAAATAAAACTACCGTGTTATATGCATTACTTGTTTTATTTTTTATTATTTTAATTCAATTAGGTTGAAGAGATGAAGTGGCCTACTCTTAGGGCTTGCACTTGATTTCCCTATGAATTAACTTTATATTTCAGAGCTCTTATTGTTTTACAATTTTTTATTATTTTGTTTTTACTGGAGGTGAGACATGCTACCGCATGCCAAGCATTTGCCTGCTATTTCAGACACTCTAACTGAGATATATTTTTAAGATTTCAACCATCCCTTTAAGTGCAATTGTTTCTATCTCTTTTGCACTTAGTTCACCGGGTATCTTCACAATATTTACACACTCCTTTATACTGCATTGTATAATAGCCATCTCTCCGCAGAATCTTATGAATACATTTGTGAATACTTGCCATGATATTGGTTGGCCGATTCTGTACATATTCTCAGCCAATTTTTTCTCTTATCTTAACATGTTCAATTGTTTTCCTCTATGTATGTATATATTTGTATTGTTCCTGCTCTTTTAGGTTTCTGATGTTAGTATCTTGATCAAGCTCTATGTTTTCTGTTTGGATCTGCTTCCCGGCCCTGAAGAAGCATTTGTCACATTTATTCAGGTCAAACATGTACGACCTGCAACGGTCCACTTAAGTCAGTATCTGAGCTGGCATACTGCTTGAGGTCATCTATAAAAAGCAAGTGATTGATTCTTTCGTTTGAGTCTTATTCGTGGACCTGGATCAAGTTGTAGTCACCCAATATTTTATTCAGTAGTTTACTTAGCGGATTTATCATCAGTGGAAGTCGTTTCACATTTCTAGCTGCCCTCCTAACCTAACGGATCTTTGGAGACCGAAACTTCTTTAAAATTTAAAAGTTTGTTGAGATTTACATTATGTATAAAATTCTTTGAGGAAAATAATGCAAATGGCTACCAATCTATGCTTTACTAAATATGTGCTGCCTACCTTTTAGTGATTCGTGAGAGGAAAAACCCCCTTAAAATTCAAAGACGTACATCCGATTTCAATGAAATTTAAACCATATATACAAGGGTCATTGTAAAAGTAAGGCCTCTTATGTTTTATCTTATAAATTAAAACGTTTGAAGAGCTATGAAAACCAGAATTGTACCATTAAAATGAGCTTTTTTTGTGCTTTTTTTCTACATTATCATCACCATTCCAATGCACTTTTGCTAGCCTTTTATAATGTCTTGATGGTAAAAGTTCCAAGCATGCTTTGTCACTAACATAACTGTCGCCACTCTGAAATCGACGAACCCATCTCCAACTGTTGACATCAACTGCATTGACTTCATAAAATTTCAACAGGCGCTGTTGAATGTTGATCAGTTCAATTTTTCTGCATGCATAAATTTAATGACACATCTTTGATTTTGACTCAGGTCTATGACAGGATTTTTTTTGCTTAGAGTCTCACATTATCAATATCTGCAACAGAGAGATGAAACTTTCAGGTCATGAATTGAAAAATAGGAGGAATTTTCTTTCTGCATATCACTCGTTTAAGATATTAAGTCAAAGAATTTTCCAACATTACATTTTTCCAACTATATTGAGAATCAAAATGGGAAGCAGTAAAACCAAAGGCAGTAAAATATTATGAAAATGGTGAAAAATGACATGGAAGTAATCCTCATTCAATCCCGAACAATGTCAGGTCCTCCGTCTAGTTAATTAAAAAATCGTGCTTCTTGATAAAGCAGTTTCGGAATTTTTAATGTTTGAAAAATAAAATCTTTAATTTAAAAAAAAAATATTTGTATTCTCTTTATTTCCTCAACCGTTACTTCATTTTACTTTTTTTTAAATTTTTATAAGGTCGGATTTTTTTAAAAGACAAGTATAATCACCCCAATATAACAAGAATTAGCAGTGAGTATAAGTAATCTATATATCTATGAAAGTGTAAATGTTTATTTGTCTGTCTGTCTGTTTGTCTGTCTGTCTGTGTACATTTCCCTACCAAATAACTGTCAATTTTCGGTCTACACACTCGAGATTTGACATAAGGGGTGTTGAGATTTAGGAAAATCTTTTTAATCAGTTTTCGGCCAGAAATTTGTCTATTAAAGGGTCAAAGTTGAACGATTTGACCTTTCAGAACTCTACCAAAATCCTCCGCCAATTTTGAGGCTTAGTACTTGAAATTTTAGATGTAGGTTACTTGGACTCTAACAAACACCTCCGCTAATTGTGGATCTAAACACTTGAAATTTTACATGTAGATTACTTGGATAAGTGTCAAACATTTTAATTGAATTTGAGCCCAAAACAATAAATGTGAAGGGGTCAAAATTGAGGTCAAATTTTAAAAAAAATTTGACGTCTGCGATCATTTTCTATATGGTAGTTAAGGAAGCCTATTATATAGAAAGGCATTACTGTACATATTCACAGTTTTTAATATATACATATGCACATAAAGTTATGAACAGTACATAGGGCCTGAGCAAAGCCGGGCAGAACTGCTAGTATATCTATAGAAGTGAAAATGTGTGTGTGTGTATGTGTGTCTGTCTATGTGTGTGTACATTTCCCTACCAAATGACACTGTCAATTTTCGGTCTAGAGACTCGAGATTTGACATATGGGGCATTGAGATTTGGGAAAATCTTCTTAATCTGTTTTCGGACACAAATTTGGCTGTCAAGAAGTCAAAGTTCAATGATTTGATCTTTGAAAACTCTAACAAACTCCTTCGTCAATTTTGGGTCTCACCACTTGAAATTTTAAATGTAGGTTACTTGGACATTTGCGGTCTATAGAAAAATATTCAGCAAATTTGGGGTCTAAACATTTGAAATTTTACAAAAGTGTATTCAGACCTGCGGCAAGCATTTTAATCAGTTCTTGGGCAAAAATTTGGCTGCCAAAAGATCAAAGTTAAAAAGTTGACCATAACAGACTCTACCAAACTCCTCGGTCAATTTTGGGTCTAAACATTTGAAATTTTACATGTAGGTAATGTATACCTATTAACCCTTATCCTCGAGAGGCCTCTGGGCTTTGATAAGTGGTGACACCCTTGTAAAAAAAAAAAAAAAAAAAAAGGTTACCTGGACACTTTTAATTACATTTAATCCCAAAACAATAAACGTTAAGGGGTCATAATTGGAGTCAAATTTATTTTAAAAAATTGACCTCTGCAGTCTACACCAAATTACTAAGCCAATTTTTAGTCTAAACATTTGAAATTTTGCATAAAGTGTATTCAGACATAGGGTAAGCTTTTTAATCGGTTATTGGCCGAAAATTTGGCTGCCAAAAGATCAAAGTTAAAAAGTTGACCATAACAGACTCTACCAAACTCCTCGGTCAATTTTGGGTCTAAACATTTGAAATTTTACATGTAGGTAATGTATACCTATTAACCCTTATCCTCGAGAGGCCTCTGGGCTTTGATAAGTGGTGACACCCTTGTAAAAAAAAAAAAAAAAAAAAAGGTTACCTGGACACTTTTAATTACATTTAATCCCAAAACAATAAACGTTAAGGGGTCATAATTGGAGTCAAATTTATTTTAAAAAATTGACCTCTGCAGTCTACACCAAATTACTAAGCCAATTTTTAGTCTAAACATTTGAAATTTTGCATAAAGTGTATTCAGACATAGGGTAAGCTTTTTAATCGGTTATTGGCCGAAAATTTGGCTGACGAGAGGTCAAAAGTCCAAAGATTTTATCTTTGCAGTCTCTAGCAAACTATTCAGGCAATTTTGTATCTAAACATTAAAAAATTTACATAAATGTTATTCAAACACACAGCAAGCTTTTTAATCAGTTTTTGGGCGAAAATTTGGCTGCCAAGAGGTCAAAGCTGACTCTTCCAAACTCCTCCCCCAATTCTGGGTCTAAACACTTAAGCTAAACTGCTTATGTTAGAATAAAAGTATCCAAACTAACATGAGAAAAAATTATGAGAATTAATAAAGAAGACAAAAATTTTATAATTAAAAAAGTAAATGTTCAAATTTCAATAAAAATGATTCTCTGAGAAGCAATACATGAAAAATGTTTTTTTTTTTTTTTAAATGCTTAACAAGATCAGATTAAAACTTAAACCCTTTATTTGCATGTGGAAAATGGAAAGAGTGCATGATTTTTTAAAAGCAGTAAGCCACGAAGAGAAATTAATAAAAATTGACGTTTCTGAAGTTATTGGTTATTCGTATTATTTGAATTTATCAGAATACTGTTCTCAACGTTTCAGTTAATGTAACTACCGACTCCTTCAGGTGTATCTTGTCGAACTTAGAAAATGTTTCTATGAACTCGGAAATTTGGACGTTTCTGTTGATGTAACCAAGTATTCTAACCACTGCACCACGGGTCGTTCTAGAAAATCAATTATAAAAGTGATATTCTCCTGAAGGTTTACGTTTCAATCCTCAAAGTGGGCGACTGAAAAATACAATTGTGAATTACTTAGGACCTCTATATAGTCACGGCTGACGGAACAAAACCTGCTTCCCTGATAAATAAAGTGTTTCATTTGAAATTCTGTCTAAATTCTTCAGTTCGACAAAGACATTCACAAGTTTGACAAGATACACCTGAAGAAGGTTGGAGGTTACATTAACTGAAACGTTGTGAAAATCACACTCAAGATAAAACCAGTAGTCCAATGAATCGAAATAATATGATTAATAAAAATTATTTGAACAGAGTTTGAATAAATAATTTAGAGTTTACCCTGAATGTAAAGCATGATACATTTTATTTTATTAATATGTAACTAGCGGGATCTGTGGACATTCCACAGGGGCCTACTACATATGTAATATATCGATGTTGGCATTCTATACATGTCCGCCGTAAATGGAGACGCTCTGATATTATTGTAGATGTTTTGTTAAAACTGCAAAAATATTTATCTAAGTTAGCAGAGACGCCCGGCATAACTTAGTCGTAAAGTTCACTTAAATATGATATTTTAATTCTTGCAAATTTCGTATATATTATAGAGTTACATTTTATTAATTTTTATTTATTATAAAGTTGCACTTTAAAAAATAAAAAATATATATCCATATAACTTGGGTGCATCAGCTTGAATCAAAACCGAAACCAAAACTGATGAAGAATTCTTGATAAAATTATTTATGACAACAATTCGAAGTATATAACAATTAAACGACCCGGATGTAAGCATGACACAGAAAATAACACATACGCTATCGTATTAAGATATAGATTACTCCTTTATTCATTAAAAAAACAATCCACTATTTTATATAAACTTATAAAGGTTTCTTGATAAAATTTATTATAAAAAATAGATTACTGGAGTGCCATCAGCTATAAACAAACAAAAACCCACTCCATTATTCTATATATATTTGGGGTAGATATCTCTGATAAAATATGTTATACAGCACAAATCATAGAAAATATAGTTAGACGGTGAATGATATTATGGGTGTGTTATGTCAGCCTTTTTTTTACATAGGCATCATCACTTACCAAGGCCAAGAGGCCACTCGAGGATAACAGTTAATGATTGTACAGTAGTCAATTGGACAATATAGTAATCGCTAGTAATGGAAATTCGGTACATTTGTAAACTTAAGTGGAATGGCTCATCAAGAACTTGTTTACATTGGACTTGAAGACAACCACATTGTAATCAGCTGAAAGCAGGCAAACAGAAGAGAGTTCCACAGGCGTGCAGTTCTAAGAAAAAGCTTTGTTCATGGAATCTACATTTAGGTTTAGGCACAGATACAAAGTGGAGGGAATTATTGATAGTGTTTTCAGCTAGACGAGTATTTGCTGTGAAAAATTGGCGATGGGGGACCATAAATTGCAGCTCAAATGAGCACTTGCCATGTAAATAATGATAAAGCAGAGAGAGACAACATCTCTTCTGTGAGAAAGAGCTTGCAGGGAAGAGAAAAGGGGATCGCCTACAAGGCTACAAAGTCAATTTTGAACCCTATCAAGGCAGGATAAGTCGTTTCTAGCAGCCCCTACCCAGATGTGACAACAATATTCCATTCTTGGACGTACTTGACTTATATATAGAAGTAGAATTGCATCAGCAGTGAGATATCTATTGAATCGATAGAAGGATTCAACCATTTTTCTAGCAGCCTTGGCAAGGGATTTGATGTATGTGTTCCATTTCTAATCAGGAATAAAGGTCAAGCCCAAAAGCTTGTCAAAACATGAAGCCTCCCCAAGACGAGAGCCATTCATTTCAATTGATGCTGAATGGGGATTAGAGCGTTGATGATGTAAAGATAAAGCTTGGTTTTAGATGCATTAAAAGTAACCAGCCACCTCTATTCCCATTGTGTCACATGCTCAAGATCAAAGAAGAGAGAATCAGTAAGAACTTGGTCATTTATGGTCTTTGATGTGCTACCATAGATGGTAGTGTCATCAGCATAAATGTCTATGAATGATGTAAGGATATGATTTGGAAGATCATTAATGTAAATCAGGAAGAGAGTGTGGCCCAGGATTGACCCCTGAGGGACTCCAGCATTAATACTGTGAGCTTCTGCTTTTTGCCCATCAACCACTACTCTTATGAGCCTATCAGAAAGAAATGATTTAATAATTGAGAAGACATTTCGAGCTAGAGATCTTGAGAAGTAAATCTTTATGCCATACCCTATAAAAGGCCTCTGATATGCCAAGAGCAATTGCCCTAGAAAGGTAGCCTCCATTGAGAGATTCGCTAATCCTATGAGATATAACTGTAATGCACATATGCTGTAGATCTAGCAGAACGGAAACTATATTGTGTGTTACTAAGAAGGTTATTTTTGCTGAGGTGGTTGACCACTTTTCTATTTAACACAGATTCCAGCAAATTACTCATGACGCACAGAAGACTTAGGCGCAGAGCCTGTTCTTGGTCTTCGGGCTAGGTGCGGAAAAGGAAGTAATCAGTTCTGGTCAATGTGGGGGGAAACCCTTCATATCAGACAATTGCTAATTTTCGACTCTGCCAGAGTACTCCCTTGGGGGAGCTGATATTTCCTCCCCACATTAAAAAACGGCCTTGTGCCTAATTTGCTCAGTGGGGAAGCAAATAAATAAACAGAAGACTTATTGACCTGTACTGAGAGGGAGATGACCGATCACCTGAATTCTGAAATACAGGGCATACTGATGAGATTTTCCAGGCTGATGGGTAGCAATTCTCCTTAAGACAACGCTTAAACAGTTTTGTAAGCATGGGCACTAGTTCTGGTCGAAGCTTTTTGAGCACTGTAATTGGAATCTCGTCAAGGCCAGTTACTTTACTGGAATCAAGATTTTTGATTAGCTTGGCAACATCATGCACAGATATTTGTCTGTCACATAGCATGTTTTCTGATGCAGAAGGAAATATTGGGGGTTGGTGACCTTGGTCGCAAAGGGTAGAATTAGTGCACAGTTCTTAGCAAAGAGTTTGGCTTTGTCTGATGCTGACGAGATTACCTCAGGTCCATTGATGACAGTTGAGATAGAGTACACGCTTCTATTCAGGATTCTGCTATTTGCGAAAGCTGGTAGGAGCCAAGCCACTGTTCAGCTACTTTGGATTTGACAGTCTGAGCATACAAGTTTCTCACGTTCTTTATAACTTTTTCAGTGGTTACTGGCAGTCACGAAAGCGATTTTAATCTGAGTACATCTATTACGTTGGAATCAATGGAAAAAGTGATTAATGTATATGTTATGTTATCGTCTTTTAGAGGGAACGTATTATTTACATGACGGCCTGTACATATATTATTAAATGTTCCTTGTAGTTGAAGACATTTATACGGAGAGAGTTGATATTCACAAGACATATACTTTGAGGAGAGGATGAAGTGGTATACATTGATACATACTGGAATGATTAAACACATTACCTTTTTTTGTTGGAATGATGAACACAGAAATACAGCATTTATAAAAAACATAATGATAGTTTATTCTTCGACCAGTCGGAAATGATTCTGTACTTCAGGGATTCAAAGTTCTTACATGGTTCCTTCTAAGCCTGATCCTCTGTGCTTCTCTGAGTCTCTGATCTCAATCTGATTCTCTTCTCCTCTAACTAATTTCGAACCCTTTCCTATATTGAGAAATCATTTCTGCCATGACGTCACAGTTATGTCTGGCAACGTGACCACAACTCACGTGTTTCAAACATGCGTGATTTGCATGTTTTGAAACCATTTCTGACGACCAGGAAATTTCCCATTCTCTTTGTTGTTTTACAAAGGAATTTAACCTACTTGTTAATTCTCTAACTGATATTTTTATTATGCATTTTTTCTAAGAATGTGAATAGATTTTCCAGACAAATTTTATTCATAAAATATTTTAAAAGAATTAACAATTTTACTGGACATTCCATTTAAAACCTATTGTTCTTTAAAACTTATCTACAGAGTTCGATTCTCGTTTTATCTGGTATCATTTTCATTATATTTTCAAGTGTATGAAACGGTCTATGCCTACAATTAGCCATTCCGTCAGGTGTGATACTATAGAGGACACAGCCTTTTTCAACATAGGATTAGTTCTGATGACCTCAGAGAAAGATTAAATAGGGAGATGTGTGCAGAAGAGTAGACTTTGGTTGTATGGCCATGTTGAAAAAAAAAGATGAGGATGATTAAGTGAATAGATGTATAACAGTTGAGGCAAGTGATTCAGCTTAAAAGGGAAAGCCAAGGAAGAATTAGGAGAAAGTGATAAAAAAGAACCTGAGGGAAGGAGGGATAATAAAGACTTGACCAGATATAGGTTACTTAAAAAGTTAATCTTAAAGCAATGCAATACATGTCACCATGTTAAAAGGACAATAAACTGATGATGATGATGATGATGATGATGATGATTGCATTTCCTTGTTTAACTTGAAACTTTTATTAAAACCATAAATGCATTTCCATAAATGCCGTGTTCTAAAGCAACTCTATAATACACCTGGATATCTTCGGCACTGGTAGACCAAGGAAGACGACCTGGCTTGTGTGTGTAAAAAGTCATATAACTGCATGCAACCTGATTGATGTCAACCATTTTGATCAGATGACACAAGGAACAAGTGTGAAGCATTGCCTGACGTTGCTCACACTGAAATCTGGGACACATATTGGTTCCATTGTTTGTTGAATCAAATCCAAAGTTCATTATCCAAAGTTGCCATCTATTTCAAAAAGTTTACTTATTCAATGAATCTGACCTGGATATCTTGAGCACTAAGGCACTTGCAGCATCCTAAATGGACAAACTTGATGATTATAGTAATGATGTAGAAGCAGTAACAACAAGTTGCTCAAGTATATCAAGGCTGTGATCAGCATAAACAGTATTAGAGCCTTACAGAGATTTTATTTATTCAATAAATTTGACCGTTCTGCAAGTTATAGTGATTAGTGCTTAAGGAAAGTATGTTTGTAGGAGGAGTAACCCAGACTTACCGGAAAGGGGGACAACATTTGCCATTACACCAGGCAGAATAAATCATTCAAAAGAATAAACAAATAAAACAGCAGGGAAATCAGCTTTCAATGGGAATAAATTAAGGAGAAAAATATCCGAGTTTCAAAAGTAATTTGTAAATTTTTTTGTTTTCATTTTTTTTCTTTTCCAGTCGATCTTTTAAACGTTTGAACAAAAAAATAGAAAAAGACATACAAAGCGTATATTTTAATATTTTAAATATGAAATCTAAATTTCATAAAAGACTAAAAAGAAAAACAACAACTTTTTATTAAAAGTAGAATAGTTTATTTGAACATTTATGAACAAATACATAAAGATGAAACATATTTACATTTCAGAATTCATAAAATAACAAGAAAGTATTTACAAATTGATCAGTGGATGCAAAACAGAAATATTTTTTTCTGTAGATTCAACAAAGTTGAAACAGAAAATAAACGAATTGGAATCTACAGAGAATAAACCATTTTACCAATAAAAAATATTTACAATCTACCCATAATTGGGTACAAAAATGTTATTTGACAGTAAAATAAACATGAAATAAAATATTTAATATTGTTTAGCCAAATGAATGGGAAAAGCAGAATTGAATATTATACAAAAATGAAATATTTCAATCCATTCTTTCCTAAGACATGGCCAGAACAAATTTACATTAAAGAAAGTTTACAGACACAGAAATGAAGAATTTAAACTTAAAATAAACACTACCCCTAATTCACCCAATAATAAAATAAAATAAAATGAAAGGTATAAAATTAATCAAATAATCTGTTTAGAAAAAAAACTAAAGACGTACAAAAATCATTGTAGATTTTTAAGGAGTGTAAAGAACTCCATGTACACGGAAACGATAAAGACAAGTATATTCTAAACTGCCGTGGTTGCTGGAAATCCGTACTTCCACATATTGTGTTGGGTTTGCATTATTCACCTGAAATTAAATAATGAAAACTAATTTAGCATTTCACATGGGAACAATATTGAAATAAAAAGAAACTCTTTAGTGAAAATTGGTTAAAAACAAAGAAAAAAACACAGAAACATTACCTGTGTTATAAACTGCTGAATAGGTCTCCCATCATCTTTGTAAGTATAGCTGCCTAAATAGACACCTTCACGATCATCTGGACCGGATAAGCTCTATAAGGAGAGGTGAAAAAAGATGGACCCAGTTTGAAAATCAAAAGATATTCAGTAAATACTTGCTTGTAAAAAACTTATTCATACATTTTTATTTTTGTGTAAATATTGTAATATTTTTTCTAAAGATTTAGGATGTAATATTTTTTTCTTATTTTAATGACAAAATAATGTTATAAAGTAACTTTCATTTTATTTTTAAGCACTTAACATAAATTAGTTACAAAATGAATATTTAATAATTTATAAAATATTCATTTTGGTGTGAAATTTTACAATTAAGAATAGGAATTAATTTCAGTCAACTTAAAATCCTAATAAAATAACTTAACGGTTACATTTTAGTTTATTTCAAATGTAAGTTTATCGCTTTTATAGACATTTTAAAAAAATCATGAAAATCGAAGCATCTGTTCAACAGACTTTAAAAACATTCTATAGGATTTTAATTTAAAACTGTATTTTCTTATATAGCCACATCTCTTTATGTATTAGTTTATTCAATTATTAATTTACTTGTCCGGCGTCCCGTGTCACACAAAAGATGATAATCGCCAAAATTAATTAAGGAGAAACAAATTACCTCCCTTTAAAGCCGCTTTTTATCAGTTAAAAATCATTAAAACAAATTCCTCTCCAAAAATTTTTAAACAACAAAAAAATGGAACTCGTTTTCCGGTTTTAAATTGATTATTTTATTTTAAAATTAAAAAAAAAAAAAAAAAATCATGTTGGAAGGAGAATGTAATTTTTTTTATCATCGATCTTTTTTTTAATTTAGATTCTAAATTATTAAAAACTTAAAAACAATTAACTACAATATGTTTTAAATTCGTCCTATGTGTTATATTTTAGTTTTTTAATTTAATTTTGTTTGTGATGTGTTTTTAAAATTCTTAAGTCTAAATTAAGAAATAAAGAAAACATAAAATAAACACACATACAAGCTATTTTTCTTCTTTTTTTTTTTACATAGGCATAACCACTTATCAAGGCCCAGAGACCACTCGAGGATAAGGGTTAAGAGTGTACAGTGATTAATTGGACGATTATTGTGAATATTTTGATCAATGTAAACTCTAAACTTTGGGTGAATTTTTTCAAACAGGGAAATCTTTGTTCCCAATTCTCTAAAGATGTACTTAAAGGTTATTACATGTTTATAAAATACAATAAAGAAAAATTAAGTTTTCATAAAAATAGTTTTTTTACCTGAATTACAGTCTTGAGGTCTAACATTGATAATTTGACGTCATAAATAAAATTTGATTAACAGCAAATCTATCCATAAGATCTGATTTCTGGGAAATCTGATTAAATAGACAACTACTTTGATTTTTAATGCGTTAAAGAAAAATTAAGTTTTCATAAAAGAAAGTTATTTTACCTGAATTACAGTTATGGGTGAATTGGTTTTATAATAGAGAGGAAGACCAAAGATACTGATGAGGGTAGGATACTTTGTGAAAGTCTCCGAACAACGATTAGTGATCACACTGCCACCTGAAATAATAAAGAAAAGGATTTTTTCCAAAAATACATTTAAAAAGCTTCTTTAAATATATGCAACCCATAATAAAATGTCAGCTTAAAGTGGATTATTATTTTAAATAAAAATTAACACTTGGAAAGATAAATTTGTGAGCATTGAAGAATGACAGTGCTTTGATTTTAAATTTGTTTGTCAATAATTAGTTTACTGACTATAATTACTGTATTTATGGTATTTTCTTTAGCTATAGTCGAATTATTTTATCACCCAACTTAATGACCGGTTCATAATTATCTATGGAGATAGGAAGATGGAAAACAAAAACGCACCTCCAGATTCCAAAGCAAAATCTGCCATTCCAGTTTTATCAGCATTGAACTTCATCAGAGCTTCGTCTAGCAAAGATCGTAGAAACTGGAAAATTAAAAATGAACATTGTGAAAGTTGTACGCATAATGAAGTTACATGTTTTACCGAATCGAGAGGGAGGGGTTAGTATAGTGTATGTTCATTTGTTATATATACTAGTCTAGCAAAACTGTGACAAAAAGGAAGAAATGAAGAAATACAATATTTCTTTAAGAATATGGATCAATATTTATAATTGACTTTCCAAACTAAAAATTAATTTGTTTTGTAAAAGATTAATTTTATTTTATAATTGATGATTTTTATCAATTGAATGTAAATGGGATGAAATTTGTCCATTTTTATTTCTGTATTAATGGAAGAAAGAATTGGGATTTGTTTTACGGCACATCAACTCTTTTAGGGTAATTTTGTGTGACACAATGTATTTATAATCATTTGATAAATTCTAAAAAGTTATTTAATTGAATCTTTGGTTTTAGATATAATTGCTGGGAATTATTTGTTCTTGTTCAGGTCATTTAGTATTTGTAAAATATTATTGTATAATAAAAATATATAAATGAAAGAGCATAAACATATGTACTAATTGTCCCTAGCCGGAGTTGCCTGGGAGTCATATTACTTACGTCTTTGGTTTCCTTTTCCTTTAACAACAGAGCTTCCTTTATCAAGGATCGTACAAACTGGAAAATAAAAATTTACCATTACAATATCAATCACATTTGGTATCTTTAATCCTGTAGGTTGAGTTTCCAGTGTTTTAGTGAAAACAAAACAAGATTAAACTAATGAATACTGTCCATTGAATATAAATATATGTGCTCTTGTATAAATAAATGAGCACTCTCGTTATTTCTTCTACTACATAAAATTACACGCACACATATGTTATGCTGCCTTTATATTTTTGTAGATTCTAATATTTGTGTGGTTAATATCATTAATCAAATGATTTACTAAGTCCATGGGGCTGTGAATAAATAAAGAATACAACAAAGTGAAAACTGACACTCTTACAATATTTGAACCTGTGGCTCACCTGTACAAATGCACAAGAACAATTTTCAGTAAGTTTTTCATACACATAAAAATAATTCTAGAAGCATATGTAGATAACAAAGAAGTTATATATATATAAATATATATGTAAGTGTGTGTGTGTGTGTGTGTGTGTGTGTGTGTTTGTGTTTTATCTTGCCGTTGACGTCATGCGTCGCACAAAGCCGAGCAAATGCTGAGTTATGTCTGGTTCATTAAATGCACAAGTACCAAGAAGTTATATATATATATATATATATATATATATATATATATATATATATATATAAATATGTGTGTGTGTGTGTGTGTGTGTGTGTGTGTGTGTGTGTGCGTGTGGATAAATTATATGTATTAATATTTATTAAATCCTTAAATCCTAAATTATCTTAGAAAGAATTTAAATGAAATAATTGGTTGCAAATCCAATTTTACAAGTTTCAAATTCACATGAATTGACATAAAAAAATGTCACACAAGCACAGTATCTGCCCTATATTGCCCCCCCCCACATCAATCCCGATATACAACATTTTAAATCAATTCATAGCAACTGTTTTTTTTTGCATTCGTACCATTCTTACCTTTTCAACATCAAAAATGAGAGAAAATTAAACTAAATCGAATACTGATGAAAGTTTACCTTTGCCAGATTAGCAGAAATTTCTATTTTGACATCAGAACGAATGTGAGTGAATCCAGCAAGAGAATCAGAATGAAGAGAATTTTGAAGAGATTTTTTGATTGTCATTTCATATTTGTTCTCACAACTTATTGAACTTTGGCTGCAAAAGAAAAATTATTAAAGTTGAACTTAATCGTTGTAAGAAAAAAGTGGAATTTTTATTCTTGGAAAATGATACAAATGATAACATAGTTTATTTTAAAGGAAATATAGTTGGGAAATCAAGAAACAATTTATTTTGATTCATCAACTCATTTGTGATGTACTTGCATTAAAAAATTTAGTATTTATGTTAGAAGCTTTTCAGTTAAAAAAAATGAAAGATGCTTTTCCAGAATCGCCATCATATGAAAATAAAACAAAAATAAATCTGTATGAATGTACCCGAGATAGAAAGGAAATATTGTTCACAAAAAAAATCATGTAAATTGATCACAAAGTTTTATTTTTCATTAAAAAAATTAAATTCAGTGGCTAAACTACGAGCATCGATCCGAGTTTGAAGGAATAAAGGAGATAAGTCTAAATAATTCAAACTATTCTGGGAAGTAAATTTCAATTCATTTATGCACCAGTAAAATAAACACATCAGTATTAAACATACTTTATATGCAGAGAGAATGTAGAAGGTACATCAGAAAATTCTTAAAAAAAAATGTGAAAAATCAAACTTACCTGTTTAATGATTTTCCTAAATTTGTATTCAAAGACTGAAAAAAAATTAAAATTATAAATCGGTGAATTTGTGTGTTTACTAAGAAAATATAAAGAAATAAAAACAAAATGGAGAAAAAGGGGAAGAGCAAATGCAGTGTCGGGGGTAGGGGGTGCGAATAGAAACAGAATTGGATGTTCTTACCTCAGATTTTCCTGGGTATTGCAACATATTTGATAGGCCAGCTGCAAAAGAGAGAAAAAAAAAATAACAAGATGGATAAAAACATATACTTAATCCTCTTCTTCATAAAAATGAAATTATAGCAAAGGTAGCAGTTCACCCAAAACTGGAGGTAATTCACCAATAACTGGAGGTAATTCACCCATAACCAGAGTTAGATAACCTATAACTTGAGGTAATTAACCTATAACTGGAGGTAGTTCACATATAACCTCCTGTGCAACATTTTCATTTGCTACTAAGATCTAAAAGTGCATCTCACAATTGTATATAATGCCAAAAATTAAAGGGTTTTATGATGAAAAATTCCTGCAACAAATGAAAAAGTACAAAGCTAAAAATATGCTAATCATCCAAATAGATAAATATTTCAACAGATTTGCTAAATTTTGATTCTTGTTTTTTAATTTACAATTACGTTATTCCGATTATTCTCACTATGTTCATCTTTGCTCCAAGCATAATTTTTATAATAACTCAATAGATGTCAAAACGTGTCATAAGAAAAACAAAGCAATACTTACAAATGATCCACAATCCAGTGAGCAGCAGCAAAATAAAAATGGGTAGACGACGGGTAAGTCGACCAGAAGTAACACTGTCAACAAGATGAGAGACATGATTAGAAGTGGAAAGCAGACGTTTATATTATTTAACATTGATTTATATATACAGAGTGACTCCCCAAAAAACAAAAACTAAATGGAAGCCATCTAGAACATATGTTGTAGAACGGAGAAAAAAAGGCCAAAGACCCTAGTGTTTTGATGTGATGTTTTGAATATAATACACTAGTTATGACCAAAGTTTCATTTCATTCGGACAAAAGAGTAAGAAACGAGGCCTTATTAGAGTTGGGGCCCGTTTTTGGGGTGAGGACACCCTGTATATATATATATATATATATATATATATATATATATATATATATATATATATATATACTATCTAGCATTACACCTAGCATTGCCCGGTTATAAAATATATTTTAATAAAATGATAGTTTTTAGACGCAAAATTGACAGAGTAGTTTGTTACAGATCATTCGACAGACAGACAAAATCACATTTATAATAAGTAGCAGGACCTGTGGAAATTCCACAGCAGACTTTTTCATATATAATATATTGATGTTGGCATTTTGTGGATGTTCAGCATAAATGAAGCCGCCCTGGTATTATTGTAGCTTTTGTGTTAAAACTGCAAAAGTATTTATCTAAGCTAGCAGTGTGTGTGTGTGTGTGTGTGTGTGTGTGTGTGTGTGTGTGTGTGTGTGTGTGTGTGAGACTAACTTGTGTTCTTTCAGCTATAATCGAAACTAAAACCAAAACTTACTAAGAATTCTTCATAAAATTATTTATTACAAGTGATGGAAAGTTATAACATTTAAACAACAATTATTCCGAAGAAAAAAGTTGTAAGCGTGACAAAGGAAATAACACACACGCAATCATATTAATATATAGATGAATCTTAACCAAAAGCCGCGAACGTTTTCGTTTTAACACACTGTACACTTGTTTTTAGCACACAAATACGATGATTTATCATGAAAATGGTAAAATTCAAACTGTGTATTACCTGTTTCGAACGAAAGAAAGTATTTATCCTTAGAGTTTAGAAAGGAAATAAAGAAACGGAAAAATGTTATGTCGATTTTTAAACATTTAATAAAACAAAACCTGTTTAGTGTTTATACTTACATTAAAGTTATGTTTGTGCAGAAACGTTTTGCACCTGCCATAAAGCCTTCTTTGGATATCGGGGTTGTCCTCACATTTCTGCAAGGTCTGTTTTCTGAAGTTGCAAATTTGTAGAAAAACAATTTTATATGTTGTTTTAATAAGTCAAATTAGATATTAAATGATTTTTTGTGATTTTATAAAACAGTATTTTGTAAAATAACTGCATAAGAAAGAAAAATTAAATGTTGTTTAAAGATTTTTTGATACATCTAAGAATATTTCGTATTTTTAATTGCCAATATTTTTCATTCTATGACCCTAAAGTATTTTGTTAGTGTCTAAATAGAAATACAATATAAATTGCTGACTTTTTCAAACACTTACCAATTATGTTAAATCTATCTGCATTGTCCATGAGATAATCACCAATTAATTCCAAGTTAGCTGCAGCATACGCCATCCTCTGAGCCATAAAGCTTTCTTTGGAGCAGGGGATGCTCCTTACATTTCTAAAAGTTCTGTTTTCTGAAGAGATTCAAAAATATAAACATTTCAGTTCAAAATAAATTTATTCTTTGTTTATAGAGTCTGAAATCTACAGGACTGGAAGAAATGTCAATCTAATACAATCTAATATCGCTTTTGTTAGAAATAAATTTTTGAATAATGCTGTGTAATACTGCCAAAACATAGAAAACAAGCTGATTTTTTTTTTAGAAATTATTAATCTTATAATCAAACTAATTAAAGAATTAAAGTTTTCGAATGAGTAATATCACTTTTGGTTAAGCATTTAAAATTGTGTCCAGAGCAGAATGCGGGAAAAAAAATTGTATAGACATTAAAATTGTTTCATGTTGTTTTTATTAAATATTAATAAAAAGGAAATCATTTTGAGTTAAAATCTATTTAGCATTACGCATGTAACTTGAGAAAAACATGCTTGAAATGTGTCACCATTATGGCGAATCGAATTAAATTCACTAGCAATTTTGTTTTGATTTTGCTTTAACGCTTATCCTCTAATAAACTACCATTTTTTATGTTAAGTTTTATTTTTATTTAATCAACACAAATTACTGAAGATTTTTATTATTATTTCAATTATCATTCCTAGTAGCAGTAGTAGTAGTAGTTATAGTAGTAATATTTGTAGTAGTGTTTATGTTTATTTAAGAAACACTTATTAAAAAAATCTATTGTTTTCATATAATGTTTTGTATTTGTTACTTGTTAACAGGAATCAACTCTTTGCAGCAAAGATTTACCTGAATAAACAATCCTTTGTCTTCGAGGTCTTAACCAATAGGAATGAGGCATTGTTTGGTCTTGATCCCTAAAAACTGAAAAATAAGGAGAAAGAAACTACATTATTAAAAGAAAAGCAAAATCTATATATATATATAAAGTTTATTTTTTTATCGATCTGACATTGATATTAAAAGCCTACTTTTTCTATTTAAAAAATTATTAAAACAAACTTCTTAATATACTCAGTCATCTATTTTTTAAGGTATGCAAACTTTATTTTCGACCTGAACACAAGAGAAACACATCAGCGTTTCTAGAAAAACAAGTAACAATCTTACAGTCAGACAACAGAAACCATTTCTTCAGAATGCTGTTATCATAGGATTCTGCTAAAGTGTCCTTCATATTTATTTTCATAAACAATCTTTAGAGCAGTGATTTTAATTGGAGGGGGGTAGTACAAGGCTTTTGGTTGTAGTGATGAGGGAAATTTACAAAAAAATAAAAAATAGGATCAAGGGCCACAAAAAATACAGTGTGCATCACTTAATGTTACTAAATGGTAGTGATGGGACATTCCAATATTTTTTTCTGATACCATCACCGATTCTGATACAATTACCGATTCCGATTCTGTATGAATCTCTAAATATTTAACTATAGAGTTGCTATTTATCCTGATTACCATAAAAACACATGTTAAATATGCAGATATCTTCTCGGACATAAAATTACACTTGTGGGAATGATCTATAAATTTTAGTTTAAACAAAATAAAAACAAAATTAAAAGAATCGTTTTTGGAGTTGGAAAATAGGTACAAAATGTTTCAAACGAGATATCAATTCCGATACCCCAAAAAGTTCCAATTTTCTGATTCCTGGTTTCGATTCATCGTTCCAACACTACTAAATGGTTATGTTGGATTTTCCCTCTGCTAGCGTTTGTGCTAAATGCTATTGTGTAACTATTACTTATTATTGTAAATATGGATGCATCTCGTGAGTCAAAAATTTTTGGAAGAGGGGAGGGGAATATCTTTCTGACACATAATGAATAGGTTCATGGGCTACAAACTCCAAGAAAATTCAACTGGACAATTCTGCCTTTTTGGTGTCGGAGGTAAAAACATGCAATCATGCAGGTTAACAAATTGCTGCAATCAATGAGGCGGACTTCATGCATATAAGACAACTTTAGTGAGCTCTATGCACAAACAAACTATGTATAAAAATATCAACTCTCGATAGGATCTTGTGGTCAACATGTTTGTGTTTTTTTACTATTTTTTACTCTTTTTTACATTTTGGATTTTTATAATTTGAAAATATAAAATGTTTTTATTTTAATAAACAATCAATAGTAAAATCTAAAAATAAAAACAAATAATATCTGTAAGTTGCGTAAATACAAGAAATATGCATAAGAATTTTAGTGAATTATTTATTTCAATAAAGTTTTGAACTTTATTTTAATTCATTACATTTTTTATTATTAAATATTTAAAAGAAATTATTAAGCGATTTTTGTTATAAATTATGATTATTCATATTTACTATTTTATCAGATAATTGAATGCTTGTGCAAGATAATAAAATATGAAAATGCATTTAAAATAAAATCACTATTATGTAATTACGTGTCATGTTGAAATTAGAAAAAATTCACCTCCAAAAATGTTTGTTATTCCAGATCCACCATTTTCTAATTTGATCACTAACATATCTAAAAAAAATCGTATCTCCAAATAATTATTCTCATTTGAATTAAAAGACACAGAGTTAATCCATTCAAAGGTCACAAGCTAAAATTATACTTAAATTACACTAAAAAATCACTAAACAAAGATAAATACAACACTAATGACACGGAAATTGATATATAATAATAAATATTAATAAAAACAATAACAAGATAGAATAGTACTCACCACCTTGGTGAGTGCCAGTGTTAGAGATGTACGCAAGGAGATAGGGAGAAAAGCAAGGCTACCACGCACAAACACACACACAGACACACACACAGACACACACACACACACACACACACACACACACACACACACAGACACACACACACACACACACACACACACAATATGGCAACTAAAAAGGGCCAAGATTATACACAAATAAAAACTAAGATAGATGCAATCCTCTACGCTAGGTATGCCCAAACATGGAGTACTGTTACTACATCATGGCAGGAGCTTCTCAGCATGCCCTATCCAGCCTGATAGAGTTCAAAACTGTCTTTGAAACCTAGTAGGTGATGCCATTTTCTTTTCCTTGCAGCCTCTTTCACACAGAAGAGATGTTGCAAGCATGTCTCTGCCCTACTATTATTTTCATGCCAAGTGCTCGTCTGAACTTCAATCAATGGTCCCCTACAACCTTTATATACAATATCCCTTATATAGTGTTATAGCAGCAAAAACCCTCAAGAAGTATTTTCTTCTGCGAATTGATGCTAAGCGATTCAGCTACAACTGATCAATCTCTCTTCTTTCTGTCCCCTAGACGCAATAGCTTATCAACTCAAGAGGAAAAGTAGATAGAAATAGAGTGAGAGAGAAGTTCATAAGAACTCTCCCATTTTGTTTTCATGGCTGGGCAGCGCCAGATAATTATTTTTGTGTCAAATAAAATACACTTTAAATGCAGAAAAAAAGATCCTTACCTGTAGATCCTTATTTACTGTCTCTGTATGATCACAGGATGTGACACAAGGTCGTCAAGAAGAAATTCAGCTTCAGGAAAAGGGTTACTTATCGATCTATATCTATCAATATGTCACTAAAACTTTGTTTGACGTTGCTGACTTGTTATCGTGCAAAATGAAGAATGAGTGGTAATTGTTAAAAGCTTTTCCTTTTTATAAAGAATGGTAGTTGCCCAAATTCTTTTATGACGTCACAGAAAGATACATTTTCTATTGAAATAGAGGGTAAGAAAAAATCTTTTATGACGTCACAAAAGGATAATGTTCTCCATTGAGATATGTCAAAAAATCTTTTATGACGTCACAAAACGATATTGTAATCTACTAAAACAGCTGATAGATACCCCATGACACAAAAGGTCAAAGGTCATTTGTTTGAATTATTATATATGTGTGTATAATAATGTCAGTCCCTTTAATAACTCGGTTCTTATTGTTGAGCACTCTAAAGTTGAAATAAAATTTGGTCACTTAAGCTTGCATGCACAGATCATGATGTTATAATCATTAGATCACTCTGAACGGTTATTACGACATTTAAAAATAAATGTTTTATTTCAATGATATTTCTTGCGGTTGAGGTTGGCTGTGGGGTTAGTTCCTTGCTAATAGAGTCAGACATGTATTGGGACAATGTCAAAACATTTTTAATTAACTGCCCGCATAGTAGCCACCGAATAGCGCAATTGTTAGAAGTTTCGACTGTCATATGGGCGGTTGGGTTTCAATTCTAGCTCGAGGTAGTTGCTTGTCTAGCTGCGAAACAGTGCTGTATGTGGATATATATATATATATATATATATATATATATATATATATATATAGTCTGTTTATTATACAAGCATTATTGCTACATATTTTCCCCCACAAAAATCCGGACATCTCCCTTTCTCTCTCACTCTCACTCTCTCTCTCTCTTTCTCTCTCTCTAGTCTGTTTATTATACAAACATTATTGTTTACATATGTGCTACATATTTTTCTCCCAAAACAACTTTTAAAATCAAGAAAAACAGTAATCGCATAAAAGTATAATCAAATTTCCTCCATAAAAATTTTGAAAACAAAAAAACAGTAAAAACATAAAAGTATAAAAAATTTCCTACACAAAAAAATAAAAATAAAAAAAACAGTAAAAACATAAAAGTATAATAAAATTCCCTCAACAAAAAAATGAATAACAACATAAGTAAACTAGAAAAAAATATTTTTCTTACAATTCACTTAAAGAAAAATGTTTGACAATTTTCTAGAAAAAAAAATAAAAAGTTATTATCGTAGGTTGTTTTCGTATTTTATCATATTTTATCACATTGCTTTTTATTTATTTCTCTAATAAATGTTGTTACGTTTCCTAGATTTTTTTTTAGATTTGAATGGCGGCGCTAGGAATATTTTTGGTAGCTCTTTTGGGTTATTTCCAGGTTTCTGTTGGCGGTTTTTCTTTTGGTTCTTGATTTTGTTATGTTGAATCCAAACTTTAGAGGTTTGGATTCTGGCAACTCATCAAATGTTGGTTGGTGCTCACAATAGTTGCTTGATGTTGTCTGGACAAATAAAACTACCGTGTTATATACATTACTTGTTTTATTTTTTATTATTTTAATTCAATTAGGTTGAAGAGATGAAGTGGCCTACCGCATGCCAAGCATTTGCCTGCTATTTCAGACACTCTAACTGAGATATATTTTTAAGATTTTAACCATCCCTTTAAGTGCAATTGTTTCTATCTCTTTTGCACTTAGTTCACCGGGTATCTTCACAATATTTACACACTCCTTTATACTGCATTGTATAATAGCCATCTCTCCGCAGAATCTTATGAATACATTTGTGAATACTTGCCATGATATTGGTTGGCCGATTCTGTACATATTCTCAGCCAATTTTTTCTCTTATCTTAACATGTTCAATTGTTTTCCTCTATGTATGTATATATTTGTATTGTTCCTGCTCTTTTTGGTTTCTGATGTTAGTATCTTGATCAAGCTCTATGTTTTCTGTTTGGATCTGCTTCGCGGCTCTGAAGAAGCATTTGTCACATTTATTCAGGTCAAACATGTACGACCTGCAACGGTCCACTTAAGTCAGTATCTGAGCTGGCATACTGCTTGAGGTCATCTATAAAAAGCAAGTGGTTGATTCTTTCGTTTGAGTCTTATTCGTGGAACTGACTCAAGTTGTAGTCACCCAATCTTTTATTCAGTAGTTTACTTAGCGGATTTATCATCAGTGGAAGTCGTTTCACATTTCTAGCTGCCCTCCTAACCTAACGGATCTTTGGAGACCGAAACTTCTTTAAAATTTAAAAGTTTGTTGAGATTTACATTATGTATAAAATTCTTTGGGGAAAATGATGCAAATGGCTACCAATCTATACTTTACTAAATATGTGCTGCCTACCTTTTAGTGATTCGTGAGAGGAAAAAACCCCTTAAAATTCAAAGACGTACATCCGATTTCAATGAAATTTAAACCATATATACAAGGGTCATTGTACAAGTAAGGCCTCTTATGTTTTATCTCATAAATTTAAACGTTTGAGGAGCTATGAAAACCAGAATTGTACCATTAAAATGAGCTTTTTTTGTGCTTTTTTTTCTACATTATCATCACCATTCCAATGCACTTTTGCTAGCCTTTTATAATGTCTCGATGGTAAAAGTTCCAAGCATGCTTTGTCACTAACATAACTGTCGCCACTCTGAAATCGACGAACCCATCTCCAACTGTTGACATCAACTGCATCGACTTCATAAAAGTTCAACAGGCGCTGTTGAATGTTGATCAGTTCAATTTTTCTACATGGATAAATTTAATGACACATCTTTGATTTTGACTCAGGTCTATGACAGGATTTTTTTTGCTTAGAGTCTCACATTATCAATATCTGCAACAGAGAGATGAAATTTTCAGGTCATGAATTGAAAAATAGGAGGAATTTTCTTTCTGCATATCACTCGTTTAAGATATTAATTCAAAGAATTTTCCAACATTACATTTTTCCAACTATATTGAGAATCAAAATGGGAAGCAGTAAAACCAAAGGCAGTAAAATATTATGAAAATGGTGAAAAATGACATGGAAGTAATCCTCATTCAATCCCGAACAATGTCAGTTAATTAAAAAATCGTGCTTCTTGATAAAGCAGTTTCGGAATTTTTAATGTTTGAAGAATAAAATCTTTAATTTAAAAAAAAATATTTTAATTCTCTTTATTTCCTCAACCGTTACTTCATTTTACTTTTTTTTTATTTTTATAAGGTCGGATTTTTTTTAAAGACAAGTATAATCACCCCAATATAACAAGAATTAGCAGTGAGTATAAGTAATCTATATATCTATGAAAGTGTAAATGTTTATTTGTCTGTCTGTCTGTCTGTCTGTCTGTCTGTTTGTCTGTCTGTCTGTGTACATTTCCCTACCAAATAACTCTCAATTTTCGGTCTACACACTCGAGATTTGACATAAGGGGTGTTGAGATTTAGGAAAATCTTTTTAATCAGTTTTCGGCCAGAAATTTGTCTATTAAAGGGTCAAAGTTGAACGATTTGACCTTTCAGAACTCTACCAAAATCCTCCGCCAATTTTGAGGCTTAGTACTTGAAATTTTAGATGTAGGTTACTTGGACTCTAACAAACACCTCCGCTAATTGTGGATCTAAACACTTGAAATTTTACATGTAGATTACTTGGATAAGTGTCAAACATTTTAATATAATTTGAGCCCAAAACAATAAATGTGAAGGGGTCAAAATTGAGGTCAAATTTAAAAAAGAATTTGACGTCTGCGATCATTTCTATATGGTAGTTAAGGAAGCATATTATATAGAAAGGCATTACTGTACATATTCACACTTTTTAATATATACATATGCACATAAAGTTATGAACAGTACGTAGGGCCTGAGCAAAGCCGGGCAGAACTGCTAGTATATCTATAGAAGTGAAAATGTGTGTGTGTGTCTGTCTATGTGTGTGTAAATTTCCCTACCAAATGACACTGTCAATTTTCGGTCTAGAGACTCGAGATTTGACATATGGGGCATTGAGATTTGGGAAAATACTCTTAATCAGTTTTCGGCCACAAATTTGGCTGTCAAGAAGTCAAAGTTCAATGATTTGATCTTTGGAAACTCTAACAAACACCTTCGTCAATTTTGGGTCTCACCACTTGAAATTTTAAATGTAGGTTACTTGGACATGGATCAAATTTTACAATTTGATTTGAGCCCAAAAAATAAAATTTTAAAGGTTACAAAATTTGGGTTAAAGTTTAAACAAATTTGACCTCTGCGGTCTCTACCAAATGACTCAGCCAATTTCTAGTCTAAACATTTGAAATTTTACACAGAGGGTATTTAGAGATAGAGCAAGATTTTAATCGGTTTGAGTCGAAAATTTGAGCTGACAAGGGGTCAAAGTTCAAAGGATTTGATCTTTGCAGTGTCTAGAAAACTATTCAGACAATTTTGAGTCTGAACATTTAAAATTTATACATAATGGGTATTCAGACCTGCGGCAAGTATTTTAATCTGTTTTGGGACGAAAATTTGGCTACCAAAAGGTCAAAGTTGAAAGAGTTGATCTTTGAAGATTCTACCAAATTTCTCTGCTAATTTTGAGTCTAAAGACATAAAATTTTAGATGTAAGTAACTTGTACATGGGTAAAACTTTGTATTTCGATTTGAGACCAACATAATTAATCTTAAGGAGTCAAAATTGGGATCACAATTAAAAAAAATTCACCTCTGCAGTCTCTACAAAATTACTAAGACAAAGTTTGGTCTAAACATTTGAAACCTACATAAAGTGTATTCACATGTAGGGCAAATTATGAACAGTACATAAGGCCTGAGCAAGATTTGACATAAGGAGTAGTGAGATTTGGGAAAATCTTCGTAATCGGTTTTTGGCCACAAATTTGGCTGTCAAGGATCACAGTTCAACGATTAGACCTTTGAAAACTCTACCAAACTCCTCCACTAATTTTGGGTCTTGGACATGGATCACACTTCTTTATTTGATTTGAGCCCAAGAAATAATTGTTAAAGAGTGAGAATTGGGGTCAAATTTTAAACAAATGTGATCTCTGCGATCACTACCAAATTACTCAGCCAATTTCTGGTCGTTTGAAATTTCACATAAAGGGTATTCAGAGATAGGGAAAACTTTTTATTGGTGTGGGTCAAAAATTTGAGCTGCCAAAGGGTCAAACTTTAAAAGATGTGACATTTGCGGGGTCTAACAAACTATTCAGACAATTTTTGGTCTAAACATTTAAAATTTATACATAACTGGTATTCAGACATGCGGCAATTTTGAGTCTAAAGACATAAAATTTTAGATATAGGTAACTTGGACATGGGTAAAACTTTGTATTTCGATTTGAGGCCAAAATAATAAGTCTAAAGGGGTCAAAATTGGGGTGCAATTATAAAACAATTAACCTCTGCAGTCTCTACGAAATTACTGGAGCAATTTTTGGTCTCAATATTTGAAATCTTACATAAAGTGTATTCACATGTAGGGAAAGTTATGAACAGTACATAGGGCCCGAGCAAGGCTGGGCTGAACAGTTAGTATGTCTATAAAATTGAAAATGTCTGTGTGTGTGCGTGTGTACATTTCCCTACCAAACAACTCCGTCAATTTTCGGTTTACAGACTCGAGATTTGAAATATGAGGTATTGAGATTTAGGAACAATTGGGGTCAAAGTTAAAAAAAACTTACCTCTTACCCAATTTTGGGTTTAAACATGTAAAATTTTACATAAAGTTTATTTAACACACAGTGCAAGTTTTTTAATCAGTGTCTTGCCAGAAATTTGGGTACCAAGGCGTCAAAGTTAAAAAAGGTTTACCATTTGTGGTCTATAGCAAAATATTCATCAAATTTGGGGTCTAAACATTTGAAATTTTACAAAAGTGTATTCAGACCTGCGGCAAGCATTTTAATCAGTTCTTGGGCAAAAATTTGGCTGCCAAAAGATCAAAGTTAAAAAGTTGACCATAACAGACTCTACCAAACTCCTCGGTCAATTTTGGGTCTAAACATTTGAAATTTTACATGTAGGTTACCTGGACACTTTTAATTACATTTGATCCCAAAACAATAAACGTTAAGGGGTCATAATTGGAGTCAAATTTATTTTAAAAAATTGACCTCTGCAGTCTTCACCAAATTACTAAGCCAATTTTTAGTCTAAACATTTGAAATTTTACATAAAGTGTATTCAGACATAGGGTAAGCTTTTTAATCGGTTATTGGCCGAAAATTTGGCTGATAAGAGGTCAAAAGTCCAAAGATTTTATCTTTGCAGTCTCTAGCAAACTATTCAGGCAATTTTGTATCTAAACATTAAAAAATTTACATAAATGTTATTCAAACACACAGCAAGCTTTTTAATCAGTTTTTGGGCGAAAATTTAGCTGCCAAGAGGTCAAAGCTGACTCTTCCAAACTCCTCCCTCAATTCTGGGTCTAAACACTTAAGCTAAACTGCTTATGTTAGAATAAAAGTATCCAAACTAACATGAGAAAAAATTATGAGAATTAATAAAGAAGACAAAAATTTTATAATTAAAAAAGTAAATGTTCAAATTTCAATAAAAATGATTCTCTGAGAAGCAATACATGAAAAATGTTTTTTTTTTTTAAAAATGCTTAACAAGATAAGATTAAAACTTAAACCCTTTATTTGCATGTGGAAAATGGAAAGAGTGCATGATTTTTTAAAAGCAGTAAGCCACGAAGAGAAATTAATAAAAATTGACGTTTCTGAAGTTATTGGTTATTCGTATTATTTGAATTTATCAGAATACTGTTCTCAACGTTTCAGTAAATGTAACTACCGACTTCTTCAGGTGTATCTTGTCGAACTTAGAAAATGTTTCTATGAACTCGGAAATTTGGACGTTTCTGTTTATGTAACCAAGTATTCTAACCACTGCACCACGGGTCGTTCTAGAAAATAAATTATAAAAGTGATATTCTCCTGAAGATTTACGTTTCAATCCTCAATGTGGGCGACTGAAAAATACAATTGTGAATTACTTAGGACCTCTATATAGTCACGGCTGACGGAACAAAACCTGCTTCCCTGATAAATAAAGTGTTTCATTTGAAATTCTGTCTAAATTCTTCAGTTCGACAAAGACATTCACAAGTTTGACAAGATACACCTGAAGAAGGTTGGAGGTTACATTAACTGAAACGTTGTGAAAATCACACTCAAGATAAAATCAGTAGTCCAATGAATCAAAATAATATGATTAATAAAAATTATTTGAACAGAGTTTGAATAAATAATTTAGAGTTTACCCTGAATGTAAAGCATGATACATTTTATTTTATTAATATGTAACTAGCGGGATCTGTGGACATTCCACAGGGGCCTACTACATATGTAATATATCGATGTTGGCATTCTATACATGTCCGCCGTAAATGGAGACTCTCTGATATTATTGTAGATGTTTTAAAACTGCAAAAATATTTATCTAAGTTAGCAGAGACGCCCGGCATAACTTAGTTGTAAAGTTCACTTAAATATGATATTTTAATTCTTGCAAATTTCGTATATATTATACAGTTACATTTTATTAATTTTTATTTATCATAAAGTTGCACTTTCAAAAATAAAAAATATATATCCATATAACTTGGGTGCATCAGCTTGAATCAAAACCGAAACCAAAACTTATGAAGAATTCTTGATAAAATTATTTATGACAACAATTCGAAGTATATAACAATTAAACGACCCGGATGTAAGCATGACACAGAAAATAACACATACGCTATCGTATTAATATATAGATTACTCCTTTATTCCTTTAAAAAACAATCCACTATTTTATATAAACTTATAAAGGTTTCTGGATAAAATTTATTATAAAAAATAGATTACTGGAGTGCCATCAGCTATAAACAAACAAAAACCCACTCCATTATTCTATATATATTTGGGGGTAGATATCTCTGATAAAATATGTTATACAGCACAAATCATAGAAAATATAGTTAGACGGTGAATGATATGATGGGTGTGTTATGTCAGCCTTTTTTTTACATAGGCATCATCACTTACCAAGGCCCAGAGGCCACTCGAGGATAACAGTTAATGATTGTACAGTAGTCAATTGGACAATATAGTAATCGCTAGTAATGGAAATTCGGTACATTTGTAAACTTAAGTGGAATGGCTCATCAAGAACTTGTTTACATTGGACTTGAAGACAACCACATTGTAATCAGCTGAAGGCAGGCAAACAGAAGAGAGTTCCACAGGCGTGCAGTTCTAAGAAAAAGCTTTGTTCATGGAATCTACATTTAGGTTTAGGCACAGATACAAAGTGGAGGGAATTATTGATAGTGTTTTCAGCTAGACGAGTGTTTCTTGTGAAAGTTTGGCGAGGGGGGACCATAGATTGAAGCTCAGTCGAACACTTTCCATGAAAATAATGATAAAGCAGAGAGAGACAACATCTCTTCTGTGAGAAAGAGCTTGCAGGGAAGAGAAAAGGGGATCGCCTACAAGGCTACAAAGTCAATTTTGAACCCTATCAAGGCAGGATAAGTCGTTTCTAACAACCCCTACCCAAATGCGACAACAGTATTCCATCCTTGGACGTACTTGACTTATATATAGAAGTAGAATTGCATCAGCAGTGAGATATCTATTGGATCGATAGAAGGATTCGACCATTTTTCTAGCAGCCTTGGCAAGGGATTTGATGTATGTGTTCCATTTCAGATCAGGAATAAAGGTCAAGCCCAAAAGCTTGTCAAAACATGAAGCCTTCCCAAGACGAGAGCCATTCATTTCAATTGATGCTGAATGCGTTGATGATGTAAAGATAAAGCTTGGTTGTAGATGCATTAAAAGTAACCAGCCACCTCTATTCCCATTGTTCCACATGCTCAAGATCAAAGAAGAGAGAATCAGTAAAAACTTGGTCATTTATGGTCTTTGATGTGCTAGTGTCATCAGCATAAATGTCTATGAATGATGTAAGGATATGATTTGAAAGATCATTAATGTAAATCAGGAAGAGAGTGTGGCCTAGGATGGACCCCTGACGGACTCCAGCATTAATACTGTGAGCTTCTGCTTTCTGTCCATCAACCACTACTCTTATGAACCTATCAAAAAGAAATGATTTAATAATTGAGAAGACATTTCGAGCTAGAGATCTTGAGAAGTAAATCTTTATGCCATACCCTATCAAAGGCCTCTGATATGCCAAGAGCAATTGCCCTAGAAAGGTAGCCTCCGTCGAAAGATTAGCTAATCCTCAGATATAACTGTAATGCACATATGTTGTAGATCTAGCAGAACGGAAACTATATTGTGTGTCACTAAGAAGGTTATTTTGCTGATGTGGTTGACCACTTTTCTATTTAACACAGATTCCAGTAAATTACTCATGACGCACAGAAGACTTAGGCGCAGAGCCTGTTCTTGGTCATCAGGCTAGGCGCGGAAAAGGAAGTAATCAGTTCTGGTCAATGTGGGGGGAAACCCTTCATATCAGACAATTGCTAATTTTCGACTCTGCCAGAGTACCCCCTTGGGGGAGCTGATATTTCCTCCCCACATTAAAAAACGGCCTTGTGCCTAATTTGCTCAGTGGGGAAGCAAATAAATAAACAGATAAACAGAAGACTTATTGACCTGTACTGAGAGGGACATGACCGATCACCTGAATTCTGAAATACAGGGCATACTGATGAGATTTTCCAGGCTGATGGGTAGCAATTCTCCTTAAGACAACGCTTAAACAGTTTTGTAAGCATGGGCACTAGTTCTGGTCGAAGCTTTTTGAGCACTATAATTGGAATCTCGTCAAGGCCAGTTACTTTACTGGAATCAAGGTTTTTGATTAGCTTGGCAACATCATGCACAGATATTTGTATGTCACATAGCGTGTTTTCTGATGCAGAAGGAAATATTGGGGGTTGGTGACCTTGGTCGCAAAGGGTAGAATTAGTGCACAGTTCTTAGCAAAGAGTTTGGCTTTGTCTGATGCTGACGAGATTACCTCAGGTCCATTGATGACAGTTGAGATAGAGTACACGCTTCTATTCAGGATTCTGCTATTTGCAAAAGCTGGTGGGAGCCAAGCCACTGTTCAGCTACTTTGGACTTGACAGTCTGAGCATACAAGTTTCTCACGTTCTCTATAACTTTTTCAGTGGTTACTGGCAGTCACGAAAGCGATTTTAATCTGAGTACATCTATTACGTTGGAAGCAATGGAAAAAGTGATTAATGTATATGTTATGTTATCGTCTTTTAGAGGGTACGTATTATTTACATGACGGCCTGTACATATATTATTAAATGTTCCTTGTAGTTGAAGACATTTATATGGAGAGAGTTGATACTCACAAGACATATACTTTGAGGAGAGGATGAAGTGGTATACATTGATACATACTGGAATGATTAAACACATTACCTTTTTTTGTTGGAATGATGAACACAGAAATACAGCATTTATAAAAAACATAATGATAGTTTATTCTTCGACCAGTCGGAAATGATTCTGTACTTCAGGGATTCAAAGTTGTTACATGGTTCCTTCTAAGCCTCCCGCTTCCAAGAGGATGCCCTGACTCTAACTGAGAATCAGTCTGATCCTCTCTGCTTCTCTGAGTCTCTGATCTCAATCTGATTCTCTTCTCCTCTAACTAACTTCGAACCCTTTCCTATATTGAGAAATCATTTCTGCCATGACGTCACAGTTATGTCTGGCAACGTCACCACAACTAACGTGTTTCAAACATGCGTGATTTGCATGTTTTGAAACCATTTCTGACGACCAGGAAATTTCCCATTCTCTTTGTTGTTTTACAAAGGAATTTAACCTACTTGTTAATTCTCTAACTGATATTTTTATTATGCATTTTTTCTAAGAATGTGAATAGATTTTCCAGACAAATTTTATTCATAAAATATTTTAAAAGAATTAACAATTTTACTGGACATTCCATTTAAAACCTATTGTTCTTTAAAACTTATCTACAGGGTTCGATTCTCGTTTTATCTGGTATCATTTTCATTATATTTTCAAGTGTATGAAACGGTCTATGCCTACAATTAGCCATTCCGTCAGGTGTGATACTATAGAGGACACAGCCTTTTTCAACATAGGATTAGTTCTGATGACCTCAGAGAAAGATTAAATAGGGAGATGTGTGCAGAAGAGTAGACTTTGGTTGTATGGCCATGTTGAAAAAAAAGATGAGGATGATTAAGGGAATAGATGTATAACAGTTGAGGCAAGTGATTCAGCTTAAAAGGGAAAGCCAAGGAAGAATTAGGAGAAAGTGATAAAAAAGAACCTGAGGGAAGGAGGGATAATAAAAACTTGACCAGATGTAGGTTACTTAAAAAGTTAATCTTAAAGCAATGCAATACATGTCACCATGTTAAAAGGACAATAAACTGATGATGATGATGATGATGATGATGATGATGATGATGATTGCATTTCCTTGTTTAACTTGAAACTTTTATTAAAACCATAAATGCATTTCCATAAATGCCGTGTTCTAAAGCAACTCTATAATACACCTGGATATCTTCGGCACTGATAGACCAAGGAAGACGACCTGTGTGTGTAAAAAGTCATATAACTGCATGCAACCTGATTGATGTCAACTATTTGGATCAGATGACACAAGGAACAAGTGTGAAACATTGCCTGACGTTGCTCACACTGAAATCTGGGACACATATTGGTTCTATTGTTTGTTGAATCCAATCCAAAGTTCATTATCCAAAGTTGCCATCTATTTCAAAAGTTTACTTATTCAATGAATCTGACCTGGATATCTTGAGCACTAAAGCACTTGCAGCATCCTAAATGGACAAACCTGATGATTATAGTGATGATGTAGAAGCAGTAACAACAAGTTGCTCAAGTATATCAAGGCTGTGATCAGCATAATCAGTATTAGAGCCTTACAGAGATTTTATTTATTCAATAAATTTGACCGTTCTGCAAGTTATAGTGATTAGTGCTTAAAGAAAGTATGTTTGTAGGAGGAGTAACCCAGACTTACCGGAAAGTGGGACAACATTTGCCATTACATCAGGCAGAATAAATCATTCAAAAGAATAAACAAATAAAACAGCAGGGAAATCAGTTTTCAATGGGAATAAATTAAGGAGAAAAATATCCGAGTTTCAAAAGTAATTTGTAAATTTTTTTGTTTTCATTTTTTTTTCTTTTCCAGTCGATGAACAAAAAAATAGAAAAAGACATACAAAACGTATATTTTAAATATGAAATCTAAATTTCATAAAAGACTAAAAAGAAAAACAACAACTCTTTATTAAAAGTAGAACAGTTTATTTGAACATTTATGAACAAATACATAAAGATGAAACATATTTACATTTCAGAATTTATAAAATAACAAGAAAGTATTTACAAATTGATCAGTGGATGCAAAACATTTTTTTTCTGTAGATTCAACAAGATTTAAACAGAAAATAAACGAATTGGAATCTACAGAGAATAAATCATTTTACCAATAAAAAATATTTACAATCTACCCGTAATTGGGTACAAAAATGTTTGATAGGAAAATAAACATGAAATAAAATATTTAATATTGTTTAGCCAAATGAATGGGAAAAGCAGGATTGAATATTATACAAAAATGAAATATTTCAATCCATTCTTTCCTAAGACATGGGCAGAACAAATTTACATTAAAGTCAGTTTACAGACACAGAAATGAAGAATTTAAACTTAAAATAAACATTACCCCTAACTCACCCAACAATAAAATAAAATAAAATGAAAGGTATAAAATTAATCAAATGATCTGTTTAGAAAAAAAAAAAAAAGCTACAGACGTACAAAAATCATTCTAGATTTTTAAGGAGTGTAAAGAACTCCATGTACACGGAAACGATAAAGACAAGTATATTCTAAACTGCCGTGGTTGCTGGAAATCCGAACTTCCACATATTGTGTTGGGTTTGCATTATTCACCTGAAATTAAATAATGAAAACTAATTTAGCATTTCACATGAGAACAATATTGAAATAAAAAGAAACTCTTTAGTGAAAATTGGTTAAAAACAAAGAAAACACAGAAACATTACCTGTGTTATAAACTGCTGAATAGGTCTCCCATCATCTTTGTATGTATAGCTGCCTAAATAGACACCTTCATGATCATCTGGATCGGATAAGCTCTATAAGGAGAGGTGAAAAAAGATGGACCCAGTTTGAAAATCAAAAGATATTCAGTTAATACTTGCTTGTAAGAAACTTATTCATACATTTTTATTTTTGTGTAAATATTGTAATATTTTTTCTAAAGATTTAGGATGTAATATTTTTTTCTTATTTTAATGACAAAATAATGTTATAAAGTAACTTTCATTTTATTTTTAAGCACTTAACATAAATTAGTTACAAAATGAATATTTAATAATTTATAAAATATTCATTTTGGTGTGAAATTTTACAATTAAGAATAGGAATTAGTTTCAGTCAATTTTAAATCCTAATAAAATAACTTAACGGTTACATTTTAGTTTATTTCAAATGTAAGTTTATCGCTTTTATAGACATTTTTAAAAAATCATGAAAATCGAAGCATCTGTTGAACAGACTTTAAAAACATACTATAGGATTTTAATTTAAAACTGTATTTTCTTATATAGCCACATCTCTTTATGTATTAGTTTATTCAATTATTAATTTACTTGTCCGGCGTCCCGTGTCACACAAAAGATGATAATCGCCAAAATTAATTAACGAGAAACAAATTACCTCCCTTTAAAGCCGCTTTTTATCAGTTAAAAATCATTAAAACAAATTCCTCTCCAAAAATTTTTAAACAACAAAAAAATGGAACTCGTTTTCCGGTTTTAAATTGATTATTTTATTTTAAAATTAAAAAAAAAAAAAAAAAATCATGTTGGAAGGAGAATGTAATTTTTTTATCATCGATTTTTTTTTTAAATTTAGATTCTAAATTATTAAAAACTTAAAAACAATTAACTACAATATGTTTTGAATTCGTCCTATGTGTTATATTTTAGTTTTTTAATTTAATTTTGTTTGTGATGTGTTTTTAAAATTTTAAAGTTTTATTTATTTGGTTTAAGCATCATAATCAGTTCTTTAAAAACAAATTCACACATTTCTAAGTTAAACATGAAGTAGAGAAGCGCATAATATTTTCATATTTTATTTTCTTGTCTGTGAGTAGAAAAGCAGATAATTTTAAGCAAACCAAGATATGTATTATTGATTCTCAAAATATTACATTTTTACCTATGTCGATAAATAAAAAATGAAACTCCATGTACATATACGGATATATTAAATATTAGAAAAACAATAAAACAGATGCACTTACATATACTGAGAAATCTTTTGGTGCACTCTTAATATGTCCAAAGGGAGATATGGATTTAGGAATATGTTCCATGCTGAAGGCAGTGATTTTAATTTCATGTGATAAGCGAATCACCAACGTTCCAGTACTGCCTTCGAAGGGCCAACATTCACCGACATGGACATCAGGCTAAATCAAGAAATAAAGAAAACATAAAATAAACACACATACAAGCTATTTTTCTTCTTTTTTTTTACATAGGCATAACCACTTATCAAGGCCCAGAGACCACTCGAGGATAAGGGGTAAGAGTGTACAGTGATTAATTGGACGATTATTGTGAATATTTTGATCAATGTAAACTCTAAACTTTGGGTGAATTTTTTCAAACAGGGAAATCTTTGTTCCCAATTTTCTAAAGATGTACTTAAAGGTTATTACATGTTTATAAAATACAATGAAGAAAAATTAAGTTTTCATAAAAATAGTTTTTTTACCTGAATTACAGTCTTGAGGTCTAACATTGATAATTTGACGTCATAAATAAAATTTGATTAACAGCAAATCTATCCATAAGATCTGATTTCTGGGAAATCTGATTAAATAGACAACTACTTTGATTTTTAATGCGTTAAAGAAAAATTAAGTTTTCATAAAAGAAAGTTATTTTACCTGAATTACAGTTATGGGTGAATTGGTTTTATAATAGAGAGGAAGACCAAAGATACTGATGAGGGTAGGATACTTTGTGAAAGTCTCCGAACAACGATTAGTGATCACACTGCCACCTGAAATAATAAAGAAAAGAATTTTTTCCAAAAATACATTTAAAAAGCTTCTTTAAATATATGCAACCCATAATAAAATGTCAGCTTAAAGTGGATTATTATTTTAAATAAAAATTAACACTTGGAAAGATAAATTTGTGAGCATTGAAGAATGACAGTGCTTAAATTTGTTTGTCAATAATTAGTTTACTGACTATAATTACTGTATTTATGGTATTTTCTTTAGCTATAATCGAATTATTTTATCACCCAACTTCATGACCGGTTCATAATTATCTATGGAGATAGGAAGATGGAAAACAAAAACGCACCTCCAGATTCCAAAGCAAAATCTGCCATTCCAGTTTTATCAGCATTGAACTTCATCAGAGCTTCGTCTAGCAAAGATCGTAGAAACTGGAAAATTAAAAATGAACATTGTGAAAGTTGTACGCATAATGAAGTTACATGTTTTACCGAATCGAGAGGGAGGGGTTAGTATAGTGTATGTTCATTTGTTATATATACTAGTCTAGCAAAACTGTGACAAAAAGGAAGAAATGAAGAAATACAATATTTCTTTAAGAATATGGATCAATATTTATAATTGACTTTCCAAACTAAAAATTCATTTGTTTTGTAAAGGATTAATTTTATTTTATAATTGATGATTTTTATCAATTGAATGTAAATGGGATGAAATTTGTCCATTTTTATTTCTGTATTAATGGAAGAAAGAATTGGGATTTGTTTTACGGCACATCAACTCTTTTAGGGTAATTTTGTGTGGCACAATGTATTTATAATCATTTGATAAATTCTAAAAAGTTATTTAATTGAATGTTTGGTTTTACATATAATTGCTGGGAATTATTTGTTCTTGTTCAGGTCATTTAGTATTTGTAAAATATTATTGTATAATAAAAATATATAAATGAAAGAGCATAAACACATGTACTAATTGTCCCTAGCCGGAGTTGCCTGGGAGTCATATTACTTACGTCTTTGGTTTCCTTTTCCTTTACCAACAGAGCTTCCTTTATCAAGGATCGTACAAACTGGAAAATAAAAATTTACCATTACAATATCAATCAAACTTGGTATCTTTAATCCTGTAGGTTGAGTTTCCAGTGTTTTAGTGAAAACAAAACAAGATTAAACTAATGAATACTGTCCATTGAATATAAATATATGTGCTCTTGTATAAATAAATGAGCACTCTCGTTATTTCTTCTACTACATAAAATTACACGCACACATATGTTATGCTGCCTTTATATTTTTGTAGATTCTAATATTTGTGTGGTTAATATCATTAATCAAATGATTTACTAAGTCCATGGGGCTGTGAATAAATAAAGAATACAACAAAGTGAAAACTGACACTCTTACAATATTTGAACCTGTGGCTCACCTGTACAAATGCACAAGAACAATTTTCAGTAAGTTTTTCATACACATAAAAATAATTCTAGAAACATATGTAGATAACAAAGAAGTTATATACATATAAATATATATGTAAGTGTGTGTGTGTGTGTGTGTTTGTGTTTTATCTTGCCGTTGACGTCATGCGTCGCACAAAGCCGAGCAAATGCTGAGTTATGTCTGGTTCATAAAATGCACAAGTACCAAGAAGTTATATATATATATATATATATATATATATATATATATATATATATATATATATATATATATATATATATATATATAATATATATAAATATGTGTGTGTGTGTGTGCGTGTGGATAAATTATATGTATTAAAATTTATTAAATCCTTAAATCCTAAATTATCTTAGAAAGAATTTAAATGAAATAATTGGTTGCAAATCCAATTTTACAAGTTTCAAATTCACATGAATTGACATAAAAAAATGTCACACACCAGTCCCGATATACAACATTTTAAATCAATTCATAGCAACTGTTTTTTTGCATTCGTACCATTCTTACCTTTTCAACATCAAAAATGAGAGAAAATTAAACTAAATCGAATACTGATGAAAGTTTACCTTTGCCAGATTAGCAGAAATTTCTATTTTGACATCAGAACGAATGTGAGTGAATCCAGCAAGAAAATCAGAATGAAGAGAATTTTGAAGAGATTTTTTGATTGTCATTTCATATTTGTTCTCACAACTTATTGAACTTTGGCTGCAAAAGAAAAATTATTCAAGTTGAACTTAATCGTTGTAAAAAAAAGGGGAATTTTTATTCCTGGAAAATGATACAAATGATAACATAGTTTATTTTAAAGGAAATATAGTTGGGAAATCAAGAAACAATTTATTTTGGTTCATCAACTCATTTGTGATGTACTTGCATTAAAAAATTTAGTATTTATGTTAGAAGCTTTTCAGTTAAAAAAATGAAAGATGCTTTTCCAGAATCGCCATCATATGAAAATAAAACAAAAATAAATCTGTATGAATGTACCCGAGATAGAAAGGAAATATTGTTCACAAAAAAAAATCATGTAAATTGATCACAAAGTTTTATTTTTCATTAAAAAAATTAAATTCAGTGGCTAAACTACGAGCATCGATCCGAGTTTGAAGGAATAAAGGAGATAAGTCTAAATAATTCAAACTATTCTGGGAAGTAAATTTCAATTTATTTATGCACCAGTAAAATAAACACATCAGTATTAAACATACTTTATATGCAGAGAGAATGTAGAATGTACATCAGAAAAATCTTGAAAAAAATGTGAAAAATCAAACTTACCTGTTTAATGATTTTCCTAAATTTGTATTCAAAGACTGAAAAAAAATTAAAATTATAAATCGGTGAATTTGAGTGTTTACTAAGATAATAGAAAGAAATTAAAAAAAAAAAATGGAAAAAAAGGGGAAGAGCAAATCCAATGTCGAGGGTAGGGGGTGCGAATAGAAACAGAATTGAATGTTCTTACCTCAGATTTTCCTGGGTATTGCAACATATTTGATAGGCCAGCTGCAAAAGAGAGAAACAAAAATAACAAGATGGATAAAAACATATACATAATCCTCTTCTTCATGAAAATGAAATTATAGCAAAGGTAGCAGTTCACCCAAAACTGGAGGTAATTCACCAATAACTGGAGGTGATTCATCCATAACCAGAGTTAGTTAACATATAACTTGAGGTAATTAACCTATAACTGGAGGTAGTTCACCTATAACCTCCTGTGCAACATTTTCATTTGCTACTAAGATCTAAAAGTGCATCTCACAATTGTATATAATGTCAAAAATTAAAGGGTTTTATGATGAAAAATTCCTGCAGCAAATGAAAAAGTACAAAGCTAAAAATATGCTAATCATCCAAATAGATAAATATTTCAACAGATTTGCTAAATTTTGATTCTTGTTTTTTTAATTTACAATTACGTTATTCCGATTATTCTCACTATGTTCATCTTTGCTCCAAGCATAATTTTTATAATAACTCGATAGATGTCAAAACGTGTCATGAGAAAAACAAAAAGCAATACTTACAAATGATCCACAATCCAGTGAGCAGCAGCAAAATAAAAATGGGTAGACGACGGGTAAGTCGACCAGAAGTAACACTGTCAACAAGATGAGAGACATGATTAGAAGTGGAAAGCAGACGTTTATATTATTTAACATTGATTTATATATACAGAGTGACTCCCAAAAAAACAAAAGCTAAATGGAAGCCATCTAGAACATATGCTGTAGAACGGAGAAAAAACGGCCAAAGACCCTAGTGTTTTGATGTGATGTTTTGAATATAATAAACTGGTTATGACCAAAGTTTCATTTCATTCGGACAAAAGAGTAAGAAACGGGGCCTAATTAGAGGTGAGGCCCGGTTTTTTTCGGGTAACCCCCCCTCTCTCTCTCTCTCTCTCTCTCTCTCTCTCTCTCTCTCTCTCTATATATATATATATATATATATATATATATATATATATATATATATATATATATTTTAATACAATGATAGTTTCTAGACCCAAAATTGATAGAGAAGTTTGTTACAGATCATTCCACAGACAGACAAAGTCACATTTATAATAAGTAGCAGGACCTGTGGAAATTCCACGGCAGACTTTTTCATATGTAATATATTGATTTTAGTATTTTTTGGATGTTCAGCATAAATAAAGCCGCCCTGGTATTATTGTAGCTTTTGTGTTAAAACTGCAAAAGTATTTATCCTAGCTAGCAGTGTGTGTGTGTGTGTGTGAGAGAGAGAGAGAGAGAGAGAGAGAGAGAGAGAGAGAGAGACTGACTAACTTGTGTTCTTTCAGCTATAATCGAAACCAAAACCAAAACTTATGAAAAATTCTTCATAAAATTATTTATTACAAGTGATGGAAAGTTATAACATTTAAACGACAGTTATTCCGAAGAAAAAAGTTGTAAGTGTGACAAAGGAAATAACACACACGCAATCGTATTAATATATAGATGAATCTTAACCAAAAGCAGTGAACGTTTTAGTTTTAACACACTGTACACTTGTTTTTAGCACACAAACACGATAATTTATCATGAAAAGGGTAAAATTCAAACTGTGTATTATCTGTTTCGAACCAAAAAAGTATTTATCCTTAGAGTTTAGAAAGCAAATAAGAAACGGAAAAAATGTTATGTCGATTTTAAAAATCGACATAACATTTAATAAAACAAAATCTGTTTAGTGTTTATACTTACATTAAAGTTATGTTTGTGCAGAAACGTTTTGCACCTGCCATAAAGCCTTCTTTGGATATGGGGATTGTCCTCACATTTCTGTTTTCTGAAGAAATTTAAAAATATAAACATTTCAACTAATGAGTTATTAGCAGGACATTGAAACAAAAGTTGTAAATTTCTAGAAAAATAATTTTATATGTTGTTTTAATAGGTCAAATTAGATATTAAATTATTTTTTGTGATTTTATAAAACAGTATTTTGTAAAATAACTGCATAAGAAAGAAAGATTAAATGTTGTTTAAAGATTTTTTGATACATCTAAGGATATTTCGTATTTTTAATTGCCAATATTTTTCATTCTATGACCCTAAAGTATTTTGTTAGTGTCTAAATAGAAATACAATATAAATTGCTGACTTTTTCAAATACTTACCAATTATGTTAAATCTATCTGCATTGTCCATGAGATAATCACCAGTTAATTCCAATTTAGCTGCAGCATACGCCATCCTTTGAGCCATAAAGCTTTCTTTGGAGCAGGGGATGCTCCTTACATTTCTAAAAGTTCTGTTTTCTGAAGAGATTTAAAAATATAAACATTTCAGTTCAAAATTAATTTATTCTTTGTTTATAGAGTCTAATGTCGGAAGAATGGGGTTGGCATATGGATGTATTTGTAGACACCTTTCATGACCACAATTTTAGCAATTTTGATAATTTCTCACCTGGAGTCAATTTTTTGCACAAAAAATGTAACTGCTTTATTTTAAAATTTGCTTTTGTAGCATGGCTTTTGTGTTTTCACTCACACAATTAGTCAATAAATCCACAGGATTGGAAGAAATGTCAATCTAATACAATTTAATATCGCTTTTGTCAGAAATAAATTCTTGAATAATGCTGTGGAATACTGCCAAAACATAGAAAACAAGCTGATTATTTTAGAAGTCATAAATCTTATAATCAAAATAATTAAAGAATTCAAGTTTTCGAATGAGTAATATCACTTTTGGGTAAGCATTTAAAATTGTGTCCAGAGCAGAATGCGGAAAAAAAATTTGTATAGACATTAAAATTGTTTCATTTTATTTTTATTGAATATTAATAAAAAGGAAATCATTTTGAGTTAAAATCTATTTAGCATTACGCATGTAACTTGAGAAAAACATGCTTGAAATGTGTCACCATTATGGTGAATCGAATTAAATTCACTCGCCATTTTGTTTTGATTTCCTTTTAACACTTATCCTCTAAATAAACTACCATTTTTTTTATGTTAACTTTTATTTTTATTTAATCAACACAAATGACTGAAGATTTTTATTATTATTTCAATTATTATTATTATTATTATTATTATTAGTAGTAGTAGTAGTAGTAGTAGTAGTAGTAGTAGTTGTAGTAGTGTTCATGCCATTGTTTATATTTAAGAAACACTTATTAACAAAATCTATTGTTTTCATATAATGTTTTGTATTTGTTACTTGCAAACAGGAATCAACTCTTTGCAGCAAAGATTTACCTGAATAAACAATCCTTTGTCTTCGAGGTCTTAACCAATAGGAATGAGGCATTGTTTGGTCTTGATCCCTAAAAACTGAAAAATAAGGAGAAAGAAGCTACATTATTAAAAGGAAAGCAAAATCTATATATATAAAGTTGATTTTTTTATCGATCTAACATTGATATTAAAAGCCTACTTTTTTTATTTAAAAAATTATTAAAACAAACTTCTTAATATACTCAGTCATCTATTTTTTAAGGTATGCAAACTTTATTTTCGACCTGAACACAAGAGAAACACATCAGCATTTCCAGAAAAACACTAACAATCAGACAACAGAAACCATTTCTTCAGAATGCTGTTATCATAGAATTCTGCTAAAGTGTCCTTCATATTTATCTTCATCAACAATCTTTAGAGCAGTGTTTTTAATTGGAGGGGGGGGGGGTAGTACAAGGTTTTTGGTTGTAGTAATGAGGGAAATTTACAAAAAAATAAAAAAATAGGATCAAGGGCCACAAAAAATACAGTGTGCATCACTTAATGTTACTAAAATGTAGTGATGGGATATTCGAATATTTTTTCTGATACCATCACCGATTCTGATACAATTACCGATTCCGATTCTGTTTGAATCTCTAAATATTTAACTATAGAGTTGCTATTTATCCTGATTACCATAAAAACACATGTTAAATATGCAGATATTTTCTCAGACATAAAATTACACTTGTGGGAATGATCTATAAATTTTAGTTTAAACAAAATTAAAAAAATTAAAAGAATCGTTTTTGGAATCGGAAAATAGGTACAAAATGTTTCAAACGAGATATCAATTCCGATACCCCAAAAAGTCCCAATTTTCTGATTCCTGGTTTCAATAAATCGTCCCAACACTACTAAATGGTTATGTTGGATTTTCCCTCTGCTAGCGTTTGTGCTAAATGCTATTGTGTACCTATTAGTTATTATTGTAAATATGGATGCATCTCTTGAGTCAGAAAGCTTTAGAAGAGGGGAGGGGAATATCTTTCTGACACATGATGAATGGGTTCATGGGCTACAAACTCCAAGAAAATTCAACTGGACAATTCTGCCCTTTTGGTGTCGGAAGTAAAAATGTGTAATCGTGCAGGTTAACAAATTGCTCTCAATAGCATCTTGTGGTCAACATTTTTGTGTTTTTTTTTACTATTTTTTACTCTTTTTTACACTTTAGATTTTTATGATTTGAAAATATACAATGTTTTTATTTCAATAAACAATCAATAGTAAAATCTAAAAATAAAAACAATATCTGTAAGTCGCGTAAATACGAGAAATACGCATAAGAATTTTAGTGAATTATTTATTTCAATAAAGTTTTGAACTTTATTTTAATTCATTATATTTTTTATAATTAAATATTTAAAAGAAATTATTAAGTGATTTTTTGTTACAAATCATGATTATTCATATTTACACATACAATGTTTTATCTGATAATTGAATGCTTGTGCAAGATAATTAAATATAAAAATGCATTTTAAATAAATCACTATTATTTAATTACGTGTCACGTTGAAATTAGTAAAAATACCCCCCAAAAAACTTTATTATTCCAGATCCACCATTTTCTAATTTGAAATAGTGATAGTTAACTGAAAACAAGGGAGATAAGTCAGTTTACCATACAGCTTTGGTTACAATAGAAAAAACTGATAAAACTGCATTACAACAATACCTTGAGATACAAATTTAATTCATTCCATGATCACTAACATATCTAAAAAAAAAAAATCGTATCTCCAAATCATTATTCTCATATGAATTAAAAGACACAGAGTTAATCCATTCAAAGGTCACAAGCTACAATTTTGCTTGAATTACACTAAAAAATCACTAAACAAACATAAATGGAACAGTAATGACACGGAAATTGATATATAATAATAAATATTAATAAAAACAATTACAAAATAGAGTAGTACTCACCACCTTGGTGAGTGCCAATGTTAGAGATGTACGCAAGGAGATAGGGAGAGAAGCAAGGCTACCACACACAAACACACTCACAGGCAAACACACACAATATGGCAAATAAAAAGGCCAAGATTATACACAAATAAAAACTAAGATAGATGCAATCCTCTACGCCAGGTACGCCCAAAAATGGAGTACTGTTACTACATCTGGGCAGGAGCTTCTCAGCGTGCCCTATCCAGCCTTGATAGAGTTCAAAACTGTCTTTGCAGCCTCTTTCACACAAAAGAGATGTTGCAAGCATGTCTCTGCCGTTTCGGAATTTTTAATGTTTTTATTATTTTCATGGCAAGTGCTCGTCTGAACTCCAATCAATGGTTCCCTTTTGCGAAACTTTCACAAAAAACACACAACTAGCTACAACCTTTATATACAATATCCCTTATATTATGTTATAGCAGCAAAAACCCTCAAGAAGTATTTTCTTCTGCGAATTGATGCTAAGCGATTCAGCTACAACTGATCAATCTCTCTTCTTTCTGTCCCCTAGACACAATAACTTATCAACTCAAGAGGAAAAGTAGATAGAAATAGAGAGACTTCTCCCATTTTGTTTTTATGGCTGGGCAACGCCAGATAATCATGTTTGTGTCAAATAAAATACACTTTAAATGCAGAAAAAAAGATCCTTACCTGTAGATCCTTATTTACTGTCTCTGTATGATGACAGGATGTGACACAAGGTCGTCAAGAAGATATTCAGCTTCAGAAAAAGGGTTACTTATCGATCTATATCTATCAATATGTCACTAAAACTTTGTTTGACGTTGCTGACTTGTTATCGTGCAAAATGAAGAATGAGTGGTAATTGTTAAAAGCTTTTCCTTTTTATAAAGAATGGTAGTTGCCAAAATTCTTTTATGACGTCATAGAAAGATTTTAAGAGATTTTAATATAAAGATGATTTCTATTGAAATAAAGGGTAAGGAAAAATCCTTTATGACGTCACAAAAGGATAACGTTCTCCATTTAGATAGACATGTAAGAAAATCTTTTATGACGTCACAAAACGATATTGTAATCTACTAAAACAGCTGATAGATACCCCATGACACAAAAGGTCAAAGGTCGTTTGTTTGAATTATTATGTGTGTATAATAATGTCAGCTCCTTTAAGTACTCGGTTCTTATTGTTGAGCACTCTAAAGTTGAAATGAAATTTGGTCACTTAAGCTCGCATGCACAGATGATGATGTTATAATCATTAGATCACTCTGAACGGTTATTTCGACATTTAAAAATAAATGTTTAAATTTCAATGATATTTCTCGCGGTTGCAGTTGGGGTTAGTTCCTTGCTAATAGAGTCAGACATGTCTTCGTGGCTGGGTTCAAATCTCTTGCCTAGCAGTAACTATGTCACCCTGCACTAATGATTGCCAAAAGGTTGAAACACCCGTGTCTGTGGGTATTTTAAAATTATTGTAGTAATAATAATAATAATAATAATAATAATATATACTATAATTTTCTCTGGTTGAGCATATTGGGAGGTGATATACAAATTAACATTAGCGTATGAAGTGATGCTCTTTGTGTTTACAAATTGAGCTTAGGTATTTGGACAATGTCAAAACATTTTTAATTAACTGCCTGCATAGCAGCAGTCAAATAGTGCAATTGTTAGAAGTTTCGACTCTCATATGGGCGGTTGGGTTTCGATTCTAGCTCGAGGTAGTTGCTTGTCTAGCTGCGAAATAATGCTGTACGTGGATGACTATATATATATATATATATATATATATATATATATATAAGACAAATTAATTGCTAAAAACAATTTTATATTAGAGTTTTAGTAAGCAAATAAAATAAAAATATAGAATTGCTATAGAATTGTTAGTTAACATAAAAATCAAAACTTTTAAAATTACAATGTACGAAAAAGTGCAGTTTTCAAAGTTGAATTTTTATGCTATTTTTGCTAGTTATTTCCTCTGAATAAAAACATTTTTGAAAATCCATAGAATAAGAAAAATATTTCATAATGTTCTTGCTTTTCAAACTTTTAATAAATTAATAAAAAATGTATTTAAAAAATTTTTCATTTAATTATTCTTATATTAATGCTCTTATTGTTAATAGCGTTAAACAATAAATTTGTCACCCTAAAGAAAATAACAATACAGATTTATTTTACAACTTTTTATTGAAACTTGTGTGCTGGCACCGAGTCCTGTTGCCACACCCAGAGTCTGCCAGTACACTTTGGTGTTGACTTTCACACTGATTTCGAAGATGTGTCGTGACATGATGCGGCCCTCACTTGAAACCACACCAAAGAGCATAAGCATGGGCAAAAACTTTATTGAGCTCTGCCGGAAACTCCATTGAGCTTTGCCGGAAACTTTGTTGAGCTTTAAAATTGAACCCTGCGGATTTGAATTTTAAGGGTGCTGGCAATAAAACTTTGATCGTTTAAGAACATGAGTTGTAGAGCGGTGCATCTCCGATCTTTCTCGTTTAACATTGTGTCACTCTCATATATGATACAAGGCTCCAATCGCTCTATAATAATATCATTCGTATAAATTAATCATATATTTATATATATGTAAAAGTAAACAGTAATTATTCTTTATGCCCATATACACTAGTGTTTCATGATTATGCAATCATCAGTGTAGGAGGGGAACAATTCCTGACGGTCATGCACTTCGAAACCAACCGCAAAACCACCTGTTGATTAATTTGCTAAGCCTTTAACCAATCAATTGCAATGGTAACGATGAAAATTAAGAACTTTATATGCCAAATTCGTGTGAATACATTATACAATCTAGAGTGTTCAAACGATTAGAAGTCGTGAACATTGCTTAAACACTAGTTGATTGCTTTTTAGTTTTATAGTGCAGACAGTTCCCATTCTTCGGTTTTATTAAATGGGCTTGATAATTATAATTTAACAATTCTTATTCTTTATACCTACAGAAACTAATGTTCCATGCTTATGCAATTATCAGTGTAAAAGAAGACACTTCCTTCCAGTCATGAGATTCGGTCATCTCTCTCTTTAGTCTGTTTATTATACAAACATTATTGCTACATATTTTCCCTCACAAAAATCCGGACATCTCTCTCTCTCTCTCTCTCTCTCTCTCTCTCTCTCTCTCTCTCTATCTATCTATATATATATATATATATATATATATATATATATATATATATATATATATATATATATAGTCTGTTTATTATACAAACAGTATTGTTTACATATGTGCTACATATTTTCCTCCTCAAAAAAATCTTTAAAAACAAAAAAAACAGTAACCACATAGAAGTATGAAAAATTTCCTCTGCAAAAAAATTTTAAAGGCAAGAAAAACAGTAACCACATAAAAGTATAATAAAATTTCCTCCTCCAAAATAATTTTTAAAACAAAAAAAAACAGTAAAAACAAAAAAGTATAAAAAAATTTCCTCCACAAAAAAATTTTAAAAACAAAAAAAACAAACAGTAACCACATAAAAGTATAATAAAATTTCCTCAACAAAAAAATGAATAACAACATAAGTAAACTAGAAAAAAATATTTTTCTTACAATTCACTTAAAGAAAAATGTTTGACAATTTTCTTGAAAAAAAATAAAAAGTAATTATGGTAGGTTGTTATCGTATTTTATCATATTGCTTTTTGTTTATTTCTCTAATAAATGTTGTTACGTTTCCTAGATTTTTTTTTAGATTTGATTGGCGGCGCTAGGCATATTTTTGGTAGTTCTTTTGTATTATTTCCAGGTTTGTGATGGCGGTTTTTCTTTTGGTTCTTGATTTTTTTTTATGTTTATATGTTTGGATTCTGGCAACTCATCAGATGTTGATTGGTGCACACAATAGTTGCTTGATGTTGTCTGGACAGCTAAAACTACAGTTTTCTATACATTACTTGTTTTATTTTTTATTATTTTAATTCAATTAGGTCGAAGAGATTAAGTGGCCCACTCTTAGGGCTTGCACTTGATTTCCCTATGAGTTAACTTTATATTGAAGAGCTCTCATTGTTTTACAATTTTTTATTATTTTGTTTTTACTGGAGGTGAGACATGCTACCGCATGCCAAGCATTTGCCTGCTATTTCAGACACTCCAACTGAGATATATTTTTAAGATTTTAACCATCCCTTTAAGTGTAATTATTTCTATCTCTTTTGCACTTGGTTCACCGGGTATCTTTACAATATTTACACACTCCATTATATTGCATTGTATAATAGCCATCTCTCCACAGAATCTTATGAATACATTTGTGAATACTTGCCATGCTATTGGTTGGCTGATTCTGTACATATTCTCAGCCATTTTTTCTCTTATCTTAACATGTTCAATTGTTTTCCTCTATGTATGTATATATTTGTATTGTTCCTGCTCTTTCAGGATTTTGATGTTAGTATCTTGATCAAGCTCTATGTTTTCTGTTTGGATCTGCTTCCCGGCTCTGAAGAAGCATTTGTCACATTTATTCAGGTCAAACCTGTACGACCTGCAACGGTTCACTTAAGTCAGTATCTGAGCTGGCATACTGCTTGAGGTCATCTATAAAAAGCAAGTGGTTGATTCTTTTGTTTGAATCTTATTCGTGGACCTGGCTCAAGTTGTAGTCACCCAATCTTTTACTCAGTAGTTTACTTAGAGGATTTATCATCAGTGGAAGTCGTTTCAAATTTCTAGCTGCCCTCCTAACCTAAGGGATCTATGGAGACCGAAACTTCTTTAAAATTTAAAAGTTTGTTGAAATTTACATTATGTATAAAATTCTTTGGGGAAAATAATGCAAATGGCCAGGAATCTATACTTTACTAAATATGTGCTGCCTACCTTTTAGTGATTCGTGAGGGGGAAAATCCCTTAAAATTCAAAGACGTACATCCGATTTCAATGAAATTTAAACCATATATACAAGGGTCATTGTAAAAGTAGGGCCTCTTATGTTTTATCTCATAAATTTAAACGTTTGAGGAGCTATGAAAACCAGAATTGTACCATTAAAATGAGCTTTTTTTGTGCTTTTTTTTCTACATTATCATCACCATTCTCAATGCCCTTTTGCTAGCCTTTTATAATGTCTCGATGGTAAAAGTTCCGAACATGCTTGGTCACTTACATAACTGTCGCCACTCTTAAATCGACGAACCCATCTCCAACTGTTAACATCAACTGCATCGATTTCATAAAAGTTCAACAGGCGCTGTTGAATGTTGATCAGTTCAATTTTTTTGCATGGATAAATTTAATGATACATCATTGATTTTGACCCACGTTTATGACAGGGATTGTTTTGCTTAGAGTCTCACATTGTCAATATCTGCAACAGAGAGATGAAACTTTCAGGTCATGAATTGAAAAATAGGAGGAATTTTCTTTCTGCATATCCCTCGTTTAAGATATTAATTCAAAGAATTTTCCAACATTACATTTTTCCGACTATATTGAGAATCAAAATGGGAAGCAGTAAAACCAAAGGCAGTAAAATATTATGAAAATGGTGAAAATTGACATGGAATTCAATCCCAAACAATGTTAGGTCCTCCTGCTAGTTAATTAAAAAAATCGTGCTTCTTGAAAAAGCAGTTTCGGAATTTTTAATGTTTGAAAAATAAAATCTTCAATTTAAAAAATAGTATTTTAATTCTCTTGATTTCCTCAACCGTTACTTGATTTTACTTTTTTTCTTATTTTTATACGGTCGAATTTTTTAAAGACAAGTATAATCACCCCAAATATAACAAGAATTACTAGTGAGTATAAGTAATCTATATATCTATGAAAGTGTAAATGTTTATTTGTCTGTCTGTCTGTCTGTCTGTCTGTCTGTCCGTGTACATTTCCATATCAAATAACTTTGTCAATTTTCGGTCTACAGACTCGAGATTTGACATAAGGGGTATTGAGATTTAGGAAAATCTTTTTAATCAGTTTTCGGCCAGAAATTTGTCTGTTAAAGGGTCAAAGCTCAACGATTTGACCTTTGAGAACTTTACCAAACTCCTCCGCCAATTTTGAGGCTTAATACTTGAAATTTTAGATGTAGGTTACTTGGACTCTACCAAACACCTCCGCTAATTGTGGATCTAAACACTTGAAATTTTACATGTAGATTACATGGACATGCGTCAAGCATTTTAATATAATTTGAGCCCAAAACAATAAATGCGAAGGGGTAAAATTTGGGGTCAAATTTAAAAAAAAATTTGACATCTGCGGTAATTACCAACTTTTCTCTATGGTAGTTAAGGAAGCCTATTATATAGAAAGGCATTACTGTACATATTCACACTTTTTAATATATACATATGCACATAAAGTTATGAACAGTACATAGGGCCTGAGCAAAGCCGGGCAGAAGTGAAAATGTGTGTGTGTGTGTGTGTGTGTGTGTGTGTGTGTGTGTGTGTGTGTGTATGTACATTTCAACGATTAGACCTTTGAAAACTCTACCAAACTCCTCCACTAATTTTGGGTCTTGAACATGGATCACACTTCTTTATTTGATTTGAGCCCAAGAAATAATTGTTAAAGAATGAGAATTGGGGTCAAATTTTAAACAAATGTGATCTCTGCGATCACTACCAAATTACTTAGCCAATTTCTGGTCATTTGAAATTTCACATAAAGGGTATTCAGAGATAGGGAAAACTTTTTATTGGTGTGGGTTGAAAATTTGAGTTGCCAAAGGGTCAAACTTTAAAAGATGTGACATTTGCGGTGTCTAACAAACTATTCAGACAATTTTTGGTTTAAACATTTAAAATTTATGCATAACTGGTATTCAGACATGCGGCAATTTTGAGTCTACAGGCATAAAATTTTAAATGTAGGTAACTTGGACATTGGTAAAAATGGTCAAAATTGGTGTGCAATTATAAAACAATTGGCCCTTGCAGTCTCTACAAAATTACTCAGGCAATTTTTGGTCTCAATATTTGAAATCTTACATAAAGTGTATTCACATGTAGGGAAAGTTATGAACAGTGCATAGGGCCCGAGCAAGGCTGGGCTGAACAGTTAGTATGTCTATAAAATTGAAAATGTGTGTGTGTGTGTGTGTACATTTCCCTACCAAACAACTCTGTCAATTTTCGGTTTACAGTATCGACATTTGACATATGGTGTATTGAGATTTAGGAAAAATTGGGGTCAAAGTTAAAAAAAACTTACCTCTTACCCAATTTTGGGTTTAAACATTTAAAATTTTACATAAAGTTTATTCAAACACAGTGCAAGTTTTTTAATCAGTTTCTTGCCAGAAATTTGGGTACCAAGGCGTCAAAGTTAAAAAAGGTTTACCATTTGCGGTCTATAGCAAAATATTCATCAAATTTGGGGTCTAAACATTTGAAATTTGAAAAAAGTGTATTCAGACTTGTGGCAAGCATTTTAATCAGTTTTGGAGCAAAAATGTGGCTGCCAAGAGATCAAAGTTGAAAAAGTTGACCTTAGCAGACTCTACCAAACTCCTCGGACAATTTTGGGTCTAAACACTTGAAATTTTACATGTAGGTTACCTGGACACGTTTAATTACATTTGAGCCCAAAACAATAAATGTTAAGGGGTCATAATTGGGGTCAAATTTTTTTACAAAATTGACCTCTGCAGTGTTCACCAAATTACTAAGCCAATTTTTAGTCTAAACATTTGAAATTTTACATAAAGTGTATTCAGACATAGGGTAAGCTTTTTAATCGGTTATTGGCCGAAAATTTGGCTGCCCACAGGTCAAAGCTGACTCTTCCGCAATTCTGGGTCTAAACACTTAAGCTAAACTGCTTATGTTAGAATAAAAGTATCCAAACTAACATGAGAAAAAATTATGAGAATTAATAAAGAAGACAAAAATTTTATAATTAAAAAAGTAAATGTTCAAATTTCAATAAAAATGATTCTCTGAGAAGCAATACATGAAAAATGTTTTTTTTTTTTAAATGCTTAACAAGATCAGATTAAAACTTAAACCCTTTATTTGCATGTGGAAAATGGCAAGAGTACATGTTTTTTTTAAAACAGTAAGCCACGAAGAGAAATTAATAAAAATTGACGGGTCGTTCTAGAAAATCAATTATAAAAGTGATATTCTCCTAAAGGGTCATGGTTCAATCCTCAGTGTGGGCCACTGAAAAATACAATTGTGAATTACTTAAGACCTCTATATAGTCACGGCTGACGGAACAAAACCTGCTTCCCTGATAAATAAAGTGTTTCATTTGAAATTTTGTCCAAATTCTTCAGTTCGACAAAGACATTCACAAGTTTGACAAGATACACCTGAAGAAGGTCGGAGGTTACATTAACTGAAACGTTGTGAAAATCACACTCAAGATAAAACCAGTAGTCCAATGAATCGAAATAATATGATTAATAAAAATTATTTGAACAGAGTTTGAATAAATAATTTAGAGTTTACCCTGAATGTAAAGCATGATAAATTTTATTCTATTAATATGCAACTAGCAGGACCTGTGGACATTCCACAGGGGCCTACTACATATGTAATATATCGATGTTGGCATTCTGTACATGTCCGCCGTAAATGGAGACGCTCTGATATTATTGTAGATGTTTCGTTAAAACTGCAAAAATATTTATCTAAGCTAGCAGAGACACCCGGCGTAACCCAGTCGTAAAGTTTGTCTTACATATGATATTTTAATTCTTGCAAATTTTTTTATATATTATAGAGTTACATTTTATTGATTTTTATTTATTATAAAGTTGTGCTTTGAAAAATAAAAAATATATATCCATATAACTTGGGTGCATCAGCTTGAATGGAAACCAAAACTTATGAAGAATTCTTGATAAAATTATTTATGACAACAAATCAAAGTACATAACAATTAAACGACCCGGATGTAAACGTGACACAGAAAATGACACATACGCTATCGTATTAATATATAGATTACTTCTTTATTCCTTAAAAAAAACACTCCACTATTTTATATAAACTTATAAAGGTTTCTTGATAAAATTTATTATAAAAAATTGATTACTGGAGTGCCATCAGCTATAAACAAAAAAAACCCCACTCCATTATTCTATATATATTTGGGGGTAGATATCTCTGATAAAATGTTATACAGCACAAATCATACCAAAAAATATTTTAACTCACACTTCAATGATTCCAATCTATTTATGAAAGAGAGGTGTAATTTAATTTTTTGTTGTACCTGTAAGCATTGGTATCACAAGAAGTGCAATGGAATTATTGGTAGGTTGAGAGAGAAAAAACAATTTGCTTGCAAGAAGTATACAACCATGAAGACGGATGAGAAGTCAGATGTGGAGAAAATATATTTAGATGGTGAATGATATGATGGGAGTGTTATGTCAGCCTTTTTTTTACATAAGCATCACCACTTATCAAGGCCCAGAGGCCACTCGAGGATACCAGTTAACGATTGTACAATAGTCAATTGGACAATATAGTAATTGTTAGTAATGGAAATTCGGAACATTTGTAAACTTAAGTTGAACGGCTCATCAAGAACTTGTTTACATTGGACTTGCAGACAACCACATTGTAATCAGCTGAAAGCAGGCAAACAGAAGAGAGTTCCACAGGCGTGCAGGTCTAAGAAAAAGCTTTCTTTATGGAATCTACATTTAGGTTTAGGCACAGATACAAAGTGGAGGGAATTATTGATAGTGTTTCAGCTAGACGAGTGTTTGTTGTGAAAGTTTGGCGATGGGGGACTATAAATTACAGCTCAAACGAGCACTTGCCATGAAAATAATGATAAAGCAGAGACAGACTTGCAACATCTCTTTTCTGAGAAAAAGCTTGCAGGAAAGGGATGCGCGATTTGCATGTTTTGAAACCATTTCTGACGACCAGGAAATTTCCCATTCTCTTTGTTGTTTTACTAAGGAATTTAACTTACTTGTTAATTCTCTAACCGATATTTTTATTATGCATTTTTTCTAAGAATGTGAATAGATTTTCCAGCCAAATTTTATTTATAAAATATTTTAAAAGAATTAACAATTTAACTGGACATTCCATTTAAAACCTATTGTTCTTTAAAACTTATCTACAGGGTTCGATTCTCGTTTAATCTGATATCATTTTCATTAAACTAATTCTCTTTTCTTTTACTCACATGAAAAGGGGACAGCCGTTTTCATGTAACACAATGGCAGCATCAAATTCTGCAGAGAACTACGGCTGTCTATTAGGTTTTTGCTGGAATATTTTCGAGGGTATGAAATGGTCTATTCCATCAGGTGTGATACTATAGAGGACACAGCCTTTTTAAACATAGGATTAGTTCTTATGACCTCAGAGAAAGATTAAATAGGGAGATGTGTGCAGAAGAGTAGACTTTGGTTGTATGGCCACGTTGAAAAAAAGATGAGGATGATTAAGGGAATAGATGTACAACAGTTGAGGGAGCTTATTCAGCTTAAAAGGGAAAGCCAAGGAAGAATTAGGAGAAAGTGATAAAAAAGAACCTGAAGGAAGGAGGGATAATAAAGACTTGACCAGATATAGGTTACTTAGAAAGTTAATCTTAAAGCAATGCAATACATGTCACCATGTTAAAAGGACAATAAACTGATGATGATGATGATGATGATGATGATGATGATGATGATTGCATTTCCTTGTTTAACTTGAAACTTTTATTAAAACCATAAATGCATTTCCATAAATGCCGTGTTCTAAAGCAACTCTATAATACGCCTGGATATCTTGGGCACTGATAGACCAAGGAAGACGACCTGTGTGTGTAAAATGTCATATAACTGCATGCAACCTGATTGATGTCAACTTGCAGCATCCTAAATGGCATAACCTGATGATTATAGTGATGATGTAGAAGCAGTAGCAACAAGTTGCTCAAGTATATCAAGGCTGTGATCAGCATAAACAGTATTTGAGCCGTACAGAGATTTTATTTATTCAATAAATTTGACCGTTCTGCAAGTTATAGTGATTAGTGCTTAAAGTAAGTATGTTTGTAGGAGGAGTAACCCAGATTTAACGGAAAGTAGGACAACATTTGCCATTACATCAGGCAGAATAAATCATTCAAAAGAATAAACAAATAAAGCAGAAGAGAAATCAGTTTTCAATGAAAATAAATTAAGAAGAAAAATATCCGTGTTTCAAAAGTAATTTGTAATTTGTGGGACAACATTTTATGACCTTCACCTTCACCGAGGTGCACGACTTATATGACCTTCACCTTCACCGAGGTGCGCAACTTGACACAAAAAAAAAACAACTTCCTAATCAACTGCTAACGCACGCATCACTGTAACGTCCAATGACAACAACAACAACCTTCTCACTCGACCTGCCTTTTATACCACTCTCTTAATCCCTCCTCTTGCGCATGCGCCCGGAGATCTCTGACAACCTCGAGACTTCCGCTTATAAAAACCCAAGTTTTGTTGTCGCGCATGCCTACACAAGGCACAAACATGTGGGCGTTTGTTTTGTTGGTAAGTACTACACTCCCCCCTGATCTGATGATCACATAGTGCACTCCGGGGGTGGCCTCTTAGTTCGCTGGCTTCTGCGAAGGGTGGTATTTACAATCTTGGATTCAGGTTCTGGTTCTGGTTCTGGTTCTGATCCTGCCTGATCAGACGAACTACAACTACCACTCTCTTGCTTGGTGACCTCACTTATCAGCAGCTCATCATCTGATGATTCATCGCTCTCTGTAGTTGTGGGATGTACTTCACTAGCTGGGCGAAGATCGCGCACATGGCATGGGGTTCCATCAACAAGGACCGAGTGCTGGCTGACCACTCCAGATATTCGTCCTCGCTTGAACTTGGTGGTGCACCGGTTTCCAGGGGGTCTTACCCAAATTGGATCCCCTACCTTGTATTTGTCATGACTCTCCTCGTCGATTGGCTGGACAGTGTCAATGCTCTTTATCCTAACACGGTATGCGTGTATGGCATTTGCCGGTGCTGTTGTTAGTGTCTTCCCATCCTTTGGTGTGATGTTATACCAATATGTGGCCTCCGTAATGGTGCATTACTGTCTGGCAGCAATTCTCTTGATGCTGCGATGGCTCCTCTCAGCAATGCCATTACCTGATGGCACATGAGCACATCGCAGTCGGACACCCCACTCATTCAACAACTGCCGAACTTGGTGGCTACAAAAAGCAGCATCGTTGTCCGTCAATATCTCTTCCGGCACACCTCGCTCAGAAAAGATAGATGACAGTTGGCGGACAACATTCGCTGAGTCCTGCCTGGTCATTTGCCGCCACACCGCAAAACAAGTGGGTCCACAGTCAATAAGGGTTAGAAAGGGCTTACCACTGTAATGGGTAATATCCATCGCTACTCGTTGCCACACATGCTTAACCTCCAATCGCCCTTCTGCCATTGCTCAGGTGCAGGATCGATAGACTGGCATGCCTCACAGTGCTTGATGATCTGCCTAACATCTGCCGTTGTCACTGCCGGGTCCACACGCCTCGCAAAATACAGAGTTCTTTTGTATACCTGGATGTCCACTCTGCACATGAATTCTTTGTATTTGGCATGAGCTAATCGCGCCAACTGCGCAAGATCGAGCAGCGAACTCCACGCCTGTCTTCACAGCTTCATACCATTTGTGAGGCACACGGGTTAGTTGGTCTGCATGATTACAGTGTGATGCCACGAGCATTACACTCACCGACAGGTCATACTCTGATACCAGACTCTTCAGGGTGTTTAGCCTCTGCCGAATTAACATCTCACTGGCTGCCTTAGTGTGGACTCTCGTTCGTCCCAAAAGAGTGATGGACACCCAGTGGTAGACGCAGAGAGGATCTGTGTACAAGTGCAACTTCTTTTACTGCCATTGCAGTGCCAGATTTAAACCCTTCACAACAGCATCCAGTTCTGCCAGGTTGATGTGTTGAGAATCATTCACGGGTCGCAGCCAGCACGCGTCTTCAATTACGTTTCCACTTGCTCCAATAACACTCCCAATGCCAAAGAACTAGCGTCAACCCACACATTCACAGTGTCCCCATCGACACACCATTCTCCATGGGCAGGGTCCTCCTTGTCAACTCTCTCTAGGGTTTTCGTCGTCATCAGAGTTAGAAGAGCATCATCAGATACATCATCCCAACCTGTAGTTACTAAACTTGCCCTGCATTGGATGACGCCCACAGCTGCTCGGAGCCAGCCACACACTGGTAAGTGACCAATAAGTTTCCCACACAAGGAAAAAATAGTCCGCCGTTTAATAACATCAGGGATGTTTGGAATTTCACTGCCACGCCTCCATCGTAAGGTACCGTCTTTCCTGCAGACGTCCAGTCCTAATACCTGTGCTCCATCTCTCAGATGTTTGGGATCCTTGCACTCCAACCCGAATTGAGCTAACTTTTCTCTGACGTGCGACGCCGATTATATATCTTCATTGACGTACACATCGTCAATATAGGCCGATGTTGCGTCATCAGTTTCTTTTCCTGGGACAACACTGCATTTACAATGGTCTTTATGATTTGCAGTGCCACATTCAGCCCAAAACCAAGTCGAGTAAGGCAGTATCTCTGACCCCGGAACCACACTGTCTGGAACGGCCACAATGTCTTATCCACTCGCACCTGCAAATAAGCCTTCTGCAAGTCTACTATAGACACATTGAAGCCCTTCTGGCGCCATTCAGCTTGCTGGCGCACATGTCAGCATCGGCAGCGTACGTCTCAATGTATCTATTGAGTTCACGATAGTCCAGCACCGGATGAACTTTTGATTTGTTATGCTCGACTACCGCCATTAAGGGAATCAGACCCTTGGGTGGTCCCAGCTTGTTGGGGTAGGGGATCAGCCATCCATCCTGGATCCATGCCTCAAAAGCCCTTCTCATATTCATTACGGGCCTTGTCGGGTATCGAGTACTCTGCAATGCTATTCTTGAGTTCAGTTGGTGCCGTTCCTTCTGTCCACTTCCACAATGCAGTCCATGCTTTTGGTGATGGTCGTAGTCCACCTTAAAATCAGGCCGATCAATGTGAACTGCAGCACACACTGGGGTTTCCAAAAACCGCACAGTCCCATCTCTTCCGATAACAACTCCCCCCAGTGCCTTAATAGCATCATATCCCAACAGTACATCAAATCCCAGCAAATCCCCTCGCATCACCAGCACATTAATGTCTGCGGCCACACCAGAGTCTGTGTGGACTTTGGCAGTTCCGGCTCCACAGCTAGCTTGCATATTGCCACCTTTGTGGTTACTTTGATGTTCTGTTTTGTCCAGTTTCGACACAACTTGGCACTCATGATATTGTGTGAGCACCCGGAGTCGAGAAGAGCTGAACAAGACACTTGGTCCACATACACATTTATTGTCGGTTGCGCCTCAATTAACTCTTGTCCGGGGCACAGGGCGGCGCTGACGTCCTGCCCCCTGATGCATTTCCCGCACAATTTTGGGATAAATGTCTATAACTACCACATTGGAAACAGAGCGGGCGCCCCCGCCCCTTGTTAGTACAGCTTCTTGCAAAATGGCCTCGCTGGCCGCAGCAGAAACATTTCCCATTGGTTGTGGCTCTCAAACTGGGACTCTTTTAAGCATTAGTCTTGGCTGCCTGCACCATCATTACAACCGGTTCCTTCAGGTCCTCCTCATCTCTGATAATGGCTCGAGCACATTCCAACAAATGTTCCATGGGCGTTACAGATACGCTGGTGGAAGCCCTCAGCAGTTGCTTAACATGGGTGGGAAGGCCGGCCACAAACGCATACGCCAGTGTCTGCTCTGACACTCCATTGCCAAATAGAACTGCAAGTTTCTTCAGCTCCGCGAAGAAGACGTCCACAGTTTCTCCTGGCATGAGGTTCCTAGAGGCAAATGTTTCGTAGGCCATGCAGGGCTCCATGGTAAATGCCTTGTATAAAGCATCTTTTATAGAGGTAACATCAGCCTTCTCCACTGCACTGTTGCTGATATACACTCAGGGCGCCTCCAGCCAATCTCAGGGGAATCACGGTATGCACCCCCTTTACTTCACAGAGGTTGCAGGTCAGCTCAACCCTTTCGACCCAATCGGCAACAGAAGTAGATCTGTCGAATTCGGGATCAGTTTTAAATCAAATTTTGCCCCAGCCATAGTTGTTCAGAAAAAGAGACAAAACGAAATAGCCGAAATAGCTTATGACCTTCACCTTCACCGAGGTGCGCGACTTGACACAAAAAAAAAACAACTTCCTAATCAACTGCTAACGCACGCATCACTGTAACGTCCAATGACAACAACAACAACCTTCTCACTCAACCTGCCTTTTATACCACTCTCTTAATCCCTCCTCTTGCGCATGCGCTCGGAGATTCCTGACCACCTCGAGACTTCCGCTTATAAAAACCCAAGTTTTGTTGTCGCGCATGCCTACACAAGGCACAAACACATGGGCGTTTGTTTTGTTGGTAATTACTACACATTTGCCGTTACACCAGGCGGAATAAATCATTCAAAAGAATAATCAAATAAAGCAGCAGAGAAATCAGTTTTCAATGGGAATAAATTAAGGAGAAAAATATCCGAGTTTCAAAAGTAATTTGTAAATTTTTTTGTTTTCATTTTTTTCTTTTCCAGTCGATCTTTTAAACGTTTGAACAAAAAAATAGAAAAAGACATACAAAACGTATATTTTCATATTTTAAATATGAAATCTAAATTTCATAAAAGACTAAAAAGAAAAACAACAACTTTTTATTAAAAGTAGAACAGTTTATTTGAACATTTATGAACAAATACATAAAGATAGAACATATTTACATTTCAGAATTTATAAAATAACAAGAAAGTATTTACAAATTGATCAGTGGATGCAAAACATTTTTTTTCTGTAGATTCAACAAGATTTAAACAGAAAATAAACGAATTGGAATCTACAGAGAATAAATCATTTTACCAATAAAAAATATTTACAATCTACCCGTAATTGGGTACAAAAATGTTTGATAGGAAAATAAACATGAAATAAAATATTTAATATTGTTTAGCCAAATGAATGGGAAAAGCAGGATTGAATATTATACAAAAATGAAATATTTCAATCCATTCTTTCCTAAGACATGGGCAGAACAAATTTACATTAAAGTCAGTTTACAGACACAGAAATGAAGAATTTAAACTTAAAATAAACACTACCCCTAACTCACCCAACAATAAAATAAAATAAAATGAAAGGTATAAAATTAATCAAATGATCTGTTTAGAAAAAAAAAGCTACAGACGTACAAAAATCATTGTAGATTTTTAAGGAGTGTAAAGAACTCCATGTACACGGAAACGATAAAGACAAGTATATTCTAAACTGCCGTGGTTGCTGGAAATCCGAAGTTCCACATATTGTGTTGGGTTTGCATTATTCACCTGAAATTAAATAATGAAAACTAATTTAGCATTTCACATGAGAACAATATTGAAATAAAAAGAAACTCTTTAGTGAAAATTGGTTAAAAACAAAGAAAAAAACACAGAAACATTACCTGTGTTATAAACTGCTGAATAGGTCTCCCATCATCTTTGTATGTATAGCTGCCTAAATAGACACCTTCATGATCATCTGGATCGGATAAGCTCTATAAGGAGAGGTGAAAAAAGATGGACCCAGTTTGAAAATCAAAAGATATTCAGTAAATACTTGCTTGTAAGAAACTTATTCATACATTTTTATTTTTGTGTAAATATTGTAATATTTTTTCTAAAGATTAAGGATGTAATATTTTTTTCTTATTTTAATGACAAAATAATGTTATAAAGTAATTTTCATTTTATTTTTTAGCACTTAACATAAATTAGTTACAAAATGAATATTTAATAATTTATAAAATATTCATTTTGGTGTGAAATTTTACAATTAAGAATAGGAATTAGTTTCAGTCAACTTAAAACCCTAATAAAATAACTTAACGGTTACATTTTAGTTTATTTCAAATGTAAGTTTATCGCTTTTATAGACATTTTTAAAAAATCATGAAAATCGAAGCATCTGTTGAACAGACTTTAAAAACATCCTATAGGATTTTAATTTAAAACTGTATTTTCTTATATAGCCACATCTCTTTATGTATTAGTTTATTCAATTATTAATTTACTTGTCCGGCGTCCCGTGTCACACAAAAGATGATAATCGCCAAAATTAATTAAAGAGAAACAAATTACCTCCCTTTAAAGCCGCTTTTTATCAGTTAAAAATCATTAAAACAAATTCCTCTCCAAAAATTTTTAAACAACAAAAAAATGGAACTCGTTTTCCGGTTTTAAATTGATTATTTTATTTTAAAATTCAAAAAAAAAAAAAAAAAAATCATGTTGGAAGGAGAATGTAATTTTTTTAGCATCGATTTTTTTTTTTAATTTAGATTCTAAATTATTAAAAACGGTAAAACAATTAACTACAATATGTTTTGAATTCGTCCTATGTGTTATATTTTAGTTTTTTAATTTAATTTTGTTTGTGATGTGTTTTTAAAATTTTTAAGTTTTATTTATTTGGTTTAAGCATCATAATCAGTTTCTTAAAAACAAATTCACACATTTCTAAGTTAAACATGAAGTAGAGAAGCGCATAACATTTTCATATTTTATTTTCTTGTCTGTGAGTAGAAAAGCAGATAATTTTAAGCAAACCAAGATATGTATTATTGATTCTCAAAATATTACATTTTTACCTATGTCGATAAATAAAAAATGAAACTCCATGTACATATATGGATATATTAAATATTAGAAAAACAATAAAACAGATGCACTTACATATACTGAGAAATCTTTTGGTGCACTCTTAATATGTCCAAAGGGAGATATGGATTTAGGAATATGTTCCATGCTGAAGGCAGTGATTTTAATTTCATGTGATAAGCGAATCACCAACGTTCCAGTACTGCCTTCGAAGGGCCAACATTCACCGACATGGACATCAGGCTAAATTAAGAAATAAAGAAAACATAAAATAAACACACATACAAGCTATTTTTCTTCTTTTTTTTTTACATAGGCATAACCACTTATCAAGGCCCAGAGACCACTCGAGGATAAGGGTTAAGAGTGTACAGTGATTAATTGGACGATTATTGTGAATATTTTGATCAATGTAAACTCTAAACTTTGGGTGAATTTTTTCAAACAGGGAAATCTTAATGTATTTATAATCATTTGATAAATTCTAAAAAGTTATTTAATTGAATGTTTGGTTTTACATATAATTGCTGGGAATTATTTGTTCTTGTTCAGGTCATTTAGTATTTGTAAAATATTATTGTATAATAAAAATATATAAATGAAAGAGCATAAACATATGTACTAATTGTCCCTAGCCGGAGTTGCCTGGGAGTCATATTACTTACGTCTTTGGTTTCCTTTTCCTTTAACAACAGAGCTTCCTTTATCAAGGATCGTACAAACTGGAAAATAAAAATTTACCATTACAATATCAATCACACTTGGTATCTTTAATCCTGTAGGTTGAGTTTCCAGTGTTTTAGTGAAAACAAAACAAGATTAAACTAATGAATACTGTCCATTGAATATAAATATATGTGCTCTTGTATAAATAAATGAGCACTCTCGTTATTTCTTCTACTACATAAAATTACACGCACACATATGTTATGCTGCCTTTATATTTTTGTAGATTCTAATATTTGTGTGGTTAATATCATTAATCAAATGATTTACTAAGTCCATAGGGCTGTGAATAAATAAAGAATACAACAAAGTGAAAACTGACACTCTTACAATATTTGAACCTGTGGCTCACCTGTACAAATGCACAAGAACAATTTTCAGTAAGTTTTTCATACACATAAAAATAATTCTAGAAACATATGTAGATAACAAAGAAGTTATATACAAATAAATATAAATGCACAAGTACCAAGAAGTTATATATATATATGTGTGTGTGTGTGTCTGTGTGTGTGTGTGTGTGTGTGTGTGTGTGTGTGTGTGGATAAATTATATGTATTAAAATTTATTAAATCCTTAAATCCTAAATTATCTTAGAAAGAATTTAAATGAAATAATTGGTTGCAAATCCAATTTTACAAGTTTCAAATTCACATGAATTGACATAAAAAAATGTCACACAAGCACAGTATCTGCCCTATATTGCCCCCCCCCCACATCAATCCCGATATACAACATTTTAAATCAATTCATAGCAACTGTTTTTTTTTTGCATTCGTACCATTCTTACCTTTTCAACATCAAAAATGAGAGAAAATTAAACTAAATCGAATACTGATGAAAGTTTACCTTTGCCAGATTAGCAGAAATTTCTATTTTGACATCAGAACGAATGTGAGTGAATCCAGCAAGAGAATCAGAACGAAGAGAATTTTGAAGAGATTTTTTGATTGTCATTTCATATTTGTTCTCACAACTTATTGAACTTTGGCTGCAAAAGAAAAATTATTAAAGTTGAACTTAATCGTTGTAAAAAAAAAGTGGAATTTTTATTCTTGGAAAATGATACAAATGATAACATAGTTTATTTTAAAGGAAATATAGTTGGGAAATCAAGAAACAATTTATTTTGGTTCATCAACTCATTTGTGATGTACTTGCATTAAAAAATTTAGTATTTATGTTAGAAGCTTTTCAGTTAAAAAAAATGAAAGATGCTTTTCCAGAATCGCCGTCATATGAAAATAAAACAAAAATAAATCTGTATGAATGTACCCGAGATAGAAAGGAAATATTGTTCACAAAAAAATCATGTAAATTGATCACAAAGTTTTATTTTTCATTAAAAAAATTAAATTCAGTGGCTAAACTACGAGCATCGATCCGAGTTTGAAGGAATAAAGGAGATAAGTCTAAATAATTCAAACTATTCTGGGAAGTAAATTTCAATTCATTTATGCACCAGTAAAATAAACACATCAGTATTAAACATACTTTATATGCAGAGAGAATGTAAAATGTACATCAGAAAATTCTTTAAAAAAAATGTGAAAAATCAAACTTACCTGTTTAATGATTTTCCTAAATTTGTATTCAAAGACTGAAAAAAAATTAAAATTATAAATCGGTGAATTTGTGTGTTTACTAAGAAAATAGAAAGAAATAAAAACAAAATGGAGAAAAAGGGGAAGAGCAAATGCAGTGTCGGGGGTAGGGGGTGCGAATAGAAACAGAATTGGATGTTCTTACCTCAGATTTTCCTGGGTATTGCGACATATTTGATAGGCCAGCTGCAAAAGAGAGAAACAAAAATAACAAGATGGATAAAAACATATACTTAATCCTCTTCTTCATAAAAATGAAATTATAGCAAAGGTAGCAGTTCACCCAAAGCTGGAGGTAATTCACCAATAACTGGAGGTAATTCACCCATAACCAGAGTTAGATAACCTATAACTTGAGGTAATTAACCTATAACTGGAGGTAGTTCACATATAACCTCCTGTGCAACATTTTCATTTGCTACTAAGATCTAAAAGTGCATCTCACAATTGTATATAATGCCAAAAATTAAAGGGTTTTATGATGAAAAATTCCTGCAACAAATGAAAAAGTACAAAGCTAAAAATATGCTAATCATCCAAATAGATAAATATTTCAACAGATTTGCTAAATTTTGATTCTTGTTTTTTAATTTACAATTACGTTATTCCGATTATTCTCACTATGTTCATCTTTGCTCCAAGCATAATTTTTATAATAACTCAATAGATGTCAAAACGTGTCATAAGAAAAAAAAAAAGCAATACTTACAAATGATCCACAATCCAGTGAGCAGCAGCAAAATAAAAATGGGTAGACGACGGGTAAGTCGACCAGAAGTAACACTGTCAACAAGATGAGAGACATGATTAGAAGTGGAAAGCAGACGTTTATATTATTTAACATTGATTTATATATACAGAGTGACTCCCCAAAAAACAAAAACTAAATGGAAGCCATCTAGAACATATGTTGTAGAACGGAGAAAAAAAGGCCAAAGACCCTAGTGTTTTGATGTGATGTTTTGAATATAATACACTAGTTATGACCAAAGTTTCATTTCATTCGGACAAAACAGTAAGAAACGAGGCCTTATTAGAGTTGGGGCCCGTTTTTGGGGTGAGGACACCCTGTATATATATATATATATATATATATATATATATATATATATATATATATATATATATACTATCTAGCATTACACCTAGCATTGCCCGGTTATAAAATATATTTTAATAAAATGATAGTTTTTAGACGCAAAATTGACAGAGTAGTTTGTTACAGATCATTCGACAGACAGACAAAATCACATTTATAATAAGTAGCAGGACCTGTGGAAATTCCACAACAGACTTTTTCATATATAATATATTGATGTTGGCATTTTGTGGATGTTCAGCATAAATGAAGCCGCCCTGGTATTATTGTAGCTTTTGTGTTAAAACTGCAAAAGTATTTATCTAAGCTAGCAGTGTGTGTGTGTGTGTGTGTGTGTGTGTGTGAGACTAACTTGTGTTCTTTCAGCTATAATCGAAACTAAAACCAAAACTTACTAAGAATTCTTCATAAAATTATTTATTACAAGTGATGGAAAGTTATAACATTTAAACAACAATTATTCCGAAGAAAAAAGTTGTAAGCGTGACAAAGGAAATAACACACACGCAATCATATTAATATATAGATGAATCTTAACCAAAAGCCGCGAACGTTTTCGTTTTAACACACTGTACACTTGTTTTTAGCACACAAATACGATAATTTATCATGAAAATGGTAAAATTCAAACTGTGTATTACCTGTTTCGAACGAAAGAAAGTATTTATCCTTAGAGTTTAGAAAGGAAATAAAGAAACGGAAAAATATTATGTCGATTTTTAAACATTTAATAAAACAAAACCTGTTTAGTGTTTATACTTACATTAAAGTTATGTTTGTGCAGAAACGTTTTGCACCTGCCATAAAGCCTTCTTTGGATATCGGGGTTGTCCTCACATTTCTGCAAGGTCTGTTTTCTGAAGTTGCAAATTTGTAGAAAAACAATTTTATATGTTGTTTTAATAAGTCAAATTAGATATTAAATGATTTTTTGTGATTTTATAAAACAGTATTTTGTAAAATAACTGCATAAGAAAGAAAAATTAAATGTTGTTTAAAGATTTTTTGATACATCTAAGAATATTTCGTATTTTTAATTGCCAATATTTTTCATTCTATGACCCTAAAGTATTTTGTTAGTGTCTAAATAGAAATACAATATAAATTGCTGACTTTTTCAAACACTTACCAATTATGTTAAATCTATCTGCATTGTCCATGAGATAATCACCAATTAATTCCAAGTTAGCTGCAGCATACGCCATCCTCTGAGCCATAAAGCTTTCTTTGGAGCAGGGGATGCTCCTTACATTTCTAAAAGTTCTGTTTTCTGAAGAGATTCAAAAATATAAACATTTCAGTTCAAAATAAATTTATTCTTTGTTTATAGAGTCTGAAATCTACAGGACTGGAAGAAATGTCAATCTAATACAATCTAATATCGCTTTTGTTAGAAATAAATTTTTGAATAATGCTGTGTAATACTGCCAAAACATAGAAAACAAGCTAATTTTTTTTAGAAATTATTAATCTTATAATCAAACTAATTAAAGAATTAAAGTTTTCGAATGAGTAATATCACTTTTGGTTAAGCATTTAAAATTGTGTCCAGAGCAGAATGCGGGAAAAAAAATTGTATAGACATTAAAATTGTTTCATGTTGTTTTTATTAAATATTAATAAAAAGGAAATCATTTTGAGTTAAAATCTATTTAGCATTACGCATGTAACTTGAGAAAAACATGCTTGAAATGTGTCACCATTATGGCGAATCGAATTAAATTCACTAGCAATTTTGTTTTGATTTTGCTTTAACGCTTATCCTCTAATAAACTACCATTTTTTATGTTAAGTTTTATTTTTATTTAATCAACACAAATTACTGAAGATTTTTATTATTATTTCAATTATCATTCCTAGTAGCAGTAGTAGTAGTAGTTATAGTAGTAATATTTGTAGTAGTGTTTATGTTTATTTAAGAAACACTTATTAACAAAATCTATTGTTTTCATATAATGTTTTGTATTTGTTACTTGTTAACAGGAATCAACTCTTTGCAGCAAAGATTTACCTGAATAAACAATCCTTTGTCTTCGAGGTCTTAACCAATAGGAATGAGGCATTGTTTGGTCTTGATCCCTAAAAACTGAAAAATAAGGAGAAAGAAACTACATTATTAAAAGAAAAGCAAAATCTATATATATATATAAAGTTGATTTTTTTATCGATCTAACATTGATATTAAAAGCCTACTTTTTCTATTTAAAAAATTATTAAAACAAACTTCTTAATATACTCAGTCATCTATTTTTTAAGGTATGCAAACTTTATTTTCGACCTGAACACACGAGAAACACATCAGCGTTTCTAGAAAAACAAGTAACAATCTTACAGTCAGACAACAGAAACCATTTCTTCAGAATGCTGTTATCATAGGATTCTGCTAAAGTGTCCTTCATATTTATCTTCATCAACAATCTTTAGAGCAGTGATTTTAATTGGATGGGGGTAGTACAAGGCTTTTGGTTGTAGTGATGAGGGAAATTTACAAAAAAATAAAAAATAGGATCAAGGGCCACAAAAAATACAGTGTGCATCACTTAATGTTACTAAATGGTAGTGATGGGACATTCCAATATTTTTTTCTGATACCATCACCGATTCTGATACAATTACCGATTCCGATTCTGTATGAATCTCTAAATATTTAACTATAGAGTTTCTATTTATCCTGATTACCATAAAAACACATGTTAAATATGCAGATATCTTCTCGGACATAAAATTACACTTGTGGGAATGATCTATAAATTTTAGTTTAAACAAAATAAAAACAAAATTAAAAGAATCGTTTTTGGAGTTGGAAAATAGGTACAAAATGTTTCAAACGAGATATCAATTCCGATACCCCAAAAAGTTCCAATTTTCTGATTCCTGGTTTCGATTCATCGTTCCAACACTACTAAATGGTTATGTTGGGTTTTCCCTCTGCTAGCGTTTGTGCTAAATGCTATTGTGTAACTATTACTTATTATTGTAAATATGGATGCATCTCGTGAGTCAAAAATTTTTGGAAGAGGGGAGGGGAATATCTTTCTGACACATAATGAATAGGTTCATGGGCTACAAACTCCAAGAAAATTCAACTGGACAATTCTGCCTTTTTGGTGTCGGAGGTAAAAACATGCAATCATGCACGTTAACAAATTGCTGCAATCAATGAGGCGGACTTCATGCATATAAGACAACTTTAGTGAACTCTATGCACAAACAAACTATGTATAAAAATATCAACTCTCGATAGGATCTTGTGGTCAACATGTTTGTGTTTTTTTACTATTTTTTACTCTTTTTTACATTTTGGATTTTTATAATTTGAAAATATAAAATGTTTTTATTTTAATAAACAATCAATAGTAAAATCTAAAAATAAAAACAAATAATATCTGTAAGTTGCGTAAATACAAGAAATATGCATAAGAATTTTAGTGAATTATTTATTTCAATAAAGTTTTGAACTTTATTTTAATTCATTACATTTTTTATTATTAAATATTTAAAAGAAATTATTAAGCAATTTTTGTTACAAATTATGATTATTCATATTTACTATTTTATCAGATAATTGAATGCTTGTGCAAGATAATAAAATATGAAAATGTATTTTAAATAAAATCACTATTATGTAATTATGTGTCATGTTGAAATTAGAAAAAATTCACCTCCAAAAATGTTTGTTATTCCAGATCCACCATTTTCTAATTTGATCACTAACATATCTAAAAAAAATCGTATCTCCAAATAATTATTCTCATTTGAATTAAAAGACACAGAGTTAATCCATTCAAAGGTCACAAGCTAAAATTATACTTAAATTACACTAAAAAATCACTAAACAAAGATAAATACAACACTAATGACACGGAAATTGATATATTATAATAAATATTAATAAAAACAATAACAAGATAGAGTAGTACTCACCACCTTGGTGAGTGCCAGTGTTAGAGATGTACGCAAGGAGATAGGGAGAAAAGCAAGGCTACCACGCACAAACACACACACAGACACACACACACACACACACACACAATATGGCAACTAAAAAGGGCCAAGATTATACACAAATAAAAACTAAGATAGATGCAATCCTCTGCGCTAGGTATGCCCAAACATGGAGTACTGTTACTACATCTGGGCAGGAGCTTCTCAGCATGCCCTATCCAGCCTGATAGAGTTCAAAACTGTCTTTGAAACCTAGTAGGTGATGCCATTTTCTTTTCCTTGCAGCCTCTTTCACACAGAAGAGATGTTGCAAGCATGTCTCTGCCCTACTATTATTTTCATGCCAAGTGCTCGTCTGAACTTCAATCAATGGTCCCCTACAACCTTTATATACAATATTCCTTATATAGTGTTATAGCAGCAAAAACCCTCAAGAAGTATTTTCTTCTGCGAATTGATGCTAAGCGATTCAGCTACAACTGACCAATCTCTCTTCTTTCTGTCCCCTAGACGCAATAACTTATCAATTCAAGAGGAAAAGTAGATAGAAATAAAGTGAGAGAGAAGTTCATAAGAACTCTCCCATTTTGATTTTATGGCTGGGCAACGCCAGATAATCATGTTTGTGTCAAATAAATACACTTTAAATGCAGAAAAAAAATCCTCACCTGTAGATCCTTATTTATTGTCTCTGTATGATCACAGGATGTGACACAAGGTCGTCAAGAAGAAATTCAGCTTCAGGAAAAGGGTTACTTATCGATCTATATCTATCAATATGTCACTAAAACTTTGTTTGACGTTGCTGACTTGTTATCGTGCAAAATGAAGAATGAGTGGTAATTGTTAAAAGCTTTTCCTTTTTATAAAGAATGGTAGTTGCCAAAATTCTTTTATGACGTCACAGAAAGATACATTTTCTATTGAAATAGAGGGTAAGAAAAAATCTTTTATGACGTCACAAAAGGATAATGTTCTCCATTGAGATATGTCAAAAAATCTTTTATGACGTCACAAAACGATATTGTAATCTACTAAAACAGCTGATAGATACCCCATGACACAAAAGGTCAAAGGTCATTTGTTTGAATTATTATGTGTGTATAATAATGTCAGTCCCTTTAATAACTCGGTTCTTATTGTTGAGCACTCTAAAGTTGAAATGAAATTTGGTCACTTAAGCTTGCATGCACAGATCATGATGTTATAATCATTAGATCACTCTGAACGGTTATTACGACATTTAAAAATAAATGTTTTATTTCAATGATATTTCTTGCGGTTGAGGTTGGCTGTGGGGTTAGTTCCTTGCTAATAGAGTCAGACATGTATTGGGACAATGTCAAAACATTTTTAATTAACTGCCCGCATAGTAGTCACCGAATAGCGCAATTGTTAGAAGTTTCGACTGTCATATGGGCGGTTGGGTTTCAATTCTAGCTCGAGGTAGTTGCTTGTCTAGCTGCGAAACAGTGCTGTATGTGGATATATATATATATATATATATATATATATATATATATATATATATATATATATATATATATATAGTCTGTTTATTATACAAGCATTATTGCTACATATTTTCCCCCACAAAAATCCGGACATCTCCCTTTCTCACTCTCACTCTCACTCTCTCTCTCTCTCTTTCTCTCTTTCTAGTCTGTTTATTATACAAACATTATTGTTTACATATGTGCTACATATTTTTCTCCCAAAAAAACTTTTAAAATCAAGAAAAACAGTAATCGCATAAAAGTATAATCAAATTTCCTCCATAAAAATTTTGAAAACAAAAAAACAGTAAAAACATAAAAGTATAAAAAATTTCCTACACAAAAAAATAAAAATAAAAAAAACAGTAAAAACATAAAAGTATAATAAAATTCCCTCAACAAAAAAATGAATAACAACATAAGTAAACTAGAAAAAAATATTTTTCTTACAATTCACTTAAAGAAAAATGTTTGACAATTTTCTTGAAAAAAAAAATAAAAAGTTATTATCGTAGGTTGTTTTCGTATTTTATCATATTTTATCACATTGCTTTTTATTTATTTCTCTAATAAATGTTGTTACGTTTCCTAGATTTTTTTTTAGATTTGAATGGCGGCGCTAGGAATATTTTTGGTAGCTCTTTTGGGTTATTTCCAGGTTTCTGTTGGCGGTTTTTCTTTTGGTTCTTGATTTTGTTATGTTGAATCCAAACTTTAGAGGTTTGGATTCTGGCAACTCATCAAATGTTGGTTGGTGCTCACAATAGTTGCTTGATGTTGTCTGGACAGATAAAACTACCGTGTTCTATACATTACTTGTTTTATTTTTTATTATTTTAATTCAATTAGGTTGAAGAGATGAAGTGGCCTCCTCCTTAGGGATTGCACTTGATTTCCCTATGAGTTAACTTTATATTTAAGAGCTCTCATTGTTTTACAATTTTTTATTATTTTGTTTTTACTGGAGGTGAGACATGCTACCGCATGCCAAGCATTTGCCTGCTATTTCAGACACTCTAACTGAGATATATTTTTAAGATTTTAACCATCCCTTTAAGTGCAATTGTTTCTATCTCTTTTGCACTTAGTTAACCGGGTATCTTCACAATATTTACACACTCCTTTATACTGCATTGTATAATAGCCATCTCTCCGCAGAATCTTATGAATACATTTGTGAATACTTGCCATGATATTGGTTGGCCGATTCTGTACATATTCTCAGCCAATTTTTTCTCTTATCTTAACATGTTCAATTGTTTTCCTCTATGTATGTATATATTTGTATTGTTCCTGCTCTTTTAGGTTTCTGATGTTAGTATCTTGATCAAGCTCTATGTTTTCTGTTTGGATCTGCTTCCCGGCTCTGAAGAAGCATTTGTCACATTTATTCAGGTCAAACATGTACGACCTGCAACGGTCCACTTAAGTCAGTATCTGAGCTGGCATACTGCTTGAGGTCATCTATAAAAAGCAAGTGGTTGATTCTTTTGTTTGAGTCTTATTCGTGGACCTGGCTCAAGTTGTAGGCACCCAATATTTTATTCAGTAGTTTACTTAGCGGATTTATCATCAGTGGAAGTCGTTTCAAATTTCTAGCTGCCCTCCTAACCTAACGGATCTATGGAGACCGAAACTTCTTTAAAATTTAAAAGTTTGTTGAGATTTACATTATGTATAAAATTCTTTGGGGAAAATAATGCAAATGGCTACCAATCTATACTTTACTAAATATGTGCTGCCTACCTTTTAGTGATTCGTGAGGGGGAAAACCCCCTTAAAATTCAAAGACGTACATCCGATTTCAATGAAATTTAAACCATATATACAAGGGTCATTGTACAAGTAAGGCCTCTTATGTTTTATCTCATAAATTAAAACGTTTGAGGAGCTATGAAAACCAGAATTGTACCATTAAAATGAGCTTTTTTTGTGCTTTTTTTTTCTACATTATCATCACCATTCTCAATGCACTTTTGCTAGCCTTTTATAATGTCTTGATGGTAAAAGTTCCAAGCATGCTTTGTCACTAACATAACTGTCGCCACTCTGAAATCGACGAACCCATCTCCAACTGTTGACATCAACTGCATTGACTTCATAAAAGTTCAACAGGCGCTGTTGAATGTTGATCAGTTCAATTTTTCTGCATGCATAAATTTAATGACACATCTTTGATTTTGACTCAGGTCTATGACAGGATTTTTTTTGCTTAGAGTCTCACATTATCAATATCTGCAACAGAGAGATGAAACTTTCAGGTCATGAATTGAAAAATAGGAGGAATTTTCTTTCTGCATATCACTCGTTTAAGATATTAATTCAAAGAATTTTCCAACATTACATTTTTCTGACTATATTGAGAATCAAAATGGGAAGCAGTAAAACCAAAGGCAGTAAAATATTATGAAAATGGTGAAAAATGACATGGAAGTAATCCTCATTCAATCCCGAACAATGTCAGGTCCTCCGTCTAGTTAATTAAAAAATCGTGCTTCTTGATAAAGCAGTTTCGGAATTTTTAATGTTTGAAAAATAAAATCTTTAATTTAAAAAAAATATTTGTATTCTCTTTATTTCCTCAACCGTTACTTCATTTTACTTTTTTTTTTATTTTTATAAGGTCGGATTTTTTTTAAAGACAAGTATAATCACCCCAATATAACAAGAATTACCAGTGAGTATAAGTAATCTATATATCTATGAAAGTGTAAATGTTTATTTGTCTGTCTGTCTGTTTGTCTGTCTGTCTGTGTACATTTCCCTACCAAATAACTGTCAATTTTCGGTCTACACACTCGAGATTTGACATAAGGGGTGTTGAGATTTAGGAAAATCTTTTTAATCAGTTTTCGACCAGAAATTTGTCTATTAAAGGGTCAAAGTTGAACGATTTGACCTTTCAGAACTCTACCAAAATCCTCCGCCAATTTTGAGGCTTAGTACTTGAAATTTTAGATGTAGGTTACTTGGACTCTAACAAACACCTCCGCTAATTGTGGATCTAAACACTTGAAATTTTACATGTAGATTACTTGGACAAGTGTCAAACATTTTAATTGAATTTGAGCTCAAAACAATAAATGTGAAGGGGTCAAAATTGAGGTCAAATTTAAAAAAAAATTTGACGTCTGCGATCATTTTCTATATGGTAGTTAAGGAAGCCTATTATATAGAAAGGCATTACTGTACATATTCACACTTTTTAATATATACATATGCACATAAAGTTATGAACAGTACATAGGGCCTGAGCAAAGCCGGGCAGAACTGCTAGTATATCTATAGAAGTGAAAATGTGTGTGTGTGTATGTGTGTCTGTCTATGTGTGTGTACATTTCCCTACCAAATGACACTGTCAATTTTCGGTCTAGAGACTCGAGATTTGACATATGGGGCATTGAGATTTGGGAAAATCTTCTTAATCTGTTTTCGGCCACAAATTTGGCTGTCAAGAAGTCAAAGTTCAATGATTTGATCTTTGAAAACTCTAACAAACTCCTTCGTCAATTTTGGGTCTCACCACTTGAAATTTTAAATGTAGGTTACTTGGACATTTGCGGTCTATAGAAAAATATTCAGCAAATTTGGGGTCTAAACATTTGAAATTTTACAAAAGTGTATTCAGACCTGCGGCAAGCATTTTAATCAGTTCTTGGGCAAAAATTTGGCTGCCAAAAGATCAAAGTTAAAAAGTTGACCATAACAGACTCTACAAAACTCCTCGGTCAATTTTGGGTCTAAACATTTGAAATTTTACATGTAGGTAATGTATACCTATTAACCCTTATCCTCGAGTGGCCTCTGGGCTTTGATAAGTGGTGACACCCTTGTAAAAAAAAAAAAAAAAGGTTACCTGGACACTTTTAATTACATTTAATCCCAAAACAATAAACGTTAAGGGGTCATAATTGTAGTCAAATTTATTTAAAAAAATTGACCTCTGCAGTCTACACCAAATTACTAAGCCAATTTTTAGTCTAAACATTTGAAATTTTACATAAAGTGTATTCAGACATAGGGTAAGCTTTTTAATCGGTTATTGGCCGAAAATTTGGCTGATAAGAGGTCAAAAGTCCAAAGATTTTATCTTTGCAGTCTCTAGCAAACTATTCAGGCAATTTTGTATCTAAACATTAAAAAATTTACATAAATGTTATTCAAACACACAGCAAGCTTTTTAATCAGTTTTTGGGCGAAAATTTGGCTGTCAAGAGGTCAAAGCTGACTCTTCCAAACTCCTCCCCCAATTCTGGGTCTAAACACTTAAGCTAAACTGCTTATGTTAGAATAAAAGTATCCAAACTAACATGAGAAAAAATTATGAGAATTAATAAAGAAAACAAAAATTTTATAATTAAAAAAGTAAATGTTCAAATTTCAATAAAAATGATTCTCTGAGAAGCAATACATGAAAAATGTTTTTTTTTTTTTTTTTAAATGCTTAACAAGATCAGATTAAAACTTAAACCCTTTATTTGCATGTGGAAAATGGAAAGAGTGCATGATTTTTTAAAAGCAGTAAGCCACGAAGAGAAATTAATAAAAATTGACGTTTCTGAAGTTATTGGTTATTCGTATTATTTGAATTTATCAGAATACTGTTCTCAACGTTTCAGTTAATGTAACTACCGACTTCTTCAGGTGTATCTTGTCGAACTTAGAAAATGTTTCTATGAACTCGGAAATTTGGACATTTCTGTTGATGTAACCAAGTATTTTAACCACTGCACCACGGGTCGTTCTAGAAAATAAATTATAAAAGTGATATTCTCCTGAAGATTTACGTTTCAATCCTCAATGTGGGCGACTGAAAAATACAATTGTGAATTACTTAGGACCTCTATATAGTCACGGCTGACGGAACAAAACCTGCTTCCCTGATAAATAAAGTGTTCCATTTGAAATTCTGTCTAAATTCTTCAGTTCGACAAAGACATTCACAAGTTTGACAAGATACACCTGAAGAAGGTTGGAGGTTACATTAACTGAAACGTTGTGAAAATCACACTCAAGATAAAACCAGTAGTCCAATGAATCAAAATAATATGATTAATACAAATTATTTGAACAGAGTTTGAATAAATAATTTAGAGTTTACCCTGAATGTAAAGTATGATACATTTTATTCTATTAATATGCAACTAGCAGGACCAGTGGACATTCCACAGGGGCCTACTACATATGTAATATATCGATGTTGGCATTCTGTAGATGTTCGCCGTAAATGGAGACGCTCTGATATTATTGTAGATGTTTTGTTAAAACTGCAAAAATATTTATCTAAGTTAGCAGAGACGCCCGGCATAACTTAGTCGTAAAGTTCACTTAAATATGATATTTTAATTCTTGCAAATTTCGTATATATTATACAGTTACATTTTATTAATTTTTATTTATTATAAAGTTGCACTTTCAAAAATAAAAAATATATATCCATATAACTTGGGTGCATCAGCGTGAATCAAAACCGAAATTATTTATGACAACAATTCGAAGTATATAACAATTAAACGACCCGGATGTAAGCATGACACAGAAAATAACACATACGCTATCGTATTAATATATAGATTACCCCTTTATTCATTAAAAAAACAATCCACTATTTTATATAAACTTATAAAGGTTTCTTGATAAAATTTATTATAAAAAATAGATTACTGGAGTGCCATCAGCTATAAACAAACAAAAACCCACTCCATTATTCTATATATATTTGGGGGTAGATATCTCTGATAAAATATGTTATACAGCACAAATCATAGAAAATATAGTTAGACGGTGAATGATATTATGGGTGTGTTATGTCAGCCTTTTTTTTACATAGGCATCATCACTTACCAAGGCCCAGAGGCCACTCGAGGATAACAGTTAATGATTGTACAGTAGTCAATTGGACAATATAGTAATCGCTAGTAATGGAAATTTGGTACATTTGTAAACTTAAGTGGAATGGCTCATCAAGAACTTGTTTACATTGGACTTGAAGACAACCACATTGTAATCAGCTGAAAGCAGGCAAACAAGAGAGTTCCACAGGCGTGCAGTTCTAAGAAAAAGCTTTGTTCATGGAATCTACATTTAGGTTTAGGCACAGATACAAAGTGGAGGGAATTATTGATAGTGTTTTCAGCTAGACGAGTATTTGCTGTGAAAAATTGGCGATGGGGGACCATAAATTGCAGCTCAAATGAGCACTTGCCATGTAAATAATGATAAAGCAGAGAGAGACAACATCTCTTCTGTGAGAAAGAGCTTGCAGGGAAGAGAAAAGGGTATCGCCTACAAGGCTACAAAGTCTATTTTGAACCCTATCAAGGCAGGATAAGTCGTTTCTAGCAGCCCCTACCCAGATGTGACAACAGTATTCCATCCAGTAACCAGCCACCTCTATTCCCATTGTGTCACATGCTCAAGATCAAAGAAGAGAGAATCAGTAAGAACTTGGTCATTTATGGTCTTTGATGTGCTACCATAGATGGTAGTGTCATCAGCATAAATGTCTATGAATGATGTAAGGATATGATTTGGAAGATCATTAATGTAAATCAGGAAGAGAGTGTGGCCCAGGATTGACCCCTGAGGGACTCCAGCATTAATACTGTGAGCTTCTGCTTTTTGCCCATCAACCACTACTCTTATGAGCCTATCAGAAAGAAATGATTTAATAATTGAGAAGACATTTCGAGCTAGAGATCTTGAGAAGTAAATCTTTATGCCATACCCTATCAAAGGCCTCTGATATGCCAAGAGCAATTGCCCTAGAAAGGTAGCCTCCATTGAGAGATTCGCTAATCCTATGAGATATAACTGTAATGCACATATGCTGTAGATCTAGCAGAACGGAAACTATATTGTGTGTTACTAAGAAGGTTATTTTTGCTGAGGTGGTTGACCACTTTTCTATTTAACACAGATTCCAGCAAATTACTCATGACGCACAGAAGACTTAGGCGCAGAGCCTGTTCTTGGTCTTCGGGCTAGGTGCGGAAAAGGAAGTAATCAGTTCTGGTTAATGTGGGGGGAAACCCTTCATATCAAACAATTGCTAATTTTCGACTCTGCCAGAGTACTCCCTTGGGGGAGCTGATTTTTCCTCCCCACATTAAAAAACGGCCTTGTGCCTAATTTGCTCAGTGGGGAAGCAAATAAATAAACAGAAGACTTATTGACCTGTACTGAGAGGGAGATGACCGATCACCTGAATTCTGAAATACAGGGCATACTGATGAGATTTTCCAGGGTGATGGGTAGCAATTCTCCTTAAGACAACGCTTAAACAGTTTTGTAAGCATGGGCGCTAGTTCTGGTCGAAGCTTTTTGAGCACTATAATTGGAATCTCGTCAAGGCCAGTTACTTTACTGGAATCAAGATTTTTGATTAGCTTGGCAACATCATGCACAGATATTTGTCTGTCACATAGCATGTTTTCTGATGCAGAAGGAAATATTGGGGGTTGGTGACCTTGGTCGCAAAGGGTAGAATTAGTGCACAGTTCTTAGCAAAGAGTTTGGCTTTGTCTGATGCTGACAAGATTACCTCAGGTCCATTGATGACAGTTGAGATAGAGTACACGCTTCTATTCAGGATTCTACTATTTGCGAAAGCTGGTGGGAGCCAAGCCACTGTTCAGCTACTTTGGACTTGACAGTCTGAGCATACAAGTTTCTCACGTTCTTTATAACTTTTTCAGTGGTTACTGGCAGTCACGAAAGCGATTTTAATCTGAGTACATCTATTACGTTGGAATCAATGGGAAAAGTGATTAATGTATATGTTATGTTATCGTTTTTTAGAGGGTACGTATTATTTACGTGACGGCCTGTACATATATTATTAAATGTTCCTTGTAGTTGAAGACATTTATACGGAGAGAGTTGATATTCACAAGACATATACTTTGAGGAGAGGATGAAGTGGTATACATTGATACATACTGGAATGATTAAACACATTACCTTTTTTTGTTGGAATGATGAACACAGAAATACAGCATTTATAAAAAAACTAATGATAGTTTATTCTTCGACCAGTCGGAAATGATTCTGTACTTCAGGGATTCAAAGTTGTTACATGGTTCCTTCTAAGCCTCCCGCTTCCAAGAGGATGCCCTGACTCTAACTGAGAATCAGTCTGATCCTCTGTGCTTCTCTGAGTCTCTGATCTCAATCTGATTCTCTTCTCCTCTAACTAATTTCGAACCCTTTCCTATATTGAGAAATCATTTCTGCCATGACGTCACAGTTATGTCTGGCAACGTGACCACAACTCACGTGTTTCAAACATGCGTGATTTGCATGTTTTGAAACCATTTCTGACGACCAGGAAATTTCCCATTCTCTTTGTTGTTTTACAAAGGAATTTAACCTACTTGTTAATTCTCTAACTGATATTTTTATTATGCATTTTTTCTAAGAATGTGAATAGATTTTCCAGACAAATTTTATTCATAAAATATTTTAAAAGAATTAACAATTTTACTGGACATTCCATTTAAAACCTATTGTTCTTTAAAACTTATCTACAGGGTTCGATTCTCGTTTTATCTGGTATCATTTTCATTATATTTTCAAGTGTATGAAACGGTCTATGCCTACAATTAACCATTCCGTTAGGTGTGATACTATAGAGGACACAGCCTTTTTCAACATAGGATTAGTTCTGATGACCTCAGAGAAAGATTAAATAGGGAGATGTGTGCAGAAGAGTAGACTTTGGTTGTATGGCCATGTTGAAAAAAAAGATGAGGATGATTAAGTGAATAGATGTATAACAGTTGAGGCAAGTGATTCAGCTTAAAAGGGAAAGCCAAGGAAGAATTAGGAGAAAATGATAAAAAAGAACCTGAGGGAAGGAGGGATAATAAAGACTTGACCAGATATAGGTTACTTAAAAAGTTAATCTTAAAGCAATGCAATACATGTCACCATGTTAAAAGGACAATAAACTGATGATGATGATGATGATGATGATGATGATGATTGCATTTAACTTGAAACTTTTATTAAAGCCATATATGCATTTCCATAAATGCCGTGTTCTAAAGCAACTCTATAATACGCCTGGATATCTTGGGCACTGGTAGACCAAGGAAGACGACCTGTGTGTGTAAAATGTCACATAACTGCATGCAACCTGATTGATGTCAACCATTTGGATCGGATGACACAAGGAACAAGTGTGAAGCATTGCCTGACGTTGCTCACACTGAAATCTGGGACACATATTGGTTCCATTGTTTGTTGAATCAAATCCAAAGTTCATTATCTAAAGTTGCCATCTATTTCAAAAAGTTTACTTATTCAATGAATCTGACCTGGATATCTTGAGCACTAAGGCACTTGCAGCATCCTAAATGGACAAACCTGATCATTATAGTGATGATGTAGAAGCAGTAACAACAAGTTGCTCAAGTATATCAAGGCTGTGATCAGCATAAACAGTATTAGAGCCTTACAGAGATTTTATTTATTCAATAAATTTGACCGTTCTGCAAGTTATAGTGATTAGTGCTTAAGGAAAGTATGTTTGTAGGAGGAGTAACCCAGACTTACCGGAAAGTGGGACAACATTTGCCATTACACCAGGCAGAATAAATCATTCAAAAGAATAAACAAATAAAACAGCAGGGAAATCAGTTTTCAATGGGAATAAATTAAGGAGAAAAATATCCGAGTTTCAAAAGTAATTTGTAAATTTTTTTGTTTTCATTTTTTTCTTTTCCAGTCGATCTTTTAAACGTTGAACAAAAAAATAGAAAAAGACATACAAAACGTATATTTTCATATTTTAAATATGAAATCTAAATTTCATAAAAGACTAAAAAGAAAAACAACAACTTTTTATTAAAAGTAGAACAGTTTATTTGAACATTAATGAAAAAATACATAAAGATGAAAAATATTTACATTTCAGAATTTATAAAATAACAAGAATGTATTTACAAATTGATCAGTGGATGCAAAACAGAAATATTTTTTTCTGTAGATTCAACAAAGTTGAAACAGAAAATAAACGAATTGGAATCTACAGAGAATAAACCATTTTACCAATAAAAAATATTTACAATCTACACATAATTGGGTACAAAAATGTTATTTGACAGTAAAATAAACATGAAATAAAATATTTAATATTGTTTAGCCAAATGAATGGGAAAAGCAGAATTGAATATTATACAAAAATGAAATATTTCAATCCATTCTTTCCTAAGACATGACCAGAACAAATTTACATTAAAGAAAGTTTACAGACACAGAAAGGAAGAATTTAAACGTAAAATAAACACTACTCCTAATTCACCCAATAATAAAATAAAATAAAATGAAAGGTATAAAATTAATCAAATGATCTGTTTAGAAAAAAAACTAAAGACGTACAAAAATCATTGTAGATTTTTAAGGAGTGTAAAGAACTCCATGTACACGGAAACGATAAAGGCAAGTATATTCTAAACTGCCGTGGTTGCTGGAAATCCGAACTTCCACATATTGTGTTGGGTTTGCATTATTCACCTGAAATTAAATAATGAAAACTAATTTAGCATTTCACATGGGAACAATATTGAAATAAAAAGAAACTCTTTAGTGAAAATTGGTTAAAAACAAAGAAAAAAACACAGAAACATTACCTGTGTTATAAACTGCTGAATAGGTCTCCCATCATCTTTGTAAGTATAGCTGCCTAAATAGACACCTTCACGATCATCTGGACCGGATAAGCTCTTTAAGGAGAGGTGAAAAAAGATGGACCCAGTTTGAAAATCAAAAGATATTCAGTAAATATTTGCTTGTAAGAAACTTATTCATACATTTTTATTTTTGTATAAATATTGTAATATTTTTTCTAAAGATTTAGGATGTAATATTTTTTTCTTATTTTAATGACAAAATAATGTTATAAAATAACTTTCATTTTATTTTTAAGCACTTAACATAAATTAGTTACAAAATGAATATTTAATAATTTATAAAATATTCATTTTGGTGTGAAATTTTACAATTAAGAATAGGAATTAGTTTCAGTCAACTTAAAATCCTAATAAAATAACTTAACGGTTACATTTTAGTTTATTTCAAATGTAAGTTTATCGCTTTTATAGACATTTTTAAAAAATCATGAAAATCAAAGCATCTGTTGAACAGACTTTAAAAACATCCTATAGGATTTTAATTTAAAACTGTATTTTCTTATATAGCCACATCTCTTTATGTATTAGTTTATTCAATTATTAATTTACTTGTCCGGCGTCCCGTGTCACACAAAAGATGATAATCGCCAAAATTAATTAAAGAGAAACAAATTACCTCCCTTTAAAGCCGCTTTTTATCAGTTAAAAATCATTAAAACAAATTCCTCTCCAAAAATTTTTAAACAACAAAAAAATGGAACTCGTTTTCCGGTTTTAAATTGATTATTTTATTTTAAAATTAAAAAAAAAAAAAAAAAAAATCATGTTGGAAGGAGAATGTAATTTTTTTTATCATCGATCTTTTTTTTTAATTTAGATTCTAAATTATTAAAAACTTAAAAACAATTAACTACAATATGTTTTAAATTCGTCCTATGTGTTATATTTTAGTTTTTTAATTTAATTTTGTTTGTGATGTGTTTTAAAAATTTTAAAGTTTTATTTATTTGGTTTAAGCATCATAATCAGTTCTTTAAAAACAAATTCACACATTTCTAAGTTAAACATGAAGTAGAGAAGCGCATAACATTTTCATATTTTATTTTCTTGTCTGTGAGTAGAAAAGCAGATAATTTTAAGCAAACCAAGATATGTATTATTGATTCTCAAAATATTACATTTTTACCTATGTCGATAAATAAAAAATGAAACTCCATGTACATATACGGATATATTAAATATTAGAAAAACAATAAAACAGATGCACTTACATATACTGAGAAATCTTTTGGTGCACTCTTAATATGTCCAAAGGGAGATATGGATTTAGGAATATGTTCCATGCTGAAGGCAGTGATTTTAATTTCATGTGATAAGCGAATCACCAACGTTCCAGTACTGCCTTCGAAGGGCCAACATTCACCGACATGGACATCAGGCTAAATCAAGAAATAAAGAAAACATAAAATAAACACACATTTTTTTTTTTTTTTTTTTTTACAAAGGCATCACCACATTATCAAGGCCCAGAGGCCACTCAAGGATAAGGGTTAAAGAGTGTACAAGCTATTTTTCTTCTTTTTTTTTTACATAGGCATAACCACTTATCAAGGCCCAGAGACCACTCGAGGATAAGGGTTAAGAGTGTACAGTGATTAATTGGACGATTATTGTGAATATTTTGATCAATGTAAACTCTAAACTTTGGGTGAATTTTTTCAAACAGGGAAATCTTTGTTCCCAATTTTCTAAAGATGTACTTAAAGGTTATTACATCTTTATAAAATACAATAAAGAAAAATTAAGTTTTCATAAAAATAGTTTTTTTACCTGAATTACAGTCTTGAGGTCTAACATTGATAATTTGACGTCATAAATAAAATTTGATTAACAGCAAATCTATCCATAAGATCTGATTTCTGGGAAATCTGATTAAATAGACAACTACTTTGATTTTTAATGCGTTAAAGAAAAATTAAGTTTTCATAAAAGAAAGTTATTTTACCTGAATTACAGTTATGGGTGAATTGGTTTTATAATAGAGAGGAAGACCAAAGATACTGATGAGGGTAGGATACTTTGTGAAAGTCTCCGAACAACGATTAGTGATCACACTGCCACCTGAAATAATAAAGAAAAGGATTTTTTCCAAAAATACATTTAAAAAGCTTCTTTAAATATATGCAACCCATAATAAAATGTCAGCTTAAAGTGGATTATTATTTTAAATAAAAATTAACACTTGGAAAGATAAATTTGTGAGCATTGAAGAATGACAGTGCTTTGATTTTAAATTTGTTTGTCAATAATTAGTTTACTGACTATAATTACTGTATTTATGGTATTTTCTTTAGCTATAGTCGAATTATTTTATCACCCAACTTAATGACCGGTTCATAATTATCTATGGAGATAGGAAGATGGAAAACAAAAACGTACCTCCAGATTCCAAAGCAAAATCTGCCATTCCAGTTTTATCAGCATTGAACTTCATCAGAGCTTCGTCTAGCAAAGATCGTAGAAACTGGAAAATTAAAAATGAACATTGTGAAAGTTGTACGCATAATGAAGTTACATGTTTTACCGAATCGAGAGGGAGGGGTTAGTATAGTGTATGTTCATTTGTTATATATACTAGTCTAGCAAAACTGTGACAAAAAGGAAGAAATGAAGAAATACAATATTTCTTTAAGAATATGGATCAATATTTATAATTGACTTTCCAAACTAAAAATTAATTTGTTTTGTAAAAGATTAATTTTATTTTATAATTGATGATTTTTATCAATTGAATGTAAATGGGATGAAATTTGTCCATTTTTATTTCTGTATTAATGGAAGAAAAAATTGGGATTTGTTTTACGGCACATCAACTCTTTTAGAGTAATTTTGTGTGGCACAATGTATTTATAATCATTTGATAAATTCTAAAAAGTTATTTAATTGAATCTTTGGTTTTACATATAATTGCTGGGAATTATTTGTTCTTGTTCAGGTCATTTAGTATTTGTAAAATATTATTGTATAATAAAAATATATAAATGAAAGAGCATAAACATATGTACTAATTGTCCCTAGCCGGAGTTGCCTGTGAGTCATATTACTTACGTCTTTGGTTTCCTTTTCCTTTAACAACAGAGCTTCCTTTATCAAGGATCGTACAAACTGGAAAATAAGAATTTACCATTACAATATCAATCAAACTTGGTATCTTTAATCCTGTAGGTTGAGTTTCCAGTGTTTTAGTGAAAACAAAACAAGATTAAACTAATGAATACTGTCCATTGAATATAAATATATGTGCTCTTGTATAAATAAATGAGCACTCTCGTTATTTCTTCTACTACATAAAATTACACGCACACATATGTTATGCTGCCTTTATATTTTTGTAGATTCTAATATTTGTGCGGTTTATATCATTAATCAAATGATTTACTAAGTCTATGGGGCTGTGAATAAATAAAGAATACAACAAAGTGAAAACTGACACTCTTACAATATTTGAACTTGTGGCTCACCTGTACAAATGCACAAGAACAATTTTCAGTAAGTTTTTCATACACATAAAAATAATTCTAGAAGCATATGTAGATAACAAAGAAGTTATATATATATATATATATATATACATATAAATATATATGTAAGTGTGTGTGTGTGTGTGTGTGTGTGTGTTTTATCTTGCCGTTGACGTCATGCGTCGCACAAAGCCGAGCAAATGCTGAGTTATGTCTGGTTCATTAAATGCACAAGTACCAAGAAGTTATATATATATATATATACACACACACATATATATATATATATATATATATATATATGTGTGTGCGTGTGGATAAATTATATGTATTAAAATTTATTAAATCCTTAAATCCTAAATTATCTTAGAAAGAATTTAAATGAAATAATTGGTTGCAAATCCAATTTTACAAGTTTCAAATTCACATGAATTGACATAAAAAAATGTCACACAAACACAGTATCTGCCCTATATTGCCCCCCCCCACATCAGTCCCGATATACAACATTTTAAATCAATTCATAGCAACTGTTTTTTTGCATTCTTACCATTCTTACCTTTTCAACATAAAAATGAGAGAAAATTAAACTAAATCGAATACTGATGAAAGTTTACCTTTGCCAGATTAGCAGAAATTTCTATTTTGACATCAGAACGAATGTGAGTGAATCCAGCAAGAAAATCAGAATGAAGAGAATTTTGAAGAGATTTTTTGATTGTCATTTCATATTTGTTCTCACAACTTATTGAACTTTGGCTGCAAAAGAAAAATTATTAAAGTTGAACTTAATCGTTGTAAAAAAAAAAGTGGAATTTTTATTCTTGGAAAATGATACAAATGATAACATAGTTTATTTTAAAGGAAATATAGTTGGGAAATCAAGAAACAATTTATTTTGGTTCATCAACTCATTTGTGATGTACTTGCATTAAAAAATTTAGTATTTATGTTAGAAGCTTTTCAGTTAAAAAAATGAAAGATGCTTTTCCAGAATCGCCATCATATGAAAATAAAACAAAAATAAATCTGTATGAATGTACCCGAGATAGAAAGGAAATATTGTTCACAAAAAAAATCATGTAAATTGATCACAAAGTTTTATTTTTCATTAAAAAAAATAAATTCAGTGGCTAAACTACGAGCATCGATCCGAGTTTGAAGGAATAAAGGAGATAAGTCTAAATAATTCAAACTATTCTGGGAAGTAAATTTCAATTCATTTATGCACCAGTAAAATAAACACATCAGTATTAAACATACTTTATATGCAGAGAGAATGTAGAAGGTACATCAGAAAATTCTTGAAAAAAAATGTGAAAAATCAAACTTACCTGTTTAATGATTTTCCTAAATTTGTATTCAAAGACTGAAAAAAAATTAAAATTATAAATCGGTGAATTTGTGTGTTTACTAAGAAAATAGAAAGAAATAAAAACAAAATGGAGAAAAAGGGGAAGAGCAAATGCAGTGTCGGGGGTAGGGGGTGCGAATAGAAACAGAATTGGAAGTTCTTACCTCAGATTTTCCTGGGTATTGCGACATATTTGATAGGCCAGCTGCAAAAGAGAGAAACAAAAATAACAAGATGGATAAAAACATATACTTAATCCTCTTCTTCATAAAAATGAAATTATAGCAAAGGTAGCAGTTCACCCAAAACTGGAGGTAATTCACCCATAACCAGAGTTAGATAACCTATAACTTGAGGTAATTAACCTATAACTGGAGGTAGTTCACATATAACCTCCTGTGCAACATTTTCATTTGCTACTAAGATCTAAAAGTGCATCTCACAATTGTATATAATGCCAAAAATTAAAGGGTTTTATGATGAAAAATTCCTGCAGCAAATGAAAAAGTACAAAGCTAAAAATATGCTAATCATCCAAATAGATAAATATTTCAACAGATTTGCTAAATTTTGATTCTTGTTTTTTAATTTACAATTACGTTATTCCGATTATTCTCACTATGTTCATCTTTGCTCCAAGCATAATTTTTATAATAACTCAATAGATGTCAAAACGTGTCATAAGAAAAAAAAAAGCAATACTTACAAATGATCCACAATCCAGTGAGCAGCAGCAAAATAAAAATGGGTAGACGACGGGTAAGTCGACCAGAAGTAACACTGTCAACAAGATGAGAGACATGATTAAAAGTGGAAAGCAGACGTTTATATTATTTAACATTGATTTATATATACAGAGTGACTCCCAAAAAAACAAACGCTAAATGGAAGCCATCTAGAACATATGTTGTAGAACGGAGAAAAAAAGGCCAAAGACCCTAGTGTTTTGATGTGATGTTTTGAATATAATACACTAGTTATGACCAAAGTTTCATTTCATTCGGACAAAACAGTAAGAAACGAGGCCTTATTAGAGTTGGGGCCCGTTTTTGGGGTGAGGACACCCTATATATATATATATATATATATATATATATATATATATATATATATATATATATATATATATACTATCTAGCATTACACCTAGCATTGCCCGGTTATAAAATATATTTTAATAAAATGATATTCTTTAGACGCAAAATTGACAGAGTAGTTTGTTACAGATCATTCGACAGACAGACAAAATCACATTTATAATAAGTAGCAGGACCTCTGGAAATTCCACAGCAGACTTTTTCATATATAATATATTGATGTTGGCATTTTGTGGATGTTCAGCATAAATGAAGCCGCCCTGGTATTATTGTAGCTTTTGTGTTAAAACTGCAAAAGTATTTATCTAAGCTAGCAGTGTGTGTGTGTGTGTGTGTGTGTGTGTGTGTGAGACTAACTTGTGTTCTTTCAGCTATAATCGAAACTAAAACCAAAACTTACTAAGAATTCTTCATAAAATTATTTATTACAAGTGATGGAAAGTTATAACATTTAAACAACAATTATTCCGAAGAAAAAAGTTGTAAGCGTGACAAAGGAAATAACACACACGCAATCATATTAATATATAGATGAATCTTAACCAAAAGCCGCGAACGTTTTCGTTTTAACACACTGTACACTTGTTTTTAGCACACAAATACGATAATTTATCATGAAAATGGTAAAATTCAAACTGTGTATTACCTGTTTCGAACGAAAGAAAGTATTTATCCTTAGAGTTTAGAAAGGAAATAAAGAAACGGAAAAATGTTATGTCGATTTTTAAACATTTAATAAAACAAAACCTGTTTAGTGTTTATACTTACATTAAAGTTATGTTTGTGCAGAAACGTTTTGCACCTGCCATAAAGCCTTCTTTGGATATGGGGGTTGTCCTCACATTTCTGCAAGGTCTGTTTTCTGAAGTTGCAAATTTGTAGAAAAACAATTTTATATGTTGTTTTAATAAGTCAAATTAGATATTAAATTATTTTTTGTGATTTTATAAAACAGTATTTTGTAAAATAACTGCATAAGAAAGAAAGATTAAATGTTGTTTAAAGATTTTTTGATACATCTAAGAATATTTCGTATTTTTAATTGCCAATATTTTTCATTCTATGACCCTAAAGTATTTTGTTAGTGTCTAAATAGAAATACAATATAAATTGCTGACTTTTTCAAACACTTACCAATTATGTTAAATCTATCTGCATTGTCCATGAGATAATCACCAATTAATTCCAAGTTAGCTGCAGCATACGCCATCCTCTGAGCCATAAAGCTTTCTTTGGAGCAGGGGATGCTCCTTACATTTCTAAAAGTTCTGTTTTCTGAAGAGATTCAAAAATATAAACATTTCAGTTCAAAATAAATTTATTCTTTGTTTATAGAGTCTGAAATCTACAGGACTGGAAGAAATGTCAATCTAATACAATCTAATATCGCTTTTGTTAGAAATAAATTTTTGAATAATGCTGTGTAATACTGCCAAAACATAGAAAACAAGCTAATTTTTTTTAGAAATTATTAATCTTATAATCAAACTAATTAAAGAATTAAAGTTTTCGAATGAGTAATATCACTTTTGGTTAAGCATTTAAAATTGTGTCCAGAGCAGAATGCGGGAAAAAAAATTGTATAGACATTAAAATTGTTTCATGTTGTTTTTATTAAATATTAATAAAAAGGAAATCATTTTGAGTTAAAATCTATTTAGCATTACGCATGTAACTTGAGAAAAACATGCTTGAAATGTGTCACCATTATGGCGAATCGAATTAAATTCACTAGCAATTTTGTTTTGATTTTGCTTTAACGCTTATCCTCTAATAAACTACCATTTTTTATGTTAAGTTTTATTTTTATTTAATCAACACAAATTACTGAAGATTTTTATTATTATTTCAATTATCATTCCTAGTAGCAGTAGTAGTAGTAGTTATAGTAGTAATATTTGTAGTAGTGTTTATGTTTATTTAAGAAACACTTATTAAAAAAATCTATTGTTTTCATATAATGTTTTGTATTTGTTACTTGTTAACAGGAATCAACTCTTTGCAGCAAAGATTTACCTGAATAAACAATCCTTTGTCTTCGAGGTCTTAACCAATAGGAATGAGGCATTGTTTGGTCTTGATCCCTAAAAACTGAAAAATAAGGAGAAAGAAACTACATTATTAAAAGAAAAGCAAAATCTATATATATATATAAAGTTGATTTTTTTATCGATCTGACATTGATATTAAAAGCCTACTTTTTCTATTTAAAAAATTATTAAAACAAACTTCTTAATATACTCAGTCATCTATTTTTTAAGGTATGCAAACTTTATTTTCGACCTGAACACAAGAGAAACACATCAGCGTTTCTAGAAAAACAAGTAACAATCTTACAGTCAGACAACAGAAACCATTTCTTCAGAATGCTGTTATCATAGGATTCTGCTAAAGTGCCCTTCATATTTATTTTCATAAACAATCTTTAGAGCAGTGATTTTAATTGGAGGGGGGTAGTACAAGGCTTTTGGTTGTAGTGATGAGGGAAATTTACAAAAAAATAAAAAATAGGATCAAGGGCCACAAAAAATACAGTGTGCATCACTTAATGTTACTAAATGGTAGTGATGGGACATTCCAATATTTTTTTCTGATACCATCACCGATTCTGATACAATTACCGATTCCGATTCTGTATTAATCTCTAAATATTTAACTATAGAGTTGCTATTTATCCTGATTACCATAAAAACACATGTTAAATATGCAGATATCTTCTCGGACATAAAATTACACTTGTGGGAATGATCTATAAATTTTAGTTTAAACAAAATAAAAACAAAATTAAAAGAATCGTTTTTGGAGTTGGAAAATAGGTACAAAATGTTTCAAACGAGATATCAATTCCGATACCCCAAAAAGTTCCAATTTTCTGATTCCTGGTTTCGATTCATCGTTCCAACACTACTAAATGGTTATGTTGGGTTTTCCCTCTGCTAGCGTTTGTGCTAAATGCTATTGTGTAACTATTACTTATTATTGTAAATATGGATGCATCTCGTGAGTCAAAAATTTTTGGAAGAGGGGAGGGGAATATCTTTCTGACACATAATGAATAGGTTCATGGGCTACAAACTCCAAGAAAATTCAACTGGACAATTCTGCCTTTTTGGTGTCGGAGGTAAAAACATGCAATCATGCAGGTTAACAAATTGCTGCAATCAATGAGGCGGACTTCATGCATATAAGACAACTTTAGTGAGCTCTATGCACAAACAAACTATGTATAAAAATATCAACTCTCGATAGGATCTTGTGGTCAACATGTTTGTGTTTTTTTACTATTTTTTACTCTTTTTTACATTTTGAATTTTTATAATTTGAAAATATAAAATGTTTTTATTTTAATAAACAATCAATAGTAAAATCTAAAAATAAAAACAAATAATATCTGTAAGTTGCGTAAATACAAGAAATATGCATAAGAATTTTAGTGAATTATTTATTTCAATAAAGTTTTGAACTTTATTTTAATTCATTACATTTTTTATTATTAAATATTTAAAAGAAATTATTAAGCGATTTTTGTTATAAATTATGATTATTCATATTTACTATTTTATCAGATAATTGAATGCTTGTGCAAGATAATAAAATATGAAAATGCATTTTAAATAAAATCACTATTATGTAATTACGTGTCATGTTGAAATTAGAAAAAATTCACCTCCAAAAATGTTTGTTATTCCAGATCCACCATTTTCTAATTTGATCACTAACATATCTAAAAAAAAAAAATCGTATCTCCAAATCATTATTCTCATTTGAATTAAAAGACACAGAGTTAATCCATTCAAAGGTCACAAGCTAAAATTATACTTAAATTACACTAAAAAATCACTAAACAAAGATAAATACAACACTAATGACACGGAAATTGATATATTATAATAAATATTAATAAAAACAATAACAAGATAGAGTAGTACTCACCACCTTGGTGAGTGCCAGTGTTAGAGATGTACGCAAGGAGATAGGGAGAAAAGCAAGGCTACCACGCACAAACACACACACAGACACACACACACACACACACACACACACACACACACACAATATGGCAACTAAAAAGGGCCAAGATTATACACAAATAAAAACTAAGATAGATGCAATCCTCTACGCTAGGTATGCCCAAACATGGAGTACTGTTACTACATCATGGCAGGAGCTTCTCAGCATGCCCTATCCAGCCTGATAGAGTTCAAAACTGTCTTTGAAACCTAGTAGGTGATGCCATTTTCTTTTCCTTGCAGCCTCTTTCACACAGAAGAGATGTTGCAAGCATGTCTCTGCCCTACTATTATTTTCATGGCAAGTGCTCGTCAGAACTCCAATCAATGGTCCCCTACAACCTTTATATACAATATCCCTTATATAGTGTTATAGCAGCAAAAACCCTCAAGAAGTATTTTCTTCTGCGAATTGATGCTAAGCGATTCAGCTACAACTGATCAATCTCTCTTCTTTCTGTCCCCTAGACGCAATAGCTTATCAACTCAAGAGGAAAAGTAGATAGAAATAGAGTGAGAGAGAAGTTCATAAGAACTCTCCCATTTTGTTTTCATGGCTGGGCAGCGCCAGATAATTATTTTTGTGTCAAATAAAATACACTTTAAATGCAGAAAAAAAGATCCTTACCTGTAGATCCTTATTTACTGTCTCTGTATGATCACAGGATGTGACACAAGGTCGTCAAGAAGATATTCAGCTTCAGAAAAAGGGTTACTTATCGATCTATATCTATCAATATGTCACTAAAACTTTGTTTGACGTTGCTGACCTGTTATCGTGCAAAATGAAGAATGAGTGGTAATTGTTAAAAGCTTTTCCTTTTTATAAAGAATGGTAGTTGCCAAAATTCTTTTATGACGTCATAGAAAGATTTTAAGAGATTTTAATATAAAGATGATTTCTATTGAAATAAAGGGTAAGGAAAAATCCTTTATGACGTCACAAAAGGATAACGTTCTCCATTTAGATAGACATGTAAGAAAATCTTTTATGACGTCACAAAACGATATTGTAATCTACTAAAACAGCTGATAGATACCCCATGACACAAAAGGTCAAAGGTCGTTTGAATTATTATATATGTGTGTATAATAATGTCAGCTCCTTTAAGTACTCGGTTCTTATTGTTGAGCACTCTAAAGTTGAAATGAAATTTGGTCACTTAAGCTCGCATGCACAGATGATGATGTTATAACCATTAGATCACTCTGAACGGTTATTTCAACATTTAAAAATAAATGTTTTCATTTCAATGATATTTCTTATGGTTGCAGTTGGGGTTAGTTCCTTGCTAATAGAGTCAGACATGTCTTCGTGGCTGGGTTCAAATCTCTTGCCTAGCAGTAACTATGTCACCCTGCACTAATGATTGCCAAAAGGTTGAAACACCCGTGTCTGTGGGTATTTTAAAATTATTGTAGTAATAATAATAATAATAATAATAATAATATATACTATAATTTTCTCTGGTTGAGCATATTGGGAGGTGATATACAAATTAACATTAGCGTATGAAGTGATGCTCTTTGTGTTTACAAATTGAGCTTAGGTATTTGGACAATGTCAAAACATTTTTAATTAACTGCCTGCATAGCAGCAGTCAAATAGTGCAATTGTTAGAAGTTTCGACTCTCATATGGGCGGTTGGGTTTCGATTCTAGCTCGAGGTAGTTGCTTGTCTAGCTGCGAAATAATGCTGTACGTGGATGACTAATATATATATATATATATATATATATAAAGACAAATTAATTGCTAAAAACAATTTTATATTAGAGTTTTAGTAAGCAAATAAAATAAAAATATAGAATTGCTATAGAATTGTTAGTTAACATAAAAATCAAAACTTTTAAAATTACAATGTACGAAAAAGTGCAGTTTTCAAAGTTGAATTTTTATGCTATTTTTGCTAGTTATTTCCTCTGAATAAAAACATTTTTGAAAATCCATAGAATAAGAAAAATATTTCATAATGTTCTTGCTTTTCAAACTTTTAATAAATTAATAAAAAATGTATTTAAAAAATTTTTCATTTAATTATTCTTATATTAATGCTCTTATTGTTAATAGCGTTAAACAATAAATTTGTCGCCCTAAAGAAAATAACAATACAGATTTATTTTACAACTTTTTATTGAAACTTGTGTGCTGGCACCGAGTCCTGTTGCCACACCCAGAGTCTGCCAGTACACTTTGGTGTTGACTTTCACACCGATTTCGAATATGTGTCGTGACATGATGCGGCCCTCACTTGAAACCACACCAAAGAGCATAACCATGGGCAAAAACTTCATTGAGCTTTGCCGGAAACTTTGTTGAGCTTTAAAATTGAACCCTGCGGATTTGAATTTTAAGGGTGCTGGCAATAAAACTTTGATCGTTTAAGAACATGAGTTGTAGAGCGGTGCATCTCCGATCTTTCTCGTTTAACATTGTGTCACTCTCATATATGATACAAGGCTCCAATCGCTCTATAATAATATCATTCGTATAAATTAATCATATATTTATATATATGTAAAAGTAAACAGTAATTATTCTTTATGCCCATATACACTAGTGTTTCATGATTATGCAATCATCAGTGTAGGAGGGGAACAATTCCTGACGGTCATGCACTTCGAAACCAACCGCAAAACCACCTGTTGATTAATTTGCTAAGCCTTTAACCAATCAATTGCAATGGTAACGATGAAAATTAAGAACTTTATATGCCAAATTCGTGTGAATACATTATACAATCTAGAGTGTTCAAACGATTAGAAGTCGTGAACATTGCTTCAACACTAGTTGATTGCTTTTTAGTTTTATAGTGCAGACAGTTCCCATTCTTCGGTTTTATTAAATGGGCTTGATAATTATAATTTAACAATTCTTATTCTTTATACCTACAGAAACTAATGTTCCATGCTTATGCAATTATCAGTGTAAAAGAAGACACTTCCTTCCAGTCATGAGATTCGGTCATCTCTCTCTTTAGTCTGTTTATTATACAAACATTATTGCTACATATTTTCCCTCACAAAAATCCGGACATCTCTCTCTCTCTCTCTCTCTCTCTCTCTCTCTCTATCTATCTATCTATCTATATATATATATATATATATATATATATATATATATATATATATATATATATATATATATATAGTCTGTTTATTATACAAACAGTATTGTTTACATATGTGCTACATATTTTCCTCCTCAAAAAAATCTTTAAAAACAAAAAAAACAGTAACCACATAGAAGTATGAAAAATTTCCTCTGCAAAAAAATTTTAAAGGCAAGAAAAACAGTAACCACATAAAAGTATAATAAAATTTCCTCCTCCAAAATAATTTTTAAAACAAAAAAAACAGTAAAAACAAAAAAGTATAAAAAAATTTCCTCCACAAAAAAATGTTAAAAACAAAAAAAACAAACAGTAACCACATAAAAGTATAATAAAATTTCCTCAACAAAAAAATGAATAACAACATAAGTAAACTAGAAAAAAATATTTTTCTTACAATTCACTTAAAGAAAAATGTTTGACAATTTTCTTGAAAAAAAAATAAAAAGTAATTATGGTAGGTTGTTATCGTATTTTATTATATTGCTTTTTGTTTATTTCTCTAATAAATGTTGTTACGTTTCCTAGATTTTTTTTTAGATTTGATTGGCGGCGCTAGGCATATTTTTGGTAGCTCTTTTGTATTATTTCCAGGTTTGTGATGGCGGTTTTTCTTTTGGTTCTTGATTTTTTTTATGTTTATATGTTTGGATTCTGGCAACTCATCAGATGTTGATTGGTGCACACAATAGTTGATGTTGTCTGGACAGCTAAAACTACAGCTTTCTATACATTACTTGTTTTATTTTTTATTATTTTAATTCAATTAGGTCGAAGAGATTAAGTGGCCTACTCTTAGGGCTTGCACTTGATTTCCCTATGAGTTAACTTTATATTGAAGAGCTCTCATTGTTTTACAATTTTTTATTATTTTGTTTTTACTGGAGGTGAGACATGCTACCGCATGCCAAGCATTCGCCTGCTATTTCAGACACTCCAACTGAGATATATTTTAAAGATTTTAACCATCCCTTTAAGTGTAATTGTTTCTATCTCTTTTGCACTTGGTTCACCGGGTATCTTTACAATATTTACACACTCCATTATATTGCATTGTATAATAGCCATCTCTCCACAGAATCTTATGAATACATTTGTGAATACTTGCCATGCTATTGGTTGGCTGATTCTGTACATATTCTCAGCCATTTTTTCTCTTATCTTAACATGTTCAATTGTTTTCCTCTATGTATGTATATATTTGTATTGGTCCTGCTCTTTCAGGATTTTGATGTTAGTATCTTGATCAAGCTCTATGTTTTCTGTTTGGATCTGCTTCCCGGCTCTGAAGAAGCATTTGTCACATTTATTCAGGTCAAACCTGTACGACCTGCAACGGTTCACTTAAGTCAGTATCTGAGCTGGCATACTGCTTGAGGTCATCTATAAAAAGCAAGTGGTTGATTCTTTTGTTTGAATCTTATTCGTGGACCTGGCTCAAGTTGTAGTCACCCAATCTTTTACTCAGTAGTTTACTTAGAGGATTTATCATCAGTGGAAGTCGTTTCAAATTTCTAGCTGCCCTCCTAACCTAAGGGATCTATGGAGACCGAAACTTCTTTAAAATTTAAAAGTTTGTTGAAATTTACATTATGTATAAAATTCTTTGGGGAAAATAATGCAAATGGCCAGGAATCTATACTTTACTAAATATGTGCTGCCTACCTTTTAGTGATTCGTGAGGGGGAAAAACCCTTAAAATTCAAAGACGTACATCCGATTTCAATGAAATTTAAACCATATATACAAGGGTCATTGTAAAAGTAGGGCCTCTTATGTTTTATCTCATAAATTTAAACGTTTGAGGAGCTATGAAAACCAGAATTGTACCATTAAAATGAGCTTTTTTTGTGCTTTTTTTTCTACATTATCATCACCATTCTCAATGCCCTTTTGCTAGCCTTTTATAATGTCTCAATGGTAAAAGTTCCGAACATGCTTGGTCACTTACATAACTGTCGCCACTCTTAAATCGACGAACCCATCTCCAACTGTTAACATCAACTGCATCGATTTCATAAAAGTTCAACAGGCGCTGTTGAATGTTGATCAGTTCAATTTTTTTGCATGGATAAATTTAATGATACATCATTGATTTTGACCCACGTTTATGACAGGGATTGTTTTGCTTAGAGTCTCACATTGTCAATATCTGCAACAGAGAGATGAAACTTTCAGGTCATGAATTGAAAAATAGGAGGAATTTTCTTTCTGCATATCCCTCGTTTAAGATATTAATTCAAAGAATTTTCCAACATTACATTTTTCCGACTATATTGAGAATCAAAATGGGAAGCAGTAAAACCAAAGGCAGTAAAATATTATGAAAATGGTGAAAATTGACATGGAATTCAATCCCAAACAATGTTAGGTCCTCCTGCTAGTTAATTAAAAAAATCGTGCTGCTTGAAAAAGCAGTTTCGGAATTTTTAATGTTTGAAAAATAAAATCTTCAATTTAAAAAAAAGTATTTTAATTCTCTTGATTTCCTCAACCGTTACTTCATTTTACTTTTTTTCTTATTTTTATACGGTCGAATTTTTTAAAGACAAGTATAATCACCCCAAATATAACAAGAATTACTAGTGAGTATAAGTAATCTATATATCTATGAAAGTGTAAATGTTTATTTGTCTGTCTGTCTGTCTGTCTGTCTGTCCGTGTACATTTCCATATCAAATAACTTTGTCAATTTTCGGTCTACAGACTCGAGATTTGACATAAGGGGTATTGAGATTTAGGAAAATCTTTTTAATCAGTTTTCGGCCAGAAAGTTGTCTGTTAAAGGGTCAAAGCTCAACGATTTGACCTTTGAGAACTTTACCAAACTCCTCCGCCAATTTTGAGGCTTAATACTTGAAATTTTAGATGTAGGTTACTTGGACTCTACCAAACACCGCCGCTAATTTTGGATCTAAACACTTGAAATTTTACATGTAGATTACATGGACATGCGTCAAGCATTTTAATATAATTTGAGCCCAAAACAATAAATGCGAAGGGGTAAAATTTGGGGTCAAATTTAAAAAAAAATTTGACATCTGCGGTAATTACCAACTTTTCTCTATGGTAGTTAAGGAAGCCTATTATATAGAAAGGCATTACTGTACATATTCACACTTTTTAATATATACATATGCACATAAAGTTATGAACAGTACATAGGGCCTGAGCAAAGCCGGGCAGAAGTGAAAATGTGTGTGTGTGTGTGTGTGTGTGTGTATGTACATTTCAACGATTAGACCTTTGAAAACTCTACCAAACTCCTCCACTAATTTTGGGTCTTGAACATGGATCACACTTCTTTATTTGATTTGAGCCCAAGAAATAATTGTTAAAGAATGAGAATTGGGGTCAAATTTTAAACAAATGTGATCTCTGCGATCACTACCAAATTACTTAGCCAATTTCTGGTCATTTGAAATTTCACATAAAGGGTATTCAGAGATAGGGAAAACTTTTTATTGGTGTGGGTTGAAAATTTGAGTTGCCAAAGGGTCAAACTTTAAAAGATGTGACATTTGCGGTGTCTAACAAACTATTCAGACAATTTTTGGTTTAAACATTTAAAATTTATGCATAACTGGTATTCAGACATGCGGCAATTTTGAGTCTACAGGCATAAAATTTTAAATGTAGGTAACTTGGACATTGGTAAAAATGGTCAAAATTGGTGTGCAATTATAAAACAATTGGCCCTTGCAGTCTCTACAAAATTACTCAGGCAATTTTTGGTCTCAATATTTGAAATCTTACATAAAGTGTATTCACATGTAGGGAAAGTTATGAACAGTGCATAGGGCCCGAGCAAGGCTGGGCTGAACAGTTAGTATGTCTATAAAATTGAAAATGTGTGTGTGTGTGTGTGTACATTTCCCTACCAAACAACTCTGTCAATTTTCGGTTTACAGTATCGACATTTGACATATGGTGTATTGAGATTTAGGAAAAATTGGGTCAAAGTTAAAAAAAACTTACCTCTTACCCAATTTTGGGTTTAAACATTTAAAATTTTACATAAAGTTTATTCAAACACAGTGCAAGTTTTTTAATCAGTTTCTTGCCAGAAATTTGGGTACCAAGGCGTCAAAGTTAAAAAAGGTTTACCATTTGCGGTCTATAGCAAAATATTCATCAAATTTGGGGTCTAAACATTTGAAATTTGAAAAAAGTGTATTCAGACTTGTGGCAAGCATTTTAATCAGTTTTGGAGCAAAAATGTGGCTGCCAAGAGATCAAAGTTGAAAAAGTTGACCTTAGCAGACTCTACCAAACTCCTCGGACAATTTTGGGTCTAAACACTTGAAATTTTACATGTAGGTTACCTGGACACGTTTAATTACATTTGAGCCCAAAACAATAAATGTTAAGGGGTCATAATTGGAGTCAAATTTTTTTACAAAATTGACCTCTGCAGTGTTCACCAAATTACTAAGCCAATTTTTAGTCTAAAAATTTGAAATTTTACATAAAGTGTATTCAGACATAGGGTAAGCTTTTTAATCGGTTATTGGCCGAAAATTTGGCTGCCAACAGGTCAAAGCTGACTCTTCCGCAATTCTGGGTCTAAACACTTAAGCTAAACTGCTTATGTTAGAATAAAAGTATCCAAACTAACATGAGAAAAAATTATGAGAATTAATAAAGAAGACAAAAATTTTATAATTAAAAAAGTAAATGTTCAAATTTCAATAAAAATGATTCTCTGAGAAGCAATACATGAAAAATGTTTTTTTTTTTTTAAATGCTTAACAAGATCAGATTAAAACTTAATCCCTTTATTTGCATGTGGAAAATGGCAAGAGTACATGTTTTTTTTAAAACAGTAAGCCACGAAGAGAAATTAATAAAAATTGACGGGTCGTTCTAGAAAATCAATTATAAAAGTGATATTCTCCTAAAGGGTCATGGTTCAATCCTCAGTGTGGGCCACTGAAAAATACAATTGTGAATTACTTAAGACCTCTATATAGTCACGGCTGACGGAACAGAACCTGCTTCCCTGATAAATAAAGTGTTTCATTTGAAATTTTGTCCAAATTCTTCAGTTCGACAAAGACATTCACAAGTTTGACAAGATACACCTGAAGAAGGTCGGAGGTTACATTAACTGAAACGTTGTGAAAATCACACTCAAGATAAAACCAGTAGTCCAATGAATCGAAATAATATGATTAATAAAAATTGTTTGAACAGAGTTTGAATAAATAATTTAGAGTTTACCCTGAATGTAAAGCATGATAAATTTTATTCTATTAATATGCAACTAGCAGGACGAGTGGACATTCCACAGGGGCCTACTACATATGTAATATATCGATGTTGGCATTCTGTAGATGTTCGCCGTAAATGGAGACGCTCTGATATTATTGTAGATGTTTCGTTAAAACTGCAAAAATATTTATCTAAGCTAGCAGAGACGCCCGGCGTAACCCAGTCGTAAAGTTTGTCTTACATATGATATTTTAATTCTTGCAAATTTTTTTATATATTATAGAGTTACATTTTATTGATTTTTATTTATTATAAAGTTGTGCTTTGAAAAATAAAAAATATATATCCATATAACTTGGGTGCATCAGCTTGAATGGAAACCAAAACTTATGAAGAATTCTTGATAAAATTATTTATGACAACAAATCAAAGTACATAACAATTAAACGACCCGGATGTAAACGTGACACAGAAAATGACACATACGCTATCGTATTAATATATAGATTACTTCTTTATTCCTTAAAAAAAACACTCCACTATTTTATATAAACTTATAAAGGTTTCTTGATAAAATTTATTATAAAAAATTGATTACTGGAGTGCCATCAGCTATAAACAAAAAAAAACCCACTCCATTATTCTATATATATTTGGGGGTAGATATCTCTGATAAAATGTTATACAGCACAAATCATACCAAAAAATATTTTAACTCACACTTCAATGATTCCAATCTATTTATGAAAGAGAGGTGTAATTTAATTTTTTGTTGTACCTGTAAGCATTGGTATCACAAGAAGTGCAATGGAATTATTGGTAGGTTGAGAGAGAAAAAACAATTTGCTTGCAAGAAGTATACAACCATGAAGACGGATGAGAAGTCAGATGTGGAGAAAATATATTTAGATGGTGAATGATATGATGGGAGTGTTATGTCAGCCTTTTTTTTACATAAGCATCACCACTTATCAAGGCCCAGAGGCCACTCGAGGATACCAGTTAACGATTGTACAATAGTCAATTGGACAATATAGTAATTGTTAGTAATGGAAATTCGGAACATTTGTAAACTTAAGTTGAACGGCTCATCAAGAACTTGTTTACATTGGACTTGAAGACAACCACATTGTAATCAGCTGAAAGCAGGCAAACAGAAGACAGTTCCACAGGCGTGCAGGTCTAAGAAAAAGCTTTCTTTATGGAATCTACATTTAGGTTTAGGCACAGATACAAAGTGGAGGGAATTATTGATAGTGTTTCAGCTAGACGAGTGTTTGTTGTGAAAGTTTGGCGATGGGGGACTATAAATTACAGCTCAAACGAGCACTTGCCATGAAAATAATGATAAAGCAGAGACAGACTTGCAACATCTCTTTTCTGAGAAAAAGCTTGCAGGAAAGGGATGCGCGATTTGCATGTTTTGAAACCATTTCTGACGACCAGGAAATTTCCCATTCTCTTTGTTGTTTTACTAAGGAATTTAACTTACTTGTTAATTCTCTAACCGATATTTTTATTATGCATTTTTTCTAAGAATGTGCATAGATTTTCCAGCCAAATTTTATTTATAAAATATTTTAAAAGAATTAACAATTTAACTGGACATTCCATTTAAAACCTATTGTTCTTTAAAACTTATCTACAGGGTTCGATTCTCGTTTAATCTGATATCATTTTCATTAAACTAATTCTCTTTTCTTTTACTCACATGAAAAGGGGGCAGCCGTTTTCATGTAACACAATGGCAGCATCAAATTCTGCAGAGAACTACGGCTGTCTGTTAGGTTTTTGCTGGAATATTTTCGAGGGTATGAAATGGTCTATTCCATCAGGTGTGATACTATAGAGGACACAGCCTTTTTAAACATAGGATTAGTTCTTATGACCTCAGAGAAAGATTAAATAGGGAGACGTGTGCAGAAGAGTAGACTTTGGTTGTATGGCCACGTTGAAAAAAAGATGTGGATGATTAAGGGAATAGATGTACAACAGTTGAGGGAGCTGATTCAGCTTAAAAGGGAAAGCCAAGGAAGAATTAGGAGAAAGTGATAAAAAAGAACCTGAAGGAAGGAGGGATAATAAAGACTTGACCAGATATAGGTTACTTAGAAAGTTAATCTTAAAGCAATGCAATACATGTCACCATGTTAAAAGGACAATAAACTGATGATGATGATGATGATGATGATGATGATGATGATTGCATTTCCTTGTTTAACTTGAAACTTTTATTAAAACCATAAATGCATTTCCATAAATGCTGTGTTCTAAAGCAACTCTATAATACGCCTGGATATCTTGGGCACTGGTAGACCAAGGAAGACGACCTGTGTGTGTAAAATGTCACATAACTGCATGCAACCTGATTGATGTCAACTTGCAGCATCCTAAATGGCATAACCTGATGATTATAGTGATGATGTAGAAGCAGTAGCAACAAGTTGCTCAAGTATATCAAGGCTGTGATCAGCATAAACAGTATTTGAGCCGTACAGAGATTTTATTTATTCAATAAATTTGACCGTTCTGCAAGTTATAGTGATTAGTGCTTAAAGTAAGTATGTTTGTAGGAGGAGTAACCCAGATTTAACGGAAAGTAGGACAACATTTGCCATTACATCAGGCAGAATAAATCATTCAAAAGAATAAACAAATAAAGCAGAAGAGAAATCAGTTTTCAATGAAAATAAATTAAGAAGAAAAATATCCGTGTTTCAAAAGTAATTTGTAATTTGTGGGACAACATTTTATGACCTTCACCTTCACCGAGGTGCACGACTTATATGACCTTCACCTTCACCGAGGTGCGCAACTTGACACAAAAAAAAAACAACTTCCTAATCAACTGCTAACGCACGCATCACTGTAACGTCCAATGACAACAACAACAACCTTCTCACTCGACCTGCCTTTTATACCACTCTCTTAATCCCTCCTCTTGCGCATGCGCCCGGAGATCTCTGACAACCTCGAGACTTCCGCTTATAAAAACCCAAGTTTTGTTGTCGCGCATGCCTACACAAGGCACAAACATGTGGGCGTTTGTTTTGTTGGTAAGTACTACACTCCCCCCTGATCTGATGATCACATAGTGCACTCCGGGGGTGGCCTCTTAGTTCGCTGGCTTCTGCGAAGGGTGGTATTTACAATCTTGGATTCAGGTTCTGGTTCTGGTTCTGGTTCTGATCCTGCCTGATCAGACGAACTACAACTACCACTCTCTTGCTTGGTGACCTCACTTATCAGCAGCTCATCATCTGATGATTCATCGCTCTCTGTAGTTGTGGGATGTACTTCACTAGCTGGGCGAAGATCGCGCACATGGCATGGGGTTCCATCAACAAGGACCAAGTGCTGGCTGACCACTCCAGATATTCGTCCTCGCTTGAACTTGGTGGTGCACCGGTTTCCAGGGGGTCTTACCCAAATTAAATCCCCTACCTTGTATTTGTCATGACTCTCCTCGTCGATTGGCTGGACAGTGTCAATGCTCTTTATCCTAACACGGTATGCGTGTATGGCATTTGCCGGTGCTGTTGTTAGTGTCTTCCCATCCTTTGGTGTGATGTTATACCAATATGTGGCCTCCGTAATGGTGCATTACTGTCTGGCAGCAATTCTCTTGATGCTGCGATGGCTCCTCTCAGCAATGCCATTACCTGATGGCACATGAGCACATCGCAGTCGGACACCCCACTCATTCAACAACTGCCGAACTTGGTGGCTACAAAAAGCAGCATCGTTGTCCGTCAATATCTCTTCCGGCACACCTCGCTCAGAAAAGATAGATGACAGTTGGCGGACAACATTCGCTGAGTCCTGCCTGGTCATTTGCCGCCACACCGCAAAACAAGTGGGTCCACAGTCAATAAGGGTTAGAAAGGGCTTACCACTGTAATGGGTAATATCCATCGCTACTCGTTGCCACACATGCTTAACCTCCAATCGCCCTTCTGCCATTGCTCAGGTGCAGGATCGATAGACTGGCATGCCTCACAGTGCTTGATGATCTGCCTAACATCTGCCGTTGTCACTGCCGGGTCCACACGCCTCGCAAAATACAGAGTTCTTTTGTATACCTGGATGTCCACTCTGCACATGAATTCTTTGTATTTGGCATGAGCTAATCGCGCCAACTGCGCAAGATCGAGCAGCGAACTCCACGCCTGTCTTCACAGCTTCATACCATTTGTGAGGCACACGGGTTAGTTGGTCTGCATGATTACAGTGTGATGCCACGAGCATTACACTCACCGACAGGTCATACTCTGATACCAGACTCTTCAGGGTGTTTAGCCTCTGCCGAATTAACATCTCACTGGCTGCCTTAGTGTGGACTCTCGTTCGTCCCAAAAGAGTGATGGACACCCAGTGGTAGACGCAGAGAGGATCTGTGTACAAGTGCAACTTCTTTTACTGCCAGATTTAAACCCTTCACAACAGCATCCAGTTCTGCCAGGTTGATATGTTGAGAATCATTCACGGGTCGCAGCCAGCACGCGTCTTCAATTACGTTTCCACTTGCTCCAATAACACTCCCAATGCCAAAGAACTAGCGTCAACCCACACATTCACAGTGTCCCCATCGACACACCATTCTCCATGGGCAGGGTCCTCCTTGTCAACTCTCTCTAGGGTTTTCGTCGTCATCAGAGTTAGAAGAGCATCATCAGATACATCATCCCAACCTGTAGTTACTAAACTTGCCCTGCATTGGATGACGCCCACAGCTGCTCGGAGCCAGCCACACACTGGTAAGTGACCAATAAGTTTCCCACACAAGGAAAAAATAGTCCGCCGTGTAATAACATCAGGGATGTTTGGAATTTCACTGCCACGCCTCCATCGTAAGGTACCGTCTTTCCTGCAGACGTCCAGTCCTAATACCTGTGCTCCATCCCTCAGATGTTTGGGATCCTTGCACTCCAACCCGAATTGAGCTAACTTTTCTCTGACGTGCGACGCCGATTATATATCTTCATTGACGTACACATCGTCAATATAGGCCGATGTTGCGTCATCAGTTTCTTTTCCTGGGACAACACTGCATTTACAATGGTCTTTATGATTTGCAGTGCCACATTCAGCCCAAAACCAAGTCGAGTAAGGCAGTATCTCTGACCCCGGAACCACACTGTCTGGAACGGCCACAATGTCTTATCCACTCGCACCTGCAAATAAGCCTTCTGCAAGTCTACTATAGACACATTGAAGCCCTTCTGGCGCCATTCAGCTTGCTGGCGCACATGTCAGCATCGGCAGCGTACGTCTCAATGTATCTATTGAGTTCACGATAGTCCAGCACCGGATGAACTTTTGATTTGTTATGCTCGACTACCGCCATTAAGGGAATCAAACCCTTGGGTGGTCCCAGCTTGTTGGGGTAGGGGATCAGCCATCCATCCTGGATCCATGCCTCAAAAGCCCTTCTCATATTCATTACGGGCCTTGTCGGGTATCGAGTACTCTGCAATGCTATTCTTGAGTTCGGTTGGTGCCGTTCCTTCTGTCCACTTCCACAATGCAGTCCATGCTTTTGGTGATGGTCGTAGTCCACCTTAAAATCAGGCCGATCAATGTGAACTGCAGCACACACTGGGGTTTCCAAAAACCGCACAGTCCCATCTCTTCCGATAACAACTCCCCCCAGTGCCTTAATAGCATCATATCCCAACAGTACATCAAATCCCAGCAAATCCCCTCGCACCACCAGCACATTAATGTCTGCGGCCACACCAGAGTCTGTGTGGACTTTGGCAGTTCCGGCTCCACAGCTAGCTTGCATATTGCCACCTTTGTGGTTACTTTGATGTTCTGTTTTGTCCAGTTTCGACACAACTTGGCACTCATGATATTGTGTGAGCACCCGGAGTCGAGAAGAGCTGAACAAGACACTTGGTCCACATACACATTTATTGTCGGTTGCGCCTCAATTAACTCTTGTCCGGGGCACAGGGCGGCGCTGACGTCCTGCCCCCTGATGCATTTCCCGCACAATTTTGGGATAAATGTCTATAACTACCACATTGGAAACAGAGCGGGCGCCCCCGCCCCTTGTTAGTACAGCTTCTTGCAAAATGGCCTCGCTGGCCGCAGCAGAAACATTTCCCATTGGTTGTGGCTCTCAAACTGGGACTCTTTTCAGCATTAATCTTGGCTGCCTGCACCATCATTACAACCGGTTCCTTCAGGTCCTCCTCATCTCTGATAATGGCTCGAGCACATTCCAACAAATGTTCCATGGGTGTTACAGATACGCTGGTGGAAGCCCTCAACAGTTGCTTAACATGGGTGGGAAGGCCAGCCACAAACGCATACGCCAGTGTCTGCTCTGACACTCCATTGCCAAATAGAACTGCAAGTTTCTTCAGCTCCGCGAAGAAGACGTCCACAGTTTCTCCTGGCATGAGGTTCCTAGAGGCAAATGTTTCGTAGGCCATGCAGGGCTCCATGGTAAATGCCTTGTATAAAGCATCTTTTATAGAGGTAACATCAGCCTTCTCCATTGCACTAAGTTGCTGATACACACTCAGGGTGCCTCCAGCCAATCTCAGGGGAATCACGGTATGCACCCCCTTTACTTCACAGAGGTTGCAGGTCAGCTCAACCCTTTCGACCCAATCGACAACAGAAGTAGATCTGTCGAATTCGGGATCAGTTTTAAATCAAATTTTGCCCCAGCCATAGTAGTTCAGAAAAAGAGACAAAACGAAATAGCCGAAATAGCTTATGACCTTCACCTTCACCGAGGTGCATGACTTATATGACCTTCACCTTCACCAAGGTGCGCGACTTGACACAAAAAAAAACAACTTCCTAATCAACTGCTAACGCACGCATCACTGTAACGTCCAATGACAACAACAACAACAACCTTCTCACTCGACCTGCCTTTTATACCACTCTCTTAATCCCTCCTCTTGCGCATGCGCTCGGAGATTCCTGACCACCTCGAGATTTCCGCTTATAAAAACCCAAGTTTTGTTGTCGCGCATGCCTACACAAGGCACAAACACATGGGCGTTTGTTTTGTTGGTAAGTACTACACATTTGCCGTTACACCAGGCGGAATAAATCATTCAAAAGAATAATCAAATAAAGCAGCAGAGAAATCAGCTTTCAATGAGAATAAATTAAGGAGAAAAATATCCGAGTTTCAAAAGTAATTTGTAAATTTTTTTGTTTTCATTTTTTTTTCTTTTCCAGTCGATCTTTTAAACGTTTGAACAAAAAAATAGAAAAAGACATACAAAACGTATATTTTCATATTTTAAATATGAAATCTAAATTTCATAAAAGACTAAAAAGAAAAACAACAACTTTTTATTAAAAGTAGAACAGTTTATTTGAACATTTATGAACAAATACATACAGATGAAAAATATTTACATTTCAGAATTTATAAAATAACAAGAAAGTATTTACAAATTGATCAGTGGATGCAAAACATTTTTTTCTGTAGATTCAACAAGATTTAAACAGAAAATAAACGAATTGGAATCTACAGAGAATAAATCATTTTACCAATAAAAAATATTTACAATCTACCCGTAATTGGGTACAAAAATGTTTGATAGGAAAATAAACATGAAATAAAATATTTAATATTGTTTAGCCAAATGAATGGGAAAAGCAGGATTGAATATTATACAAAAATGAAATATTTCAATCCATTCTTTCCTAAGACATGGGCAGAACAAATTTACATTAAAGTCAGTTTATAGGCACAGAAATGAAGAATTTAAACTTAAAATAAACACTACCCCTAACTCACCCAACAATAAAATAAAATAAAATGAAAGGTATAAAATTAATCAAATGATCTGTTTAGAAAAAAAAAAAGCTACAGACGTACAAAAATCATTGTAGATTTTTAAGGAGTGTAAAGAACTCCATGTACACGGAAACGATAAAGACAAGTATATTCTAAACTGCCGTGGTTGCTGGAAATCCGAAGTTCCACATATTGTGTTGGGTTTGCATTATTCATCTGAAATTAAATAATGAAAACTAATTTAGCATTTCACATGAGAACAATATTGAAATAAAAAGAAACTCTTTAGTGAAAATTGGTTAAAAACAAAGAAAACACAGAAACATTACCTGTGTTATAAACTGCTGAATAGGTCTCCCATCATCTTTGTATGTATAGCTGCCTAAATAGACACCTTCATGATCATCTGGATCGGATAAGCTCTATAAGGAGAGGTGAAAAAAGATGGACCCAGTTTGAAAATCAAAAGATATTCAGTTAATACTTGCTTGTAAGAAACTTATTCATACATTTTTATTTTTGTGTAAATATTGTAATATTTTTTCTAAAGATTAAGGATGTAATATTTTTTTTTTTGTTTTAATGACAAAATAATGTTATAAAGTAACTTTCATTTTATTTTTAAGCACTTAACATAAATTAGTTACAAAATGAATATTTAATAATTTATAAAATATTCATTTTGGTGTGAAATTTTACAATTAAGAATAGGAATTAGTTTCAGTCAATTTTAAATCCTAATAAAATAACTTAACGGTTACATTTTAGTTTATTTCAAATGTAAGTTTATCGCTTTTATAGACATTTTTAAAAAATCATGAAAATCGAAGCATCTGTTGAACAGACTTTAAAAACATCCTATAGGATTTTAATTTAAAACTGTATTTTCTTATATAGCCACATCTCTTTATGTATTAGTTTATTCAATTATTAATTTCCTTGTCCGGCGTCCCGTGTCACACAAAAGATGATAATCGCCAAAATTAATTAAGGAGAAACAAATTACCTCCCTTTAAAGCCGCTTTTTATCAGTTAAAAATCATTAAAACAAATTCCTCTCCAAAAATTTTTAAACAACAAAAAAATGGAACTCGTTTTCCGGTTTTAAATTGATTATTTTATTTTAAAATTTAAAAAAAAAAAAAAAAAATCATGTTGGAAGGAGAATGTAATTTTTTTATCATCGATTTTTTTTAAAATTTAGATTCTAAATTATTAAAAACTTAAAAACAATTAACTACAATATGTTTTAAATTCGTCCTATGTGTTATATTTTAGTTTTTTAATTTAATTTTGTTTGTGATGTGTTTTTAAAATTCTTAAGTTTTATTTATTTGGTTTAAGCATCATAATCAGTTCTTTAAAAACAAATTCACACATTTCTAAGTTAAACATGAAGTAGAGAAGCGCATAACATTTTCATATTTTATTTTCTTGTCTGTGAGTAGAAAAGCAGATAATTTTAAGCAAACCAAGATATATATTATTGATTCTCAAAATATTACATTTTTACCTATGTCGATAAATAAAAAATGAAACTCCATGTACATATACGGATATATTAAATATTAGAAAAACAATAAAACAGATGCACTTACATATACTGAGAAATCTTTTGGTGCACTCTTAATATGTCCAAAGGGAGATATGGATTTAGGAATATGTTCCATGCTGAAGGCAGTGATTTTAATTTCATGTGATAAGCGAATCACCAACGTTCCAGTACTGCCTTCGAAGGGCCAACATTCACCGACATGGACATCAGGCTAAATCAAGAAATAAAGAAAACATAAAATAAACACACATACAAGCTATTTTTCTTCTTTTTTTTACATAGGCATAACCACTTATCAAGGCCCAGAAACCACTCGAGAATAAGGGTTAAGAGTGTACAGTGATTAATTAGACGATTATTGTGAATATTTTGATCAATGTAAACTCTAAACTTTGGGTGAATCTTTTTAAACAGGGAAATCTTTGTTCCCAATTTTCTAAAGATGTACTTAAAGGTTATTACATCTTTATAAAATACAATAAAGAAAAATTAAGTTTTCATAAAAATAGTTTTTTTACCTGAATTACAGTCTTGAGGTCTAACATCGATAATTTGACGTCATAAATAAATTTTGATTAACAGCAAATCTATCCATAAGATCTGATTTCTGGGAAATCTGATTAAATAGACAACTACTTTGATTTTTAATGCGTTAAAGAAAAATTAAGTTTTCATAAAAGAAAGTTATTTTACCTGAATTACAGTTATGGGTGAATTGGTTTTATAATAGAGAGGAAGACCAAAGATACTGATGAGGGTAGGATACTTTGTGAAAGTCTCCGAACAACGATTAGTGATCACACTGCCACCTGAAATAATAAAGAAAAGGATTTTTTCCAAAAATACATTTAAAAAGCTTCTTTAAATATATGCAACCCATAATAAAATGTCAGCTTAAAGTGGATTATTATTTTAAATAAAAATTAACACTTGGAAAGATAAATTTGTGAGCATTGAAGAATGACAGTGCTTTGATTTTAAATTTGTTTGTCAATAATTAGTTTACTGACTATAATTACTGTATTTATGGTATTTTCTTTAGCTATAGTCGAATTATTTTATCACCCAACTTAATGACCGGTTCATAATTATCTATGGAGATAGGAAGATGGAAAACAAAAACGCACCTCCAGATTCCAAAGCAAAATCTGCCATTCCAGTTTTATCAGCATTGAACTTCATCAGAGCTTCGTCTAGCAAAGATCGTAGAAACTGGAAAATTAAAAATGAACATTGTGAAAGTTGTACGCATAATGAAGTTACATGTTTTACCGAATCGAGAGGGAGGGGTTAGTATAGTGTATGTTCATTTGTTATATATACTAGTCTAGCAAAACTGTGACAAAAAGGAAGAAATGAAGAAATACAATATTTCTTTAAGAATATGGATCAATATTTATAATTGACTTTCCAAACTAAAAATTAATTTGTTTTGTAAAAGATTAATTTTATTTTATAATTGATGATTTTTATCAATTGAATGTAAATGGGATGAAATTTGTCCATTTTTATTTCTGTATTAATGGAAGAAAGAATTGGGATTTGTTTTACGGCACATCAACTCTTTTAGGGTAATTTTGTGTGGCACAATGTATTTATAATCATTTGATAAATTCTAAAAAGTTATTTAATTGAATGTTTGGTTTTACATATAATTGCTGGGAATTATTTGTTCTTGTTCAGGTCATTTAGTATTTGTAAAATATTATTGTATAATAAAAATATATAAAAGAGCATATACATATGTACTAATTGTCACTAGCCGGAGTTGCCTGGGAGTCATATTACTTACGTCTTTGGTTTCCTTTTCCTTTAACAACAGAGCTTCCTTTATCAAGGATCGTACAAACTGGAAAATAAAAATTTACCATTACAATATCAATCACACTTGGTATCTTTAATCCTGTAGGTTGAGTTTCCAGTGTTTTAGTGAAAACAAAACAAGATTAAACTAATGAATACTGTCCATTGAATATAAATATATGTGCTCTTGTATAAATAAATGAGCACTCTCGTTATTTCTTCTACTACATAAAATTACACGCACACATATGTTATGCTGCCTTTATATTTTTGTAGATTCTAATATTTGTGTGGTTAATATCATTAATCAAATGATTTACTAAGTCCATGGGGCTGTGAATAAATAAAGAATACAACAAAGTGAAAACTGACACTCTTACAAGATTTGAACCTGTGGCTCACCTGTACAAATGCACAAGAACAATTTTCAGTAAGTTTTTCATACACATAAAAATAATTCTAGAAACATATGTAGATAACAAAGAAGTTATATACATATAAATATATATGTAAGTGTGTGTGTGTGTGTGTGTGTGTGTGTGTGTGTGTTTTATCTTGCCGTTGACGTCATGCGTCGCACAAAGCCGAGCAAATGCTGAGTTATGTCTGGTTCATTAAATGCACAAGTACCAAGAAGTTATATATATATTCACAATAATTGACATAAAAAAAATGTCACACATGCACAGTATCTGCCCCATATTGCCCCCTCCCCAATCAATCCCGATATACAACATTTTAAATCAATTCATAGCAACTGTTTTTTTGCATTCGTACCATTCTTACCTTTTCAACATCAAAAATGAGAGAAAATTAAACTAAATCGAATACTGATGAAAGTTTACCTTTGCCAGATTAGCAGAAATTTCTATTTTGACATCAGAACGAATGTGAGTGAATCCAGCAAGAAAATCAGAATGAAGAGAATTTTGAAGAGATTTTTTGATTGTCATTTCATATTTGTTCTCACAACTTATTGAACTTTGGCTGCAAAAGAAAAATTATTAAAGTTGAACTTAATCGTTGTAAGAAAAGTGGAATTTTTATTCTTGGAAAATGATACAAATGATAACAGTTTATTTTAAAGGAAATATAGTTGGGAAATCATGAAACAATTTATTTTTGTTCATCAACTCATTTGTGATGTACTTGCATTAAAAAATTTAGTATTTATGTTAGAAGCTTTTCAGTTAAAAAAAATGAAAGATGCTTTTCCAGAATCGCCATCATATGAAAATAAAACAAAAATAAATCTGTATGAATGTACCCGAGATAGAAAGGAAATATTGTTCACAAAAAAAATCATGTAAATTGATCACAAAGTTTTATTTTTCATTAAAAAAATTAAATTCAGTGGCTAAACTACGAGCATCGATCCGAGTTTGAAGGAATAAAGGAGATAAGTCTAAATAATTCAAACTATTCTGGGAAGTAAATTTCAATTCATTTATGCACCAGTAAAATAAACACATCAGTATTAACATACTTTATATGCAGAGAGAATGTAGAAGGTACATCAGAAAATTCTTAAAAAAAAATGTGAAAAATCAAACTTACCTGTTTAATGATTTTCCTAAATTTGTATTCAAAGACTGAAAAAAAATTAAAATTATAAATTGGTGAATTTGTGTGTTTACTAAGAAAATAGAAAGAAATAAAAACAAAATGGAGAAAAAGGGGAAGAGCAAATGCAGTGTCGGGGGTAGGGGGTGCGAATAGAAACAGAATTGGATGTTCTTACCTCAGATTTTCCTGGGTATTGCGACATATTTGATAGGCCAGCTGCAAAAGAGAGAAACAAAAATAACAAGATGGATAAAAACATATACTTAATCCTCTTCTTCATAAAAATGAAATTATAGCAAAGGTAGCAGTTCACCCAAAACTGGAGGTAATTCACCAATAACTGGAGGTAATTCACCCATAACCAGAGTTAGATAACCTATAACTTGAGGTAATTAACCTATAACTGGAGGTAGTTCACATATAACCTCCTGTGCAACATTTTCATTTGCTACTAAGATCTAAAAGTGCATCTCACAATTGTATATAATGCCAAAAATTAAAGGGTTTTATGATGAAAAATTCCTGCAACAAATGAAAATGTACAAAGCTAAAAATATGCTAATCATCCAAATAGATAAATATTTCAACAGATTTGCTAAATTTTGATTCTTGTTTTTTAATTTACAATTACGTTATTCCGATTATTCTCACTATGTTCATCTTTGCTCCAAGCATAATTTTTATAATAACTCAATAGATGTCAAAACGTGTCATAAGAAAAACAAATCAATACTTACAAATGATCCACAATCCAGTGAGCAGCAGCAAAATAAAAATGGGTAGACGACGGGTAAGTCGACCAGAAGTAACACTGTCAACAAGATGAGAGACATGATTAGAAGTGGAAAGCAGACGTTTATATTATTTAACATTGATTTATATATACAGAGTGACTCCCCAAAAAACAAAAACTAAATGGAAGCCATCTAGAACATATGTTGTAGAACGGAGAAAAAAAGGCCAAAGACCCTAGTGTTTTGATGTGATGTTTTGAATATAATACACTAGTTATGACCAAAGTTTCATTTCATTCGGACAAAACAGTAAGAAACGACGCCTTATTAGAGTTGGGGCCCGTTTTTGGGGTGAGGACACCCTGTATATATATATATATATATATATATATATATATATATATATATATATATATATATATATATATATATATATACTATCTAGCATTACACCTAGCATTGCCCGGTTATAAAATATATTTTAATAAAATGATAGTTTTTAGACGCAAAATTGACAGAGTAGTTTGTTACAGATCATTCGACAGACAGACAAAATCACATTTATAATAAGTAGCAGGACCTGTGGAAATTCCACAACAGACTTTTTCATATATAATATATTGATGTTGGCATTTTGTGGATGTTCAGCATAAATGAAGCCGCCCTGGTATTATTGTAGCTTTTGTGTTAAAACTGCAAAAGTATTTATCTAAGCTAGCAGTGTGTGTGTGTGTGTGTGTGTGAGACTAACTTGTGTTCTTTCAGCTATAATCGAAACTAAAACCAAAACTTACTAAGAATTCTTCATAAAATTATTTATTACAAGTGATGGAAAGTTATAACATTTAAACAACAATTATTCCGAAGAAAAAAGTTGTAAGCGTGACAAAGGAAATAACACACACGCAATCATATTAATATATAGATGAATCTTAACCAAAAGCCACGAACGTTTTCGTTTTAACACACTGTACACTTGTTTTTAGCACACAAATACGATAATTTATCATGAAAATGGTAAAATTCAAACTGTGTATTACCTGTTTCGAACGAAAGAAAGTATTTATCCTTAGAGTTTAGAAAGGAAATAAAGAAACGGAAAAATGTTATGTCGATTTTTAAACATTTAATAAAACAAAACCTGTTTAGTGTTTATACTTACATTAAAGTTATGTTTGTGCAGAAACGTTTTGCACCTGCCATAAAGCCTTCTTTGGATATCGGGGTTGTCCTCACATTTCTGCAAGGTCTGTTTTCTGAAGTTGCAAATTTGTAGAAAAACAATTTTATATGTTGTTTTAATAAGTCAAATTAGATATTAAATTATTTTTTGTGATTTTATAAAACAGTATTTTGTAAAATAACTGCATAAGAAAGAAAGATTAAATGTTGTTTAAAGATTTTTTGATACATCTAAGAATATTTCGTATTTTTAATTGCCAATATTTTTCATTCTATGACCCTAAAGTATTTTGTTAGTGTCTAAATAGAAATACAATATAAATTGCTGACTTTTTCAAACACTTACCAATTATGTTAAATCTATCTGCATTGTCCATGAGATAATCACCAATTAATTCCAAGTTAGCTGCAGCATACGCCATCCTCTGAGCCATAAAGCTTTCTTTGGAGCAGGGGATGCTCCTTACATTTCTAAAAGTTCTGTTTTCTGAAGAGATTCAAAAATATAAACATTTCAGTTCAAAATAAATTTATTCTTTGTTTATAGAGTCTGAAATCTACAGGACTGGAAGAAATGTCAATCTAATACAATCTAATATCGCTTTTGTTAGAAATAAATTTTTGAATAATGCTGTGTAATACTGCCAAAACATAGAAAACAAGCTAATTTTTTTTAGAAATTATTAATCTTATAATCAAACTAATTAAAGAATTAAAGTTTTCGAATGAGTAATATCACTTTTGGTTAAGCATTTAAAATTGTGTCCAGAGCAGAATGCGGGAAAAAAAATTGTATAGACATTAAAATTGTTTCATGTTGTTTTTATTAAATATTAATAAAAAGGAAATCATTTTGAGTTAAAATCTATTTAGCATTACGCATGTAACTTGAGAAAAACATGCTTGAAATGTGTCACCATTATGGCGAATCGAATTAAATTCACTAGCAATTTTGTTTTGATTTTGCTTTAACGCTTATCCTCTAATAAACTACCATTTTTTATGTTAAGTTTTATTTTTATTTAATCAACACAAATTACTGAAGATTTTTATTATTATTTCAATTATCATTCCTAGTAGCAGTAGTAGTAGTAGTTATAGTAGTAATATTTGTAGTAGTGTTTATGTTTATTTAAGAAACACTTATTAAAAAAATCTATTGTTTTCATATAATGTTTTGTATTTGTTACTTGTTAACAGGAATCAACTCTTTGCAGCAAAGATTTACCTGAATAAACAATCCTTTGTCTTCGAGGTCTTAACCAATAGGAATGAGGCATTGTTTGGTCTTGATCCCTAAAAACTGAAAAATAAGGAGAAAGAAACTACATTATTAAAAGAAAAGCAAAATCTATATATATATATAAAGTTGATTTTTTTATCGATCTGACATTGATATTAAAAGCCTACTTTTTCTATTTAAAAAATTATTAAAACAAACTTCTTAATATACTCAGTCATCTATTTTTTAAGGTATGCAAACTTTATTTTCGACCTGAACACAAGAGAAACACATCAGCGTTTCTAGAAAAACAAGTAACAATCTTACAGTCAGACAACAGAAACCATTTCTTCAGAATGCTGTTATCATAGGATTCTGCTAAAGTGCCCTTCATATTTATTTTCATAAACAATCTTTAGAGCAGTGATTTTAATTGGAGGGGGGTAGTACAAGGTTGTAGTGATGAGGGAAATTTACAAAAAAATAAAAAATAGGATCAAGGGCCACAAAAAATACAGTGTGCATCACTTAATGTTACTAAATGGTAGTGATGGGACATTCCAATATTTTTTTCTGATACCATCACCGATTCTGATACAATTACCGATTCCGATTCTGTATTAATCTCTAAATATTTAACTATAGAGTTGCTATTTATCCTGATTACCATAAAAACACATGTTAAATATGCAGATATCTTCTCGGACATAAAATTACACTTGTGGGAATGATCTATAAATTTTAGTTTAAACAAAATAAAAACAAAATTAAAAGAATCGTTTTTGGAGTTGGAAAATAGGTACAAAATGTTTCAAACGAGATATCAATTCCGATACCCCAAAAAGTTCCAATTTTCTGATTCCTGGTTTCGATTCATCGTTCCAACACTACTAAATGGTTATGTTGGGTTTTCCCTCTGCTAGCGTTTGTGCTAAATGCTATTGTGTAACTATTACTTATTATTGTAAATATGGATGCATCTCGTGAGTCAAAAATTTTTGGAAGAGGGGAGGGGAATATCTTTCTGACACATAATAAATAGGTTCATGGGCTACAAACTCCAAGAAAATTCAACTGGACAATTCTGCCTTTTTGGTGTCGGAGGTAAAAACATGCAATCATGCAGGTTAACAAATTGCTGCAATCAATGAGGCGGACTTCATGCATATAAGACAACTTTAGTGAGCTCTATGCACAAACAAACTATGTATAAAAATATCAACTCTCGATAGGATCTTGTGGTCAACATGTTTGTGTTTTTTTACTATTTTTTACTCTTTTTTACATTTTGAATTTTTATAATTTGAAAATATAAAATGTTTTTATTTTAATAAACAATCAATAGTAAAATCTAAAAATAAAAACAAATAATATCTGTAAGTTGCGTAAATACAAGAAATATGCATAAGAATTTTAGTGAATTATTTATTTCAATAAAGTTTTGAACTTTATTTTAATTCATTACATTTTTTATTATTAAATATTTAAAAGAAATTATTAAGCGATTTTTGTTATAAATTATGATTATTCATATTTACTATTTTATCAGATAATTGAATGCTTGTGCAAGATAATAAAATATGAAAATGCATTTTAAATAAAATCACTATTATGTAATTACGTGTCATGTTGAAATTAGAAAAAATTCACCTCCAAAAATGTTTGTTATTCCAGATCCACCATTTTCTAATTTGATCACTAACATATCTAAAAAAAAAAATCGTATCTCCAAATCATTATTCTCATTTGAATTAAAAGACACAGAGTTAATCCATTCAAAGGTCACAAGCTAAAATTATACTTAAATTACACTAAAAAATCACTAAACAAAGATAAATACAACACTAATGACACGGAAATTGATATATTATAATAAATATTAATAAAAACAATAACAAGATAGAGTAGTACTCACCACCTTGGTGAGTGCCAGTGTTAGAGATGTACGCAAGGAGATAGGGAGAAAAGCAAGGCTACCACGCACAAACACACACACAGACACACACACACACACACACACACAACTAAAAAGGGCCAAGATTATACACAAATAAAAACTAAGATAGATGCAATCCTCTACGCTAGGTATGCCCAAACATGGAGTACTGTTACTACATCATGGCAGGAGCTTCTCAGCATGCCCTATCCAGCCTGATAGAGTTCAAAACTGTCTTTGAAACCTAGTAGGTGATGCCATTTTCTTTTCCTTGCAGCCTCTTTCACACAGAAGAGATGTTGCAAGCATGTCTCTGCCCTACTATTATTTTCATGGCAAGTGCTCGTCAGAACTCCAATCAATGGTCCCCTACAACCTTTATATACAATATCCCTTATATAGTGTTATAGCAGCAAAAACCCTCAAGAAGTATTTTCTTCTGCGAATTGATGCTAAGCGATTCAGCTACAACTGATCAATCTCTCTTCTTTCTGTCCCCTAGACGCAATAGCTTATCAACTCAAGAGGAAAAGTAGATAGAAATAGAGTGAGAGAGAAGTTCATAAGAACTCTCCCATTTTGTTTTCATGGCTGGGCAGCGCCAGATAATTATTTTTGTGTCAAATAAAATACACTTTAAATGCAGAAAAAAAGATCCTTACCTGTAGATCCTTATTTACTGTCTCTGTATGATCACAGGATGTGACACAAGGTCGTCAAGAAGATATTCAGCTTCAGAAAAAGGGTTACTTATCGATCTATATCTATCAATACGTCACTAAAACTTTGTTTGACGTTGCTGACTTGTTATCGTGCAAAATGAAGAATGAGTGGTAATTGTTAAAAGCTTTTCCTTTTTATAAAGAATGGTAGTTGCCAAAATTCTTTTATGACGTCATAGAAAGATTTTAAGAGATTTTAATATAAAGATGATGAAATAAAGGGTAAGGAAAAATCCTTTATGACGTCACAAAAGGATAACGTTCTCCATTTAGATAGACATGTAAGAAAATCTTTTATGACGTCACAAAACGATATTGTAATCTACTAAAACAGCTGATAGATACCCCATGACACAAAAGGTCAAAGGTCGTTTGAATTATTATATATGTGTGTATAATAATGTCAGCTCCTTTAAGTACTCGGTTCTTATTGTTGAGCACTCTAAAGTTGAAATGAAATTTGGTCACTTAAGCTTGCATGCACAGATGATGATGTTATAACCATTAGATCACTCTGAACGGTTATTTCAACATTTAAAAATAAATGTTTTCATTTCAATGATATTTCTTATGGTTGCAGTTGGGGTTAGTTCCTTGCTAATAGAGTCAGACATGTCTTCGTGGCTGGGTTCAAATCTCTTGCCTAGCAGTAACTATGTCACCCTGCACTAATGATTGCCAAAAGGTTGAAACACCCGTGTCTGTGGGTATTTTAAAATTATTGTAGTAATAATAATAATAATAATAATAATATATACTATAATTTTCTCTGGTTGAGCATATTGGGAGGTGATATACAAATTAACATTAGCGTATGAAGTGATGCTCTTTGTGTTTACAAATTGAGCTTAGGTATTTGGACAATGTCAAAACATTTTTAATTAACTGCCTGCATAGCAGCAGTCAAATAGTGCAATTGTTAGAAGTTTCGACTCTCATATGGGCGGTTGGGTTTCGATTCTAGCTCGAGGTAGTTGCTTGTCTAGCTGCGAAATAATGCTGTACGTGGATGACTAATATATATATATATATATATATATATATAAAGACAAATTAATTGCTAAAAACAATTTTATATTAGAGTTTTAGTAAGCAAATAAAATAAAAATATAGAATTGCTATAGAATTGTTAGTTAACATAAAAATCAAAACTTTTAAAATTACAATGTACGAAAAAGTGCAGTTTTCAAAGTTGAATTTTTATGCTATTTTTGCTAGTTATTTCCTCTGAATAAAAACATTTTTGAAAATCCATAGAATAAGAAAAATATTTCATAATGTTCTTGCTTTTCAAACTTTTAATAAATTAATAAAAAATGTATTTAAAAAATTTTTCATTTAATTATTCTTATATTAATGCTCTTATTGTTAATAGCGTTAAACAATAAATTTGTCGCCCTAAAGAAAATAACAATACAGATTTATTTTACAACTTTTTATTGAAACTTGTGTGCTGGCACCGAGTCCTGTTGCCACACCCAGAGTCTGCCAGTACACTTTGGTGTTGACTTTCACACCGATTTCGAAGATGTGTCGTGACATGATGCGGCCTTCACTTGAAACCACACCAAAGAGCATAACCATGGGCAAAAACTTCATTGAGCTTTGCCGGAAACTCCATTGAGCTTTAAAATTGAACCCTGCGGATTTGAATTTTAAGGGTGCTGGCAATAAAACTTTGATCGTTTAAGAACATGAGTTGTAGAGCGGTGCATCTCCGATCTTTCTCGTTTAACATTGTGTCACTCTCATATATGATACAAGGCTCCAATCGCTCTATAATAATATCATTCGTATAAATTAATCATATATTTATATATATGTAAAAGTAAACAGTAATTATTCTTTATGCCCATATACACTAGTGTTTCATGATTATGCAATCATCAGTGTAGGAGGGGAACAATTCCTGACGGTCATGCACTTCGAAACCAACCGCAAAACCACCTGTTGATTAATTTGCTAAGCCTTTAACCAATCAATTGCAATGGTAACGATGAAAATTAAGAACTTTATATGCCAAATTCGTGTGAATACATTATACAATCTAGAGTGTTCAAACGATTAGAAGTCGTGAACATTGCTTAAACACTAGTTGATTGCTTTTTAGTTTTATAGTGCAGACAGTTCCCATTCTTCGGTTTTATTAAATGGGCTTGATAATTATAATTTAACAATTCTTATTCTTTATACCTACAGAAACTAATGTTCCATGCTTATGCAATTATCAGTGTAAAAGAAGACACTTCCTTCCAGTCATGAGATTCGGTCATCTCTCTCTTTAGTCTGTTTATTATACAAACATTATTGCTACATATTTTCCCTCACAAAAATCCGGACATCTCTCTCTCTCTCTCTCTCTCTCTCTCTCTTTCTCTCTCTCTCTCTCTCTCTCTCTCTCTCTCTCTCTCTATATATATATATATATATATATATATATATATATATATATATATATATATATATATATAGTCTGTTTATTATACAAACAGTATTGTTTACATATGTGCTACATATTTTCCTCCTCAAAAAAATCTTTAAAAACAAAAAAAACAGTAACCACATAGAAGTATGAAAAATTTCCTCTGCAAAAAAATTTTAAAGGCAAGAAAAACAGTAACCACATAAAAGTATAATAAAATTTCCTCCTCCAAAATAATTTTTAAAACAAAAAAAACAGTAAAAACAAAAAAGTATAAAAAAATTTCCTCCACAAAAAAATTTTAAAAACAAAAAAAACAAACAGTAACCACATAAAAGTATAATAAAATTTCCTCAACAAAAAAATGAATAACAACATAAGTAAACTAGAAAAAAATATTTTTCTTACAATTCACTTAAAGAAAAATGTTTGACAATTTTCTTGAAAAAAAAATAAAAAGTAATTATGGTAGGTTGTTATCGTATTTTATTATATTGCTTTTTGTTTATTTCTCTAATAAATGTTGTTACGTTTCCTAGATTTTTTTTTAGATTTGATTGGCGGCGCTAGGCATATTTTTGGTAGTTCTTTTGTATTATTTCCAGGTTTGTGATGGCGGTTTTTCTTTTGGTTCTTGATTTTTTTTATGTTTTTATGTTTGGATTCTGGCAACTCATCAGATGTTGATTGGTGCACACAATAGTTGCTTGATGTTGTCTGGACAGCTAAAACTACAGTTTTCTATACATTACTTGTTTTATTTTTTATTATTTTAATTCAATTAGGTCGAAGAGATTAAGTGGCCTACTCTTAGGGCTTGCACTTGATTTCCCTATGAGTTAACTTTATATTGAAGAGCTCTCATTGTTTTACAATTTTTTATTATTTTGTTTTTACTGGAGGTGAGACATGCTACCGCATGCCAAGCATTCGCCTGCTATTTCAGACACTCCAACTGAGATATATTTTAAAGATTTTAACCATCCCTTTAAGTGTAATTGTTTCTATCTCTTTTGCACTTGGTTCACCGGGTATCTTTACAATATTTACACACTCCATTATATTGCATTGTATAATAGCCATCTCTCCACAGAATCTTATGAATACATTTGTGAATACTTGCCATGCTATTGGTTGGCTGATTCTGTACATATTCTCAGCCATTTTTTCTCTTATCTTAACATGTTCAATTGTTTTCCTCTATGTATGTATATATTTGTATTGTTCCTGCTCTTTCAGGATTTTGATGTTAGTATCTTGATCAAGCTCTATGTTTTCTGTTTGGATCTGCTTCCCGGCTCTGAAGAAGCATTTGTCACATTTATTCAGGTCAAACCTGTACGACCTGCAACGGTTCACTTAAGTCAGTATCTGAGCTGGCATACTGCTTGAGGTCATCTATAAAAAGCAAGTGGTTGATTCTTTTGTTTGAATCTTATTCGTGGACCTGGCTCAAGTTGTAGTCACCCAATCTTTTACTCAGTAGTTTACTTAGAGGATTTATCATCAGTGGAAGTCGTTTCAAATTTCTAGCTGCCCTCCTAACCTAACGGATCTATGGAGACCGAAACTTCTTTAAAACTTAAAAGTTTGTTGAAATTTACATTATGTATAAAATTCTTTGGGGAAAATAATGCAAATGGCCAGGAATCTATACTTTACTAAATATGTGCTGCCTACCTTTTAGTGATTCGTGAGGGAAAAAACCCTTAAAATTCAAAGACGTACATCCGATTTCAATGAAATTTAAACCATATATACAAGGGTCATTGTAAAAGTAGGGCCTCTTATGTTTTATCTCATAAATTAAAACGTTTGAAGAGCTATGAAAACCAGAATTGTACCATTAAAATGAGCTTTTTTTGTGCTTTTTTTTCTACATTATCATCACCATTCTCAATGCCCTTTTGCTAGCCTTTTATAATGTCTTGATGGTAAAAGTTCCGAACATGCTTGGTCACTTACATAACTGTCGCCACTCTTAAATCGACGAACCCATCTCCAACTGTTAACATCAACTGCATCGATTTCATAAAAGTTCAACAGGCGCTGTTGAATGTTGATCAGTTCAATTTTTTTGCATGGATAAATTTAATGATACATCATTGATTTTGACCCACGTTTATGACAGGGATTGTTTTGCTTAGAGTCTCACATTGTCAATATCTGCAACAGAGAGATGAAACTTTCAGGTCATGAATTGAAAAATAGGAGGAATTTTCTTTCTGCATATCCCTCGTTTAAGATATTAATTCAAAGAATTTTCCAACATTACATTTTTCCGACTATATTGAGAATCAAAATGGGAAGCAGTAAAACCAAAGGCAGTAAAATATTATGAAAATGGTGAAAATTGACATGGAATTCAATCCCAAACAATGTTAGGTCCTCCTGCTAGTTAATTAAAAAAATCGTGCTGCTTGAAAAAGCAGTTTCGGAATTTTTAATGTTTGAAAAATAAAATCTTCAATTTAAAAAAAAGTATTTTAATTCTCTTGATTTCCTCAACCGTTACTTCATTTTACTTTTTTTCTTATTTTTATACGGTCGAATTTTTTAAAGACAAGTATAATCACCCCAAATATAACAAGAATTACTAGTGAGTATAAGTAATCTATATATCTATGAAAGTGTAAATGTTTATTTGTCTGTCTGTCTGTCTGTCTGTCTGTCCGTGTACATTTCCATATCAAATAACTTTGTCAATTTTCGGTCTACAGACTCGAGATTTGACATAAGGGGTATTGAGATTTAGGAAAATCTTTTTAATCAGTTTTCGGCCAGAAATTTGTCTGTTAAAGGGTCAAAGCTCAACGATTTTACCTTTGAGAACTTTACCAAACTCCTCCGCCAATTTTGAGGCTTAATACTTGAAATTTTAGATGTAGGTTACTTGGACTCTACCAAACACCTCCGCTAATTGTGGATCTAAACACTTGAAATTTTACATGTAGATTACATGGACATGCGTCAAGCATTTTAATATAATTTGAGCCCAAAACAATAAATGCGAAGGGGTAAAATTTGGAGTCAAATTTTAAAAAAAATTTGACATCTGCGGTAATTACCAACTTTTCTCTATGGTAGTTAAGGAAGCCTATTATATAGAAAGGCATTACTGTACATATTCACACTTTTTAATATATACATATGCACATAAAGTTATGAACAGTACATAGGGCCTGAGCAAAGCCGGGCAGAAGTGAAAATGTGTGTGTGTGTGTGTGTGTGTGTGTACATTTCAACGATTAGACCTTTGAAAACTCTACCAAACTCCTCCACTAATTTTGGGTCTTGAACATGGATCACACTTCTTTATTTGATTTGAGCCCAAGAAATAATTGTTAAAGAATGAGAATTGGGGTCAAATTTTAAACAAATGTGATCTCTGCGATCACTACCAAATTACTTAGCCAATTTCTGGTCATTTGAAATTTCACATAAAGGGTATTCAGAGATAGGGAAAACTTTTTATTGGTGTGGGTTGAAAATTTGAGTTGCCAAAGGGTCAAACTTTAAAAGATGTGACATTTGCGGTGTCTAACAAACTATTCAGACAATTTTTGGTTTAAACATTTAAAATTTATGCATAACTGGTATTCAGACATGCGGCAATTTTGAGTCTACAGGCATAAAATTTTAAATGTAGGTAACTTGGACATTGGTAAAAATGGTCAAAATTGGTGTGCAATTATAAAACAATTGGCCCTTGCAGTCTCTACAAAATTACTCAGGCAATTTTTGGTCTCAATATTTGAAATCTTACATAAAGTGTATTCACATGTAGGGAAAGTTATGAACAGTGCATAGGGCCCGAGCAAGGCTGGGCTGAACAGTTAGTATGTCTATAAAATTGAAAATGTGTGTGTGTGTGTGTGTGTACATTTCCCTACCAAACAACTCTGTCAATTTTCGGTTTACAGTATCGACATTTGACATATGGTGTATTGAGATTTAGGAAAAATTGGGGTCAAAGTTAAAAAAAACTTACCTCTTACCCAATTTTGGGTTTAAACATTTAAAATTTTACATAAAGTTTATTCAAAGACAGTGCAAGTTTTTTAATCAGTTTCTTGCCAGAAATTTGGGTACCAAGGCGTCAAAGTTAAAAAAGGTTTACCATTTGCGGTCTATAGCAAAATATTCATCAAATTTGGGGTCTAAACATTTGAAATTTGAAAAAAGTGTATTCAGACTTGTGGCAAGCATTTTAATCAGTTTCGGAGCAAAAATGTGGCTGCCAAGAGATCAAAGTTGAAAAAGTTGACCTTAGCAGACTCTACCAAACTCCTCGGACAATTTTGGGTCTAAACACTTGAAATTTTACATGTAGGTTACCTGGACACGTTTAATTACATTTGAGCCCAAAACAATAAATGTTAAGGGGTCATAATTGGGGTCAAATTTTTTTACAAAATTGACCTCTGCAGTGTTCACCAAATTACTAAGCCAATTTTTAGTCTAAACATTTGAAATTTTACATAAAGTGTATTTAGACATAGGGTAAGCTTTTTAATCGGTTATTGGCCGAAAATTTGGCTGCCAACAGGTCAAAGCTGACTCTTCCGCAATTCTGGGTCTAAACACTTAAGCTAAACTGCTTATGTTAGAATAAAAGTATCCAAACTAACATGAGAAAAAATTATGAGAATTAATAAAGAAGACAAAAATTTTATAATTAAAAAAGTAAATGTTCAAATTTCAATAAAAATGATTCTCTGAGAAGCAATACATGAAAAATGTTTTTTTTTTTTTAAATGCTTAACAAGATCAGATTAAAACTTAAACCCTTTATTTGCATGTGGAAAATGGCAAGAGTACATGTTTTTTTTAAAACAGTAAGCCACGAAGAGAAATTAATAAAAATTGACGGGTCGTTCTAGAAAATCAATTATAAAAGTGATATTCTCCTAAAGGGTCATGGTTCGATCCTCAGTGTGGGCCACTGAAAAATACAATTGTGAATTACTTAAGACCTCTATATAGTCACGGCTGACAGAACAAAACCTGCTTCCCTGATAAATAAAGTGTTTCATTTGAAATTTTGTCCAAATTCTTCAGTTCGACAAAGACATTCACAAGTTTGACAAGATACACCTGAAGAAGGTCGGAGGTTACATTAACTGAAACGTTGTGAAAATCACACTCAAGATAAAACCAGTAGTCCAATGAATCGAAATAATATGATTAATAAAAATTATTTGAACAGAGTTTGAATAAATAATTTAGAGTTTACCCTGAATGTAAAGCATGATAAATTTTATTCTATTAATATGTAACTAGCGGGACCTGTGGACATTCCACAGGGGCCTACTACATATGTAATATATAGATGTTGGCATTCTGTAGATGTTCGCCGTAAATTGAGACGCTCTGATATTATTGTAGATGTTTCGTTAAAACTGCAAAAATATTTATCTAAGCTAGCAGAGACGCCCGGCGTAACCCAGTCGTAAAGTTTGTCTTACATATGATATTTTAATTCTTGCAAATTTTTTTATATATTATAGAGTTACATTTTATTGATTTTTATTTATTATAAAGTTGTGCTTTGAAAAATAAAAAATATATATCCATATAACTTGGGTGCATCAGCTTGAATGGAAACCAAAACTTATGAAGAATTCTTGATAAAATTATTTATGACAACAAATCAAAGTACATAACAATTAAACGACCCGGATGTAAACGTGACACAGAAAATGACACATACGCTATCGTATTAATATATAGATTACTTCTTTATTCCTTAAAAAAAACACTCCACTATTTTATATAAACTTATAAAGGTTTCTTGATAAAATTTATTATAAAAAATTGATTACTGGAGTGCCATCAGCTATAAACAAAAAAAAACCCACTCCATTATTCTATATATATTTGGGGGTAGATATCTCTGATAAAATGTTATACAGCACAAATCATACCAAAAAATATTTTAACTCACACTTCAATGATTCCAATCTATTTATGAAAGAGAGGTGTAATTTAATTTTTTGTTGTACCTGTAAGCATTGGTATCACAAGAAGTGCAATGGAATTATTGGTAGGTTGAGAGAGAAAAAACAATTTGCTTGCAAGAAGTATACAACCATGAAGACGGATGAGAAGTCAGATGTGGAGAAAATATATTTAGATGGTGAATGATATGATGGGAGTGTTATGTCAGCCTTCTTTTTACATAAGCATCACCACTTATCAAGGCCCAGAGGCCACTCGAGGATACCAGTTAACGATTGTACAATAGTCAATTGGACAATATAGTAATTGTTAGTAATGGAAATTCGGAACATTTGTAAACTTAAGTTGAACGGCTCATCAAGAACTTGTTTACATTGGACTTGAAGACAACCACATTGTAATCAGCTGAAAGCAGGCAAACAGAAGACAGTTCCACAGGCGTGCAGGTCTAAGAAAAAGCTTTCTTTATGGAATCTACATTTAGGTTTAGGCACAGATACAAAGTGGAGGGAATTATTGATAGTGTTTCAGCTAGACGAGTGTTTGTTGTGAAAGTTTGGCGATGGGGGACTATAAATTACAGCTCAAACGAGCACTTGCCATGAAAATAATGATAAAGCAGAGACAGACTTGCAACATCTCTTTTCTGAGAAAAAGCTTGCAGGAAAGGGAAAAGTGGATCGCCTACAAAGTCAATTTTGAACCCTTTCAAGGCAGGATAAGTCGTTTCTAGCAGCCCCTACCCAGATATGAGAACAGTATTCCATTCTTGGACGTACTTGACTTTTATATAGAAATAAAATTGCATCAGCAGTGAGATATCTATTGGATCGATAGAAGGATTCAACCATTTTTCTAGCAGCCTTGGCAAGGGATTTGATGTATATATTCCATTTCAGATCAGGAATAAAAGTTAAACTGAAAAGCTTGTAACAGGAGACTTAGACACAGAGCCTGTTCTTGGTCTTCAGGCTAGGCGCGGAAAAGAAAGTAATCAGTTCTGGTCAATGTTGGGGGAACCCTTCATATTGGGCAATTGCTTTTACGTCAATTAGTTTGGTCAATGTGGGGGGAAACCCTTCATATCAGACAATTGCTAATTTTGGAATCTGCCAGAGTACCCCCTTGGGGGAGCTGATTTTCCTTCCCCACATTAAAAAACGGCCTTGTGCCTAATTTGCTCAGTGGGGAAGCAAATAAATAAACAGGAGGCTTATTGGCCTGTACTGAGAGGGACATGACCGATCACCTGAATTCTGAAATACAGGGCATACTGATGAGATTTTCAGGGTGATGAGTAGCAATTCTCCTTAAGACAACGCTTAAACAGTTTTGTAAGCATGGGCGCTAGTTCTGGTCGAAGCTTTTTGAGCACTATAATTGGAATCTCGTCAAGGCCAGTTACTTTACTGGAATCAAGATTTTTGATTAGCTTGGCAACATCATGCACAGATATTTGTATGTCACATAGCGTGTTTTCTGATACAGAAGGAAATATTGAGGGTTGGTGGCCTTGGTCGCAAAGGGTAGAATTAGCTGCACAGTTCTTGGCAAAGAGTTTGGCTTTGTTTGATGCTGACGAGATTACCTCAGGTCCATTGATGACAGTTGAGATAGAGTACACGCTTCTGTTCAGGATTCTGTTTGCTATTTGCGAGCCAAACCACTGTCCAGCTACTTTGGACTTGACAGTCTGAGCACAGAACTCTCTATAACTTTTTCAGTCGTTACTGGCAGTCATGAAAGCGATTTTAATCTGAGTACATCTATTACGTTGGAAGCAATAGAAAAAGTGATTAATGTATATGTTATGTTATCGTTTTTTAGAGGGTACATATTATTTACGTGACGGCCTGTACATATATTATTAAATGTTTCTTGTAGTCGACAACACACATATTTTAAATGTTCATTTAGAGAGGAGACAGAGTGACAATAAGTACATGTTGAAGACATATATACGGAGAGAGTTGATATTCACAAGACATATACTTTGAGGAGAGGATAAAGTGGTATACATTGATACATACTGGAATGATTAAACACATTACCTTTTCTCGTTGGAATGATGAACACAGAAAGACGGCAGTTATAAAAAACATGATGATAGTTTATTCTTCGACCGGTCGGAAATGATTCTGTACTTCAGGGATTCAAAGCTGTTACATGGTCCCTTCTAAGCCTCCCGCTTCCAACAGGGTGCCCTGACTTTAACTGAGAATCGGTCTGATCCTCTCTGCTTCGCTGAGTCTCTGATCTCAATCTGATTCTCTTCTCCTCTAACTAATTTCGAACCCTTTCCTATATTGAGAAATCATTTCTGCCATGACGTCACAGTTATGTCTGGCAACGTGACCACAACTCATGTGTTTCAAACATGCGCGATTTGCATGTTTTGAAACCATTTCTGACGACCAGGAAATTTCCCATTCTCTTTGTTGTTTTACTAAGGAATTTAACTTACTTGTTAATTCTCTAACCGATATTTTTATTATGCATTTTTTCTAAGAATGTGAATAGATTTTCCAGCCAAATTTTATTTATAAAATATTTTAAAAGAATTAACAATTTAACTGGACATTCCATTTAAAACCTATTGTTCTTTAAAACTTATCTACAGGGTTCGATTCTCGTTTAATCTGATATCATTTTCATTAAACTAATTCTCTTTTCTTTTACTCACATGAAAAGGGGACAGCCGTTTTCATGTAACACAATGGCAGCATCAAATTCTGCAGAGAACTACGGCTGTCTATTAGGTTTTTGCTGGAATATTTTCGAGGGTATGAAATGGTCTATTCCATCAGGTGTGATACTATAGAGGACACAGCCTTTTTAAACATAGGATTAGTTCTTATGACCTCAGAGAAAGATTAAATAGGGAGATGTGTGCAGAAGAGTAGACTTTGGTTGTATGGCCACGTTGAAAAAAAGATGAGGATGATTAAGGGAATAGATGTACAACAGTTGAGGGAGCTGATTCAGCTTAAAAGGGAAAGCCAAGGAAGAATTAGGAGAAAGTGATAAAAAAGAACCTGAAGGAAGGAGGGATAATAAAGACTTGACCAGATATAGGTTACTTAGAAAGTTAATCTTAAAGCAATGCAATACATGTCACCATGTTAAAAGGACAATAAACTGATGATGATGATGATGATGATGATGATGATGATGATGATGATGATTGCATTTCCTTGTTTAACTTGCAACTTTTATTAAAACCATAAATGCATTTCCATAAATGCCGTGTTCTAAAGCAACTCTATAATACACCTGGATATCTTCGGCACTGGTAGACCAAGGAAGACGACCTGTGTGTGTAAAAAGTCACATAACTGCATGCAACCTGATTGATGTCAACTTGCAGCATCCTAAATGGCATAACCTGATGATTATAGTGATGATGTAGAAGCAGTAGCAACAAGTTGCTCAAGTATATCAAGGCTGTGATCAGCATAAACAGTATTTGAGCCGTACAGAGATTTTATTTATTCAATAAATTTGACCGTTCTGCAAGTTATAGTGATTAGTGCTTAAAGTAAGTATGTTTGTAGGAGGAGTAACCCAGATTTAACGGAAAGTAGGACAACATTCGCCATTACATCAGGCAGAATAAATCATTCAAAAGAATAAACAAATAAAGCAGAAGAGAAATCAGTTTTCAATGAAAATAAATTAAGGAGAAAAATATCCGTGTTTCAAAAGTAATTTGTAATTTGTGGGACAACATTTTATGACCTTCACCTTCACCGAGGTGTACGACTTATATGACCTTCACCTTCACCGAGGTGCGCAACTTGACACAAAAAAAAACAACTTCCTAATCAACTGCTAACGCACGCATCACTGTAACGTCCAATGACAACAACAACAACCTTCTCACTCGACCTGCCTTTTATACCACTCTCTTAATCCCTCCTCTTGCGCATGCGCCCGGAGATCTCTGACAACCTCGAGACTTCCGCTTATAAAAACCCAAGTTTTGTTGTCGCGCATGCCTACACAAGGCACAAACATGTGGGCGTTTGTTTTGTTGTTAAGTACTACACTCCCCCCTGATCTGATGATCACATAGTGCACTCCGGGGGTGACCTCTTAGTTCGCTGGCTTCTGCGAAGGGTGGTATTTACAATCTTGGATTCAGGTTCTGGTTCTGGTTCTGGTTCTGGTTCTGATCCTGCCTGATCAGACGAACTACAACTACCACTCTCTTGCTTGGTGACCTCACTTATCAGCAGCTCATCATCTGATGATTCATCGCTCTCTGTAGTTGTGGGATGTACTTCACTAGCTGGGCGAAGATCGCGCACATGGCATGGGGTTCCATCAACAAGGACCGAGTGCTGGCTGACCACTCCAGATATTCGTCCTCGCTTGAACTTGGTGGTGCACCGGTTTCCAGGGGGTCTTACCCAAGTTGGATCCCCTACCTTGTATTTGTCATGACTCTCCTCGTCGATTGGCTGGACAGTGTCAATGCTCTTTATCCTAACACGGTATGCGTGTATGGCATTTGCCGGTGCTGTTGTTAGTGTCTTCCCATCCTTTGGTGTGATGTTATACCAATATGTGGCCTCCGTAATGGTGCATTACTGTCTGGCAGCAATTCTCTTGATGCTGCGATGGCTCCTCTCAGCAATGCCATTACCTGATGGCACATGAGCACATCGCAGTCGGACACCCCACTCATTCAACAACTGCCGAACTTGGTGGCTACAAAAAGCAGCATCGTTGTCCGTCAATATCTCTTCCGGCACACCTCGCTCAGAAAAGATAGATGACAGTTGGCGGACAACATTCGCTGAGTCCTGCCTGGTCATTTGCCGCCACACCGCAAAACAAGTGGGTCCACAGTCAATAAGGGTTAGAAAGGGCTTACCACTGTAATGGGTAATATCCATCGCTACTCGTTGCCACACATGCTTAACCTCCAATCGCCCTTCTGCCATATCTCAGGTGCAGGATCGATAGACTGGCATGCCTCACAGTGCTTGATGATCTGCCTAACATCTGCCGTTGTCACTGCCGGGTCCACACGCCTCGCAAAATACAGAGTTCTTTTGTATACCTGGATGTCCACTCTGCACATGAATTCTTTGTATTTGGCATGAGCTAATCGCGCCAACTGCGCAAGATCGAGCAGCGAACTCCACGCCTGTCTTCACAGCTTCATACCATTTGTGAGGCACACGGGTTAGTTGGTCTGCATGATTACAGTGTGATGCCATGAGCGTTACACTCACCGACAGGTCATACTCTGATACCAGACTCTTCAGGGTGTTTAGCCTCTGCCGAATTAACATCTCACTGGCTGCCTTAGTGTGGACTCTCGTTCGTCCCAAAAGAGTGCTGGACACCCAGTGGTAGACGCAGAGAGGATCTGTGTACAAGTGCAACTTCTTTTACTGCCATTGCAGTGCCAGATTTAAACCCTTCACAACAGCATCCAGTTCTGCCAGGTTGATGTGTTGAGAATCATTAACGGGTCGCAGCCAGCACGCGTCTTCAATTACGTTTCCACTTGCTCCAATAACACTCCCAATGCCAAAGAACTAGCGTCAACCCACACATTCACAGTGTCCCCATCGACACACCATTCTCCATGGGCAGGGTCCTCCTTGTCAACTCTCTCTAGGGTTTCCGTCGTCATCAGAGTTAGAAGAGCATCATCAGATACATCATCCCAACCTGTAGTTACTAAACTTGCCCTGCATTGGATGACGCCCACAGCTGCTCGGAGCCAGCCACACACTGGTAAGTAACCAATAAGTTTCCCACACAAGGAAAAAATAGTCCGCCGTGTAATAACATCAGGGATGTTTGGAATTTCACTGCCACGCCTCCATCGTAAGGTACCGTCTTTCCTGCAGATGTCCAGTCCTAATACCTGTGCTCCATCCCTCAGATGTTTGGGATCCTTGCACTCCAACCCGAATTGAGCTAACTTTTCTCTGACGTGCGACGCAGATTATATATCTTCATTGACGTAAACATCGTCAATATAGGCCGATGTTGCGTCATCAGTTTCTTTTCCTGGGACAACACTGCATTTACAATGGTCTTTATGATTTGCGGTGCCACATTCAGCCCAAAGCCAAGTCGAGTAAGGCAGTATCTCTGACCCCGGAACCACACTGTCTGGAACGGCCACAATGTCTTATCCACTCGCACCTGCAAATAAGCCTTCTGCAAGTCTACTATAGACACATTGAAGCCCTTCTGGCGCCATTCAGCTTGCTGGCGCACATGTCAGCATCGGCAGTGTACGTCTCAATGTATCTATTGAGTTCACGATAGTCCAGCACTGGATGAACTTTTGATTTGTTATGCTCGACTACCGCCATTAAGGGAATCAGACCCTTGGGTGGTCCCAGCTTGTTGGGGTAGGGGATCAGCCATCCATCCTGGATCCATGCCTCAAAAGCTCCTTCTCATATTCATTACGGGCCTTGTCGGGTATCGAGTACTCTGCAATGCTATTCTTGAGTTCGGTTGGTGCCGTTCCTTCTGTCCACTTCCACAATGCAGTCCATGCTTTTGGTGATGGTCGTAGTCCACCTTAAAATCAGGCCGATCAATGTGAACTGTAGCACACACTGGGGTTTCCAAAAACCGCACAGTCCCATCTCTTCCGATAACAACTCCCCCCAGTGCCTTAATAGCATCATATCCCAACAGTACATCAAATCCCAGCAAATCCACTCGCATCACCAGCACATTAATGTCTGCGGCCACACCAGAGTCTGTGTGGACTTTGGCAGTTCCGGCTCCACAGCTAGCTTGCATATTGCCACCTTTGTGGTTACTTTGATGTTCTGTTTTGTCCAGTTTCGACACAACTTGGCACTCATGATATTGTGTGAGCACCCGGAGTCGAGAAGAGCTGAACAAGACACTTGGTCCACATACACATTTATTGTCGGTTGCGCCTCAATTAACTCTTGTCCGGGGCACAGGGCGGCGCTGACGTCCTGCCCCCTGATGCATTTCCCGCACAATTTTGGGATAAATGTCTATAACTACCACATTGGAAACAGAGCGGGCGCCCCCGCCCCTTGTTAGTACAGCTTCTTGCAAAATGGCCTCGCTGGCCGCAGCAGAAACATTTCCCATTGGTTGTGGCTCTCAAACTGGGACTCTTTTCAGCATTAGTCTTGGCTGCCTGCACCATCATTACAACCGGTTCCTTCAGGTCCTCCTCATCTCTGATAATGGCTCGAGCACATTCCAACAAATGTTCCATGGGCGTTACAGATACGCTGGTGGAAGCCCTCAGCAGTTGCTTAACATGGGTGGGAAGGCCAGCCACAAACGCATACGCCAGTGTCTGCTCTGACACTCCATTGCCAAATAGAACTGCAAGTTTCTTCAGCTCCGCGAAGAAGACGTCCACAGTTTCTCCTGGCATGAGGTTCCTAGAGGCAAATGTTTCGTAGGCCATGCAGGGCTCCATGGTAAATGCCTTGTATAAAGCATCTTTTATAGAGGTAACATCAGCCTTCTCCACTGCACTGTTGCTGATATACACTCAGGGCGCCTCCAGCCAATCTCAGGGGAATCACGGTATGCACCCCCTTTACTTCACAGAGGTTGCAGGTCAGCTCAACCCTTTCGACCCAATCGACAACAGAAGTAGATCTGTCGAATTCGGGATCAGTTTTAAATCAAATTTTGCCCCAGCCATAGTTGTTCAGAAAAAGAGACAAAACGAAATAGCCGAAATAGCTTATGACCTTCACCTTCACCGAGGTGCGCGACTTGACACAAAAAAAAAACAACTTCCTAATCAACTGCTAACGCACGCATCACTGTAACGTCCAATGACAACAACAACAACCTTCTCACTCAACCTGCCTTTTATACCACTCTCTTAATCCCTCCTCTTGCGCATGCGCTCGGAGATTCCTGACCACCTCGAGACTTCCGCTTTTAAAAACCCAAGTTTTGTTGTCGCGCATGCCTACACAAGGCACAAACACATGGGCGTTTGTTTTGTTGGTAATTACTACACATTTGCCGTTACACCAGGCGGAATAAATCATTCAAAAGAATAATCAAATAAAGCAGCAGAGAAATCAGTTTTCAATGGGAATAAATTAAGGAGAAAAATATCCGAGTTTCAAAAGTAATTTGTAAATTTTTTTGTTTTCATTTTTTTCTTTTCCAGTCGATCTTTTAAACGTTTGAACAAAAAAATAGAAAAAGACATACAAAACGTATATTTTCATATTTTAAATATGAAATCTAAATTTCATAAAAGACTAAAAAGAAAAACAACAACTTTTTATTAAAAGTAGAACAGTTTATTTGAACATTTATGAACAAATACATAAAGATGAAACATATTTACATTTCAGAATTTATAAAATAACAAGAAAGTATTTACAAATTGATCAGTGGATGCAAAACATTTTTTTTCTGTAGATTCAACAAGATTTAAACAGAAAATAAACGAATTGGAATCTACAGAGAATAAATCATTTTACCAATAAAAAATATTTACAATCTACCCGTAATTGGGTACAAAAATGTTTGATAGGAAAATAAACATGAAATAAAATATTTAATATTGTTTAGCCAAATGAATGGGAAAAGCAGGATTGAATATTATACAAAAATGAAATATTTCAATCCATTCTTTCCTAAGACATGGGCAGAACAAATTTACATTAAAGTCAGTTTACAGACACAGAAATGAAGAATTTAAACTTAAAATAAACACTACCCCTAACTCACCCAACAATAAAATAAAATAAAATGAAAGGTATAAAATTAATCAAATGATCTGTTTAGAAAAAAAAAGCTACAGACGTACAAAAATCATTGTAGATTTTTAAGGAGTGTAAAGAACTCCATGTACACGGAAACGATAAAGACAAGTATATTCTAAACTGCCGTGGTTGCTGGAAATCCGAAGTTCCACATATTGTGTTGGGTTTGCATTATTCACCTGAAATTAAATAATGAAAACTAATTTAGCATTTCACATGAGAACAATATTGAAATAAAAAGAAACTCTTTAGTGAAAATTGGTTAAAAACAAAGAAAAAAACACAGAAACATTACCTGTGTTATAAACTGCTGAATAGGTCTCCCATCATCTTTGTATGTATAGCTGCCTAAATAGACACCTTCATGATCATCTGGATCGGATAAGCTCTATAAGGAGAGGTGAAAAAAGATGGACCCAGTTTGAAAATCAAAAGATATTCAGTTAATACTTGCTTGTAAGAAACTTATTCATACATTTTTATTTTTGTGTAAATATTGTAATATTTTTTCTAAAGATTAAGGATGTAATATTTTTTTTTTATTTTAATGACAAAATAATGTTATAAAGTAACTTTCATTTTATTTTTAAGCACTTAACATAAATTAGTTACAAAATGAATATTTAATAATTTATAAAATATTCATTTTGGTGTGAAATTTTACAATTAAGAATAGGAATTAGTTTCAGTCAATTTTAAATCCTAATAAAATAACTTAACGGTTACATTTTAGTTTATTTCAAATGTAAGTTTATCGCTTTTATAGACATTTTTAAAAAATCATGAAAATCGAAGCATCTGTTGAACAGACTTTAAAAACATACTATAGGATTTTAATTTAAAACTGTATTTTCTTATATAGCCACATCTCTTTATGTATTAGTTTATTCAATTATTAATTTACTTGTCCGGCGTCCCGTGTCACACAAAAGATGATAATCGCCAAAATTAATTAAGGAGAAACAAATTACCTCCCTTTAAAGCCGCTTTTTATCAGTTAAAAATCATTAAAACAAATTCCTCTCCAAAAATTTTTAAACAACAAAAAAATGGAACTCGTTTTCCGGTTTTAAATTGATTATTTTATTTTAAAATTAAAAAAAAAAAAAAAAAAAAATCATGTTGGAAGGAGAATGTAATTTTTTTATCATCGATTTTTTTTTTAATTTAGATTCTAAATTATTAAAAACTTAAAAACAATTAACTACAATATGTTTTAAATTCGTCCTATGTGTTATATTTTAGTTTTTTAATTTAATTTTGTTTGTGATGTGTTTTTAAAATTCTTAAGTTTTATTTATTTGGTTTAAGCATCATAATCAGTTCTTTAAAAACAAATTCACACATTTCTAAGTTAAACATGAAGTAGAGAAGCGGCGCTTCAAGCGCATAACATTTTCATATTTTATTTTCTTGTCTGTGAGTAGAAAAGCAGATAATTTTAAGCAAACCAAGATATGTATTATTGATTCTCAAAATATTACATTTTTACCTATGTCGATAAATAAAAAATGAAACTCCATGTACATATACGGATATATTAAATATTAGAAAAACAATAAAACAGATGCACTTACATATACTGAGAAATCTTTTGGTGCACTCTTAATATGTCCAAAGGGAGATATGGATTTAGGAATATGTTCCATGCTGAAGGCAGTGATTTTAATTTCATGTGATAAGCGAATCACCAACGTTCCAGTACTGCCTTCGAAGGGCCAACATTCACCGACATGGACATCAGGCTAAATCAAGAAATAAAGAAAACATAAAATAAACACACATACAAGCTATTTTTCTTCTTTTTTTTTTACATAGGCATAACCACTTATCAAGGCCCAGAGACCACTCGAGGATAAGGGTTAAGAGTGTACAGTGATTAATTGGACGATTATTGTGAATATTTTGATCAATGTAAACTCTAAACTTTGGGTGAATTTTTTCAAACAGGGAAATCTTTGTGCCCAATTTTCTAAAGATGTACTTAAAGGTTATTACATGTTTATAAAATACAATAAAGAAAAATTAAGTTTTCATAAAAATAGTTTTTTTACCTGAATTACAGTCTTGAGGTCTAACATCGATAATTTGACGTTATAAATAAAATTTGATTAACAGCAAATCTATCCATAAGATCTGATTTCTGGGAAATCTGATTAAATAGACAACTACTTTGATTTTTAATGCGTTAAAGAAAAATTAAGTTTTCATAAAAGAAAGTTATTTTACCTGAATTACAGTTATGGGTGAATTGGTTTTATAATAGAGAGGAAGACCAAAGATACTGATGAGGGTAGGATACTTTGTGAAAGTCTCCGAACAACGATTAGTGATCACACTGCCACCTGAAATAATAAAGAAAAGGATTTTTTCCAAAAATACATTTAAAAAGCTTCTTTAAATATATGCAACCCATAATAAAATGTCAGCTTAAAGTGGATTATTATTTTAAATAAAAATTAACACTTGGAAAGATAAATTTGTGAGCATTGAAGAATGACAGTGCTTTGATTTTAAATTTGTTTGTCAATAATTAGTTTACTGACTATAATTACTGTATTTATGGTATTTTCTTTAGCTATAGTCGAATTATTTTATCACCCAACTTAATGACCGGTTCATAATTATCTATGGAGATAGGAAGATGGAAAACAAAAACGCACCTCCAGATTCCAAAGCAAAATCTGCCATTCCAGTTTTATCAGCATTGAACTTCATCAGAGCTTCGTCTAGCAAAGATCGTAGAAACTGGAAAATTAAAAATGAACATTGTGAAAGTTGTACGCATAATGAAGTTACATGTTTTACCGAATCGAGAGGGAGGGGTTAGTATAGTGTATGTTCATTTGTTATATATACTAGTCTAGCAAAACTGTGACAAAAAGGAAGAAATGAAGAAATACAATATTTCTTTAAGAATATGGATCAATATTTATAATTGACTTTCCAAACTAAAAATTAATTTGTTTTGTAAAAGATTAATTTTATTTTATAATTGATGATTTTTATCAATTGAATGTAAATGGGATGAAATTTGTCCATTTTTATTTCTGTATTAATGGAAGAAAGAATTGGGATTTGTTTTACGGCACATCAACTCTTTTAGGGTAATTTTGTGTGACATAATGTATTTATAATCATTTGATAAATTCTAAAAAGTTATTTAATTGAATGTTTGGTTTTACATATAATTGCTGGGAATTATTTGTTCTTGTTCAGGTCATTTAGTATTTGTAAAATATTATTGTATAATAAAAATATATAAATGAAAGAGCATAAACATATGTACTAATTGTCCCTAGCCGGAGTTGCCTGGGAGTCATATTACTTACGTCTTTGGTTTCCTTTTCCTTTAACAACAGAGCTTCCTTTATCAAGGATCGTACAAACTGGAAAATAAGAATTTACCATTACAATATCAATCAAACTTGGTATCTTTAATCCTGTAGGTTGAGTTTCCAGTGTTTTAGTGAAAACAAAACAAGATTAAACTAATGAATACTGTCCATTGAATATAAATATATGTGCTCTTGTATAAATAAATGAGCACTCTCGTTATTTCTTCTACTACATAAAATTACACGCACACATATGTTATGCTGCCTTTATATTTTTGTAGATTCTAATATTTGTGTGGTTTATATCATTAATCAAATGATTTACTAAGTCTATGGGGCTGTGAATAAATAAAGAATACAACAAAGTGAAAACTGACACTCTTACAAGATTTGAACCTGTGGCTCACCTGTACAAATGCACAAGAACAATTTTCAGTAAGTTTTTCATACACATAAAAATAATTCTAGAAGCATATGTAGATAACAAAGAAGTTATATATATATATACATATAAATATATATGTAAGTGTGTGTGTGTGTGTGTGTGTGTGTGTTTTATCTTGCCGTTGACGTCATGCGTCGCACAAAGCCGAGCAAATGCTGAGTTATGTCTGGTTCATTAAATGCACAAGTACCAAGAAGTTATATATATATATATGTGTGTGTGTGTGCGTGTGGATAAATTATATGTATTAAAATTTATTAAATCCTTAAATCCTAAATTATCTTAGAAAGAATTTAAATGAAATAATTGGTTGCAAATCCAATTTTACAAGTTTCAAATTCACATGAATTGACATAAAAAAATGTCACACATGCACAGTATCTGCCCTATATTGCCCCCCCCCCACATCAATCCCGATATACAACATTTTAAATCAATTCATAGCAACTGTTTTTTTGCATTCGTACCATTCTTAATTTTTCAACATATAAAAATAAGACAAAATTAAACTAAATCGAATACTGATGAAAGTTTACCTTTGCCAGATTAGCAGAAATTTCTATTTTGACATCAGAACGAATGTGAGTGAATCCAGCAAGAGAATCAGAATGAAGAGAATTTTGAAGAGATTTTTTGATTGTCATTTCATATTTGTTCTCACAACTTATTGAACTTTGGCTGCAAAAGAAAAATTATTAAAGTTGAACTTAATCGTTGTAAAAAAAAAAGTGGAATTTTTATTCTTGGAAAATGATACAAATGATAACATAGTTTATTTTAAAGGAAATATAGTTGGGAAATCATAAAACAATTTATTTTGGTTCATCAACTCATTTGTGATGTACTTGCATTAAAAAATTTAGTATTTATGTTAGAAGCTTTTCAGTTAAAAAAATGAAAGATGCTTTTCCAGAATCGCCATCATATGAAAATAAAACAAAAAATAAATCTGTATGAATGTACCCGAGATAGAAAGGAAATATTGTTCACAAAAAAAATCATGTAAATTGATCACAAAGTTTTATTTTTCATTAAAAAAATTAAATTCAGTGGCTAAACTACGAGCATCGATCCGAGTTTGAAGGAATAAAGGAGATAAGTCTAAATAATTCAAACTATTCTGGGAAGTAAATTTCAATTTATTTATGCACCAGTAAAATAAACACATCATTATTAAACATACTTTATATGCAGAGAGAATGTAGAAGGTACATCAGAAAATTCTTGAAAAAAAATGTGAAAAATCAAACTTACCTGTTTAATGATTTTCCTAAATTTGTATTCAAAGACTGAAAAAAAAATTAAAATTATAAATCGGTGAATTTGAGTATTTACTAAGATAATAGAAAGAAATAAAAAAAAATGGAAAAAGGGGAAGAGCAAATTCAATGTCGAGGGTAGGGGTGCGAATAGAAACAGAATTGGATGTTCTTACCTCAGATTTTCCTGGGTATTGCAACATATTTGATAGGCCAGCTGCAAAAGAGAGAAACAAAAATAACAAGATGGATAAAAACATATACTTAATCCTCTTCTTCATAAAAATGAAATTATACCAAAGGTAGCAGTTCACCAAAAACTGGAGGTAATTCACCAATAACTGGAGCTGATTCATCCATAACCAGAGTTAGATAACCTATAACTTGAGGTAATTAACCTATAACTGGAGGTAGTTCACCTATAACCTCCTGTGCAACATTTTCATTTGCTACTAAGATCTAAAAGTGCATCTCACAATTGTATATAATGTCAAAAATTAAAGGGTTTTATGATGAAAAATTCCTGCAACAAATGAAAAAGTACAAAGCTAAAAATATGCTAATCATCCAAATAGATAAATATTTCAACAGATTTGCTAAATTTTGATTCTTGTTTTTTAATTTACAATTACGTTATTCCGATTATTCTCACTTTGTTCATCTTTGCTCCAAGCATAATTTTTATAATAACTCAATAGATGTCAAAACGTGTCATAACAAAAAAAAAAAAGCAATACTTACAAATGATCCACAATCCAGTGAGCAGCAGCAAAATAAAAATGGGTAGACGACGGGTAAGTCGACCAGAAGTAACACTGTCAACAAGATGAGAGACATGATTAGAAGTGGAAAGCAGACGTTTATATTATTTAACATTGATTTATATATACAGAGTGACTCCCAACAAAACAAAAGCTAAATGGAAGCCATCTAGAACATATGTTGTAGAACGGAGAAAAAAAGGCCAAAGACCCTTGTGTTTTGATGTGATGTTTTGAATATAATAAACTAGTCATGACCAAAGTTTCATTTCATTTGGACAAAAGAGTAAGAAACGGGACCTAATTAGAGTTGAGGCCCGGTTTTTTTCGGGTAACCCCCTCTCTCTCTCTCTCTCTTTCTCTCTCTCTCTTTCTCTCTCTCTCTCTCTCTCTCTCTCTCTCTATATATATATATATATATATATATATATATATATATATTTTAATACAATGATAGTTTGTAGACCCAAAATTGATAGAGAAGTTTGTTACAGATCATTCCACAGACAGACAAAGTCACATTTATAATAAGTAGCAGGACCTGTGGAAATTCCACGGCAGACTTTTTCATATATAATATATTGATTTTAGTATTTTGTGGATGTTCAGCATAAATAAAGCCGCCCTGGTATTATTGTAGCTTTTGTGTTAAAACTGCAAAAGTATTTATCCTAGCTAGCAGTGTGTGTGTGTGTGTGTGTGTGTGTGTGTGTGAGTGAGAGAGAGAGAGAGAGAGAGAGAGAGAGAGAGAGAGAGAGAGAGAGAGAGAGAGAGAGAGAGAGAGACTAACTTGTGTTCTTTCAGCTATAATCGAAACCAAAACCAAAACTTATGAAAATTCTTCATAAAATTATTTATTACAAGTGATGGAAAGTTATAACATTTAAACGACAGTTATTCCGAAGAAAAAAGTTTTAAGTGTGACAAAGGAAATAACACACACGCAATCGTATTAATATATAGATGAATCTTAACCAAAAGCAGTGAACGTTTTAGTTTTAACACACTGTACACTTGTTTTTAGCACACAAACACGATAATTTATCATGAAAATGGTAAAATTCAAACTGTGTATTACCTGTTTCGAGCCAAAAAAGTATTTATCCTTAGAGTTTAGAAAGCAAATAAGAACCGGAAAAAATGTTATGTCGATTTTTAAAAATTTAATAAAACAAAATCTGTTTAGTGTTTATACTTACATTAAAGTTATGTTTGTGCAGAAACGTTTTGCACCTGCCATAAAGCCTTCTTTGGATATGGGGGTTGTCCTCACATTTCTGCAAGGTCTGTTTTCTGAAGAAATTTAAAAATATAAACATTTCAACTAATGAGTTGTTAGCAGGACATTGAAACAAAAGTTGTAAATTTCTAGAAAAATAATTTTATATGTTGTTTTAATAAGTCAAATTAGATATTAAATGATTTTTGTGATTTTATAAAACAGTATTTTGTAAAATAACTGCATAAGAAAGAAAAATTAAATGTTGTTTAAAGATTTTTTGATACATCTAAGAATATTTCGTATTTTTAATTGCCAATATTTTTCATTCTATGACCCTAAAGTATTTTGTTAGTGTCTAAATAGAAATACAATATAAATTGCTGACTTTTTCAAACACTTACCAATTATGTTAAATCTATCTGCATTGTCCATGAGATAATCACCAATTAATTCCAAGTTAGCTGCAGCATACGCCATCCTCTGAGCCATAAAGCTTTCTTTGGAGCAGGGGATGCTCCTTACATTTCTAAAAGTTCTGTTTTCTGAAGAGATTCAAAAATATAAACATTTCAGTTCAAAATAAATTTATTCTTTGTTTATAGAGTCTGAAATCTACAGGACTGGAAGAAATGTCAATCTAATACAATCTAATATCGCTTTTGTTAGAAATAAATTTTTGAATAATGCTGTGTAATACTGCCAAAACATAGAAAAACAAGCTGATTTTTTTTTAGAAATTATTAATCTTATAATCAAACTAATTAAAGAATTAAAGTTTTCGAATGAGTAATATCACTTTTGGTTAAGCATTTAAAATTGTGTCCAGAGCAGAATGCGGGAAAAAAAATTGTATAGACATTAAAATTGTTTCATGTTGTTTTTATTAAATATTAATAAAAAGGAAATCATTTTGAGTTAAAATCTATTTAGCATTACGCATGTAACTTGAGAAAAACATGCTTGAAATGTGTCACCATTATGGCGAATCGAATTAAATTCACTAGCAATTTTGTTTTGATTTTGCTTTAACGCTTATCCTCTAATAAACTACCATTTTTTATGTTAAGTTTTATTTTTATTTAATCAACACAAATTACTGAAGATTTTTATTATTATTTCAATTATCATTCCTAGTAGCAGTAGTAGTAGTAGTTATAGTAGTAATATTTGTAGTAGTGTTTATGTTTATTTAAGAAACACTTATTAAAAAAATCTATTGTTTTCATATAATGTTTTGTATTTGTTACTTGTTAACAGGAATCAACTCTTTGCAGCAAAGATTTACCTGAATAAACAATCCTTTGTCTTCGAGGTCTTAACCAATAGGAATGAGGCATTGTTTGGTCTTGATCCCTAAAAACTGAAAAATAAGGAGAAAGAAACTACATTATTAAAAGAAAAGCAAAATCTATATATATATATAAAGTTGATTTTTTTATCGATCTAACATTGATATTAAAAGCCTACTTTTTCTATTTAAAAAATTATTAAAACAAACTTCTTAATATACTCAGTCATCTATTTTTTAAGGTATGCAAACTTTATTTTCGACCTGAACACACGAGAAACACATCAGCGTTTCTAGAAAAACAAGTAACAATCTTACAGTCAGACAACAGAAACCATTTCTTCAGAATGCTGTTATCATAGGATTCTGCTAAAGTGTCCTTCATATTTATCTTCATAAACAATCTTTAGAGCAGTGATTTTAATTGGAGGGGGGTAGTACAAGGCTTTTGGTTGTAGTGATGAGGGAAATTTACAAAAAAATAAAAAATAGGATCAAGGGCCACAAAAAATACAGTGTGCATCACTTAATGTTACTAAATGGTAGTGATGGGACATTCCAATATTTTTTTCTGATACCATCACCGATTCTGATACAATTACCGATTCCGATTCTGTATGAATCTCTAAATATTTAACTATAGAGTTGCTATTTATCCTGATTACCATAAAAACACATGTTAAATATGCAGATATCTTCTCGGACATAAAATTACACTTGTGGGAATGATCTATAAATTTTAGTTTAAACAAAATAAAAACAAAATTAAAAGAATCGTTTTTGGAGTTGGAAAATAGGTACAAAATGTTTCAAACGAGATATCAATTCCGATACCCCAAAAAGTTCCAATTTTCTGATTCCTGGTTTCGATTCATCGTTCCAACACTACTAAATGGTTATGTTGGGTTTTCCCTCTGCTAGCGTTTGTGCTAAATGCTATTGTGTAACTATTACTTATTATTGTAAATATGGGTGCATCTCGTGAGTCAAAAATTTTTGGAAGAGGGGAGGGGAATATCTTTCTGACACATAATGAATAGGTTCATGGGCTACAAACTCCAAGAAAATTCAACTGGACAATTCTGCTTTTTTGGTGTCGGAGGTAAAAACATGCAATCATGCACGTTAACAAATTGCTGCAATCAATGAGGCGGACTTCATGCATATAAGACAACTTTAGTGAGCTCTATGCACAAACAAACTATGTATAAAAATATCAACTCTCGATAGGATCTTGTGGTCAACATGTTTGTGTTTTTTTACTATTTTTTACTCTTTTTTACATTTTGGATTTTTATAATTTGAAAATATAAAATGTTTTTATTTTAATAAACAATCAATAGTAAAATCTAAAAATAAAAACAAATAATATCTGTAAGTTGCGTAAATACAAGAAATATGCATAAGAATTTTAGTGAATTATTTATTTCAATAAAGTTTTGAACTTTATTTTAATTCATTACATTTTTTATTATTAAATATTTAAAAGAAATTATTAAGCGATTTTTGTTATAAATTATGATTATTCATATTTACTATTTTATCAGATAATTGAATGCTTGTGCAAGATAATAAAATATGAAAATGCATTTTAAATGAAATCACTATTATGTAATTACGTGTCATGTTGAAATTAGAAAAAAATTCACCTCCAAAAATGTTTGTTATTCCAGATCCACCATTTTCTAATTTGATCACTAACATATCTAAAAAAAATCGTATCTCCAAATAATTATTCTCATTTGAATTAAAAGACACAGAGTTAATCCATTCAAAGGTCACAAGCTAAAATTATACTTAAATTACACTAAAAAATCACTAAACAAAGATAAATACAACACTAATGACACGGAAATTGATATATAATAATAAATATTAATAAAAACAATAACAAGATAGAATAGTACTCACCACCTTGGTGAGTGCCAGTGTTAGAGATGTACGCAAGGAGATAGGGAGAAAAGCAAGGCTACCACGCACAAACACACACACACACACACACACACACACACACACACACACACACACACACACACACACACACACACACAATATGGCAACTAAAAAGGGCCAAGATTATACACAAATAAAAACTAAGATAGATGCAATCCTCTACGCTAGGTATGCCCAAACATGGAGTACTGTTACTACATCTGGGCAGGAGCTTCTCAGCGTGCCCTATCCAGCCTGATAGAGTTCAAAACTGTCTTTGAAACCTAGTAGGTGATGCCATTTTCTTTTCCTTGCAGCCTCTTTCACACAGAAGAGATGTTGCAAGCATGTCTCTGCCCTACTATTATTTTCATGCCAAGTGCTCGTCTGAACTTCAATCAATGGTCCCCTACAACCTTTATATACAATATCCCTTATATAGTGTTATAGCAGCAAAAACCCTCAAGAAGTATTTTCTTCTGCGAATTGATGCTAAACGATTCAGCTAAAACTGATCAATCTCTCTTCTTTCTGTCCCCTAGACGCAATAGCTTATCAATTCAAGAGGAAAAGTAGATAGAAATAGAGTGAGAGAGAAGTTCATAAGAACTCTCTCATTTTGTTTTTATGGCTGAGCAACGCCAGATAATCATGTTTGTGTCAAATAAATACACTTTAAATGCAGAAAAAAAATCCTCACCTGTAGATCCTTATTTATTGTCTCTGTATGATCACAGGATGTGACACAAGGTTGTCAAGAAGAAATTCAGCTTCAGGAAAAGGGTTACTTATCGATCTATATCTATCAATATGTCACTAAAACTTTGTTTGACGTTGCTGACTTGTTATCGTGCAAAATGAAGAATGAGTGGTAATTGTTAAAAGCTTTTCCTTTTTATAAAGAATGGTAGTTGCCAAAATTCTTTTATGACGTCACAGAAAGATACATTTTCTATTGAAATAGAGGGTAAGAAAAAATCTTTTATGATGTCACAAAAGGATAATGTTCTCCATTGAGATATGTCAAAAAATCTTTTATGACGTCACAAAACGATATTGTAATCTACTAAAACAGCTGATAGATACCCCATGACACAAAAGGTCAAAGGTCGTTTGTTTGAATTATTATGTGTGTATAATAATGTCAGTCCCTTTAATAACTCGGTTCTTATTGTTGAGCACTCTAAAGTTGAAATGAAATTTGGTCACTTAAGCTTGCATGCACAGATCATGATGTTATAATCATTAGATCACTCTGAACGGTTATTACGACATTTAAAAATAAATGTTTTATTTCAATGATATTTCTTGCGGTTGAGGTTGGCTGTGGGGTTAGTTCCTTGCTAATAGAGTCAGACATGTATTGGGACAATGTCAAAACATTTTTAATTAACTGCCCGCATAGTAGCCACCGAATAGCGCAATTGTTAGAAGTTTCGACTGTCATATGGGCGGTTGGGTTTCAATTCTAGCTCGAGGTAGTTGCTTGTCTAGCTGCGAAACAGTGCTGTATGTGGATATATATATATATATATATATATATATATATATATATATATAGTCTGTTTATTATACAAGCATTATTGCTACATATTTTCCCCCACAAAAATCCGGACATCTCCCTTTCTCTCTCACTCTCACTCTCTCTCTCTCTTTCTCTCTCTCTAGTCTGTTTATTATACAAACATTATTGTTTACATATGTGCTACATATTTTTCTCCCAAAAAAACTTTTAAAATCAAGAAAAACAGTAATCGCATAAAAGTATAATCAAATTTCCTCCATAAAAATTTTGAAAACAAAAAAACAGTAAAAACATAAAAGTATAAAAAATTTCCTACACAAAAAAATAAAAATAAAAAAAACAGTAAAAACATAAAAGTATAATAAAATTCCCTCAACAAAAAAATGAATAACAACATAAGTAAACTAGAAAAAAATATTTTTCTTACAATTCACTTAAAGAAAAATGTTTGACAATTTTCTTGAAAAAAAAATAAAAAGTTATTATCGTAGGTTGTTTTCGTATTTTATCATATTTTATCACATTGCTTTTTATTTATTTCTCTAATAAATGTTGTTACGTTTCCTAGATTTTTTTTTAGATTTGAATGGCGGCGCTAGGAATATTTTTGGTAGCTCTTTTGGGTTATTTCCAGGTTTCTGTTGGCGGTTTTTCTTTTGGTTCTTGATTTTGTTATGTTGAATCCAAACTTTAGAGGTTTGGATTCTGGCAACTCATCAAATGTTGGTTGGTGCTCACAATAGTTGCTTGATGTTGTCTGGACAGATAAAACTACCGTGTTCTATACATTACTTGTTTTATTTTTTATTATTTTAATTCAATTAGGTTGAAGAGATGAAGTGGCCTCCTCCTTAGGGATTGCACTTGATTTCCCTATGAGTTAACTTTATATTTAAGAGCTCTCATTGTTTTACAATTTTTTATTGTTTTGTTTTTACTGGAGGTGAGACATGCTACCGCATGCCAAGCATTTGCCTGCTATTTCAGACACTCAAACTGAGATATATTTTTAAGATTTTAACCATCCCTTTAAGTGCAATTGTTTCTATCTCTTTTGCACTTAGTTAACCGGGTATCTTCACAATATTTACACACTCCTTTATACTGCATTGTATAATAGCCATCTCTCCGCAGAATCTTATGAATACATTTGTGAATACTTGCCATGATATTGGTTGGCCGATTCTGTACATATTCTCAGCCAATTTTTTCTCTTATCTTAACATGTTCAATTGTTTTCCTCTATGTATGTATATATTTGTATTGTTCCTGCTCTTTTAGGTTTCTGATGTTAGTATCTTGATCAAGCTCTATGTTTTCTGTTTGGATCTGCTTCCCGGCCCTGAAGAAGCATTTGTCACATTTATTCAGGTCAAACATGTACGACCTGCAACGGTCCACTTAAGTCAGTATCTGAGCTGGCATACTGCTTGAGGTCATCTATAAAAAGCAAGTGGTTGATTCTTTCATTTGAGTCTTATTCGTGGAACTGACTCAAGTTGTAGTCACCCAATCTTTTATTCAGTAGTTTACTTAGCGGATTTATCATCAGTGGAAGTCGTTTCACATTTCTAGCTGCCCTCCTAACCTAACGGATCTTTGGAGACCGAAACTTCTTTAAAATTTAAAAGTTTGTTGAGATTTACATTATGTATAAAATTCTTTGAGGAAAATAATGCAAATGGCTACCAATCTATACTTTACTAAATATGTGCTGCCTACCTTTTAGTGATTCGTGAGAGGAAAAAACCCCTTAAAATTCAAAGACGTACATCCGATTTCAATGAAATTTAAACCATATATACAAGGGTCATTGTACAAGTAAGGCCTCTTATGTTTTATCTCATAAATTAAAACGTTTGAGGAGCTATGAAAACCAGAATTGTACCATTAAAATGAGCTTTTTTTGTGCTTTTTTTTCTACATTATCATCACCATTCCAATGCACTTTGCTAGCCTTTTATAATGTCTTGATGGTAAAAGTTCCAAGCATGCTTTGTCACTAACATAACTGTCGCCACTCTGAAATCGACGAACCCATCTCCAACTGTTGACATCAACTGCATCGACTTCATAAAAGTTCAACAGGCGCTGTTGAATGTTGATCAGTTCAATTTTTCTGCATGGATAAATTTAATGACACATCTTTGATTTTGACTCAGGTCTATGACAGGATTTTTTTTGCTTAGAGTCTCACATTATCAATATCTGCAACAGAGAGATGAAATTTTCAGGTCATGAATTGAAAAATAGGAGGAATTTTCTTTCTGCATATCACTCGTTTAAGATATTAATTCAAAGAATTTTCCAACATTACATTTTTCCAACTATATTGAGAATCAAAATGGGAAGCAGTAAAACCAAAGGCAGTAAAATATTATGAAAATGGTGAAAAATGACATGGAAGTAATCCTCATTCAATCCCGAACAATGTCAGTTAATTAAAAAATCGTGCTTCTTGATAAAGCAGTTTCGGAATTTTTAATGTTTGAAGAATAAAATCTTTAATTTAAAAAAAAATATTTTAATTCTCTTTATTTCCTCAACCGTTACTTCATTTTACTTTTTTTTTTATTTTTATAAGGTCGGATTTTTTTTAAAGACAAGTATAATCACCCCAATATAACAAGAATTAGCAGTGAGTATAAGTAATCTATATATCTATGAAAGTGTAAATGTTTATTTGTCTGTCTGTCTGTCTGTCTGTCTGTTTGTCTGTCTGTCTGTGTACATTTCCCTACCAAATAACTGTCAATTTTTGGTCTACACACTCGAGATTTGACATAAGGGGTGTTGAGATTTAGGAAAATCTTTTTAATCAGTTTTCGGCCAGAAATTTGTCTATTAAAGGGTCAAAGTTGAACGATTTGACCTTTCAGAACTCTACCAAAATCCTCCGCCAATTTTGAGGCTTAGTACTTGAAATTTTAGATGTAGGTTACTTGGACTCTAACAAACACCTCCGCTAATTTTGGATCTAAACACTTGAAATTTTACATGTAGATTACTTGGATAAGTGTCAAACATTTTAATTGAATTTGAGCCCAAAACAATAAATGTGAAGGGGTCAAAATTGAGGTCAAATTTAAAAAAGAATTTGACGTCTGCGATCATTTTCTATATGGTAGTTAAGGAAGCATATTATATAGAAAGGCATTACTGTACATATTCACACTTTTTAATATATACATATGCACATAAAGTTATGAACAGTACGTAGGGCCTGAGCAAAGCCGGGCAGAACTGCTAGTATATCTATAGAAGTGAAAATGTGTGTGTGTGTCTGTCTATGTGTGTGTAAATTTCCCTACCAAATGACACTGTCAATTTTCGGTCTAGAGACTCGAGATTTGACATATGGGGCATTGAGATTTGGGAAAATACTCTTAATCAGTTTTCGGCCACAAATTTGGCTGTCAAGAAGTCAAAGTTCAATGATTTGATCTTTGGAAACTCTAACAAACACCTTCGTCAATTTTGGGTCTCACCACTTGAAATTTTAAATGTAGGTTACTTGGACATGGATCAAATTTTACAATTTGATTTGAGCCCAAAAAATAAAATTTTAAAGGTTACAAAATTTGGGTTAAAGTTTAAACAAATTTGACCTCTGCGGTCTCTACCAAATGACTCAGCCAATTTCTAGTCTAAACATTTGAAATTTTACACAGAGGGTATTTAGAGATAGAGCAAGATTTTAATCGGTTTGAGTCGAAAATTTGAGCTGACAAGGGGTCAAAGTTCAAAGGATTTGATCTTTGCAGTGTCTAGAAAACTATTCAGACAATTTTGAGTCTGAACATTTAAAATTTATACATAATGGGTATTCAGACCTGCGGCAAGTATTTTAATCTGTTTTGGGACGAAAATTTGGCTACCAAAAGGTCAAAGTTGAAAGAGTTGATCTTTGAAGATTCTATCAAATTTCTCTGCTAATTTTGAGTCTAAAGACATAAAATTTTAGATGTAAGTAACTTGTACATGGGTAAAACTTTGTATTTCGATTTGAGACCAACATAATTAATCTTAAGGAGTCAAAATTGGGATCACAATTAAAAAAAATTCACCTCTGCAGTCTCTACAAAATTACTAAGACAAAGTTTGGTCTAAACATTTGAAACCTACATAAAGTGTATTCACATGTAGGGCAAATTATGAACAGTACATAAGGCCTGAGCAAGATTTGACATAAGGAGTAGTGAGATTTGGGAAAATCTTCGTAATCGGTTTTTGGCCACAAATTTGGCTGTCAAGGATCACAGTTCAACGATTAGACCTTTGAAAACTCTACCAAACTCCTCCACTAATTTTGGGTCTTGGACATGGATCACACTTCTTTATTTGATTTGAGCCCAAGAAATAATTGTTAAAGAGTGAGAATTGGGGTCAAATTTTAAACAAATGTGATCTCTGCGATCACTACCAAATTACTCAGCCAATTTCTGGTCGTTTGAAATTTCACATAAAGGGTATTCAGAGATAGGGAAAACTTTTTATTGGTGTGGGTCAAAAATTTGAGCTGCCAAAGGGTCAAACTTTAAAAGATGTGACATTTGCGGGGTCTAACAAACTATTCAGACAATTTTTGGTCTAAACATTTAAAATTTATACATAACTGGTATTCAGACATGCGGCAATTTTGAGTCTAAAGACATAAAATTTTAGATATAGGTAACTTGGACATGGGTAAAACTTTGTATTTCGATTTGAGGCCAAAATAATAAGTCTAAAGGGGTCAAAATTGGGGTGCAATTATAAAACAATTAACCTCTGCAGTCTCTACGAAATTACTGGAGCAATTTTTGGTCTCAATATTTGAAATCTTACATAAAGTGTATTCACATGTAGGGAAAGTTATGAACAGTACATAGGGCCCGAGCAAGGCTGGGCTGAACAGTTAGTATGTCTATAAAATTGAAAATGTCTGTGTGTGTGCGTGTGTACATTTCCCTACCAAACAACTCCGTCAATTTTCGGTTTACAGACTCGAGATTTGAAATATGAGGTATTGAGATTTAGGAACAATTGGAGTCAAAGTTAAAAAAAACTTACCTCTTACCCAATTTTGGGTTTAAACATGTAAAATTTTACATAAAGTTTATTTAACACACAGTGCAAGTTTTTTAATCAGTTTCTTGCCAGAAATTTGGGTACCAAGGCGTCAAAGTTAAAAAAGGTTTACCATTTGCGGTCTATAGCAAAATATTCATCAAATTTGGGGTCTAAACATTTGAAATTTTACAAAAGTGTATTCAGACCTGCGGCAAGCATTTTAATCAGTTCTTGGGCAAAAATTTGGCTGCCAAAAGATCAAAGTTAAAAAGTTGACCATAACAGACTCTACCAAACTCCTCGGTCAATTTTGGGTCTAAACATTTGAAATTTTACATGTAGGTTACCTGGACACTTTTAATTACATTTGATCCCAAAACAATAAACGTTAAGGGGTCATAATTGGAGTCAAATTTATTTAAAAAAATTGACCTCTGCAGTCTTCACCAAATTACTAAGCCAATTTTTAGTCTAAACATTTGAAATTTTACATAAAGTGTATTCAGACATAGGGTAAGCTTTTTAATCGGTTATTGGCCGAAAATTTGGCTGATAAGAGGTCAAAAGTCCAAAGATTTTATCTTTGCAGTCTCTAGCAAACTATTCAGGCAATTTTGTATCTAAACATTAAAAAATTTACATAAATGTTATTCAAACACACAGCAAGCTTTTTAATCAGTTTTTGGGCGAAAATTTAGCTGCCAAGAGGTCAAAGCTGACTCTTCCAAACTCCTCCCCCAATTCTGGGTCTAAACACTTAAGCTAAACTGCTTATGTTAGAATAAAAGTATCCAAACTAACATGAGAAAAAATTATGAGAATTAATAAAGAAGACAAAAATTTTATAATTAAAAAAGTAAATGTTCAAATTTCAATAAAAATGATTCTCTGAGAAGCAATACATGAAAAATGTTTTTTTTTTTTTTAAATGCTTAACAAGATAAGATTAAAACTTAAACCCTTTATTTGCATGTGGAAAATGGAAAGAGTGCATGATTTTTTAAAAGCAGTAAGCCACGAAGAGAAATTAATAAAAATTGACGTTTCTGAAGTTATTGGTTATTCGTATTATTTGAGTTTATCAGAATACTGTTCTCAACGTTTCAGTTAATGTAACGACCGACTTCTTCAGGTGTATCTTGTCGAACTTAGAAAATGTTTCTATGAACTCGGAAATTTGGACATTTCTGTTGATGTAACCAAGTATTTTAACCACTGCACCACGGGTCGTTCTAGAAAATAAATTATAAAAGTGATATTCTCCTGAAGATTTACGTTTCAATCCTCAATGTGGGCGACTGAAAAATACAATTGTGAATTACTTAGGACCTCTATATAGTCACGGCTGACGGAACAGAACCTGCTTCCCTGATAAATAAAGTGTTTCATTTGAAATTCTGTCTAAATTCTTCAGTTCGACAAAGACATTCACAAGTTTGACAAGATACACCTGAAGAAGGTCGGAGATTACATTAACTGAAACGTTGTGAAAATTACACTCAAGATAAAATCAGTAGTCCAATGAATCGAAATAATATGATTAATAAAAATTGTTTGAACAGAGTTTGAATAAATAATTTAGAGTTTACCCTGAATGTAAAGCATGATAAATTTTATTCTATTAATATGCAACTAGCAGGACGAGTGGACATTCCACAGGGGCCTACTACATATGTAATATATCGATGTTGGCATTCTGTAGATGTCCGCCGTAAATGGAGACTCTCTGATATTATTGTAGATGTTTTGTTAAAACTGCAAAAATATTTATCTAAGTTAGCAGAGACGCCCGGCATAACTTAGTCGTAAAGTTCACTTAAATATGATATTTTAATTCTTGCAAATTTCGTATATATTATACAGTTACATTTTATTAATTTTTATTTATTATAAAGTTGCACTTTAAAAAATAAAAAATATATATCCATATAACTTGGGTGCATCAGCGTGAATCAAAACCGAAACCAAAACTTATGAAGAATTCTTGATAAAATTATTTATGACAACAATTCGAAGTATATAACAATTAAACGACCCGGATGTAAGCATGACACAGAAAATAACACATACGCTATCGTATTAATATATAGATTACTCCTTTATTCCTTTAAAAAACAATCCACTATTTTATATAAACTTATAAAGGTTTCTGGATAAAATTTATTATAAAAAATAGATTACTGGAGTGCCATCAGCTATAAACAAACAAAAACCCACTCCATTATTCTATATATATTTGGGGGTAGATATCTCTGATAAAATATGTTATACAGCACAAATCATAGAAAATATAGTTAGACGGTGAATGATATGATGGGTGTGTTATGTCAGCCTTTTTTTTACATAGGCATCATCACTTACCAAAGCCCAGAGGCCACTCGAGGATAACAGTTAATGATTGTACAGTAGTCAATTGGACAATATAGTAATCGCTAGTAATGGAAATTCGGTACATTTGTAAACTTAAGTGGAATGGCTCATCAAGAACTTGTTTACATTGGACTTGAAGACAACCACATTGTAATCAGCTGAAGGCAGGCAAACAGAAGAGAGTTCCACAGGCGTGCAGTTCTAAGAAAAAGCTTTGTTCATGGAATCTACATTTAGGTTTAGGCACAGATACAAAGTGGAGGGAATTATTGATAGTGTTTTCAGCTAGACGAGTGTTTCTTGTGAAAGTTTGGCGAGGGGGGACCATAGATTGAAGCTCAGTCGAACACTTTCCATGAAAATAATGATAAAGCAGAGAGAGACAACATCTCTTCTGTGAGAAAGAGCTTGCAGGGAAGAGAAAAGGGGATCGCCTACAAGGCTACAAAGTCAATTTTGAACCCTATCAAGGCAGGATAAGTCGTTTCTAACAGCCCCTATCCAAATGTGACAACAGTATTCCATCCTTGGACGTACTTGACTTATATATAGAAGTAGAATTGCATCAGCAGTGAGATATTTATTGGATCGATAGAAGGATTCGACCATTTTTCTAGCAGCCTTGGCAAGGGATTTGATGTATGTGTTCCATTTCAGATCAGGAATAAAGGTCAAGCCCAAAAGCTTGTCAAAACATGAAGCCTTCCCAAGACGAGAGCCATTCATTTCAATTGATGCTGAATGCGTTGATGATGTAAAGATAAAGCTTGGTTTTAGGTGCATTAAAAGTAACCAGCCACCTCTATTCCCATTGTTCCACATGCTCAAGATCAAAGAAGAGAGAATCAGTAAAAACTTGGTCATTTATGGTCTTTGATGTGCTAGTGTCATCAGCATAAATGTCTATGAATGATGTAAGGATATGATTTGAAAGATCATTAATGTAAATCAGGAAGAGAGTGTGGCCCAGGATGGACCCCTGAGGGACTCCAGCATTAATACTGTGAGCTTCTGCTTTCTGTCCATCAACCACTACTCTTATGAACCTATCAAAAAGAAATGATTTAATAATTGAGAAGACATTTCGAGCTAGAGATCTTGAGAAGTAAATCTTTATGCCATACCCTATCAAAGGCCTCTGATATGCCAAGAGCAATTACCCTAGAAAGGTAGCCTCCGTCGAAAGATTCGCTAATCCTAAGATATAACTGTAATGCACATATGCTGTAGATCTAGCAGAACGGAAACTATATTGTGTGTCACTAAGGAGGTTATTTTTGCTGAGGTGGTTGACCACTTTTCTATTTAACACAGATTCCAGCAAATTACTCGTGACGCACAGAAGACTTAGGCGCAGAGCCTGTTCTTGGTCTTCAGGCTAGGCGCGGAAAAGGAAGTAATCAGTTCTGGTCAATGTGGGGGGAAACCCTTCATATCAGACAATTGCTAATTTTGGACTCTGCCAGAGTACCCCCTTGGGGGAGCTGATTTTTCCTCCCCACATTAAAAAACGGCCTTGTGCCTAATTTGCTCAGTGGGGAAGCAAATAAATAAACAGATAAACAGAAGACTTATTGACCTGTACTGAGAGGGACATGACCGATCACCTGAATTTTGAAATACAGCACATACTGATGAGATTTTCCAGGCTGATGGGTAGCAATTCTCCTTAAGACAACGCTTAAACAGTTTTGTAAGCATGGGTGCTAGTTCTGGTCGAAGATTTTGAGCACTATAATTGGAATCTCGTCAAAGCCAGTTACTTTACTGAAATCAAGGTTTTTGATTAGCTTGGCAACATCATGCACAGATATTTGTCTGTCACATAGCGTGTTTTCTGATGCAGAAGGAAATATTGGGGGTTGGTGACCTTGGTCGCAAAGGGTAGAATTAGTGCACAGTTCTTAGCAAAGAGTTTGGCTTTGTCTGATGCTGACGAGATTACCTCAGGTCCATTGATGACAGTTGAGATAGAGTACACGCTTCTATTCAGGATTCTGCTATTTGCGAAAGCTGGTGGGAGCCAAGCCACTGTTCAGCTACTTTGGACTTGACAGTCTGAGCATACAAGTTTCTCACGTTCTCTATAACTTTTTCAGTGGTTACTGGCAGTCACGAAAGCGATTTTAATCTGAGTACATCTATTACGTTGGAATCAATGGAAAAAGTGATTAATGTATATGTTATGTTATCGTCTTTTAGAGGGTACGTATTATTTACATGACGGCCTGTACATATATTATTAAATGTTCCTTGTAGTTGAAGACATTTATACGGAGAGAGTTGATACTCACAAGACATATACTTTGAGGAGAGGATGAAGTGGTATACATTCATACATACTGGAATGATTAAACACATTACCTTTTTTTGTTGGAATGATGGACACAGAAATACAGCATTTATAAAAAACATAATGATAGTTTATTCTTCGACCGGTTGGAAATGATTCTGTACTTCAGGGATTCAAAGTTGTTACATGGTTCCTTCTAAACCTCCCGCTTCCAAGAGGATGCCCTGACTCTAACTGAGAATCAGTCTGATCCTCTCTGCTTCTCTGAGTCTCTGATCTCAATCTGATTCTCTTCTCCTCTAACTAATTTCGAACCCTTTCCTATATTGAGAAATCATTTCTGCCATGACGTCACAGTTATGTCTGGCAACGTGACCACAACTCACGTGTTTCAAACATGCGTGATTTGCATGTTTTGAAACCATTTCTGACGACCAGGAAATTTCCTATTCTCTTTGTTGTTTTACAAAGGAATTTAACCTACTTGTTAATTCTCTAACTGATATTTTTATTATGCATTTTTTCTAAGAATGTGAATAGATTTTCCAGACAAATTTTATTCATAAAATATTTTAAAAGAATTAACAATTTTACTGGACATTCCATTTAAAACCTATTGTTCTTTAAAACTTATCTACAGGGTTCGATTCTCGTTTTATCTGGTATCATTTTCATTTTATTTTCAAGTGTATGAAACGGTCTATGCCTACAATTAGCCATTCCGTCAGGTGTGATACTATAGAGGACACAGCCTTTTTCAACATAGGATTAGTTCTGGTGACCTCAGAGAAAGATTAAATAGGGAGATGTGAGCAGAAAAGTAGGCTTTGGTTGTATGGCCACGTTGAAAAAAAGATGAGGATGATTAAGGGAATAGATGTATAACAGTTGAGGCAGCTGATTCAACTTAAAAGGGAAAGCCAAGGAAGAATTAGGAGAAAGTGATAAAAAAAGAACCTGAGGGAAGGAGGGATAATAAAGACTTGACCAGATATAGGTTACTTAGAAAGTTAATCTTAAAGCAATGCAATACATGTCACCATGTTAAAAGGACAATAAACTGATGATGATGATGATGATGATGATGATGATGATGATGATTGCATTTCCTTGTTTACCTTGCAACTTTTATTAAAACCATAAATGCATTTCCATAAATGCCGTGTTCTAAAGCAACTCTATAATACACCTGGATATCTTCGGCACTGATAGACCAAGGAAGACCACCTGTGTGTATGTAAAAAGTCATATAACTGGCTTGTGTGTGTAAAAAGTCATATAACTGCATGCAACCTGATTGATGTCAACCATTTGGATCAGATGACACAAGCATTGCCTGACGTTGCTCACACTGAAATCTGGGACACATATTGGTTCCATTGTTTGTTGAATCAAATCCAAAGTTCATTATCCAAAGTTGCCATCTATTTCAAAAAGTTTACTTATTCAATGAATCTGACCTGGCTATCTATGGCACTGAGACACTTGCAGCATAGTAAATGGCATAACCTGATGATTATAGTGATGATGTAGAAGCAGTAACAACAAGTTGCTCAAGTATATCAAGGCTGTGATCAGCATAAACAGTATTAGAGCATTACATAGATTTAATTTATTCAATAAATTTGACCGTTCTGCAAGTTATAGTGATTAGTGCTTAAAGAAAGTATGTTTGTAGGAGGAGTAACCCAGACTTAACGAAAAGTGGGACAACATTTGCCATTACACCAGGCAGAATAAATCATTCAAAAGAATAAACAAATAAAGCAGAAGAGAAATCAGTTTTCAATGGGAATAAATTAAGGAGAAAAATATCCGAGTTTCAAAAGTAATTTGTAAATATTCTTTGTTTTCATTTTTTTTCTTTTCCAGTCGATCTTTTAAACATTTGAACAAAAAAATAGAAAAAGACATACAAAACGTATATTTTCATATTTTAAATATGAAATCTAAATTTCATAAAAGACTAAAAAGAAAAACAACAACTTTTTATTAAAAGTAGAACAGTTTATTTGAACATTTATGAAAAAATACATAAAAATGAAAAATATTTACATTTCAGAATTTATAAAATAACAAAAAAGTATTTACAAATTGATTAGTGGATGCAAAACATATTATTTTCTGTAGATTCAACAAGATTTAAACAGAAAATAAACGAATTGGAATCTACAGAGAATAAACCATGTTATCGATAAAAAATGTTTACAATCTACCCATAATTTGGTACAAAAATGTTATTTGACAGTAAAATAATCATGAAATAAGATATTTAATATTGTTTAGCCAAATGAATGGGAAAAGCAGAATTGAATATTACACAAAAATGAAATATTTCAATCCATTCTTTCCTAAGACATGGCCAGAACAAATTTACATTAAAGACAGTTTGCAGACACAGAAATGAAGAATTTAAACTTAAAATAAACACTACTCCTAACTCACCCAATAATAAAATAAAATAAAATAAAATGAAAGGTATAAAATTAATCAAATGATGTTTAGAAAAAAAACTAATGACGTACAAAAATCATTGTAGATTTTTAAGGAGTGTAAAGAACTCCATGTACACGGAAACGATAAAGACAAGTATATTCTAAACTGCCGTGGTTGCTGGACATCCGAACTTCCACATATTGTGTTGGGTTTGCATTATTCACCTGAAATTAAATAATGAAAACTAATTTAGCATTTCGCATGGGAACAATCTATATATCTATAAATTGAAATTGTCTGTGCGTGTGTGTGTGTCTGTCTGTCTGTGTGTGCGTGTGTGTGTACATTTCCCTACCAAAATTACTCTGTAAATTTTCAGTCTACAGACTCGAGATTTGGCATAATGGATATTGAAATTTGGGAAAATCTTTTTAATCGGTTTTTGGCAAGAAATTTCACATAGGGAACAATATTGGAATAAGAAGAAAATCTTTAATGAGAATGGATTGAAAATAAAAAAACACACACACACACACACACAGAAAGAGAGAGAGAGAGAGAGAGAGAGAGAGAGAGAGAGAGAGAAAGAGAAACATTACCTGTGTAATAAACTGCTGAATAGGTCTCTCATCTTTGTAAGTATAGCTGCCTAAATAGACACCTTTTTGATCATCTGGACTGGATAAACTCTGCAAATGAGAGGTGAAAAAAGATGGACCAAGTTTGAAAATCAAAAGAGATTCAGTAAATACTTGCTTGTAAGAAACTTATTCATACATTTTTATTTTTGCATAAATATTGTAATATTTTTTCTAAAGATTTAGGATGTAATACTTTTTTTCTCATTTTAATGACAAAATAATGTTATAAAGTAACTTTCATTTTATTTTTAAGCACTTAACATAAATTAGTTACAGAATGAATATTTAATAATTTATAAAATATTAATTTTGGTGTGAAATTTTACAATTAAGAATAGGAATTAGTTTCAGTCAACTTTAAATCCTAATAAAATAACTTAACAGTTACATTTTAGTTTTATTTCAAATGTAAGTTTATCGCTTTTATAGACATTTTTAAAAAATCATGAAAATCGAAGCATCTGTTGAACAGACTTTAAAAACATCCTATAGGATTTTAATTTAAAACTGTATTTTCTTATATAGCCACATCTCTTTATGTATTAGTTTATTCAATTATTAATTTACTTGTCCGGTGTCACACAAAAGATGATAATCGCCAAAATTAATTGTAAGAAATCCTAATAAAATAATTTAACGGTTATATTTTAGTTTTATTTCAAAGGTAAGTTTATCGCCTTTATAGACATTAAAATTTTATTTTCTTGTTTGTGAGCAGAAAAGTAGAAATTCTCAAAAGATTACATTTTTTTCCTATGTCGATGCATTAAAATGAAACTCTGTGTACATATTATTGATTCTCAAAAGATTACATTTTTACCTATGTCGATAAATAAAAAATGAAACTCCGTGTACATATAAGGATATATTAAATATTAGAAAACCAATAAAAAAAATTGCACTTACATAAACTGAGAAATCTTTCGGTGCACTCTTAATATGTCCAAAGGGAGAGATGGATTTAGGAATATGTTCAATGCTGAAGGCAGTGATTTTAATTTCATGTGATAAGCGAATCACCAACGTTCCAGTACTGCCTTCGAAGGGCCAACATTCACCGACATAGACATCAGGCTAAATCAAGAAATAAAGAAAACATAAAATAAACACACATACAAGCTACTTTTCTTTCTTTTTTTTTTACATAGGCATAACCACTTATCAAGGCCCAGAGACCACTCGAGGATAAGGGGTAAGAGTGTACAGTGGTCAATTGGACAATTATTGGGAATATTTTGATCAATGTAAACTCTAAACTTTGGGTGAATCTTTTCAAACAGGGAAATCTGTTCCCAATTTTCTAAAGATGTACTTAAAGGTTATATAGATTACATCTTTATAAAATACAATAAAAAAAAATTAAGTTAAATAAACAGCTACTTTTCTTATTGCGAATATTTTGATCAATGTAACTTCTAACGTTTGTGTGAATCTTTTCAAACATGGAAATCTTTATGTTTCCAATTTTCTAAAAATGCACTTGAAGGTCAGAGGTTACATATTTATATAATAGATTAAAAAAAATTAAGTTTTCATAAGAAAAATTATTTTACCTGAATTACAATTCTGGTGGAATTGAATTTAGGTCTAACATCGATATATAATTCTGCAAAATCAGATTAAATAGACAACTACTTGGAGTTTTAATACATTAAAGAAAAATTAAGTTTTCATAAAGAAGTTATTTTACCTGAATTATAGTTCTGGGGGAATTGGATTTATAATAGAGAGGAAGACCAAAGATACTGAATTTCTAATATCAAGTAGATCATAATTTTTTTTTTTTTTTTTTTACAAGGTGGTCACCACTTATCAAGGCCCGGAAGCCACTCAGGGATAAGGGTTATTGTAAGTACAGTACGTTAGTGTGGATATTTAATAAAGTTTCTACTTAAGGGGGCGGTTTATCAGGAATTTGTTTACGTTGGACTTGAAGACATCCAAGTTATAGTCAGGTGGGAAGCAGGCAGATGGAACAGAGTTCCACAGGCGTGCAGTTCTAAGAAAGAAGCTTTGTTCATGGAATCTACATTTTTATTTAGGCATAGATAAAGAGTAGGGAAAGTTTTTGACAGTGGATTCAGCTAGACGGGTGTTTTTCATAAAAGATTGGCGAGGGGGAACCAGAGATTGGAGTTCAGATGAGCACCTGCCATGGAAATAAAAAAAAAGATAAGCTTGCAACGTCTCTTCTGTGGGAGAGAGGTTGCAGGGAAAAGAAAAGGGTATCCCCACTAAGCCACAAAATCTATTTTGTACTCTGTCAAGGCAGGATAGGCTGTTTTTAGCAGCTCCTGTCCAGATATGGCAGCCGTATTCCATCCTTGGACGTACTTGGCTTTTATATAGATAGAGAATTGCATCAGTAGTGAGATATATTCTGGAGCGGTAGAAGGATCCCACCATCTTTCCAGCGACCTTGGGAACAGACGATGTACGTGTTCCATTTCAGATCAGGAGTGAAGGTCAAGTCCAGAAGCTTGTCAAAAAAAAACAAAACGTCTCCTAGACGAGAGCCATCCATTTCAATTGATGCCAGATGGGGGATCAGAGCGTTGATGATGTAAAGATAGGAGTTTGGTTTTAGATGCATTAAAGGTAACCAGCCTCGTCTTCCCCCACTGAACCACTCGTTCGAGATCAGAGGAGAGAGAATCAGAGAGAGCTTTGTCATTTACAGCCTTTGATGTGTTGCCGTAGATGGTCGTGTCATCAGCATAGATGTCAACGAATGATTTAAGTATGTGTTTAGGGAGATCATTGATGTAGATCAGAAAGAGAGTTAGGCCCAGGACTCTTGAGGGACTCCAGCATTAATACTGCAGGCCTCTGATTTTTGTCCATCAACCACTACTCTTATGAGCCTATCAGAGAGAAATGATTTAATGATAGAGAGAATATTTCCAGTTATACCGTAGCTGGAGATCTTGTGAAGTAGGCTTTTATGCCATACCTTGTCGAAGACCTTTGATATGTCAAGATCAATTGCCCTGGAAAGGAAGCCTTTGTCAAGAGATTCACTAATCCTATGAGATATAACCGTTAGCACATCTGCGGTAGATCTTGCAGAACGGAAACCATATTGCATGTCACTAAGAAGGTTATTTCTACTGAGGTGGTTGACTACTTCTCTATTTAATATTGATTCCAGCAACTTACTCATGACACACAAGAGACTTATTGGTCTGTACTGAGAGGGAGATGACTTATCACCTGAGTTCTTAAATACAGGGCATATTGATGAGGTTTTCCAGGGTGTTGGAAAGCACTTCTCCTTAAGGCAACGTTTAAACAGTTTTGTAAATATGGAAGCAAGTTCTGGTTGAAGCTTTTTTAACACTATAATTGGGATGCCATCAGGGCCAGTAGCTTTACTGGAATCAAGGTTCTTGATTAGCTTGGAGACCTCATGCACAGATATTTGTATGTTACCTAGCGTGTTCTGTGTTATAGGAGGAAATATGGGGAGTTGATGGTCTTCGTCGCATAGGGTAGAATTAGCTGCAAAGTTCTTGGCAAATAGTTTGGCCTCTGGTCCGTTGATAATGGTTGGGATAGAACACACACTTCTGTTCAGGATCCTATTTGTTATTTGCCAAAACTGGTGGGAACTAAGCCGCTGATCAACTACTTTGGATTTAACAGACTGGGCATATAGTTCTCTTGCATTTTTTATTACTCTTTTACAGTGGTTGCTGGCGTCCCTGAAAGCAGCTTTAGTCTCAGTGCATCTATTACGTTGGTAATAGGGTTGGATCAAATACAATTGTATTTGTATTTCAAATGTATTTAAATACAATTTTAATGTAATTGTATTTGTATTTGTATTTTAACATCACAAGAAAAAGTAATTTGTATTTGTATTTGTATTATGGCATCCAGGAAAATAGTATTTTGTATTTGTATTTATATTTGAGAGAGAGAGAGAGAGAGAGAGAGAGAGAGAGAGAGAGAGAGAGAGAGAGAGAGTGAGAGAGAGAGGAAACTTTCAGAGCTCTAATGATAATAAAATGCAATGAGGACATGATATAGAATGTAATATAGATGTCAAATTTGGAAGGAAATATTTTTATTTTTCTTCTTTTTTTTGCATATTTTCAGATTTCTTTATTACTTTGAAAAAAAAGTACTTATATTTGTTTTTGTTTAAATCAGTTATTGTATTTTTATTTGTATTTTGAGATTGAGGAATAAAAGTATTTGTATTTGTATTTTTAGACTTAGGAATAAAAGTATTTGTATTTGTATTTGTATTTGTATTTTTAGACTTAGAAATAAAAGTATTTGTATTTGTATTTGTATTTCTGGTAACCTAAACGAAAGTATTTGTATTTGTATTTCAATTGTTAAAAGTCAGTATTTGATCCAACCCTAGTTGGTAACTATGGTAAAAGTGATTTTTGTGCACAATGGCAGCAGCACATTCTGGGGAGAACCATGGCTGGCTGTTAGGTTTTTGTTGGAATTTTTTAGATGGTATGAATCGGTCTATGCCTACAATTAACCATTCGGTCAGGTCTGATACTATAGAGGACACATCCTTTTTAAACATGGAATGCAAAGGTAGATCAGATATAAATGTACAGAAGCTATCCCAGTCAGCCATGGAGTATCGGTATACAGTACGATGGAGGGGTATGTCTGGGAACTTATTACATTTCATTTTTATCTTAACTGATATGACGGAGTGGTCGGAGGATCCTAGAGGAGAAAGAACGGAACATGAACATAGCTCAGGGGAAGTTGAGAGAAAAAGATCTAGAAGGCTTGTATATTGACCTGTAGTATCGGGCACACGGGTGGGCTCACGAACAATCTGAGTGAGGTCATAAGCAATGGCAAAATCATGACAAAACCTCCCCTCATCGTCTGTCTTATTTGAATGGGTCAGCCATTCCACGTTATGGACGTTGAAGTCACCACAGATGTGGATGTTAGCCGAGGGATGTGCAGACAGTATGTGGTCTATTTTCTCAGATATGCTCTTAAAGATAGTAACTCCGCTGTTGTGGGGCCGATAGAGGGCAAATATAAATGCAGTGGTGTAAGCAAGTGCAACCCGGAAGCACATATAAGGTAAGTTAGGATCTTCTCTAGAGATATCCCTGCCACATGGGAAGCCATTTTTAATGTAGACACATATTCCATGCCCATGGCGATCTTGGGGGTCAGATTTAGCTGTTAAGTTAGAGTATCCGTTAATTATGAACTCATCTAGGGAAGTGGTCGTCCCTCTTCCAGTTTTGTTTAGAAAGCATATGTCTGGTATCGTCTCCTGTAATTGGGTTTCAACCTCTGGAAGGTTGGAACGTAGACCCCTGATGTTGAAGAAGGAGACCTGGTAGTAGGGGTGTACGTTGGAAGATGGGGTTCTAGGTTTATTCGAGTTTTTTTTTCTGGAGATGCTTCATGTTGAGGTTTTGGGATTTGTGGAACAGGTCGGCATACTTGGTTAGGGCAGTACAGAGAGGGAAAGTAAGAGAGAAAAAGACAGGAAATTTTTTTTTTTTTGTAGCACATGAAAAGGTAAAGCCGTAACAATTACCCACTAGCATGGCATCGAGAGGCCCCACCAGAGACTACTGCATGGTCCAGAGTCCATTCACCAAATGGCAATACAGCAGTCCCAGTACTTTGCGCCTGCTGATAGGACAGCCTCCTTAGTGGTTAATCCAAGGTTCTGGTCCCTGACTATCAAGCAGATAACGTCAGCCCAGACGAAACGTTTACCTCCAGCACCCTTACTAGTGACATTGCCACAAGGATAGACATAGAGACAGAAAAATTTCCGACATATCAGACTACTGCTCACCAAGTACTACCGACCTTTAAAGCAGCTTTTTCTTCACCCTTTGTCAGAAAAATCACTCATTTGAATGAGGACTGAGGGATAAAAAAGGAGAAGCAAGAGTTACTGGAGCTGCCGATAACACATCCACTGTATTATCTACTCTCCATTTAAAAAAAAAGGGGGGTGGGGGAATGGGTACAAGGGACTTATTAATATCTACTTAGTAAAGTCTGGTGCTCAATTATCAATTTAGGACGCTCTTAAAGATAATCTCCCCTCCCATATTAATGGGTGGATGTTTTTGGCATTATATATCTTGAGTTTGAATCATTCGAGCTTCACCTTATAATTAAAATCCAATAATTAACATTTTATCAATTTGTTAAGTCGGCTTAATATTAATTTACATTTGATTTTAGATAATTATTCAAGATTTTAATTTGGGAGGTTCTCGTTTACATAGGTGACTTTTTTTTTTCTTTCCATTTTACATGTAACAAGACGATATTGGTTAACAGTATATTTGACAAAGATTTCAGAACAGAACAAAAAGGCAAGACAAGATAGGTAAAATTTAGTTACGAGTTTTTAAGTCAAAGCTGTAATTTAACACTTTATCCTATTCCTAAACTTACAAAACTATATTTAACCATACATTAACTCGTCTCTCTCAATCCAATGCTGTTGCAAATTTAGTTGCTTCCACTGCATGAATTTTTACCTATCCCCTCTCCCAGTAAAAATGAAAATGGAAAGCATAGTAATGTCCTTTTTTCAACCACTTTTGAGGAGTGAAATTTTTCTGTAGATGTTAACCTAAATAACCGATTTTTCTGTAGATGTTAACCTAAATAACCGATTTTTCAGTAGATATTAACCTAAATAACCAATTTATAGTAACTACCCATGTGGGGTCGCAGAAATACCTGGATTAAAACCCAGGCATGGGACGAACGCTTTCGAAGCTGATGGACCCATAGATCTTCCCAGGTCATCCATCTAGGAGAAGGAAAACTCTGAAGATAAACCTAGGGGAGGGAGGACTCTTCAGTCCTGGATGACAACCTTCCTAGAGCTGGTGACTCAAACAAATCACTGGTTGGCAAACCTAAACTGCTTAAGGAGGAGATAGGCTCTATCTATCGCCCAACTTTCATACTCCTTCTTTGCCTATTAGCCAGGCGTAGAGGTACTAATCACAGGGACTCGTCTGAATCACCCAGTGGTTGACCTTGTTTCCTAACTAGGGTAATGAACGCCACTTTTCCCCGCTCCCGCCACATCCCATCCCCCTATACTGGACACAGTGGGGTGCTTCAGTACCATATATGTTGGTGCAGTTGGACTGGGCTGGCTTTGCCTAATGGATTGAGGGTACCGGATTGACAGATCTTGGTTGCTGTTTCCGACTGATAGTACAGGAGCCCTAACTCTTTGGTAGCGCTTAGACCGGCTGCTCCATCAACAGTTGTATAATATCGGGATGTTTGTAGCGCCATGTCACGCATGGAAAGGGACCCTGCACTCATCCCCGGTGGGCTTTCCTGAGGCTACAATCCTGTGGGTGAGGACAGCTGATGGTCTACTTGTATTGCATGTCTGGTATTCTGCACAACCACTTGTCCAGCACCCCTCCCCCAATCCCTCACCCTAACCGAAACTTTTAAATTAAATCAAATGAAATGACAGCTCAAGCAAAAGTTACGTTTAAACCAGGACCAAACTCAAAGAAAACCAACCTGCCTCCTTCCTTGAGGCTTGCATTTATGAATATCTGCGGGCTTAGAACTAACTTAGATGATGTTGAATCATTTCTCCTTGTAAACACCCTGGATATCTTAGCATTAAGTGAAACTAACCTTCACTCCTCCATTCCCTCTAAACACTTTAACATGCCTGGTTATCTCCCACTCTACCGTAAGGACTCGGACAGACATATGCATGGGCTTGAAGTCTATATTCGTAACACCCTCCCCCTGACTAGAGAAATAAAACTAGAATCAGACGACCAGGCCTTTATGTGCTTCAGACTAAATATGCAACACAATATTAGCTACTTGTATTTTCTCTACTGCTCTCCCTCAAACCAAAACTGTACCCTAATAAACAAAGTCTCTGACAGTATAGATATAGCACTCTCCCTCGATACTAGCACACAAGTACATGTATTTGGTGACTTCAATATCCACTACAGTAACTGGCTAGGATTCTCTAATTACACAGACGTAGCTGGTAGCACAACACATAGCTTCTCTATATCCCATTCCCTATCTCAGACGGTTACATTTCCGACACATTTCCCAGACCAGCAAGATCAACATGCCTCACTTCTAGATCTCTTTCTGGCAACGATTCCCGATGATTGTACAACAAATGCCCACAGCCCACTCGGAAATGCTGATCATGCTGTGATAATGGTAGAAATCACCCTAAATTCTCGCCCTAAAACTGAAGACCCACTACTAAAAACAACGAGGTATTACAAAAAGGCTGATTGGGAAGCCATTAGGAAATTCATCAGAGATGCAAAATATCTTTTCTCTTCCAGTGGAACAGTGTGCAAATGAGAACACTGAATGGTTCAAAACTGCAATTGAAACACATGTCCTTGCATGGAAATTCTATAGCAAGCCCCACTCTCCCCAATGGTTTACTTCTTGTGCAGCTGCCATTTGTAAAAGGCAGCATGCGTTTCGCAGATTAAACTGACATAAGTCCAGCTCAAACAAACAGAAGTATATAGAAGCTAGAAATAATTGTAAAAGAGTGATAGCGACAGCTAAGACAGATTACTCTGAAACCACCAGAAAACGCATCGAAGCATCGAAGAAATTAGGAACCTGTGATTTTTGGAAAATCTACAACAGTGTAGTAAATAATGGGCAGTCAACGATTCCCCCACTATCCAACAATCATGAGGTTGTTTGCACGGCAACTGACAGGGCTAATCTGCTTGCCAGTCGGTTTGCCTCAAACTCCACACTGGACCCGGCATACCACTCCCTCCCTGACTTTCCTTTGCGAACAGACGCCACACTAGACGATTTGAAAATCACCCCTTCTCAGGTACATGGTATTATAAAAAACCTAGACACCTCAAAAGCATGTGGACCAGATCTCATCCCGGCTGTGCTATTAAAAAAATGCTCTGCCGAGGTTGCTCCAGTTCTCTCCAAACTTTACAAACGTTCACTGGACAAAACAGGGAAAGGTAGAGCGGTAGCCCTTGATATATCTAAGGCTTTTGACAGGGTATGGTACGATGGTCTTCTAAGGAAAATTAGATCATATGGAATCACTGGAAGAATACATAATGTAATTAAATCCTTCTTAAGTAAGAGAAAAATCCAAGTTGTCGTCGACAGTCGTACATCTAAACAATATGACATAAATGCGGGAGTACCTCAGGAGTCTATCCTTGGACCTCTATTATTCCTGATATTCATAAATGACCTCCCTGATAGATAGGGTCTTTGATCTTCATCGTTTTCATGCTTCTACAAGGACCTTTCAGCACCTGGTTCGTGAATTGCTTTATGCGGATGATGCCGATCTCGTGGCCCATGGTGAGAGGGATATGCAGGGTAGATCTGTTTTCGGGGGCCTGTGCATCTTTTGGGCTTACTATTAGTCTTAAGGAGACTAAGGACATGTTCACACCTCCACCCGGTAGTTTGTATGTTGAACCAAATATTTTTGTCAACAACCAGAGACTTGCCGTGGTTGACACATTTGTGTATTTGGGTAGTACTCTTGCCAGAGATGGAACCCTGGATGCTGAGGTCAACTATAGGATACAGCGTGCCACTAAAGCTTTTGGTGGCTTAGAGAAGTGAGTGTGGTCTGACAGAGGTATAACTCTTCATACAAAGATCAGTGTCTATCAATCTTGTATTTTACCATCCCTGCTTTACACTTCTGAGGCCTGGACAACTTATGGTAGATACATAAAAGTCATGGAGAGAATGCACCAGAAATTCCTGGGACACATTCTGGGCATCAGGTGAAGCACTTTTATACCTGATATGGATGTTCTCATGCGGCTAACGTACCTTGTATCGAGAAGTTGATTATATGCAACCAGATGAGGTGGGCTAGACATCTGACAAGGATGGACGATGATAGATTGCCAAAGCGCCTGTTCTATGGTGAAATTACACAAGGAAAGCATCCACAATATAAACCGAGGAAACGCTTTAAGGATAACATCAAAGATAATCTTAAAGCTATTGGTATTGACGTGTTCAGTTGGGAAAGTGCTTCCAATGATCGTAAAAAGTGGCGCTACTTGGTCTATCATGGCTGTGATAGTTTTGAGAAGAAAAAATATGAGCGTGCAAAAATGAAGCGTGATGTCCGGAAGAAAAATCTGTCAGATATATCAGGTCTGTCGGAGGATTTCATGCAGAACCACACCTGTGATTTATGCGGTAAAATTACTTTATCCGGAGCTGGCCTAGCTAGTTATAAGCGTTCACATGGAGATCAATCTTTCTTTGATGGGGAAAACATTGCAGGGCACAGATGTTCTATTTGCTCTGTGGTCTGTAAATCGAGTGGAGGCCTGAAGCATCATATGAGTGTTTTTTTTTTTGTTTTTTTTTACACAGTGATCACCACTTATCAAGGCCCGGAAGCCACTCAGGGATAAGGGTTATTGCAACTACATTAAGTTAGTGAGGAGATTTGCTGATGTGTTTACTTAAGGGGGCGATTCATTAGGAATTTGTTAACATTGGACTTGAAGACATCCAAATTGTAGTCCGGAGGGAAGCAGGCAGACGGAACAGAGTTCCACAGGCGTGCAGTTCTAAGAAAGAAGCTTTGTTCATGGAATCCGCATTTTGATTTAGGCACAGATATAGAGTGGGGGAAATTTTTCACAGTGGATTCAGCTAGACGGGTGTTTCTCGTGAAAGATTGGCGAGGGGGGACCAGAGATTGGAGCTCAGACGAGCATCTGCCATGGAAATAACGATAAAACAAGGACAGGCTCGCAACGTCTCTTCTGTGGAAGAGAGGTTGCAGGGTAGAGAAAAGGGCATCCCCCACTAAGCCACGAAGTCTATTCTGTACTCTGTCAAGGCTAGGCTGTTTTTAGCAGCTCCTGCCCAGATATGGCAACAGTATTCCATCCTTGGACGTACTTGGCTTTTATATAGATAGAGAATTGCATCAGTAGTGAGATATCTTCTGGAGCGGTAGAAGGATCCCACCATCTTTCCAGCGACCTTGGCAACAGACTTGATGTACGTGTTCCATTTCAGATCAGGAGTAAAGGTTAAACCCAGAAGCTTGTCAAAACACAGAGCCTCACCCAGACGAGAGCCATCCATCACAATTGATGCCAGATGGGGATCAGAGCGTTGATGATGTAAGGATAGGAGTTTGGTTTTGGATGCATTAAAGGTAACCAGCCACATCTTCACCCACTGAACCACGCGCTCGAGATCAGAGGAGAGAGAATCAGAGAGAACTTTGTCATTTACAGCCTTTGATGTGTTGCCGTAAATGGTCGTGTCATCAGCATAGATGTCAACGAATGATTTAAGTATGTGTTTAGGGAGGTCATTGATGTAGATCAGGAAGAGAGTTGGGCCCAGGATTGACCCCTGTGGGACTCCAGCATTTATATTGCAGGCCTCCGATTTTTGTCCATCGACCACTACTCTTATGAGCCTATCGGAGAGAAATGATTTAATGATTGAGAAAACATTTCCCGTTATACCGTAGCTGGAAATCTTGTGAAGTAGACCCTTATGCCATACCTTGTCAAAGGCCTTTGATATGTCAAGAGCAATTGCCCTAGAAAGAAAGCCTTTGTCAAGAGATTCACTTATCCTGTGGGATATAACCGTCAGCATATCTGCGGTGGATCTTGCAGAGCGGAAACCATATTGTGTGTCACTAAGAAGGTTATTCCTGCTGAGGTGGTTGACTATTTCTCTATTTAATATGGATTCCAGCAACTTACTCACAACACACAGGAGACTTATAGGTCTGTATTGAGAGGGAGATGACTTATCACCTGAATTCTTAAATATAGGGCAAACTGAAGAGGTCTTCCAGGGAGTCGGAAAGCACTTCTCCTTAAGGCAGTGCTTAAATAGTTTCGTAAGTATGGGAGCAAGTTCTGGTTGAAGCTTTTTTAACACTATAATTGGGATGCCATCAGGACCAGTTGCTTTACTGGAATCTAGGTTCTTTATTAGCTTGGCGACCTCATGCACGGATATTTGTATGCTACCTAGCTTGTTCTGTGTTATAGGAGGAAATATGGGGAGTTGATGGCCTTCGTCGCATAGGGTAGAATTAGCTGCAAAGTTCTTTGCAAATAGTTTGGCCTTGTCTGACGCTGACGAGATGACCTCTGGTCCATTGATAATGGTTGGTATAGAACGCACACTTCTGTTCAGGATCTTATTTGTTATTTGCCAAAACTGGTGGGATCCAAGCCGCTGATCAGCTACCTTGGATTTAACAGACTGGGCATATAGCTCTCTTGCATTTTTTATTACTCTTTTACAGTGGTTGCTGGCAGACCTGAAAGCAGCTTTAGTTTCAGTGCATCTATTACGTTGGTAGCTATGGAAAAAGTGATTTCTGTGCGCGATAGCAGCAGCACATTCTGGGGAGAACCATGGCTGGCTGTTAGGTTTTTGTTGAAATTTTTTAGATGGTATGAATTGGTCTATGCCTACAATTAACCATTCGGTCAGATCTGATACTATAGAGGACACATACTTTTTAAACATGGAGTGCAGAGGTAAATCAGATATGAATGTACGGAAGTGTCCACAGTAAGATATGAATGTACGGAAGTGTCCACAGTAAAGCAACACCAGTTGGCATCACTCAATCTCAGCTTAAGTGTGACCTTTGCAACAGACTGTGTAAGAGCAGGGCTGGTCTGAAGAGCCACCTTCGTTCCCACAGAAAATATAAGATATTTCAAATCAACAATAAAGCAAGAGAAAGATGGTCTTCTTCTGTCAAGAAGTGACAATCACCATATATATGTATGTATATATATATTTATGTATATATATATATATATTCATGTATGGATGTATATATATGTATGTATGTATATATATATATGTGTGTATGTATATATATATGTGTATATATAAATATGTATATATATGTATGTATATATAAATATGTATATATATATGTATATATATATGTATGTGTATATATAAATATATATGTATGTATATGTATATATATATCTGTGTTTATATATATGTATATATATACTATATATACATATATATATTATATATATGCATATATACATATATATATGTATATATATACTATATATACATATGTATATATATACTATACATATATATATACTCTATATATATGTATATATATACTATATATATATATACTATATATACATATATACTATATATATATATACTATATATATATTTATATATATATTTATTTATGCTCATAAGAGTAGTGGCAGATGGACAAAAATTGGAGGCCTGCAATATAAATGCTGGAGTCCCTCAGGGGTCAATCCTGGGCCCAACTCTCTTCCTGATCTACATCAATGACCTCCCTAAACACATACTTAAATCATTCGTTGACATCTATGCTGATGACACGACCATTTACGGCAACACATCAAAGGCTGTAAATGACAAAGTTCTCTCTGATTCTCTCTCCTCTGATCTCGAGCGCGTGGTTCAGTGGGTGAAGATGTGGCTGGTTACCTTTAATGCATCCAAAACCAAACTCCTATCCTTACATCATCAACGCTCTGATCCCCATCTGGCATCAATTGTGATGGATGGCTCTCGTCTGGGTGAGGTCCCGTGTTTTGACAAGCTTCCCGGTTTCACCTTTACTCCTGATCTGAAATGGAACACGTACATCAAGTCTGTTGCCAAGGTTGCTGGAAAGATGGTGCGATCCTTCTACCGCTCCAGAAGATATCTCACTACTGATGCAATTCTCTATCTATATAAAAGCCAAGTACGTCCAAGGATGGAATACTGTTGCCATATCTGGGCAGGAGCTGCTAAAAACAGCCTATCCTGCCTTGACAGAGTACAGAATAGACTTCGTGGCTTAGTGGGGGATGCCCTTTTCTCTACCCTGCAACCTCTCTCCCACAAAAGAGACGTTGCGAGCCTATCCTTGTTTTATCGTTATTTCCATGGCAGGTGCTCATCTGAACTCCAATCTCTGGTCCCCCCTCGCCAATCTTTCACGAAAAACACCCGTCTAGCTGAATCCACTGTGAAAAATTTCCCCCACTCTATATCTGTGCCTAAATCAAAACGCGGATTCCATGAACAAAGCTTCTTTCTTAGAACTGCATGCCTGTGGAACTCTGTTCCATCTGCCTGCTTCCCTCCGGACTACAACTTGGATGTCTTCAAGTCCAATGTTAACAAATTCCTAATGAACCGCATCCTTAATTAAACACTTCATCAAATCTCCACACTAACGTAATGTACTTGCAATAACCCTTATCCTTGAGTGGCTTCCGGGCCTTGATAAGTGGTGATCACTGTGTAAAAAAAAAAAAATATATATATATATATATGTATATATATATATACTATATATATATATACATATATACTATATATATACATATATACTACATACACACACACACACATATATATATATATATATATATATATATATATGCATACTAGCATTTTGCCTAGTTGTGTTATTAATGAATCTTAACCAAAAATAGTGAACGTTTTTGTTTTAATACACTGTACACTGATTTTTATCACACACAATAAGTTATGAAAATACTAAAATTCAAACTGTGTATCAACTGTTTCTAACCAAATGAAGTATTCATCCTTAGAGTTAAGAAAGGAAATAAAGCAGCGGGGAAAAATGTTATGTTGATTTGGGGATAGGCATGAATTTAAAATATCACTAGATGTGTTCCACTTTTGAAAAATTCTATTTAACAAAACCGGTTTAATCTTTATACTTACATTAAAGTTATGTCTGTGCAGAAACACTTTGCACCTGCAAAAAAATTGATTTTTGTTGATTTGATGACAAAATGTTCCAACAACAAATTAAAAAGTACAAAAATTTGGGAGATTCTGACAACATTAATAAAGAAAATGCAATAATCAGATAATACAGATTTGGATGAATTGTAAAAATGATTAATATCAAAATTAATGTAAAATTTTTATTCAGTGACAAATAATTTTGACATAAATCAATGATAACATACCTTTGGCAATGGCTACAATAAAACGACAGATGAAAGCAATTATTGTAGCAGCTATGAACTGATTGGATGTTAAGGCTCTTTCATTATCAGCTCTGTCATAATAGTAATTGACAAAAAATTTATCAAAATCAATGAATTGTTAGCAGGGCATTTACTATGGAAACAAAAGTTGTAAATCTGTAGAAAAATCAATTTTATATGGTGTTTTAATAAGTCAAAGTAGACATTAAAATTTTTTTAATTGATTTTATAAAATAACTGCATGAGAAAAGAAGTTTGTTGTTTAAAGACTTTTTTGATACATCTAAGAATCTCATATTTTTAATTGCTAACAGTTTTAATTCTATGACCCTAAATCTCGAGTATTTTGTTAGTGTCTAAATAGAAATGCAATATAAATTGCTGACTTTTTTCAGCCACTTACCAATTATGTGTAGTCTAGCTGCATTGTCCATAAGATAATCACCAGTTAGTTCCAACTTAACTGTAGCAGATGCAATCCTCTGATCCATAAAGCCTTCTTTGGATTAAGGGATACTCCTCACTTTTCTAGGTCTGTTTTCTGAAGAGATTTAAAAATATAAACATTTCAGTTCAAAATTAATTTTGTAAGAATGTACATGTTAACCCCCTCCCCATTCTGTCCTAAAAAGATTTCAAAGAACATAATGGCGTGTTTGCTTTCTGTCTTGTCTCTAACTCACTGTTCAGTTTGCCTTATTCTTTATTTATAGAATCTGATATCGGAAACACGAGTTTGGCATGTGGATGTATTTGTAGACACCTTACGTGATAACAATTTTAGCAATTTTGTTAATTTCTCACCTGGAGCCACTTTTTTTTGCACAAAAAATGTAATTGATATTTTTAGAATTTGTTTTTGTAGCATGGCTTGTGTGTTTTCACTCACACAATTAGTCAATAAATCTACAGAATTGGAAAACATGTTAATTATCTTATAAACCAAACTAATTAAAGAATTTAAGTTTTCAAATGAATAATATCACTTTTAGGTAAGCATTAAAGATTGTGTCCAGAGCAGAATGCGGAAAAAAAAAATTTGTATACACATTAAAATTGTTTCATGTTGTTTTTATTGAATATTAATAAAATGGAAATCATTTTGAGTTAAAATCTATTTAGCATTACGCATGTAACTTGAGAAAAACATGCTTGGAATGTGTCACCATTATGGTGAATCGAATTAAATTCACTAGCAATTTTGTTTTGATTTCGCTTTAACGCTTATCCTCTAATAAACTACCATTTATTATGTTAAATTTTAATTTTTATTTAATAAACACAAATTACTGAAAATTTTTATTATTGATATTATTATTATTATTAGTAGTAGTAGTAGTAGTAGTAGTAGTGTTTATGCAGTTTATTATATTTAAGAAACACTCATTAAAAAAGAAAACTATTGTTTTCATATAATGTTTTTTGATTTGTTACTTGTCTGTCAACAGGAATCCACTCTTTCCAAAAATTTACCTGAATATACAATCCTTTGTGTTCGAGGTCTGAACCAATAGGAATGAAGCATGTTGGGTCTTGATCCTAAAAACTGAAAAATAAGGAGAAAGAAACTACATTATTAATAAAGAAAAGCAAAATTTATCTCCATAAAGTTGATTTTTTTTATCGCTCTAACATTGATATTAAAAGCCTACATTTTATTTAAAAACTTATTACAACAAACTTCTTAATATACTCAGTCATCGATATGCAAACGACTACATGAAGGTTAACTATATGACCTTCACCTTCACCGAGGTGCACGACTTATATGATCTTCACCGAGGTGCGCGACTTGACACACACAAAAAAAAAAGCCTCTTAATAACCTGCTAACGCACGCGTCACTGTAACGTCCAATGACAACAACAACCACAACCTTCTCACTCGACCTGCCTTTTATACCACTCTCTCAATCCCTCCTTTTGCGCATGCGCCCGTAGATTCCTGACAACCTCAAGACTTCCGCTTATAAAACCCCAAGTTTTGTTGTCGCGCATGCCTATACAAGGCACAAACACGTGGGCGTTTGTTTTGTTGGTAAGTACTACAAACTAATTTGCATATTCCTTTGAAAATCGAGCGTTAATTAATAATTTATTTATCTTTTATGGTTTCTTATTAGATGATTGGTTTCATTTCACTATTACGCCGAATTCTATTTATGCATAGTTTCTACATTCCGCATAATTGCATAGAATTGAAAATTAAATGTTATAGCACATGGAAATATTTAAAAGTGATCTTGTCGGTGTGTGCAAAAAGTCTTTACTAAACTACTCTCTGAATATTTAGCCTACAGGATTGAAATTAGTATTTGGACCTGTAGCACACTTTCGATTTGGGTTTTAGCTGACAAAAATTGCTGCTAAGCGATCAAAATTGAAAACAAAATAGTTGAACCTAGCAGGGTAAGTCGAATAAAACATTACTCCTGCTGTTACTTTTGCACATGTGCAAAATTAAACAATCATAGCTCAAAGTCGCTTACAACAGCACGTTTATCAAAGTCAAGTAAATATCTGACAAAGAGATCTTTCTCGAAATATTATATTACACGGATATACCACCAGACCGACTTTCCCAGATGACCACGGTGCAAATATAAAGAAACTGCGTGTATGAAATATGAATATGTACACATGTATTTATAAGTTGTATTAATAAATTTCTCACCTACTTCAGCTTGTGTCTTTCCGTTACTTCTGCATTGTACCGCCTTCTACAATTCTATATATATATATATATATATATATATATATATATATATATATATATATACTAGCAAAAGTACCTGTCGTTGACTGGGTTCAAAAACAGCCTACAGAAAATGGACTCTGATTTATGAAAGTATGATAGGTTATGAAAAGGAAAGGTTGTAAAGAATTTGGGGGTATTAAAACCAAAGCAAAATATGATGAAAGTAAAAATAAAATAGATAAACCCCATAATTTATTATACCATACCTGTTCACACTGAAACACTTATCACAATATTCTGTGAATCTATATTAAAAAACCTTGTTAAACTTTGTGACATATTTCCATTCTATGGAGGTCAGGCGAAAACGAACACGCCATAATTTTATTATACCATATTTCTTCAAACTGAAACATAATTATCAAAGTATACTTATGCAGATAGATATGCAAAGTCTTTATTAAAGTTTGTGCCTATTTCCATTCTATGGAGGCCAGGCGCAAACGCAGATCCCACAATTTTATTATACCATCCCTATTTAAGTTAAAACATACTTATCAAAGTATTATTATGTATATCTATATCAAAAACACTTGTAAACGTTATTTTTTTAAATTTTTAAATTTTTTATTTCCATACTTTGTGGACCAGGCACGTACGCAGACCCCACAATTTTAATGAATCATCATTAAGCCATATCAAACATACTCATTCCTGTGTCTCGATACATCTTCTATCATTATATGTTATCAGTTTTCTATAATAGTCAACCATATAGGAGCCTATTCATGACCAGACACACACACAGACGTTCAGCTTTATATATATGGATGAGACAGAAAGATTGCCTTGATTGGATCATGATGTTGGCCCGTCGCTTTATGATTCCTGTTGCTGCTTGTAACCACCCACCCACTGGCCGATGCCCGATCAGTTTCCCGCACAGGGAAAAAATGGCTCAAAATCTTTGGAACATCTGGAATCACACTACCATGCTCCTATCGCAGAGTGCCACGCTCCTCCAAGACATCCAATCCAAGCACTCGTGCGCCATCTTCAAGCTGCTCTGGTTCCTTGCTTTCCAGTTCAAACTGAAGAAAATGCTACTTCACTCATTCCGCAAGTGCCACGCTGTTGCTGATGCATAAATCATCTATATATGCTGATGTTGCTTCTTGAAAAGTTAAATATTTGGACAAAACAGCCTCCATAATGGATGGGGCAACGTTAAGGCCAAATCCCATCATAGCCAGGCAGCATCTCTCCCGCTTCACAACCATGGTTTGGAACGGTCATAAAGAACGGTGCACATGTACCTAGAGGCAGGCCTTTCTCAAATCCAACACTGGCATGTCGGACCCCTTCTTCCGCCAGTCTCTCAGCTTTTGTGAACACACCAAATTTTGACACGTTACTTACGGAAAAACGGTTAATTAAACTGCAGAAGCACCTGTTAAGCTATACAAGTTCTATATATGATTGCCCCCCCCCCAAAAGCGAAAAACAGATGTTTTTTGTAAACTGGTCGTGAAAACTTACTAACAGCATTATTTTTACTATAAAATGAGGTGAAAACTTTATTTTATGAAAATATTTCTTGTAATTTAAAATGTCCGCCATGTATACATGCGCCTTGTGAAATGTCACGTGACTACCGGTCATGCGTAGCGTAAATGAAATCTGTGAAATGGCTTCTGTACGCATGCGCAATCAGCCGACTTACACCATTATAGCCGATTTTATAAAGTTAATAATCCATTGGAAAAATATTAATATCTCCAAAACTATTAATTTGCGACGGATACGGTTTTCTGATTCTTTTTCAGCACACCGAAATCTACAAAAACAATATATTTTTATCTACTAGTTCGAATTCATGCTTTTTCTAAAATAATACCCAAATTTGGCCTTTCTGACGCTCTTTCATTACAAAAAAGGTGCTAGTAATGCAGTAAATGCACTAACTTGATCCGCGCTATTTTTAAATCGTATTTCCAAGTTTAATTAAAGTTTTATGATATGTTTTTTATTCAAATGTAAGGTTAAATTACAGAAGAGGTACAAACACCCTCCACTCCACATGTTAAGAATGGCTTTTTAAATAATAACGTTATTATTTCAGCATGAATTAATAAGTGCATGAGTACCCAAAAATATATAGCGGTCAAAAACGAGCGCAAAAAAGGCCAAATTTGGCCTTAAAATGGCCAATCTGTCAAACCTTAGAAAGCCCAAATTTTAAAAACAATATGGCGACCTCGATCGTCGTACATTTAGTCTAATAAAAAAGTTGAAAAAATATAACATTGTTTTGTTGTGTTTTTTTTTTTTTTGCTGTAAAAAACAACAAAAACTACTTGATGAAATTAAGTTAAATTTTTTGGAGAGCTTCATTTCATAAAGGATACGTACAATATAACCTTTTTTCGATATTTTCATTTTTTTAATGTCTTGATTAAACTATACAAGTATCAAAAAATTAAATGCTCAATTACAAACAGCTTGTTAACAATTAAAAATAATAACAGTTAACCTAAAACAGTTTTCTTCACGACACCGTTTTCTCTTCTAAATTCGTAAGCGGAAATCGCATTCAAGGGACTTTGTTCTTCTTACTTATAAGGCCATTCCAAAACCATTATTGTTAGCGGTCTTACTAAAAATGTACGTCTACTTTATGTCCGTCTAATTGCTGCTGCTCCTGATGATTATGAAGCAACTTCTTTAAAGCCACTTCCGGTTTTTGCCAGTGGAAATTATCGTGTGCTATTTAAAACATATATATATATTATCTTTGTTAAAGAAAATAATATAATGTTCGGACAAGTGATCTTTTCCTAAGAATTTGTAAAATACAATAACAGATCTGCATAAAATAAAATTAGAATTATATTTAGTTATTTACACTAGATTTTGGAGGATTCAAAAACAAAAAAAGAATCGAGTTTTCGACCATTCGCATGCTGTTTGTTTTGTTTTTGCGTTAAACATTTTTGTAAAAAAATGTTGTTTTTTTGCTTTTTTTTATTTTCAAAATTAGAGAAATATTAAAATAATAATAAAATACGAGTCAAAAGTACACTCTGGCCTACAAAAATGCCCGGACGGTCCCATCGACATTTCCAAGTACGGGCGCCTCGGGCGACTATCAGTTATCGAAGTATTCTAAAACGGTTTTTAGTCATATATGTAAAACATATAGAAAAAGTAAAAAAAAGCGTAATGGAAGATTAGGTGACTACTGACTCGCCGACTCGGTGTGAGCAAATAAAACGCTATTGTTTCAGTTTTTTTTTTGTTTGTTTTTTTTTTACTGTTTTGTGTTCGTTTTTAGTATTATATTATAATACTCATAAAAATACATCTTTATGAAATATTTATTTATATTTGGCAAGGTTGACTTGAGATGTCCATAAGATAGCGAGCGACTGTGAACGATAACGAATGTAAAAAATGAAAATGGAACGGAACGCACATTTAAGCGAAACGAGATTATCGCGTCAATAATAATAAGCGTGTATTAATTTTTAACTAATCTGTACTTGTTATGAATATGTTAAAAAAAAAAAGACACAGTAGTGTTTACTTTTGTTCTGTTTTTTTTTTGTTGTTGTTTTCTTAGGGGTTTTGGGGTCGCTGTTGTTGTCGTTGTAAATTTACCGTTTGCATGGTATTAACCCCTGAACGCTTGGACTACGCACGAGCGCGCAGTAGCATACACAAATTTACATTGGTCGTCGCTCGTCAACAAGTACTTTTCCTAATATTAATGCGTGCGTGTTGTTTACACTGGTCGCCATGTGTTGTTTTCGCGCACGCAAAAACAACACATGGCGACCAGTGAAAACAACACGCAAAACACTGGATAATAAACGCATTAATATCAGGAAAAGTACTTGTCATCACTTTAAAGAAAAGTGTGGAGGTTGACCTAATGTTAATTCGTTTATGCGCTCGAGCGTTGTACCAGGGTTTAGGTGTTAATACCATGCATTCATGCAAACAGTAATTTTGCGACGGGCTTGAATATCAGATTCGTTGTCAGCGACCCCAAAACCTCCTTAAAAAACAATTGTTTTTGGTTGGGGCTATATGGTATTAAACTACATATTTACCTTTTCTTTTGGTTGTTGTTTATTTTTTCGACTAGTCTAAGTTTTACGTAACAATTTAATAAAGAAAACATACCGAAAAAATGAAATGAAATAACTAAAAAATGTTTTTTTCTTTTACTTTGGAAAATTCAACTAAACTAGTTTCGCATAAATATTTAATCAACAAAAAAATACCGTAAAAATGAAATTTCATGTTCCATCTCTGCATAATTACCAAAAGAAAACAATAAAGTAAAAAAAGTAAAAATTTCTTTTTTTTTTTTTTCGAAATAGAACTTAATCAACAATCGAGTTTTTTTATTTTATTTATTTTTTTTTTGTAACAATTTTGTTTTTAAATACTGGAAATCTGCATGAAATAAAACTAGAATCAGTTTTTCTTTTCTTTTTTTTTGTAATTCTTATGCCCAAAACAATAAGCAATCGCTTTCGAGTCGGCATTTTCACCTGTAGGCGACTAATAGATAATCCCTTTTATTATTTTTTCTAAAACTTTAATCACAATATTATAATGTTAGATAATCGAAACTGTCCCTTAAATTTGAAAACTATTTGTTTATTTTTACGCTAGTTTAATTTTTAATAGTAGATCCCCCACCTCAAAAAAAAAAACAAAAAAAAAACAAAAAAAAAAAAAACAGGCAGTGTTCATCAAGTTGCTTCATTCTACAAAATTCTCGGGCAGAAATATTGCGTTCAAATCTATACGTACATAGCAAGCAATCTATACGGACATAGCAAGCAATCTATACGTACATAGCTAGCAATCTATACGTACATAGATTGCTAGCTATGTACGTATAGATTGCTTGCTATGTCCGTATAGATTGCTTGCTATGTACGTATAGATTTGAACGCAATATTTCTGCCCGAGAATTTTGTAGAATAAAGCAACTTGATGAACACTGCTTGTTTGTTGTTGTTGTTTTTTTTTTGGAGGTGGGGGATCTACTATTAAAAATTAAACTAGCGTAAAAATAAACAAATAGTTTTCTTCAATTTTAAAGGACAGTTTCGATTATCCAACATTATAATATTGTGATAAAAGTTTCAGAAAAACATTAAAAGGGATTATCTAGCTGTTAGTCGCCTAGGGCGTCCCTACAGGTGAATGCTGGCGCGGCAACAATTGCTTATTGTTTTAGGCATAAGAATTTAAAAAAAAAAAAAAAACTGATTCTATTTTTTATTTTATGCAGATTTACAGCATTAAAAAAAAAAAAAAAAAAGACTCCACTGGTCCACTGCTGATAAAATTCTATTTGGAAAAAAAAACAAAAAAAAAACGAAAACAAAAGTTTTTTTTTTTTTTTTTTTTTTTTTTTTTTTTTTTTTTACATAGGCATAACTACTTATCAAGGCCCAGAGACCACTCCGGGAATAAGGGTTAAGAGTGTACAGCAATTAATTGGACAATATAGTAATCGTCAGTTATGGAAATTCGGTAAATTTGTTAACAAGTGGAATGGCTCATCAAGAACTTGTTTACGTTGGACTTGAAGACAACCATATTGTAGTCAACTGGAAAGCAGGAAAACGGAAGACGATTCCACAGGTGTGCGATTCTAAGAAAGAAGCTTTGTTCATGGAATCTACGTTTAGATTTAGGCACAAATAAAGAGTGGGGGAATTATTGATAGTGTTTTCAGCTAGACGAGTGTTTCTTATGAAAGTTTGGCGAGGGGGACCATAGATTGAAGCTCAGGCGAACACTTTCCATGAAAATAACGATACAGCAGACAAACTTGCAACATCTCTTCTGTGTGATAGAGGTTACAGTGAAGAGAAAAGGACATCTCCCACGAGGCCACGAAGTCTATTTTGAACTCTATCAAGGCAGGACAAGTCCTTTCTAGCAGCTCCTGTGGCAACAGTACTCCGTCCTTGGACGTATCTGGCTCTTATATAGATAGAGAATTGCATCAGCAGTGAGATATCTACTGGATCGATAGAAGGATCCCACCATTTTTTCAGCAACCTTGGCAACAGATTTGATGTACGAGTTCCATTTAAGATCAGGAGTAAAGATCAAGCCCAGAAGTTTGTCAAAACTTGAGGCCTCCCCAAGACGAGAGCCATTCATTTTAATTGATACCAGATGGGGGTCAGAACGTTGATGATGCAAAGATAGAAGCTTGCTTTTAGATGCATTTAAAGTAAGCAGCCACTCCTTTTCCCATTGTACAAGGTGATCAAGATCAGAGGAGAGAGAATCGGAGAGAACTTGGTCGTTTACTGTATTAGATGTGCTGGTAGTGTCATCAGCATAAATGTCTATGATGTGATTTGTAAGATCATTAATGTAGATCAGGAAAAGAGTTGGGCCAAAGATGGGCCCCTGAGGGACTCCAGCATTAATACTGTGGGCTTCTGATTTTTGCCCATCAACTACTACTCTTATGAACCTATCAGAGAGAAATGATTTAATAATTGAGAAGACTATAAGAGAAGTTTTTACTTTTTTTATTTCATTGTTTTCTTTCGGTAATTATGCAGAGATTGAACATGAAATCTAATTTTTATTGTATTTTTTTGTTTATTAAATCGTCATGCGAAAGTACAGCCTAGTTGAATTAAAAAAAAATAAATGAAAAAGAAAAAAAACAAATATTTCTCTGTTATTTCATTTTTTCTGTATGTTTTCTTTATTAAATTGTTACATGAAACTTAGACTAGTGGAAAAAAATAAACAACAACCAAAAGAAAAGGTAAATATATGGTTTAATACCATAATAGTCCCAACTAAAAACAACTGTTTTTAAGGAGGTTTTGGGGTCGCTGAGAACGAATCTGATATTCAAGACCGTCGCAAATGTACTGTTTGCATGGTATTAACACCTAAACCCTAGGACAACGCGCGAGCGCATAAACGACTTGACATTAGGTCAACCTCCACACCTGTCTTTAAAGTGATGACAAGTACTTTTCCTGATATTAATGCGTTAATCCAGTGCGTGTTGTTTTCACTGGTCGCCATGTGTTGTTTTTGCGTGCGCACACATGGCGACCAACGACCAGTGTAAACAACACGCACGCATTAATATTAGGAAAAGTACTTGTCGACGAGCGACGACCAATGTAAATTTGTGTATGCTACCGCGCGCTCGTGCGTAGTCCAAACGTTCAGGGGTTAATACCATGCAAACGGTCAATTTACACGGGGTTGAATATCAGGCTCGTTGTCAGCGACCCCAAAACCCCTAAGAAAACAAATTTTATTTACCAAAAAAAAAAAACAAAAAAACAAACAAAAGTAAGCACTAGCACTACTGTGTTTTTTTTTAACATATTCATAACAAGTATTGATTAGTTAAAAATTAATACACGCTTATTATTATTATTATTATTATTATTGACGCGATAATTTCGTTTCGCTTAAATGTGCGTTCCGTTCCATTTTCATTTTTTACATTCGTTCACAGCCGCTATCTTGTGGACATTTCAAGTAAACCTTGCCAAATATAAATAAATATTTCATAAAGTGATATATTTTTATAAGTGTTATAATATAATACTAAAAACGAACACAAAACAGTGAAAAAGAAAAACAAAAAAAAAAACAACTGGAACAATAGCGTTTTATTTGCTCACACCGAGTCAGTAGTCACCTAATCTTCTGTTACGCTTTTTTTTTTCTTTTCCTATGTTTTAGAATACTTCGAAAGGCATTAGATAACTGCTAGTGCTGCTGTGCTCTGCTGTTGCTAGTCGCCCGAGGCGCCCGTACTTGGAAATGTCGATGGGACCGTCCGGGCATTTTTGTAGGCCAGAGTGTACTTTTGACTCGTATTTTATTATTATTATTATTATTTTAAATATTTCCCTAATTCTGAAAATAAAAAAATAAAAAAAAAGATTTTTTTTACAAAAATGTTTAACGCAAAAACAAAACAAACAGCATGCGCATCATGGTCGAAAACTCGATTCTTTTCTTGTTTTTGAATCCCAAAATCTAGTGTAAATTACTAAATATAATTCTAATTTTATTTTATGCAGATCTGTTATTGTATTTTACAAATTCTTAGGAAAAGATCACTTGTCCGAACATTATATTATTTTCTTTAACAAAGATAATATATATATATGTTTTAAATAGCACACGATAATTTCCACTGGCAAAAACCGGAAGTGGCTTTAAAGAAGTTGCTTCATAATCATCAGGAGCAGCAGCAATTAGACGGACATAAAGTAGACGTACATTTTTAGTACGACCCTTATTGTTAGTGGGGGAAAAAAAAAAAAAATCTTCATTAACCGGAAGCAGATTTTGCATTTCCACATATATCAAGCCCATCGCATGCTGACACTGAATATTTACGCTAGTTTGATGCTATAAAAACTTATGGCAATGGCATCTTTTAAAAACACGTGTTTTATTAACATTCCAGCCCAGTGAGAATGGCGATAAATTGACAAAAAGAAATTTCGAAAACGGGTAAATTGTTGTTTGTTTTCCATAGAAAAAAAGTTTTTATTTTGAAAAATTTTGACGAAATATTTCTCTGTGCTGTTTTAAGGTATTGAAGGAAAACATTTTTTCTTTCGACAAAATTATGTGCTATATTTTATTGTAGGTAATCATTACTGTTATCGACGTAAATTATTTTTTAGATCCAGTTGGAAAATTAACGAAACACATTTTATTTTACTTTACCTGTTCGTTTATAATCTATTTGCGAAAAAAAAAAAAAATTCATATTTAAAAGAAGTTCGACTAAATAGCGATTCTGAGTAAATCTTTTTAGTCGGTGACGTAAACAAAAAGGCTGTTTTGCTGAGAATCTCAGCATCTGTATTTGTTACTTGTGTATAAAAACCGGTTGCGAAAATCAAAATTTAATTTGGTACTTCACGGGGAACGTAGACCCTGCGTAAACTTTTTTTTTTTTTTTTTTAATGACTGCACCCTGAAGTGCGCAAACGGTTTTCTTTCACTTTCTTTGTACATATATCGTACACTTTTTTTTTTTTTTTTTTTTAATCGAGCGAGGTTTGTTTTACTATACACAAAGATTAAAAATATATATATAACAAATAAATCTTATCAAAGGCAAGATGAGTTACTTTTCGAATCTGTGTATAGGGAAAGCAAACCTGCAGTTCCTGCACACTTGGTGCAGATGGAGGTGGACTGGATGGCTGCTGGAGCTGGTAATGTTACTACTTCTACCTGATTCTCTTCACTGCAATTGATTCCTCACACGCATCTTTTGCATTGAACGTGCTCTGTCGTACTGCCTGTCACCAAACAGGGCAATTGTCAGCCAGACTTCCCCATGCATGCTTCATATCCCTCTTACAAACATCTAAGTAGTGTAGTTTAGGGCAGCCTGCATTTCTTCTGCCCTTAGCCAACTCGCTGTTGAGAAGCGCTTTAGGGATGTGCTCCATGTCCATTCTCCTGACATGTCCCAACCATTGCAGCTGTTTTATTTTTTAGATTATTGCATGTATGCTGCACATGTTGACTTGTCCACATACCTCGATGCCGAGGATCCTGTTCTGCCACTTGATCTGCAGGATGCGACACAAGCATCTCATGTGGAAGCTGTTCAGTTTCCTTGCATGTCTTGTGTTGGTGGTCCATGTCTCACTGCCATAGAGGAGAGTACTGAGCACGCAAGCTTTGTAGACATGTAATCTGGTATATATATATATATATATATATATATATATAATTCAATGTTTGTGTGTTATGTTTATAAAAAGAATCTACATAATATATAAAAATATATTCTGTAAAATCTATCGGTGAAGATGATAGAAGTGTTTCCTGATCTCAAAGTGTACCCCTAAGGGAGTTACTGGGGAATATTGTCCAGTCAAAATGTGGCTGAACCTCAAGCAACTTCTTAACAAACTTGCATATTAGTCATGAATAACTTCTCCTTCAGATAAAAAAAGTTTACCACAAGTAACCTTGCCGAAAGGGGTCAATAGCCACCATCTTTAAACTCCAACTTTTGCTTGTTTTAACTTTCATTCTTAGACTGGTAATATTCTGAACTTGGCTGGATATTTTTACTTGATAAGCTTGGCTACCGTCTCTATGATTCTAATGGCCTCTGATTCTAAGTTTTCTATTGAGCGACTCTGTGCATAGAATTCATGGAGAATACATTTTGCTGTACTTAAGAATGTAACAACAGAAGGTTTCCCATTAATTTCAGTCACAAAGATTTTGTCTTCGAAATGTTCTAGCAATCGAGATTTCATGTATGAGAGACTGTATGGTTCAAGGCCAGTGTCCTCGAGAATTTCCTCCGTTTTTAACAAGATTGACAATGGTGAGTTGCTCCTTGTTATTTTGCTGCAAACAATTAGCAACTTCCAGAAATGTCTGCTTTCTCTCTGAAACCTCTGATCTACCAAGGTTTTGTTTCGTAGAAGAATCAGCAGAGGAGAATGACTTAGTAATTTTTTTATTGGAATCAAAAGTTTGCAAAACATGTTCTGTGATAACATACTTCTTGTGAAACAAAGTCAGCTACATAACATATTCTACCTTTAACAGTGGATGTCCAGCCATCACTTTTTATTCCCCCTCTTACTTTCTTACAAACTTTTAACACTTTGTCCTTAAACTCAATAATAGAAACATCAACACCTCTTTTCTTTCTATCAAATTTTGCTCCAGAACCACAAAAGACAATGTTTTTTTAAAGTTAAACAAACAAAAGTTGAATTTTAAAGATGGCGGCCGTTTTTACTAACTCAACATTTGACTGAAGTTCAAGTGTAATGTGAACAAACATCTTGCTGCTAAACTCTCTGCATAGTACCCCTGCAACTTAGGTCCCTGATAGTAGCCCCCTACATCAAAGTGGCAATGTGCCTTGTTTGGGGTGAAAATGTAATAAATAAAAATACTTTAACTTCTAATATCTATATATCTCATATAGGCATCAAGTTTTAGCTGCAAGAAAGGACCCTTTGATTTTTGAGAACGTAAATTAAAGTAAAATGAAACAAAAGATACATATTAGAGAAGAGGTCATATGCATATATGAACGACACTTTCAAATGAGATCATATAGATAACTCTTAAGAAAGCACAAGAAAAATATACTATAACATAGTTAACTGGTCAATTAGAGCAAAATTAATATGGCACTGCTGCATTACATGGACGGCGCCATTTTTTTTTTTTTTTTTTTTTTTTTTTGTGCATTTCACTAAACTGTTGCCAGATGGCGCTTCTCTCCATTCAAATTTTTTATTAATTTAAAAATTAAAACTGTAATATATTGTTGACCCTTCAATAGGTGCCACAAAAAATTAAAACTATTTTGTTACTGTGGCAATTTTGCTTTAATTCAAAATGTTTCAGAAAAAAAAGAACAAAAAAAATCCAATGTTGCTTTAATTCAAAAATTGTTTTAATGAAATTATATTTTCTTACAGACTTTCCAATAAATGTTTTTACCATTATATACAAGTTAGAAAAGCATTTCATCCAAGGCATGAAAATTGTTAAACAAAATGTTTTTACTATAGGCTTTAAAAATAAAGGTACAAGATTCAATTTGAAATTTATTTATCTTCAAAGTGCACTTTTATAAATTTGACAAAGTAAGGTATAAAAATTTAATTTAAATTGAATCAAAAAATTACCTTGGATTTATTTTATGTAATATACATTCTGTTGCACTTTTTAAAAAAAATAATTGAAAATTTTATATCTATATCATTAATTGTTAGATGAAAGATAACGTTTTTAAATTGCAACAGAATGTACATTACATAAAATAAATCCAAGGTAATTTTTTGATTCAATTTAAATGAAATTTTTATACCTTACTTTGTAAAACTTATAAAAGTGCACTTTGAAGATAAATAAATTTCAAATTGAATCTTGGACCTTTATTTTTAAAGCCTATAGTAAAAACATTTTGTTCATATAGAGATCAAACATAGACCCAGGTAGTAGGGATCCCTTGATTTCTGAGAATTTTAATTGAAGTAAAATAAAGCAAAGCAAAAAGATACTCTTTAATTTTTTTTTCTTTACAGAGTGGAATCTAAGACTTTTCTTTTTTGGGGAATCCTTGTCTCTATGAAAGACTGACCATGTTTGTGTTAGCAGAGATGAAAGATACTGTGCGTATCATGCCACATATTTTTCACATCAATTTCACGGAAGCCACGATCGATGCTCTCAACAAAAAGTTTGCCAATAAAGTAAATATTTTTGCCCCATTTTTTTTTTTTACTTTTCTTTATTGCTGCTTGTCCAGAATTGTTTTGACTACTATTCTCATCTTGTGTTATTCTTACAATGTTTCGGCTGATGTAAGCTCCGATCTTTTAAGTGTATCTTGACGATGGCTCTTATTAATGAATGGTGAAAAGAATATTTATTTATTTATTTTTTTTTTTTTCCTGACAAACTATAGCAATCAAAATGTGTGATATGTTTCTAAAATCCAAAGAGTGTTGAGTCGTTTTGATTTTTGGGTGCCCTTACTGATCCGCGCTATTTTTTTAAATCGTATTTCCAAGTTTAATTAAAGTTTTATATGTGTTTTTATTCAATTGTAAGGTTAAAGTATAGAATAAGTACTAAACACCCTCCCCTCCCCATGTTAAGAATGGCTTTTTAAATAATGTTATTATTTCAGCACGGATCAATAAGTGCACTAGTACCGATTTTTGTATTAACTCTTATCTTATCTGCTAAGATGTGAGAATATCAGTCGAGATGAGAACAGTAGTCTGAACAATCCAAACAATCCATATCAGTTCTCATGTCAAAAATTCAAAAATATTATATCTTTAAGTTTTGTTTATGATTTTCTTATCCCAGTTGTGTTCATTGCTTCCATGTGTTATTCTAGTGCGAAAGTTCTGTTCATCTCTTCCCTGCCTTCAATTTTTTTTTTTTTTTTCTCTTTTTAATTCCTGGTGTTATTGCTTTGATTTTTATATTAATGCCAGATGTTTTCATATTGTAGTTTAATTTGGTACTTGTACAGTTTAATCAAGATATTAAAAAATGAAAATATTGAGAAAAAAAAAAAAAAGGTTATATTCTACGTATCTGTTTTAAACTGAAGATCTCCGAAAAAAAAAAAAAAAAAAAAAAAAAAAAAAATTTCACTTAATTTGATTGAGTAGTTTTTTCTTTTTTTTTTTTTTTTTAGTTATAAAACGCCACGGGAAATAATTCCAGTTAAAGTGCCGACACTCCCTCCTCATCTTTAATAACTAGCTTTTCTTCCTAAAAATCGAACCTTTTGCTCGGTATCGTAACAAATTGTTTTTTCGCTGTAAAACAAAAACTACTTGATGAAATTAAGTGAAATTATTTTTTATTTATTTTTTTTTTTTGGGAGAACTTGATTCCATAACAGATACGCACAATTTAAACTTTTTTTTCCCGATATTTTCATTTTTTAATGTCTTGATTAAACTGTACAAGTATCTTTAATTTTGCTTAAAGTTGTCTCCCCTTGAGTTATGAAGGGTTGTGATGTCACTAATATTGGAGAGACACATGATGTTAAATTGGAGTTATATGAATGGACAATGTAAAACTTCTAAAAAACATTGCAAAAATAGCCACCTCAAATTTTAAGTTTTTAAAAATTCAGTGCAAGTTCAACCTAATTAAAAAAACAAATGTAGAAAGATCTTTATGATGTATATATTGGTCACAAAATGAAAATATATTTAAAAAATTATGTAAATTGATCTAGTAGTTTTTTTTGTTTTTTTTTTATCTGTAGAAAATCATTCTTTTCTGATTTTCAGCAATTTTAATAGTAAATCGTAGCCATTACAAGGCTGATTTTCATCTTGCTAGTTTGAATTGAATTGTTTCTCTTCATTTATTAAACATGTCAGATCAAGACACATTTAGCTTCATCATAAAATTTAATCTTGGTTAATAAAAAAAAAACTACTTGATGCATTTTTTATTTTATTTATTTATTTATTTATTTTTTTGAATATGACATCTTCAATCCATGACAGGTACATACATTATGAAGGTTTTTCTGTATTTTCATTTTTCATTTCAAAGTTAAACTCTGGACGTGCACCAAAAAATCTACGACTAATTTCCTAACAACCTGTTGTAGTACAAGCCAGAAACATGCAGCAGATTTTGAAAAAACAAAACAAAGAGTTTTTTTGTAAAATGTTTTTGATTTATGAGTGTATGACCCCAATGATTTTGACGATCTTGCTTATAACTTACAGTTAGGACAATCAGCTTCCAACTTTATTATAAAAAGATTGAATTTTGGATTCAATTCAGTTTGCTGTCAACCTCCGTCTTGAAACAACTGAATTATGACTGCATTGATTCTTTACCACCATCTTTATTATTATGATTTGCTCAACACTCGAGATTGTGACTGCATTGATTTTTTTTTTTTTTTTTTTTTTTTTTTTTTTTTTTTTTTTTTTGATGATTTGATTTACTACCGCCATCTTTGTTCAACATAATGTCTCCACACTTAACACTTTTACTGCAACAAGCAATTTCGGCTGCTATAGTCACACATTTCAGCTAATAGCTTTTGAAATCATACAGTTCAAGGTTTGTATCTGCACACAGCTATTGTTTCTTTGTAACAGACACATGCCAGCCATATATATAGAGGGAATTCTGGACAAGAATCTACTTTTGTCATGTATGTGTGTCATATTTTCATCTATATATATAAAAGCGAAAGTGTATGTATGTATGTGTGTTCGCTTTTTCTGTGTGTCTACAAAAGGCTTCTTTCAGAGAAGCGGTCGGTCGGTTCACAACTTTTTAAAACTTTTTATATCACATATAAATCGTAATATCTGAGTTAACAACGAAGCTCACCTGTCTATTTAATTTGCTCGATTTCGGGAAGATAAATATTCAATATTTGTCGCTCGCCGCATGTGGGTTAGTCTTTTTCCTATAACATCTTGGGGGGGGGGGGAGCGTTCAGCAGTAAATGAAATCCCGCAGTCAAACTTGATTATTAAAACGAGCACCTGCTAAATCCAAGTAATTAAATAAATTCAAACGCGTTTCCATAAGCATGTTGCGGTGGGGCAATGGTTAACGTCGCACGTTTTTGTTTTTTTTTTCTCACAACTTTGCCTCAACGGTTCGGGTTCGATCCTCATACTTACTTTTTTTTTTTTTTTTTTTTAACCCCACCCCACACACCTTCAAACACCCGGGCAACGCCAGGTACCCCTCGCTAGTCTATATATATAAAAGCGAAAATGTGTGTATGTTTGTTTGTATGTCTCGCAAAAACTTTCGACACGGGTCACAGATTTTCACGAGATCAGTATCATTTTAAACTTCCAACCTTCGCCTGACAAATATCAAAAAATTGGCCAAAAACATTAATTTCTTCACTCTAAAATCATCAGTTTTCTACAGAGAGGGGTCAGCAAAAACCATTCTCTCATGACAAGTTCGCTTCTACGCATGCGTCATATGACGTCGGAACATGATTTACTTTAAATATTTAAAAAAACCGACACAATTTCGTCAACGTCGTCTTAGCTCAGTTGCTTAGAGCGCTGCCTCATTATCTAAAGGTTTTGGGTACGAATTGTGGTGTGAGATACCTTTTTTCAGATTTTTTTAAAGAAGTTTTAACGTTCGTTTTCCTGTTTTCTTTTTTGTGTTTTTTTTTATTTTTATTTTTCTTATTTTTACATTTAACATCATTCGTTTGCCTTTCGTTAGTTTTTTTTTTTTTTTTTCGATTTTTTTTTTTAAGTTTTAAAATATTTACTTCGCTTATTCGTATGTTTTGATTAACACCCCGCCCGAGCACACACACACACACACACACACACACACACACCTCGAAACTCCCGGGCAACGCCGGGTAAAGCTAGTATGTTATAATTTTTTTTTTTTTTCTAAGAAATAGAATTAATCCAAGGGAGTTAATTCTATCAAACTCAATTTGCTGCTTTATTTTTTGTTGTTTTTGTTTGATAAATTATTCATATAGGATTTTTTTTGGAATTTTCACATTTACTTTCTAAATTTATTTTATTCCTGTTGGTGTTATATTGCTGAAACTTGGTTGATATTCAATAAATGTTTGTTTTTTGTTTTAAATTCTGCATTGTACTTGCTTTCTAAACTTCTTGTACTAGATTTAAATTTAAACAATGCTTACATTGAAGAGAGAAAAAAAAAACTTAATTTTTATAATGTTGATAATTTATTTGAAGGTTGTCCACAATGTTGGTTTGTGCATTGCATTATGGGATCTGATTGAAATAAAAGACAGTTACTTATTTCCTGGGGATGGAGCTTCTCACACAGTTGGTAAGTAACATTAAAGATAGTCTTTTTTTTTTTTTTTTTTTTTTTTAACAAAGCAATGGGATAATTGTAGTATTGCATGAGTAGTTCTTTTGGCCTGTATGCAACAAGCAGAAAGGAACCCAAAATGGATAGCTGTGGTATGCCAGATGCCCTTGTATGTGAATGATAATGTCCTAGAACTATGATTACTACTGAGAATGAATGGTTTGTAAAAAAAAAAAAAAAAAAAAAAAAAAAAAAAGATCTTTCACACTGATTGCAGAGAATTTTATCAGACGTCTTTTGTGAGATTATATAATTTTCAGGCAAGATTTTAATTTTCTATGTAGGTTTAACAGATACTAAAATCTGCACTGGTGCTACCAGATCTGAAGATATTGGCTTCCTGAGACGAAATGCATCTAACATTGATGCTTTTCGTTTTTCCTTATGCAAAACTTAATTATGTTCTGCAAAAACAACAACCCACCTTTTCCCCCTTTTTCTTTCTTCCCATTTCCTCTTTCTCTTTCTATCACTCCCACTTTCTGACTGGTTTCCTAACTTAAAATGTACCAAATATTAATACTGTAACCCTTTTCTCTCTCCCATTGCAAAACTCATTCATGTTCTGCAGGACAGGGAATAAAAACGATAAAATCTACTATAAAACAATCAAACCGAACCAAACACTACAAACTAGCGATTAAGGATACAAAAAGTTTGAAGAATAAAATATTCTACAAAATAACTGGATGCAATATAAATACTATTTCCAAAATAACTGAATTTGGCATTGAATAGTCCGTAAAGGGTTGATATCCCTTAAAACAAAACCAAACCAAAACTCTATTAATAATATTGAAGATATAAAGAACTTGAAGAATAAAAACTGCTTCCAAAATAACTGAATTTCGCATTAAATTACCTGAAAAGGGTTGATATACCATAAAACCAAACTAAAATCTGCATCTATCAAGCTTTTGTCCATACCATTCTTTATTACAGCTGTGAAACCTGGTTGATGAAAGCAAGCGACCTATGAAAGTTTGAGGTGTTGGATCACTACTGTTTGCGTCGCATCCTTTATGTGCATTGGCGGCTGTTCATCTCAAATATCATTGTTCATTCTCACTGTAACGTATCCTCTCTTCGTCAAACTCTTCTCTTGAGATGTCTTTGCTGGTTCAATCGCATTCTTCTTCGTCACCTAGATGATTTCATCTACAAAGTTATTGAACCAGACCTTCCTCGAGGTTGAAAAAGGCGATACAGAGGTCAGCTGAAAACCTGGCTCAGAACAGTGAAACCTGATACTGAGTTGATCCTAGGTTCGCCGCTGGAACCATGATTGGCTAACTCTTGCATCTGCTGCTGAGGTGGATTGTCATGCCTGGTCAGCATTCATTTGAGGCAGAACAAATTCTTTGATAAAGCCGGCCCTACTGCTCCAAGGTGAATGTCGAAATAAGTACAAGTAGTAGGTTTAACATAAAATTTTCCCTACTAGATCTCTCAACTGTGCATTACCATCTCCCCCCCCCCTCTACAGCTCAATCTTGTTTATAAATACCTTTTCAGAATTTTGTGTTGAGGTTATCATTTTTGCTAAACTTACAAAATATTTTTTTTTTTTTTTCAAAAAGTAAAATAATTATTTTAGGGTGCGTTAAAGAATTCCTCTGGAAATATTAACTCTAAAGAACATTAATTTTTCATTAAACTTGCATACAAACTGAACACGTGACTTAAAATTGAACAAGTAGGTTGTAAAAAAAAAAAAAACGTTATCTGAAAAGTATGTATTTAATCCATAATCTTTAGATTAATGCATTTTACCAGGTGGTGCATATGTCACTTTACTATTTTTGAAATAAAGTATATTTTGTAAATGAATGTACTTTATTAATTCTTTTTTTATATTTTGATTCTTGGGACTACTGCTCTCATCTTGAGTGTTGTCTTGTGAAAATATAAGTGATCAATCCTCATCTAAAACATTCAGAAACACAATTCTTTTTATTACAATTTTGATTTATTTATAAAAAATGTTTTTCTTTGTGTGTGTATATGTCTGCTAAATTAATTTTTTTTTTTTTTTTTTGTTTTTTCATCTTGTTAATTATGGAATTTACTTTTTATGAACAAAAATACATTTATTTGCATATTTAAAAATCATAGTTTCTTTTTTTCTTTTATTTTCAAGTTCATTTTCGTTATGTTGTCTTCCGGCCGCACATGGATGAAATACTTGTTGGTAGGATTAAAGGAAGCAGTAAAGATGGAGTCCAAGGTAATTCATTTTTTTTCACTCGCATCTTGAAATAAACATGAAAAAAAGTTCATAGTTCAATTTCAATATATAAAAATTGGTACTTGTACAGTTTAGTCAAGACATTAAAAAATGAAAATATCGAAAAAAGTTTAAATTGTATGTATCCGTTATAGAACGAAGTTCTCCGAAAAAAATTTCACTTAATTTCATCAAGTAGTTTTTTTTTTTTACAGCGGAAAAACTTGTTTTTTATGAGAGCGCGTTGAAGGCAGACATCTTGGATTTAAAAAAAAAAATTTGTTTGAATTTTAGAAATGACGAAGGGAGATAACTCCAGTTAAAGCGCTGACACCCCCTCTCCATCTCTAATACTAGCTTTTCTTCCTAAAAATCGAACATTTTGCTCAGTATCATAACAAATTGTTCTTTCGCTGTAAAAAAAAAAAAAAAAAAAAAAAAAAAAAAAACTAGATGAAATTAAGTGAAATTTTTTTTCAGAGAACTTTGTCCCATAACGGATACATACAATTTAAACTTTATTCGGTATTTTCATTTTTTAATGTCTTGACTAAAATGTACAAGTACCTAAAAACTTTTAAAAATCCATAGTATTATAAATTGCCAGTTTAAATCTATATATCTATAAAAGTGAAAGTGTGCATTTGTGTGTCTGTGTACATTTCTCTACACAATATCTTTGTCAATTTTCAGTCTATAGACTCGAAATTTGATGTGCAGAGTACTGAGATTTGGGAAAATCTTTGTAATCAGAATTGAGGAATCATAAAAATCAGAACATTATGGGGCAGTTTTACTAAATGTATGACTAAAAATTAAGCATGATTAGTGTACAACTAATTGCTGCTACTGCTGTTGATTAAAGAAATTTCAACACAGGCGGTCGACTTGATCCGTCAGCATAAAATATTGTAAAACAATCTTGTAATAAACTATAAAACAAATTTACTCAAAAGTTTTGAGATTATTTTTTGGTAAATATCTTTTTAAGTCCACACTTAAAAAGATATTTACTAAAAACTCCCAATTTTTATTAAATATTCATTGTTACACAAAAGTGCTATTAAAAAATAATAAAACAACCTTAGTGACAGTCGCGATTATTTTTGGCTAATCCCTTAAACACGGCCCTGTCGGTGGGGCATTAGAATACGCTGACTGCCCCCCTGCAGAGGGTAAAAGTCCCTCAATGGGGGTCCTGGATATGACCTTAAACTATATCCAGTGGTGAGGCCCCAGCTTGTGGGCTTTGGGGAGTGTAGAGCCACCCTTTAATTACCATTGCTCCCAGGTCCACTCTGACCCAGAGTGGTAGTACCTGTTAAGGTCCCAACTATGGGTTGAATAGAAACCGACATGAAAACAACAAATATATTCTATTAAAAATATTTTTCTTCAAAATCTTTGGATTCGGCATTGAATAACCCGAACAGGGTTGATATGCCGTAAAACAACCAACCAACCCTTAAACACTGAGACTTTTTTTCAACCCAATGTGCCACTTTTTTATTTTTTAATCTCTTTTAAAAAATAAGTTTATTTCTTTAATAAAGAAGAAAAAACAAAATGAATTTAGTCAGTCACAAGTTTCAGCTGAGTTATTATTTAAAAAAATTTTTTTGTTGGCAAATTAAATTTTACAAGTAACCTTTTTCTTTAAAATTTTCATTTATTGTAACATAATAACAATTTAACACTAGAAAATCTTTGTAAAAAGTAGAAGAAATCCTTAGACTGGAGAAATGTCTCATTTGGGGGGGAAATAGGTTTCCTCACATTTAAAACATGTCTAACTTACCTCATGTGGAGGCAAGTAAATAACTATCATTTTAAAAATTGTTTTTTTTTTTTTGTTTTTTTTAAATAATATTGTATAAAGTTCCGTTTTATTATGACATGACTCTGTTTCATTTCTAAAAAGAAGAAAGTAAAGAAATCATTTTTTAAAGTTTTCTTAAACATTTTTAAAGTTATTATCGACTATTGCTTGTTTTTTGTTAGTTTTGTTTTTTAAATTAAACTTGAAATTGTCAAAGTTGCTTTGACTAATTAAACCTTTAACAACTGAGAATTATTTTTTTCCAATACAGTGTGCCAAATAACTGTCTCCCTCTTTTAGGATTTAATTAGACGTACATAAAATCGTGTTTAATTTTAATCGTGCATAATTAGTGAAATGAAGGCATGACTAATCTAAAAAAAATAAACTTGTTTATTTTTTCTTGCAAAGATTTTTAATGAAAAAAAGGTGGCACACAGAATTGGAAAAATATAATTGTATCAGTCATTCAGTTTATGGAAATAAGTACTTACGTATCTATTTACTTTCTGCCTTAAGTGAGAATATTTTGAAAAATAATTTTTTTTTGTAAACACTTTTTATATGAATCTAAAAACATATTTGCCAAAAAATAACCTCAACTAAAACTTTAATAAATTCATTTTATTGTGTATTTTAATAATACCACAACAGGTTTTTACAATATTTTGTGTTGGCAAGCCCAGTAGTTTGTCCGTATTTAACTTGCTTTATTAGCAAATCAGCAGCAAGAGCAAATAATCGTACATTATTTAGTCATAAAGCTCCTTATGCATGACTAAAATTCATCACGACTTAAATGTCCGATTCTGTTCCTGCTTTACACATTGTTTCTATGCCAAACAGCAGCAGTAGTCATTTGTACATTGATCGGGCATAACTTAAGTCATACATTTTTAGTAAAACCCCATTATGGGGTATCAGAAACGATTTTTAATTGTTTATTTTTTGGTTTGCTTATGTTTAAAATTTAATTTTCCTGGAACTAATGATAAACTGATAAATATTTATTGATTTTAAATCATTAATAAACTTAAAATCTATAGATCCCTCCTCACCAAGTGTATTTTTATGTTTGTGAAAATATATGCACACATTACGTGGGTTTTTTATAGTAATCTGAAAAATAATGCACTATAGCTAAATATTCATTGATTTTAAAAGAATTGGAATCGTTATTGATTGGAATTGGAAAAGATATTGGAATTGTCCTATCACTTGTTTTAATGTTTACCACACCATCATTAACCCTAATCATCACTGCTTACACTTATGGCACTCCATCCAACTTGTATTATTATAAAAATTTTATTCTATACTAACTCTGTCTTCCTGTTATTGCTCAGGGGTTTTTTTTTTTTTTTTTTTTTTTTTTTTTTTTACATCTCCCCCCTCTCACACACACAAACCTTGTTTTTTCTTTTAATTATTTTCTTGTGAGCGAATTGATCACTTTTCATTAAATATGTGGTTCTTATCCAGAATTCCTCCTATATTAAAAAACAAAGAAAAATCTGCATGATGAAACAAAAATATCATATTCCAAAAATCACGAAAATTAAGTATTTATTTTTATAAAGAAACTCATTTTTAAGTGATTAATGGGGATTTGTAGGTATTATAACAAATCTTGCAAGTTTTGTATTATTATTCAGTTATGTTTTTGAGATTTTTTTCAAAATGGTGGGCGAGATAGTTTTATTTTATTTTTTTTTAAAAGTAAACTACTTTATTAATTTAAATGATTTTTGGAATATGATTTTTGTTTCATCATGCAAATTTTTCTTTATTTTTGTGTTTTATTATGGGGGAATTCTATAAAGTTTTAAATTTTTTGTTTTTTTTCTAACTTCTAAAAGCTAGAGAGTCGGTGCTTGTTATAGTTTTTTACAAAATTATTTTTTAATAGAATTTTTTAATAGAATTTTGTTAGTTAAATTTATATTTTTTCTTTTTAATTATTTTGAATGAATTATTAATTAATCAATTTTAAAATGTTTATATATCCAACTTATTCACACCTACACATGTAATATTTAATCAGATATTTTTATTAGTCAAGATTTCTAAATTGCAATAACTGGTGATTTTTCAATATTTGTCCAGATTTCAACCTAATTACAAAAAACAAAATACAGAAAAATCTCTCGCAGACGAAAATGTCATATTCCAAAAATCATATAAATTGAAGTATTTTTTTTTGTTCTTAGAAAATGAAACTTTATGAGAAAGCGGGCATGTATATCTCAGTTGATCATATTTAATAAATGAAGGGAGACAATTCAATTCGGACTACAGAGACAGAAATAAGAGATCAAAATCAGTCTTGCAATGCCTATGAATTACTATTAATTGCCAAAAGTTGTTAAATGACTTTTCTATATAAAAAAAATGCTTGATCAATTTATGAGATTTAATATTTTTGTTCTGTGACCAGTACTTACCTCATAAAGAATTTTGTTTGATTTTTTTTTTTTTTTTTTTTTTTTTTTTTTTTTTTTTAGGTTGAATTGTGGATTTGCACCAAATTTTCTCAAATTTATTTTTTTCTTTTCAGTTTCGCTTGGATTTTTTGATGATATTTTGATCCCAAGTGATGCGCTCCAATTTCCGTCCAGATTGTATCTTTTTATCAAATGAAAAGTGTTATGTTCTTGTTTGTTTTTTTGTTTTGTTTTTGTCTCTGGAAACATTCTGATTCAAATAGAGTTAAAATAGAAATTGTCATTTATAGATGGTTACGGTCTTATATTTATATCGACATGGCAACAAAGTGAACCAGGTAGTGATTATATACCCCCTCCATATAGTGGTGCAAACTGCAAAGATGTTCTGATTAGAAATAAAAATCCAACATCAGTGTTTGATGATATGCATACTTTTTTACACAGCAATCACCACTCATCAAGGCCTGGAGGCCAATCGAGGATAAGGGTTAATGGGTATACATTAGTCAATGTGATTATAGCGTAGTAAAACATAAGTAGTGGAAATTTTGTAAATTGGATTACTTAGGGGGACAGTTCATCAAGAACTTGTTTACGTTGGACTTGAAGGCAATCAAATTGTAGTCAGCTGAAAAGCAGGCAAACGAAAGAGAGTTCCACAGCTGTGCAGTTGTAAGAAAGGAGCTTTGTTCATGGAATCTATGTTTAGGTTTAAGCACAAGTGAAGAGTGCGGAGAAATTACTGATAGTGATTTTGGCTAGAGGAGTGTTTTTCGTGAAAGTTTGGCGAGGGGGGTGGGCATAAATTGAAGCTCAGACGAGCACTTGCCATGAAAATAACAATAAAGCAGAGATAGGCTCACAACTTCTCTTCTGTGGGGAAAGAGGTTGCAGGGAAGAGAAAAGGGCATCCCCCACTAGGCTATGAAATCTATTTTGAACTCTGTCAAGGCAGGATAAACTGCTTCTAGCAGCTCCTGCTCAGATGTGGCAACAGTACTCCATCATTGGGCGTACTTGACTTTATATACTTTAATATATGTATGCGTGTAGGTATTTTCGGCTTCTCTATTCTTTTCATTGTTTGCCTTAATCTAACAGTGATGAACAAGAACAACTTTGGATTTGGCTTTATGAAAATGAAGATGAAAAACATGATCTTTTTATGGACATTGGAGAAGAGATCAGGTAACTCTTTTTCCTTGTTTTTCTTCTTCCTTTTTACTTATTTCTCTCCCCCCCCGCTTACCTTCTCCCCTTTTCTTTCTCTTCCCCAGTTTACTTTCTTTTTATCCTCTCTTTATTTTCCTCTCAGTTCACGTCTTTTTCTTTTTTACATTTTCTATTTTTTTATCTTTACCTCTTTTACCATTACCCTCTCTTTCTCTTCCTCTTTCTTACCTCCTTTTCTCTCCCCTTTTATTTTCTTTCCTGCTTTGCTTTCTCTTCCTCCCCCTTTAACTCTTTCTTTTCCACTTTTCTTTCACACTTTTTAATTAAAAATTTTTTTTTTTCCTGTTATGTCTCTTGTTCTGCTTCTTTTTCTCCTCCTCCTCCTCTTCCTTTGATCTTTCATTTATCATTTTACTACTTTTTTTTTTTTTTTTTTTTACTCTTTCAAAAAATTTTGTTACAGGTTTCGAATTGTAGACGAAACATTTGTTGACACAACCCCTACCGGCCCAGAAGGCAGTTCAGAAGAAACTGATGTTTCCGATATAGAAGCTAAAAAAGTTCCATACACCTTAATTGTGAGTTAAATAAGACATTTTTTTTTAAGTTGACCAAATTAATAGTCACTTCTATAATTATGGTAGCACTTAAAAGAACAAGTTTAGCACAACACAGTATTGGATATCACTCCTGCTATTCTAAACATAAACACTTTTTTAAATTGATTGAATAATATTTTGTCTATTAAAGATAATAAAAAATAACTTCAGTTCTTGTCTAGAATTTCCTAAAAAAAAAAAATAAAAAAAATAAAATAAAAAAAAAATAAAACAAAAAAAACAAATCTGTATGATGTACATACCCAAGATGAAACGAAAGTATCATCTTTCAGAAATTGATCCAGTAGCTTCGCATATTTGAATTGAGTTATCTTTTTTTTTCTTTTTTTTTTTAAATAGTTTTTACAAAACGGTAGACAAAACAGCTGCTATTTTGTTACTCATAAAATTCGATTTTCTTATTTAAAAATAAACTACTTTATAAATTTACACAAGTTTTTTAGAATATATTTTCGTTTACTCATAAGAATGTACATCGTACAGATTCTTTCATTTTTTAATATATCAGGAATTGTGGACAAGAACTGTAACCTTTTACAAAAAAAAATACATTTCTATTTAAGAAAATCAAAAGAACGTACAAAATGCCAACTCTGTGCAATATAATCACATCTTTTTTTAGTGTCGGATTATTTTTATTCTAACATTAATGTTTTCAATGCAACAGTTGTACTCGGGTCAATTCAACTAAGTGGTAGCATGAGCACTCTGACAAATAGATCAGTAGCTCAAAACAAAAATTGTTGTCGATGACAGTTCAAACTGGCATAAATGACTGCATGTCATAAAAAAAACTCAAGCAAAAATGTCATTCCTTTTATTCAACTCTTTTTGACTGACAAAAAGCATATATTTCCCATAATCATGACAATCGCTTTGAAATTGTGCAGTTTCAGGCTCCTGTGTGCAGCCACTGTTTTTATGCAGCGGGTGCCTGCTAGTCGTGATGTAACGTTGCATATGTAGACCCAACATATAGCAGAGTATGTCGCGAGGAACATAGGACAAGTAATCTCGACTTTCTTTTTCTTTGTCCTTTTCTTTGTCTTTCTGTCTTTTTTCTCTTTGTTTTTTTTCTTTTCTTTGTTTTTTCTTTCTTTGTTTTCTTTGTTTTTTCTTTCTTTGTTTTCTTTGTTTTTTCTTTCTTTGTTTTCTTTGTTTTTATCTAACATTTATTTCCCCATTCTTTTTTTTTTTTTTTTTAAATTACATTTTCACCCCAAACAAGGCACATTGCCACTTTGGTGTAGGGGGCTACTATCAGGGGCAGCAACTACTGGGGCACTATGTTGGGATTTGGGCAGCAAGATGTCGGTTCACGTTATACTTGAACTTCTGCATGTCAGTACAGTTAGGGAAGTAGGAACCTGGAATGGAATTCCAGAGTCTAGCAGTTCTGGGGAAGAAACTACTGGAGTAGAAAGATTTTTTACATCTAGGGATCTCTACTGTGTGGGGTTGGGATTTAGCTGCCTGTCGGGTTTGTCGAGGGTGTCTACGTCGTGGGGGCACAAGTGTCTGTAGTTCGTCAGAGCATTCACCATTAAAATACCTGTAGAACAGGCAGAGGGATGCAACGTTTCATCGATGGGACAGAGGCTGAAGCTTCTGCCATGCATGACTTCTCGTTAGGGCAGTGACATCACCCACGTCTCTAACATGCTTGTCTTCTCTAACCTTCTCTCTCTCTCTCCTTTTTATAATATTTGTATATGTTACAGTAGTTACTTAGCCATTGGTTTCTTTGCACTGCCACCACAGAAATATAGTCCCCATTTTGTAAGCTTGAAGATATTTAAATTACATTTAGAAACAGTTGGATGTCAAGCAATGTAAACTTTTGTATTTAAAAAAAAAATCGAATTTTCAATGTGTGACGTCATAATCATAATAGACAATTTTCTTTTTAGTGACATATTACAAACTTATTAATAGTAAGTTGGTTTGATGTTGTCAACACTTACAGTTCAAATGTCAATATGTGAAGTTACGTTTACTATGTGTGTTGAGATGTTTCTTCTTCAGATTAACAGTAATATCTAAAAAGAAAATTGCATAAAAAATTTCTGTGCTTGCCTGGTAGGTTAAAAAAAATATTCATGCAAATTCATCCAGTATTTTTTATTTTTATTTTTTTAAAATAAAATTTAGAAAGCTATTCTTAATATTTGCATGAGGAGGAGGGGGGGAGCTTTGTTAACTTTTAAACTAAAGTTTGAGTTATGTCTATTGATTTAATGAAGGCTGAAAATAGCCATTAAGCGATTTCACCAATAAAGTTGTTTTTGTTTGTTTGTTTGTTTGTTTTTTAATTAAGGATACTGGATGCATTTGCATAAATTTTGGTGACATTTTTTAATCTGCATAATAAGCTTTTTGTTCTATTTTGTTTGTTTTTCTTTTTACAAACAGTTTTAAATATTAAACTGTACATGCAATAACCCTTATCCCCGAGTGGCTTCCAGGCCTTGATAAGTGATGACTACAATGTGTAAAAAAAAAAAAAAAATCTGGAGAATCACCAGAAATATTATGTCTTATGTCAGAAATTCAAGTTTTTAAAATAAATAAATTATTTAGAAAAAAAAAATTGCATTGTATGTTTGGCTCTAACGGTTTTCTTAGCAGGAATAAGTATTTTCAGGAAAAGACTAAAGCCAAATAAAATGTATTCATGCCAATAAAATAGTGGAAGACAAAACTCCAAAATATAGTAGTCTGAATCAAACTTGTCTGAAGTGTCAAACAGGTTGCTATTTGGGTCTGACTTTGAAAATCGGACGAGATATATTAAGTGAGTAAAATTTGCACACAATTTATGCATGAATTTGTATAGTTAATGAATGTTTACTTGAATATTCTTTTTGAATTTTTATTTGAAAATTGAGTTCTGCAGAATTCTACCTAAAAACAAAAATACAGAAAGTCTGGAGAAAAATGTCATATTCCAAAAATGATGTAAATTGATCAAGTATATATTTTGTTTGTTGTTTAACTAAGAAAATCAGATTTTATGAGAAAGCGATGGTTCGGCCATATTTAATAAAGGGAGACAACTCAATTTGAATTGCAGGGAAATAGATTGAAATTAACCTTCTAATGGCTACAAATTACTATTAACCTCAAAAATCATTAAAAAATGATTTTCTATATAAAAAGACTACTTAATTAATTTACATAATTTTTGGAATATGACATTTTTAATTCGTTACAACATCAAAGATTTCTCTGTATTTTTGCTTTTTAAATAGGTTGAATTTCTGGGCAACAACTGAAAATTGTTTTATTGTTATTCATGTTTTAATTTAAAAAAAAATTTTTTTTTCTTTTTTTTTCCAGGGTTCAATCAGTGAGCCTGGGCTTGGTTTGCATTCATGGTGGAACTCGTGACACTGCCTCGTCTATAATAGTGTGTGTGTGTGTGTGTGTGTGTGTGTGTGCATACAGGGTCTTCAAAAAGTCAGCTTCTATTTAAATTTCAATAACATCAAAATTGTATTTTAGATGAATAACAAAACTTCATACACAAAAAAATATACATATATTAAATATGAATGTTAAGTGCTTGTTAAGATGGTCAACAGATCGATTGTTTTTAAATATGTTGTTTTATGCAAAAACAATATTACATGCTTAATTGTTATGCTGAAAATAGTAATATATCCAAAAATTACGAAAAATCATTGAATAGAAAGTTATTTCTAGTTAAAAGTAATTTTTACTGAAAATTGGGTAAAATCGCATTTTTCTTAGATGTTATAAAGTAGGCAGTTGGAGGTTAAAAGCTGGGGCATAATTCTGAAACAAATGTTTTAGATTACTTGTGTCATGGCTGTAATATTTTTGTCTGTAGTGACATTTTTTTTCTTTTCTTTTAGAACTAAAAACACAATAGCAGTTGTTCTACTCAATGAATTTCCGTAGTTTTTGGATATATTACTATTTTCCACGTGATGTAATAGTGTTTTTGCTTTATTTACAAAGCGGCAATTCATATGATACATGGACTATATATATATATATATATATATATATATACACACACACACACACAGACAGAAGCACTATATCTCCATTTTCATTTACTTGGATTCAAAGCCAGTACCTATCTTGTCCCATTCTCGCGTCTCTGTGCAAGAACTCGCATAAGAGATAAAACAGGTTAACTCTGCCTGAAACTGAAAAGAAGTTAAGTCCCCTTGGTCGTTGTTCTTTTGTCCTAACAATTTTTTTTTTTTTTTTTTTTTTTTTTTTTTTTTAGGAATGCAAAAAAGGAATTTAAAAACAAACAAAAACATTTTGAATCCAAATAAATGAAAATGGAGATATAGTGCTTCAGTCTAAGTGTACTAGAGTACCTACCTAGTTTCTATGATATTAAGACCTTTATTATCCAATGTATTCTCTATTGCTTTCATTGATCGCCATGTTTGTTTTTGCGTGCACACATTCCATTTTTACTGCATGCAAAAACAAACATGGCAACCAATAAACGCAATCGGGGCTACATTGGATAATAAAGATCTTAATATTATAAAAACTACTTGTCAGCAACAATTTTAAATGTGATATTCGTTCTAAACAGATCCAAATACCTATAAAACCAACTTTTTAAAAGTAGGTCTTTCGTTGGTACTCTGGCACATTTTGACCAGTTTCTAATACTGAAAAAAATGAAACAATAACAATTTGTTATTTTATGCAAGACAATTAACTATAATGTGAATTTTTTTATCTGACATTATTTGCTGCAAACTTAGTCATTTCATTTTCTGCATCACCAAATCTTATAAGAAATGTATGAACATTTGTAGGGAAAAAGAAATATATTTTGAAAAGAATGGGTGAACAGGGTTGCCAGATTACCTATTTTAAAAAGCAATGTGGCCTTCAAATACTCACTGGTTCCAATATGGCGTATCGATTTACTAAAACATCATTTTAGAAACTAAGCACTCCCTAAAAATCCTTAAATATTGAAGTTGAAGGGGATAATCTGGTAGATTAGTGTCCAATCAATATTAATCCATGAAAAAATTTTAAAGACAAAATAAATATATATATATAAGAAGAGGGGGGGGGCATTATATAGGTCCACCGAATAATTATTTTAAGATGTTCTCATATTGCATACATCAAAATGGCAGTAAATCTAAAGCCAGATGACATAATATAAATAATGCAGTAAAAAAAAATTGCTTTTTTTTTTTTTTTTTTTTTTTAAATTTCTCGTTTACTTATTACTAGAATAGTTTTGATATTATTAATTTTGAAGCAGATAAAGTTTTGAAACTGTGTGTGTGTATATAATAAGAAAAATCTGGAAAATGAAAATATTCAACGATATGATATGAATAATGACTTGGAAAACATTTGGTGCTTCTTTAATATTAGTCACAATTGAAAATTGCATATAAAGTAAAAACACTTGCATATTACACTGAAATAAGTAGAATAACAAAAAATTAGAAAAAATGATTACGTGGAATTTTTATTAAAATAAATGTTGATCTTATGTTTTTTTTTTCGATCAGCCATTGATGGAAATAAATACTGAAAATTTCTGTAAAGTAGTTGAAAATGTCACTCTTGAAGTTAAGAATTGATGACTTAATATATGATTGTAATTTACAATAAAATTGGTTTTTACTTGTTATCAATCTTTTACTCAATCTTTTTGGTTTCTAATTTTTTGTGAGGATTCTTATTTCTGCATAACACACCAATACATCTAAATGTTTTTATTTGAAATGCAATTTTCCAAGAACCACCAAACGTATTATGTAAAATAGTCTTTATTCAATGTGATTTCATGCTAATGCAACATTTCAAATGGATATTGTTATTAAAACACTATGCAGGGCCAATTCTGTTGTGGTGCAGTGGTTGAATGGCAAAACAAAAAACAATCCTCCACTCGATAATAAAGATCAATGTGTATTTATTTGTATATAAATAAATATATATACTTCCATCCCTTCATACAAAGGTTAGTGAGAAAACACCTTTTTAGTCTCTAGCTAAAATCATTTCAGGTGGTGAGAGGTAGCTAGAAAACCAATATAAAATCAGACAACGATCTCAGACTCCCCTCTCTGTCGTGTTCGTAAGCTTGAAGGACAATAAGACAAGTGTGTATTTGGTGCGACTAAGATGGCGACTGCCTCTTCTTTTAATTATAAAGAAGGAAGTGATGTCAATTAGGGTTGTTAGTCAAATATACAACATCTCTCATTTTTCTTTTTATAGTGAATTTATGTTGCGGTGTCTAAACCTTTTATTTTATTTTTTTTAACTGCAGTTTGATGGGTGGTTTTGATATGTTTAGATCTATGCATTGCCCCTTTTATGAGGGTTAATTCTAAATTTCTTAAAACAAGCAAATCTTTACCATAAAATATAAAAACCATCAAATAACAAACTATGAACCAAAACATTGGCCGAATATACCCAGCGAAAATCGATTCTGAAAATATCAAAAATTTAAATCTTGTATACAGCATTAAATGACCCAAAGAAGGTTGATATGCTGGTTAAACAAACAAACTTTTATGAGGGTTAAAGGTCTTATGGGGTGGTTTGTGCAGTTTTGAGTGTTGCATTTGATTGCCTTCCAGCTCACTTCCACTTTGTGTTAGTTTGCCTATAATGTGCTGGTGATTTTGTGATTTTTATTACTAGTTTGCAAGAGGTAGGAACGGAGGGTGGAGGTGTTATTGATAACAGTGGCTTCTTGGCCCTCACCATTTTGATCTCTTATCCATACCCTCATTCCAGTCTGGCGTGCTGGCCATGCTTTTGCATTGTGTTTCATGTAGTGTGTAGCGCTGTTAGGCTTTTCATATGTTATCTCTCCTGTGTAAGCATCTAAATCAGGCCATCCGGGGCTGAGCAGGTTTGGGTGGGTTGGAATGTTGATTATAAGTCGTCTTGCCATAAGCAGATTTTGGCTGAGACTCATTGTGTGTGTGAGCAATGAGATGTATGATTCTTCTGCTTTTTTTTTTTTTTTTTAGCAGCTTCTTTATTGGTTTTTACACAGGCTTCGGCTGCTTTGGGAATAATGTAGACTGTTAACGTGATGTTCCATGGAGGTGTATCGGCTTATGGACTCTGTTCTCAGGATGGCTGGTATTCCATGTCTAGCAAGTAACAAATTTCCACTTGGGAATTGATGGATGTTAGCAGGACAATCTCTTTGTACCTAGAGAAGTAATCAATGGCTATTATGTAGGGTTGACTTTTTAGTTGGAACAAGTGAGAGGCTACTGTATGCCATGATCTTACTGGTAGCTTCGTTGTCATTAGTGATTTTGCTAGTTGGTTTTTCAGTCTTGTGTATGATGTGCAGTTTTCCACAGTGGTTTTTATTTGGTTAGATAGGCCTAACCACCATATTGATTGGCGGGCTCTTTGCTAATCCCTTGATTGCTGGCATGCATTTGGTTGATTATGTCTGGTTTCCATGACAGTGGGATTCTGATGCAGTTGCCATGCATGAGCAATCTGTTTTTTGCAGTGATGTTATGATGGTGGATCCAGTATGGTTTTCTTAAATTAGTGGTTTTGGGAGGCCATCCATTCTTGATGCAGTTAGATATATTTGCATACTTCATTGGCTTGAGTGGCAATGGTCAGTTGTTTTAGGCATTTATCAATAGCAAGTAGCGAGCTCATTATGGCATAGACAAATGCTGTAGAGTTTTTTTGAGATCTCTATCTTGTTTGGTTTGACCTTTGGCTACAGTGGCTCTTGATAAGTTTGCCTGGGACATGGTGAATAGTATCGTCATAATGCATTTGATGTATGCAGAATGTCTGTATTCTTGCTGGTAGTTCACTGATGTTTTTGCCTCCTAGTAGAGGTACGAGTGGCTTGTGGTCTGTTTCAACCTGGAAGTTTAGGCCGATGAGATAGTCTGCAAATCTATCACATGCCCATGTTGTTGCCAGGCATTTTTTTTTTTTTGGTCTGCGCACAGCATCTTTCAGTCTTTAACATGGCTCATGATGCATGCGTAATGGGGTGCATTTTGTTTTTGTTCTGCATTCGTAACAGTACAAGTCCCAGACCATCACAGGATGCACCTGCTGATACTCTGGTTCTTATCCGTCGGCTGTATGATAACAACATGGGCTGCACACAATGCTGACTTGATTGCACTGAATGCGGTTGCTTTGTGTCGCTTCCCAGATTAAGTTTTTTTTTGGGGGGGGGGGCTCACTAGATTGTGTAGGGGTTTTGTCATCTCTGCCAAATTTGGATGAATTTGCCAATCTGATCGACCATTCCATTTGAAAAAAACAAATATATTCTATTAAAAAAAAATTTTCTTCAAAATCACTGGATTTGGCTTTAAATAACCTGAAAAGGGTTGGTATGCCGTAAAACAACCAACCAACCCAAACGAGCTTATGAAGATAGTGTGTGATAGTCTTTTGCAAGTAGGATTTGCTACTACACATTATTAGCATCCGATTTGCTTATTATTTTGCTTCGCTTAATTTGGGATAATAGTGTGTAACATGTGTGACTCATGTTTGACATTTTTGTTCAGTTTGGTCGGCACATATTCTGATCTTCCTGTTTGGTTCAGGGACCACAACCATGGGTGAGCACTATTCAGTGTGCGTCTCCACTTTACTGATGACCTCCATTTCCTCCCTCCTCCGTAGTTCCTCACTTTCTTTCATTAGAGGTAGTGGTATACGGCATGGTGTTGGGATGGAATAAGGTTCTGCGTTTGGCTTTAGGATATTGTATCCTCCTCCAAATTTGCCTACACCAGAGAATAATTTAGGTATTTCGCATTTTGCGCCATAGGCTTGTTGCGGGTCATGTAAACTCGGGTGTACTGTTACTAGGTTCAGGGCTTTAATGGCTGGTCTGCCCAGTAATGTTTTTTCTAGTTGCGGAGGATAAATATTACTGTTTTGTTTGTTGTTGGTGATTGTTTGGTTGTCTCTGTAACATGCAGTCGTGGGCCGTGAAGGGATTCGTTGGCAGCTTCGGGGCATGGTATACATTTCATTTCTCTTTAAACGTGTTCAGGAATTGCTATAATGTCAGCACCAGAATCCAACTTAAATTTTAGAGGGTTCCAGTTGACGTTTAAAATGACTCTCCATGTTAGTCATCTAGTCTGTTGATGTGACGCCTAGACAGGCGTTGTTGGTGTCATACGAGACATTGTTGTACTTCATGTACATCCTTTGCAGCATTGGTTGAAATGGCCCACTGCTCCACAGTGGTAACAAGTTCTTGTGGCAGGACATGCGTGTCTTGGGTGGCGTTTCTTGTTCCCACCTTTGGTTGTTGCACTCGCAGAGAATATTTTTGTTTAGCACGTTGGTATAAATTCCAATTGCAGAAACAGGAGTGATCTCCCTTTGAAGCTGGTGGTTCTTTTAATTGCCATTATCTATTGAGTGAACATAGACAGTTTTTTGCGAAGTGCTCTTTGGATAAGCTTTCCCACTCATCGCAGAGCCCTTTGTGGAAGGTGTCGAGGGGGTGACCCCTTTCGCCTCAACCCGACGAGGAAACAGGAGGGGTTTACTCTGCTTGTTGGTGGACCCAAACATCTGTGGTACTTTCATTTTTACTAACAATTCATTTAATAGCCTCATATGTTTTTAGAAAAAAAATGTCAGTCTCTCAGCCATGTTAAGTCCATTGTCCAACGAGAAGATTAACACTTGAGCCACTGCTTGCTAAATCCCTTTGTTGAGGGTGTAGGTGTATTTATGGTTGTGTTCGTTGGATTTAATTTGGCATGACCTGCCGATTGATTGGAGCGACCCTCTCCAACTGCCCATCTAGCCGAGGTAAGGTCCAAAGTGGTGTGTTAGGAGGAAGAGGACCTCGTTCCCATCTTCCACATCCCTCAACCACCAGGATTCAGTTCCAAGGTGTCACGGGTCACCACCCACGGCCTACAGGTGGCTCCATTGAGGGACTTTTACCCTCTGCAGGGGAGTAGTCAGCATATTTTAATGCCCCGCCAACAGGGCAAGCATATTTTAAGGTATTTACATTTACTTATATAAGATTTGTACCAGGATAAAAGTCAACAAAATCGAAATAAATCCAACACATTTGCTTGACTAACATTTCTTTTCTTTATTAAGAGAAACTTTATCAAAGAAAATTAGAAATTAGTTTTCATGGCTTGGTTTGATTGTTTTGTTTTGTGGTATATCAACTCCTTTCGGGTCACTCGGTGCTAAATCTAGTTATTTTTTAAAAGGTTTTTTAGATTTCAAGCTCTGTATACCTTCGCATATTTATTTGTAGAGATTGGTTTGGTTGAGTAGGGATGGGGGGGGGTGAAAAAAGGTGGGAGGGGGGATTTGTTTTTGTTTTGGGCTTTGCAGAACATGATTTAGTTGTGTAAAGAGTTGAACAAAACAAAAACAAAAGGGTGTTAATGTAGGAGCATTTGGGACAGGAAGCCATTTTCCGACAGCCTGATCTGGTTGCACCAGTGTGTGTGTAAATGAATGTATACTAGCAGGGAGACCTGAGATTGAATAAGGATCAATAAATGTTTCATACTTCCAATACTTTTATTGTCATCAAAATCCATGAAATATGAAATTGCCCATTTTTCAATCAAATTGATTGATTGCTCTAGTTAATCCTCAACCGCAGTGTAATGTTAGGCTGAGAAGGGTGTTAACTTTGGTCAAAATCAGACTGTTCATTCTTTAATCAGATTTTTTTGCATACCAATTTTTAATACTTATCAAAGGCCTTCTGATACAAAATCTAAGAACACTCCCAGACAGATGCATAAAGTATATTTGTTTGAAATTTTTTAAAAATCGGCCTAGCCATTTCAAAGTCCATAGAGAATGTTTTTGCATACACACCAACACAAATTGCCTTTTATATATGAGTAGATGTATTTTTCAATTTTTTTTTTTTTTTATGTTACTTTCAAATTTAATTTTCTTTCCTCCTCATGCCGAAAACCTCTGACATTAAAACTGGATTGTCTGTAGCAATGTTTATTTGAAAAATTGCATCTTATCTGCATGGATATCCATTTTTAATAAGTGCAAATTGTAACAATATCTAATGTCTATTTTTTTTTTTAATTGCATTATCATGAAAACTCTTTATTGTGGACTTTTTTCAGTAACATTTTTCTCTTTGTACATGTGCTCACATGTGTATATCTCCTTGTATATAAGCATTGTTAATATCCATTTGTAATGAAAAATAAAATATTATTTATAGATTTTGTTTTTCCAGTCTTTTAAAATATGAAAATAAGTTTTGCTTCAGAAATCATAATCTAATTTATAAAACTCACTATGTCTGTGTGTGTCACCATTTTTTAAAATGCATCTACTCTGGGGTGTAAGTCACAGAGCAGTCAAACGACTGCATTTTTTTTTTCTTTAACCATTTTTTTCTGAGGTTTTAGCTGGTAAAATAGCTGCTATGAGGTCAATTTGAAAAAACTTGGAACTTGGCAGGCATAAGTTAACTAAACGTGCTATTTGTATGCATGTGTAAATATATATTAACATGTTAAAGTTGGTTTATTTTTAACATCTGATGATAGCTTAAATGGTAATGACAAAGGCTGGAAAGCTATGTTTTGGTTTCGATTCCAGCTGACAACACCAAAGTCTTTTTTAAAAAAAGTTTTACTTTTGAAATCACTGCTATATATTGGTACAATATAATATGTAAGACATTTATGCTGACAACACTACCATCTATAGCAACACTTCAAAGTAAACGACCAAGTTCTCTCTGATTATCTTTCCTCTAATCCTGATCACGTGGTGCAATAGGGAAAGAAGTGGCTAGTTAATTTTAATGCATCTAAAACCAAGCTCCTATCTTTTCATCATCAACACTCTGATCCCCATCTAGCATCAATCAAAATGATTGGGAAGGCTCCATACTTCTCCACTCTCACCCAAGAAACTTCTATCTTCAACTTTATTTTTGAACTTTGAAGTGGAATTTTTTTTTTTTTTTTTTTTTTTTTAAATGGAAATTGCTCCAGAAAATGTGTGAAAGATGTATGGAGCTAACAAGAATGAAATATAATTATCACAACAACCAGAGATGCCTGTTGGGATTGGTCTCTAAAAGACCAAGGTTATAGGTAGGAGGTAAACGGTCAACAGGAAGAGTTCCATGATCCTGCAGTTCTTGGAAAGAAGTTACTGGAATAAGAAGTTGTATTACGATGAGGTATCAAAACGGCGAATTGATAGACATTAGACCAACGTACCAACTGGAACAAAGGAAGCAAGGAATAGATCAGACAATTCTGAAGAACACATGTCCTAATAGTATTTATAGAAAAGGCTAGAGGTTATAGAGAAGAAGAAAGGGTGGAGCTAATCAAATTTCAGATGTTTCTGCACTTTATCAAGAATGAAAACAATACTCCATACCTGGTCTAATAGATTTGTAGAGACTTTCGTATTTGGATTATATGACACTGGCGAGGCATAAAATACACTTAAATATGATATTTTGATTTGTCCAGATTTCATATATATTATCATAGTCTGATTTCAAAAGTTAAAAAAAAAAAAGTATCTAAGTGCCATCAATTAGAATCGAAACTGTAGCATTCGAAGCTGGTGACGTTACCACTGTACCAACGTAACATGCATATAAACCGATTAAAAATAAAGATGAATGTACAAAATGTTTAACAAATTTTAAAAATTTTTACCCATTTTTGACCCCTTAAAAACAATTTTTACCAGCTAAAGACCCGTAAAAGAACGGCCCGTAAAAAATCCAATCATTTGAGGCCCCTAGCGCCGCTCTGGGACTTTTAGTTTCGGAGGAGATAGAGTTTGAAAATATGGAGACACATATATAGCCATTTATTTATTAGATTTAGGAGATGAGGTTTAGTTGTGGACCCCATATGACAAGTAGAAAGCTGGTTGACTTAATCATGTGAACGAGGAAAGATTTGAAGTTGGATTTTAGTTGCAGTCCAAATATTGGCCTAAGAAGATAATTATTTAAGATCTGAATAAATATATGCACATGCTTTGGAATTTTTTTAGACCAGGATTATTAATTTGGATTATTCAGACTATGTTATCATCTCGAATGTCATTCTAGCAATATTTCAGCCAATGTAGCTTTCAACTTTCTATATATGCCTCTTATTGAACTTGAAAATCTGTGCCAAACTCTGGAACCCTTTATTTGATCTATAAGGGCAGCTTGCTCTTGTTCCATCAATCATGATCATGTACAAGTTCGAATTAATTCAAAACGTATCTGAAGACAAAGTTACATTGGCCGAAATGTTGTGAGAATAACATCCAAGATAAATCCATAGTCTGAATAATACATGTTCATATATTGAGGTTTGTCATTTGGGGTTCATACCTCAGTTTCAGTTATGCTGTTTACTCTTGTTTGTTGTCTAATGGTTATAAGTGGGACAGGGTTTGAATACTGAGAAAACTGAAATCAAAGCGCATTATGAAAAACTCATCTTTTTGATTCAAAGGTAAAACACAAACTCTGCCATTTTAGTGTTAAACAAAGTGTCGGTTTATTGTGCTTTCCAAATTAAGTCACGTCATGGAGAGTGGGAGAACAATAGAACCCTCACTATTTCGGATTTGTTAGGCGATCTTAAATTCCACCTCTTGAAATAAACTTCATTCAATGTTTTCAATGATGTCACAAATCTTTTCTGTACAAAAACTAGCAGGGAGACCAGATGTTACCTTGGCATGAATGTTCCACACTTCCAATACTTTTATTGTCATCGAAATTAGTGAAATCACCCATTTTTCAATCAAATCGATTGATTGCCTGCTCTAGCTGGGGACCCACTGCAGTGCACAGGGAGAAAGCGTCACATGTCTCCCTGCAGTAACTTATTCCACAATACATTGTATTCTACATTGCACTGTAGAGAACCTACTGTTGATTTTTATAAAATTATTTTTATACAGTTAAGAGCAGATCTCAAGTCTCATGGTTCAATTGTGCTCTAAACAAAAACATCTATTTCGAATGCACGCCTGTCTCATCAAAGAACCTACTGTTGATTTTATATGCTGGGCCCTTCTGCTTGTGTGGTGATAAAACTTCTCACTTGTGATATTAGGCTGTATAAGGGTATTAACTTTGAACAAAATCGGACTGTTTTTCCTTCATTGGATTTTATCGATTTTTCAATACTTATTGGAGGTATTCCAATGCAAAACCTTTCTAAAAAAATTCCCAGACACAGGAAGTACATCTGGATTCATCACATTTAGACTACTTGTGCCCCTTCTAAAGTTAGTCCAGAAGCAACTCTGAAAACGAGACAGGTACTAAAATGAACTTTACAATAATATTCACAAACGAATAATAACTTAGTGTTTCTTGATATGATTTTCTCGTTTTTAAGTCCCTTTTCCCTTGATGAGGTTAGATTTTTTTTTCATTCGATTCACTGTCTTAGCATTTTTCTATTTTCTTAATTCATCAATCCCGACTGTCCCATGTCTCCAGCCATCAACTGTTTGCAATTTTTTTAGCGGTCGCTTACCATTTTTATAATTCATCTATATCTGTTTAAACTAATTTCCTTTGTTATTATTGAGATGTAGTTTTCTTAAAACATTGTGTTTAGGGAAGTATTAAAACGCTATCTCAATGCAAGAAATGGAAAGTTGCTGTTCTTGAGAAAGGAAGACAAAAACGTGATTTTCTATAAATTTATATATATACTAGCAGGGAGACCCGACGTTGCCCAGGATTGAATGATGATCAACGAATATTTCACACTCCTATATTTTTGTCATCGAAATCCGTGAAATCGCCCAGGAGGAAGCTTCACATGCCTCCATGTGGTAACTTAGTCCAAAATATATATTATTCTACATTGTGCTGTAGAGAACCTACTGTTTCTTTTATAAAATTATTTTATATAAACTTCTTTCCAATCAACAACAAAAAAAATATATTAAGGAATTTACGTGTGGGGTTTGAACCTACAGACCACGTCATGCCAATAAAAAAAAAAAAAAAAAAAAAAAAAAAACACCATAAATTTTCAAGTCTTATAAAATTCTTTGCAGTTAATGAAAAAAAAATTAAGACATTTACATGCGGAGTTTGAACCTAAGACCACGTCATGCACAAAAAAAAAAAAAAAAAAAAAAAAAAATGCTATCAACTTATCCACAGTAGAATTTTCACAGCCCGTTGTTCTATCATTGTTGCTACATGACGACATGGAAAAAATGGCTTTACTGATAATAGATAAATTAAAATAACTGTTTTGATTATCCGGGGTATTCTGAGACAAAACTTAACTAAGATCACTCTCAAACTTATACACTAAAGTTCTGTAAATTTTAAAGAACATCTGTTCAGCCGTTTCGGAGTCTGTAAGGAACGAACTCGCACACAAAAATGTGTGAGAGTTCGAAAGTTATATATACATACATACATACACAGGGTGACCCCCAAAAAACGGGCCCCAACTCTAATTAGGCTGCGTTTCTTAGTGTTTTGTTCAAATGAAATGAAACTTTGGTCATAACTAGTTTATTATATTCAAAACATCACATCAACACACTAGGGTCTTTGGCCTTTTTTTTTCTCCGTTGACTGTAAAATGCTCAGAAAAACAATTGAATGTCCTCTGTTTTTTGGGGGTCACCCTGTGTGTATATATATAAATATCTTTTATTTTATTTTTTTTTTAATATAAAAGAGGAATTATTTTGTTATTTTTGTTTAACAATGTTAAAACTTCTACACGGTGATCTAATGTGTATGACCATGTTCCATAATATATTTTGAGGAAAATTGTCTTTGCCAAACGGTAGGTGTTTCAAATCTCTTTAAAAGCCTGTAAACTGGTAATTGTGTTTGGAGTTATAAGTCATTTTAGTTTAGAAGTGAAAAGACTAGTTTCCTGTTGGATAGCCAATCTGTAGAAGTCTTGAATTGTAAAAGTTTGCAGACGAAGAGCAAAATTCTTTTTCGTGTGGACACAAAAAATTATGTGCAGGGATTCTAAAAAAATTCATTGTTTTCTGGAGTGATTCCAGTTTGTAATTGACTGGTAGCCTCATTCCATTATAAATAGAATTTTCCAATTTTTAAAAAAATTATCCCCATTTTTACTATACCAAAAATATTGCAACATTGTGTTTTGAAGTTATATCACAATAATAATTTCCTTTGATCTTCTTTGCGCATGACCAAACTAATTTACTCTTCTACTTCAGATAACTTTTCACATCAATAACCCTCAACACTTCAATTGACAAATTGAATTTGTTCTTGCAATTATAGCTCTATCAGTTCATTTCCCACAGACTATGAAACTTGGATCAATAGTCTGTCTTGGTTCAAACAATCTAAACCGATTTCAATGGATAATCCAACAAGTCACACATGCACATTCATAAACTGGGAAAAAAGAAAGAAACTGGAATCTTAAGAAGGTATCAATCATACCAGTCATTATAGGAGCAACCAATAAACAATAGCACTTAAAGGGACGGTTAGAATCTTAAAAAGATCTCTTGGTTGGAATAACTAAACTAATGTGAGAATGTTTGGCATTCAGTAGAATGCCCCATCCCCAGTAAAAACAAAGTGATAAGAAAATTAAAACAGAAAACACACACACACTGTACATTGAAATCAGTTTAGATTGCTTGGACCAAGACATGGACTATCAATTCAAATTTCATCACCTAAATGAAATATAAAAACATATAATACTAGCATGGGTACCCAGCGTTGCGTGGGTGACATGAAGTTCCATTTGAAACACACCTGTATACTAATCATTTTCATCATGGGTAACGTGGATGCCCCCACAACAAAAATAAAAGAATGGATGAAAACATGTAAATGTAATCGCCCCCCCCCCAAAAAAAGAAGTATGTGATACCCTCTCAACCTGATATTTCAGTAGAAGGGCTACAAAGAGAAGAAACTATTTTCCGGATATTGAGCATTTGAAAGACCCCCCCTCTCCCCCGAAAAAAAAATAATCAAAAATAAATCATTACAACTTTTTTCAATTAAAATAGCAGCAAATGCCCGTGCGATTGCAAAAAAAAATAAATCTATCAAAAAATTAATTTAAAAAACAATTAAATGAAATTTTTCTTAATTTTATATTTCTAATGTAATCCCCCCTCCCTCCCAATTGAATTTATCATATTTTGGGGTTTGTTCTGTTTATAAAATTGTTAGGTGAAAGTACAGAATAGTCTCATAAAAATTAACTAAATTTATCGTTATTTTATGTTTGCTTCAAATGTAATTTGCGCCCCCCCCCACCACCAAAAAAACCCCCAAAACTTGTTTTTGTCATGTCCCCCCCCCCTTCGATCGCCAAACTTGAAAAAGTGCTAGAGATGACATCTCTCGTTAAATGTTTTGTGGCCAAAACGTGGATGCTCATTTTATGTTAAATTTATATAGAAAAGTGATCTCCTGCGCTAAAATGTTAATTTTCTTTTTTCAAAATTTCTTCTTTCATAAAGACTGTTTAAACGTATTAGGCCCCCAAAAAGTAGGTCCTAATTTTTTTTTTTTTTTTTTTAGGGGTTAAACAACGCTGGGTCACATCATAAAAATTGACCATTTTTAATTTAAGATATTAAATAAATTATAAAGAAAATCTGTTTCTCAGGCAATTAAACACACTTGCTATCGCATAATTATTATAAATCCTGGGCAACACCAATTAAATTTTATAAACAAAAAAAAGAGCAGATAATGTATGGGTGATGGATTTTGCTCACATGGAAAATTGGCTCTGTGTCTGACTAACTCTGCCCTCATGGGGATGCAAGTAAATGAGGACATTAGTTTTAATTATTTTTCTCTAACAAATAAAAAAGGTTACTTAAAAATTAAGAATAATCGAAACAAAAAAATTCCTTCAAAATAAAAATAATAATTCAGCTTAGAAGAATATTTCAAAATGAAAACAAATCTATTATAGAAAATATTTAATAACATGCTCCGTTTAAAACAATTTTTCAGTTAAATTATCACAGTTATTTCCCCTTTGGTTTTCTGGTTTGAAAATTAAACGATTTCAGATTTCAGATAAAATAAGTTAAATCAAATATAAATTGAAATGGAAATAAACTAAATAATTAATTTTTTTTTTTAATTAGTACTGTTGAAATGGAGCTATTATGTCGAATAAGTAATATCGGCAAGCTAATTATTTAAATAGATTTAATTTAATGTGGTATGCTAATGACCGTAACTCAATGCAGATGTGGTTTGAAGAATGCTATATATAGAAATTATGTCTGAAGTATGTCTCCTTTCCTTCGGGGCCTGGGCAGCGGGTGTCAAGCAAAGACCATATGTGGGGGCAACCCCACATATCTGACCAGTCAAGTCAAGGATTCGTCACTTGACACTCAGCCCAACAGGTGAGGGGCCGGGACCCGGCCCTGCACCTGTTGGACTGAGGTACAACGCCTGGGTAATACCTAGGAGGTCCACCTTCCCAGGCCTTGCCACCGGGCTTTCCGGTGGGGAAAGTTTATTGCTTGCTGCCTGAGGCGCCCCGACCGGGGAATGCCGACGGGGTTACTCAGGCAATTTTTAAAATTGCAGGAGTGCCCCTCCTTTAGGGGAGCCTGCGGGGTTCCCACTTTCCGGCCTTGTGCCACATTTTGCTGATGTGGGCAGCAAATAAATATCAACCCAACATATAAGACCTTGGTCAATGTAGGGGCAACCCTTCATACCAATTGTTGGTCCCCATTTCCCCTTCACTCCTCACATAAAAAATCGGCCTTGTGTCTAATTTGCTCAGTGGGGGAGCAAATAAATATCCCCCCCTCCTTTGACAGAAGTATCCTATCATGGACATTATTATTATTTCTTGACCAGGAGAAGTGTACACACATATGGCCTTTATATTTCTTTGATCATTGGCAGTTGTACATACAGACAAACACACACATACACACAGACAAACACACACATACACATAAATCATTACAACTTTTTTCAATGAAAATAGCAGCGAATGCCCGTGCGATTGCAAAAAAAAAATAAAATCTACCAAAAAATTAATTTAAAAAACAATTAAATGAAATTTTTTGTCATTTTATATTTCTAATGTAATCCCCCCCCCCTCATTGAATTTATCATATTTTGGGGTTTGTTCTGTTTATAAAATTGTTAGGTGAAAGTACAGAATAGTCTCATAGTCTACTTTATATATATATATATATATATTATTTTATAAATAAATTTTAACTATTTTTACCTACAGATATTAATATTTCATGCTTACGCAATCATCAGTGTATAAAATGATGATTACTGCCAGTTGAGGAATTTAAAGTCAATTTCAAAGTTACCTTTTACTCTGCAGTCCGATATGCAACCCACAGGCTATCAGGAATTATCACAGGAAGAGAAAGAGAATTAAATTCTATATATAATATTGAAGCAAGCAGACAAATAAAAAACGTGTGTGTGTGTGTGTAATATATATGTATGTATTATAGAGTATGGTCGACATGAACAAAGTCTCAGTAAAATATATTTAAAGGTGCTGGACTCTGAGTATTGCAGTTATGATAAACTCTATAGGTGTAATTATCTAGAGCTATATAAATAGAAAAGGGTGCGGGATTAATAATTGTGAAATTATTAATCAAGTTTTCATAGGAGGAAACATAAAATTATCTTTATATGTATGATCATTTCGGAAACAATATCCTTTTATTCATTCAATATTTACAAATAAAGCCATCAAGAAATAAGTAAAGTATTTCTGGCATAAATGGAAGGGGAGGGGGAGAGAAGACACCAAATTTTAACCAGCTTATTGAAGTAAATATAGTTTGTGAACCTTTATAAGGGAGTGTTTCCATATTGTTTTATTTTTTTAAATCATTCTTTCTTTATATATAAAGAGTGATTAAAAAGTATAGACTGTAAATAATTTATGCATGTGTGCATGTTATCACATTCTGTGAGCGATATTTCTGATAAAGGGGAAAAAATTGTTGTTTTCTGGATCAAAATCTATCAAAATTATTTCCTGCTGGCTTATTTTTTACCTTGAAGTAGTATTATTTATTTATTTATTTTTTAGCTTCTTATGTCAAGTGGTTTCATACTTTGTCTGGAGCGATTTCCATTTTAAAACGTACATCAGTTCTCTGATCTAGCTTTTTTTTATGTGCTTTTGATGCTGTAAGAAGTTTGAAAAATCACCAATGATGACTTAATCATGTAATCATTTACAGCCTCCAAAACTGTCTACGACATCTCCAAGATATTTAAAATTGGAAACATTCTCCGGCCTCTCTCCAGTTAAGTCAACCTCAATTTGAACATCTTGTGAAGATAGAAGCAGAACACAATGAACATACAAAATGGATGTTTATCTTGGGGAGTTGGTTGCCCCACATCTGTCCATAGTAAAACCTGCTCATGATCAAATTCTCACGACCAAAAGTTTTAATAAAGTTTTTATTTTATATAAATACTACCTGTACCCGGCCATGCATTGCTGTGGCTCTGTTTGTTAAAATGGAACACATTCCGCAAGAAAAATTGCATTTTGTATTGTTTATTTACTTTTATTATTTTTTGCAATTTTTTTTTATCAATAAAAGTTGTTTTTTTCCCCCTAAGAAAAGATTAATTTTTTACCATAAATTGTTAGGTGAAAGTTTTTTTTGTTTTTTTTCAGGAAAACTTGCACTTTTTTTTTTTTTAAGAAAGTTGGCAGTAAACGTTTCTTTTTGAAAACAGAATTTTTATTATAAAAAGAAAAGATGGATGCTTTATATGAACACTGTAAAATAGTTAGGTAAAAGTAGAGAAAAGTTTGATTTTTTTTTTGTAAACAATACAAAATGCAATTTTTCTTGAGGAATGTGTTCCATTTTAACAAACTGAGCCACATGCTTTATATGAACATTGTAAATAGTTAGGTGAAAAGTTTAATTTTTTTTTTTCAAGAGAATGTACAAATTATTTTTTGTCAACAGATGTTAAGAAAATAAACAGAAAAAATACTTCCATCATTAATTAATTATGAAAAAAAATAAATGAAATTTTGATTTTAGTGTTTCAACATTTGAACAATGCTCGGCTGAATCCGGTGATTACTGGTCGAACCCTAAACATAATTGGAATCCAGAGGGAGGGGGGGGTCAAATTCTGCATGAGTACCATTCTTTTTAATTTTGTCTTGTGTTCAATTTTTTGAGTGGGCTATCAGCGATTGCAAACTAACAAAAATGCAAAAAATTCAACAATTAGATAATTTTAATAAGTGCTCAGCTTTTAATACAAATCCTAGTAAATCAATCCCCCTTATTGGAAACACTCAATGGAAGGACGAAACCAAATTATTGCCAGTATGTTTGGGAGAGGTTCTATTTCTTCATTTTTTTTTTTTTTTTCAATATTTTAAACAGATTTGACACTTAGCTACCAGATTTTTATGGGTCGCTCAGTTTTTAATATAATGTAAGTAGATGTCTAGATGTTTATAACTTACGATAAAACTTGCGGAGTATGCACTGTTTTACAGCTGTTGTAAAAATGGAATGGAAACTTAAATTTTGCTCTGTTTTAGTCTTTTTTTTAATTGTGCCCCCCTCAAACGAATATAATCAAAAGAATAACATTCAACAATTGTACTTTATATATATAAAACATGAAATATTTAAAAAAAAAAAATTATTAACGAAAGGGATATAATTCCATTTTTAAAAGAAAAAAGTCAGTTTGGTATTTTTTTTTTTCTTTTTTTACATGGAGGTCACCACTTATCAAGGCCCAGAGGCCACTCAGGGGTAAGGGTTATTGCGTGTACAGTAATCATTAGTATTGGAGATTTGATAGAATGTCATACTTAAGAGGGCGGTTTGTCAGGAATTTGTTTATGTTGGACTTAAAGACATCCAAGTTGTAGTCAGGTGGGAAACAGGCAAACGGAAGAGAGTTCCACTGTCATGCACTTCTGAGAAAGAAGCTCTGCTCATGGAATCTACGTTTGGATTTAGGCACAGATAAAGAGTGGGAAAAATTATTGACAGTAGTTTCAGCCAGACGAGTGTTTCTCATGAAAGATTGGCGAGGGGGAACGAGAGATTGAAGCTCAGACGAGCACTTGCCATGGAAATAACGATAAAACAAAGACAGGCTCGCAACGTCTCTTCTGTGGGAGAGTCTGCAGGGAAGAGAAAAGGACATATCCCACTAAGCTACGAAGTCTATTTTGTACTCTGTCAAGGCAGGATAGGCTGTTTTTAGCCCAGATGTGGCAGCAGTACTCCATCCTTGGATGTACTTGGCTTTTATACAGATAGAGAATTGCATCAGTAGTGAGATATCGTTTTGTTATTTTTTACATAAATCCAACTTACCGTTCACATTGGAAATGTCGACATTTATAGGTTGTCGAGTATGTTTACAACAAATAAACACTCCAATCTACCCATGTTAAAGAACGGCTCTCGGAATAGACATCCCCAACCTCCCCATGTTAAGAACGGCTTTCAGAATAGACACTCCTAACCTTGTCAGCATACCCGAAAACCTATAAAAGTTAACATGTCGAATGTGAATGACGAGTTGGTTGGATCTAATGTAAAAATGTACCGAATTTAAAAGGGAACGAAATTTAAATTTCTGTTCCAGTTTTACAACAACCGTAAAGCAGAGCATTCTCTGCAAATTTTATCTAACTTAATGTATTAATGTTGTTATTTTTTAAGTAAAAATAATATTTAGGTTTGAATATAAATTCCTAAACTCATTTCATACTAAATAATTTAGGTGACTGAAATAGGAATCTAATTGAATCTTTAATTCCCTGAATAGTAAAAAGATGATCCACATTGGTCGATTTGCAGCAAGACTGAAGTTTAGGTGGAAAAATAATCTCTAACCCTTTATTACATAAAAGGAACAAAACTCCCTAATAATCATCATTATGTTACTATGACAACAATATAAAAGCAATGATATGTGTATTTCACAAGTTAACAGTTTTAAATAAGCAGAACTTCATTTTTTAAAAATATAAACAATATGAAAACAACTTTTTAAAAAAAGGGATAAACACTTTTTATACATATTTTTATAAACAATATATACAGAACTTTTTAAATTTTTCAACTATTTTAAAAGAATAAACAGTTTTTATTCATTTTAAACAGAACTATTTTTGGCACTCCTACACTATTGGGACGAAATTTCGGAAATTGTAATATTGAATTTTATATGAAAACAATGGTATCTACGTTTTCCTCGTATTTTAAAGATGATTATACTCCCAAAAATACGAAAATCGATAAGATAGAAAATTATTTATTAAAGAAAATAAAAATAGAATTTTAAGCAAACGATTGTATTTGCTTATGTAAGACACAGTAGAGTTCAAAAGGAAGATAATTTTCTATTTCGATATAAAAAATGGCTGCCATTTTTCACCTGCTTACACGATTACAGTTGTTTAGTTTAATAATTCATTAATATTCAGGTAGTTTCGACTGCATAATTTGGAAGCTAGCATTGTTATTTATTAGGATTTTTAAAAAAATTCAGTAGAAACCATTGCTTTTTCTCTGAAAACTCCATTTATTGACTACAAAATTTCGTTCTGATAGTGTAGAAGCGCTCTTTCTTTAAAAAAAAGTTTTAAACAATATAAATAAAACTTTATAATTTTAAACAATATAAACCTTTTTTTTAATTTAATTTTCACCAATATAAACATATTTTTTTTGTATTTTTATGTTTAATTTTTAACAATATAAATAGCACTTTGGTGTTAATGTATTTTTGGTACCGCGCTATTTTTATTTTTCAGGTTGTATTCAAGTTTCACAGTATCTTTTTATCATTAAATTGTTAGATGGTATCACAGAATAGTTACAAAACACCCTACCTCCCTATGTTAAGAATGGCTTTCGAAATAATAACGTTATTATTTTAGCATGGTACTATAAACAGTAAACACATAAGTACCGAACTTTTTCTAATTTTACATGGTAAATTTTTACTTGGTTTCCATCTTACAACTTTTAAAGGTTTTCGGATATGCTAAAAACGAATATTGCATTTAAATTTTCCACAAATAAGTAGTTTTATGAATATTGAGCAATATAATTTTTTATTTATTTGTGGTGGCCATAGTTTTTAACTTCTAATTTTATACAACAAAATAGATTTTTTTTTTTTTAATAATTTTGAAAGATATATTGTTCACAGACCTTTTTCAATTTTAATTTTTAACAAACAATATAAACCTTTTCACATTTAATTTTGAAAGAAAGAAAAAGTAATAAATTTCAAATTTTTTCCAAAAAATTGAAAATAATTGTAAGAGAATACACGTGAAAATGAATAAATTGCAATAGAATACTCGTGGTTTAATAATAATCACGTGATTCAATTTTGAATTAGGAAAAAATCACACTACTTAAAATTATAAAAAGTTCTGTTTATATTGCTTTTAATAAAAATAAAAAGGTTTTAATAGTTTACAATTATAAAAAGTTCTAGTCATATTTAAATTTGTTTTATATGTTGCGATAATTTAATATTTCTATTTCTATTAATATTGTTTATCATTAAAAAAAGGTATTCATTGTTTAAAATTATTTGTAAAATGTTTACATTATTTTCATGGTAATGTAATGGTGACTACAGGAATTTAGTTCCTTTTAAGCAATAAAGTGTTCGAGATTATTTTCTCACCGAAACTCCAGTCTTGCCGGCTGCCGTGGTGAGACCAAAAGTTCCTTTTAGTGATGTCATGTGATGGCAGACTGTGATAAATATGTCCCAAATAAAAAAGGGCTATATCGTTACAAAGAAAACCACCACCTATTTATTAAAGAAAAATTAAGTATAATTTTATAATTAAAAAGTGATATATAAAAACACGCATGGATACAGTAAAAATAATATGTCAAAGTTTGGAAGCAATCGGTCCAGTGGTTATTTAGACTATTAATAAGTAACGAACCAAGAATTAGATTTTTATATAATATAGATTAACTGGTGAGTGCCTAGCCTTGCTAGGTTGTAAAATATGCTTAAATATATTTTAATTCATGCATTTCGTATATATTACAGGACCAATTCTCTATTTTATATATATATATATATATATATATATATATATATATATATATATATATATATATGTATATATATATGAATGATTACTTAATTTAATCACATAAATTAATATATAAAAGTATAAATTTATGCGTAAACTTGAAGTATTTACTTCAACAGTGTTCAATACGTAGGTAGAGCTAGGTAGTAAGTTATAAAATATATATGGCAATTAAGCTACACAAAATATCCCACGTTTCATCCACGCTAGGATTCCTAGGATTCATAAACTTGGTAAATCCTAGCGTGGATGAAACACAGAATATTCTGTGTAGCTTAATTGTTATATATATTTTATAACTTATTATATATATATATATATCTGATTGTAACGTATATGATGCCCTCATTTTGATTTTTATTATCTTGTTTTTGTGAAAATATTATATGAATGCTTGATTACAAAAACTAATAATCATGAAGCTTAATAATTGAGTTAATTTATTTTTACTTGAATTTTTATTTGCATATGAACATTACCGAATTTTGATATATTTTAATATATATATATATACCTTATATAATATTTTATATATAATATATAAGGTATATTTTATATATAATATGTATTTCATTCATAATATATATCTAATATATAAGGTATACATAATATATACAGAATTTATAAGGTATATATTTTAATTTATATACTTTATATAATATATATATACCTTATTAATATTTAAAAAAATATTAAGGTATATATATATATATATACCTTAATATTTTTTAAAATATTAATAAGGTATATATATATTATATAAAGTATATAAATTAAAATATAAATATAAATATAAATTATATATATATATATATATATATATATATATTAGTACTCATCTTAAAAGCTTTTTAAAAAATTACTTGGGTGTCATCAGCTAAAATCAAGACCAAAATATTTAACACTTCAGCCAGATGCCTTACCGTTTGAACTAACCCGACATATAGATACGAAAGATAGATAAGGAAGATTTAAATTTAAACCACTTCAAGCTATGAATGAATTAACACATGCGCCAAAGCAAGAGAAATTTGTCACCAAGTTAAAATGAAAATTTTTGCATTTCAACTTGCCTACATATTTCTGCACACGTTATTCATCCAAACAAAGATGTTACTCATTATAAACCATCCTTAGTGTATGATTACTATTTCCTGTTAATTTCAGTGGTTTGTGACCAGTAGTTTAGTGGTGTATTGGTTAAATATTTAAATACAAACACACACACACACACACATACATACATACATACATACATACATACATACATACATCTACTGTTTATTTATATAGATTTCTGAATTTTTGAGGTGAGGATAGATTATTTGGATTATTCAGACTACTGTTCTCATCTTGAGTGTTATTCTCACAACGTTTCAGCCGATATAACTGCTGACTTTCTTCAGGTGTATTTTGGTGAACTCTGGAATCTTTCTGTTGAACTCGGGAATCTATATGCGCCTTGAAACAGAACACTTTATTTAATCAACGGAGTAGCATACTCTAATTCTATCCAAAGGGACTGCATGTTTTAATTCTGTCCAAAGGGATGGCATGCTCTAATTCTGTCCAAGGGGGTGGCATGCTCTAATTCTGTCCAAGGGGGTGGCATGCTCTAATTTTGTCAGATACAAGTCTTAAGTAATTTGTAGTGGTATTCTTCATATTACGCATATTGAAGATTGAACCTTCAACCTCCAGAAGAATGTCGCTTAAAACTGAAAATACTTATTACTTTATCCATTGCACCACAGGATTGTCTCATTTTATGTTATGCAAATTACTGGTTGTGTTAAAAATTATTTCTAACTAGCAGTTCAGCCCGGCTTTGCTCGGGGCCCTATAAACTGTTCATAACTTTATGTGCGTATGTATATTAACGTACATCTAAAATTTCAAGCATTTAGACCCAAAATTGTCAGAGGAGTATGGTAGAGTCTGCAAAGGTCAACTCTTTCAACTTTGACGTCTTGGCAGTCAAATGTTCGCACAAAGAATGATTAAAAAGCTTGCTGCATGTTTGAATACCCTTTATGTAAAATTTCAAATGTTTAGATCAAAAATTGGCTGAATAGTTTGCTAGAGACTGCAATGGTCAAATCTTTTGAACTTTGACCTCTTGGCAGCCAAATTTTCGGCCAAACACCGATTAAAAAGCTTTCCCTATGTCTGAATACACTTTATGTAAAATTTCAAATGTTTAGACCAAAAATTGACTGAGTAATTTGGTAGAGACCACAGAGGTCAAATTTTTTAAAATTTTGACCTCAATTTTGACCCTTAACATTTATTATTTTGGGCTCAAATCAAATTAAAAAGTTTGATCCATGTTCAAGTAACCTATATCTAAAATTTCAAGTGTTTAGACCCAAAAATTGGCGGAGGAGTTTGGTAGAGTTTTCAAAGGTCAGATCGTTGAACTTTGACCCCTTCACAGCTAAATTTTTGGTTGAAAACTGATTAAAAGGATTTTCCCAAATCTCAATACCCCTTATGTCAAATCTCAAGTCTGTAGACTGAAAATTGACAGAGTAAATTGGTAGGGAAATGTACACACACACACACACACACACACAATTTCACTTTTATAGATATAACATTTCAGCCCGGCGTTGCCCGAGTGTTTAGAGGTGTGTGTTGAGCAAAAAAAAAAAAAAGTGGTAGTAGGAAGACAGGCTCGAACCCGTACTGCTAAGGAGGAAAAGAACGGAAAAAAAAAACTGACGTCTTTGCTGTTATGACCACTGCCAAACCGGAAGTGACATAGGTTTTAATTAAGGCAAGACAATCGAAAGGAGAGGATAACTTTCAAAAATATTGGCGAAAAAAGCGCCCCCCCCCTGTAGAAAAGTGCCCAGTTGAAGGTGAAGATATTAATGTTTTTAGCCATTTTTTTCGATATTTGTCGTCTGAAAGGTTGAACTTCAAAACGATACTGATCTAGTAAAAATCCGTTGCCTCTGTCGAAAGTTTTAGGCAGACATGCAAACATACATACATACATTTATATATTGGTAACTCAAATTTTCAATCCAAACCAAAAGCTTGCCCTATCTCTCAATACCCTCTATGTAAAATTTCAAATGTTTAGACCAGAAATTGTCTGAGTAATTTGGTAGAGACCGAAGTGGTCAAATTTTAAAAAAGTTTGACCCTTATTATGACCCCTGTTCGAACATGTTTTTCGTCATATATAAACACCCACATGTACGCACACACATATGCACATACACGCACGCATATACACATCCTCATACACACACCCTCATACACACACCCTCATGTACACATGCACATATGCACAGACACGTACATATATTCACGTTCACATTCATGTGCATACACACACACGCTAACGCACACACATGTATGCACACATACGCGCACATGTACGCACACATGGGAAACGTCACTTCCCCTGAAAGGAATCCTAGACATGCGCAGTCAGAACACTCACCTCGATATAAAAGTCAACACAACTATTCAACTTCCTTTTTCCTTCCCTTTTTGCCTGGGTTCGTCAACCAGGCAAGTTCGCGTCCACAGCTCTTGGCTTGAAGACTTTTCCGCATGGACGACTGCGATCATGAACGCACGGTTTTGCTGAGGCCAAGACTCTCTCTCTCCTTCCCTTTCTACATGCGGGACTGCCATTTCTCATCCTCTACTTAATTCCTTTCTTTTCCACGCGTGTCATCGTCAACGATTGAATGAACATTTGTTCCACCTAAACCTTTTATTTTCGACAGAAAATAAACGACATGTTTATTTCATCCAGCAATTGAGTCTTGTTTCCTTCTTTCCATTCGTTTCATTATTTTCTTTTGTAGCGAGTTAGGGTATTCATATTCTGACCCGCAACACCCCTTAACATTTATTGTTTTGAGCTCAAATCAAGTTATTAAGTTAGATCCATGTTCAAGGAACCTATATCCAAAATTTCAATTCTTTAGACCCAAAATTGGCGGAGGAGTTTGGTAGAATTCTCAAAGGTCAAATCGTTCAACTTTGACCCTTTAACAGCCAAATTTCTGGCCGAAAACCGATGACAAAGATTTTTCCAAATCTCAGTACCCTATATATCAAATTTCAAGTCTGTAGACTGAAAATTGACAGAGTTATTGTGTAGGGAAATGTACACAGACACGCAGACACAGATAGACAGACACTTTCACTTTTATAGATATATAAATAGATAGATTAATCAAAATGAACTGCGCTTTGCTTGTTTTTATGACTGACTTTCACTCCAGATCTAAGGATACTAGGAAATTCTATAACTCCAGAAAGTACCTCACTCCTATTGCAATCCTCTACCTATATGAGATTCAGATACATCCTAAGTTGGAATACTGCTGCTACATCTAGAGAGGCACCACAAAAAACAATCCTTCTACCTTAACCCTTCCAACCCTGCACGGCTGATATATTGGCCCTAGGAACATAGCTCAAAAAGACCATACGGTCGATATTTCGGCCTTTTTAATAATTTTACTAATTGCCCATTGTCTTGTTGCTTAATTGGTTCAGTACAAAATTGACTTCAAAATCTTGTGAAAGGAAAGAAGAAGGGACAAAGAAGGAAAAAAGAAGAAAGAAAAAGGAAAGAAAAAGGAAAGAAAAAGAAGTAACGAACAAGAAGTAAAGAACAAGAAGTAAAGAAGAAGGAAAGAAGAAGGAAAGAAGGGGAAAAAAGAAGGAAAGAAAAAGGGCAGAAAAGGAGGAAAGAAAGAAAAAAGGAAAGAAAAAGGAAACGTAATTAGCCTCTCTCTGCTCTATTGTTATTTCCATAAAAAGTGATCGACTGAGCCTCAGTTTTTGGTTTCTCTTTGTAAAGCATTCAGAGTAACAGTCCGTCTTAATACCAGAGTAGAATAAAAAAAACTTTCTTGTTTCTAGTGTCAGGCTGAATCTCTATTTACTCACCTGTGGAACACATTACTGTGTAACTGCTTCCCTACATTACATCTTTTCAAGCACCGATTGCTATGACAAATAACACCCTACCTTAGAGCGCATCCTTCAAACTCCTCAGCTTAGCATTTACAGGCAACATAAATTTGAACAAATACATTGAGGGCATTGCCAAAGCTGCTGCAAAGAAGGTTGGTTCCCTTTTATCATGCTAGAAAATTACTTACACCTGACAGTATCCTATATCTTTACAAAGCTATAATTCAGCCATGCATGGAGTATTGTTACCATATCTGGGCTGGTGCATCTTCCACTAGTTAGACAGAGTCCAAAAATCTAATAGGTCTCACACTGTTGGCCAAGCTCCAACCTCTGTCCCATCGCCTTAGGGTTGTATCCCTGTGCCTCATTTACAAGTACTTTAATGGAATGTGCTCTGATGAACTCATAGTACTTGTATCCCCTTGACTTACATAATTCTGACTAACCTGATAAGCATCAAAATTCCATCCCTTCATTGTTGAGGTACCTAGATGCTAGAAAACCTTCTACTCTAATAGTTTTTTCACTTGGACAGCTAGACTTTGGAATTTCCTATCTGTTTCCTGCTTCTCTGACTGTACTAACTTGCGAAAGTGTTAATGTAATGTGAACAGAAATCTTGCTACTCAACTCACTACAATCATCTGTTAGATATGATCCCTTACGTTTCAAGTCATCTTTTTCGGGGTGAAAAAGACTAATTAAAAAAAAAATTTTTTTAAATATTGGTTCATTTTCGAATCCAATTTAAAAAAAAATTCTTACCATAAACAACTCCATAAGTAGTAAAATGCAGTTTATCCCGTAAATGTTAGTACTTTCATAGAGTTCCTCATTTTTCGTCTGATAAAATTCTATCTCATTAACAATTATCATTGAGTTGCTTTTGGCCTTGATAAATGATGAATGAATAGTACAAAAAAAAAAAGTGAACGTAAACAAAAAGCTTTCTTTTTCTGTTATTTAAGAGTTTCAAATCGACAATCATTGCCGTCCTTTATGAATGTGTCAGCCACCCGAGATAGATTTATAAAAAACAAAAGCAAAAACCAACTGGTTTTTGCGGAAAGCAGACAAAGTAAATAGTCACTAAAATCATATCAATGAGTAGAAATTATATGTAATTATTTCGTGGCATGTTTTCCTGGCAGCAATTAATGCTATAATTCACTGAAAATAGCCATATAATTATTGTGCCATTATTTTAATTGTACAGGCTGGAACGATAAAATTGTCACCATAGAAAAAACGACACGATTCCATTTCTGTTTGATGAAAACCAGTTTACATTTTTTGTTGCAGTTCTATACAAATTCCAAAAGCGATAGGAGCCTTCTATCATGTCTGAAAGTGACACAATGATTAACGAGTGAGATTGTAGATGCGCTGCTATACAACTTGTGCTCTCTACCGATCCAAGTTATGACAACAGGACCATTGCCAACACCCTCAAAATGTAAATCCAGATGGTTCAATGCTTGAGGGCATAGCGTAATGAAGTTTTCAGTCATGGTTATGGTCTTTGGTGTGGTTTCAAGTGAGGGCCACATCATGCCACCTCACATCTTCGAAGTCAGCTTGAAAGTCAACACCAAAGTGTACCTGGATGTGCTGAAGAGTGTGGTGATCCCTTGGTGCAATCAGGTGGTTGCTGACACACCTTAAGTGTGGCAGTAGCACGCAGCATTGGCTCACAAATCCAAAGAGACTCAGGCTTGGCATCAACTGTATACCCTTCTCTCACTGCCCCTCCTCCTCCCTGACCTGGAACCGCTGGACTACTTTGTTTGGTCTTACGTCAAAAGCATAACCTCTAACAGTGCCAAAGCCAGCCTTATCACTGCCATCTGCTGAGTATTCACTGAGCTCCCACCTGTGCTTGTGGAAAATACATGCTCCCAGTTCCGGACCTGTATTGAGGCGGTGATTGAGGCTGAAGGCGGCTACATGAATAGATGTCATACATAATCAAGTTGAATTTAATTTTTTTTTCAATAAAACAAAGCTCTAGTGTTGTTTTCTTTAGGGTGACAAATTTATTGTTCCACCTTGTATTTGCAGTTTAACTAGAAGACACATCTGGGGAGGTGCCACCCAGAACACTCTTGCTTTATAGAGTACAAAAATGACTCCAAAATCTTGCAAGAATTCTTGTAATGCAGAGCCAATCCTCTATTTCTTAGTAGAGAAAAAGAAGCATGTTTTTAAGACCCGAAGAAGGCCGCAGGTTGCAGCAACCAAAGTGTTGTGCTAATAACACCCAAGATGAGAATAGTAGTCCAATTAATCAACATAACACAAGCATTCACATGTTGCTGGATTGCCACGAATAACAGGGACGAGCCCAAGATGATGAAAACAAAGTTTAAGTCCACAGTTATGGTCTTTGGTGTGATTTCAAGTGAGGGTCACATTATGCCATCTCACATCTTTGAAGTCAGCTTGAAAGTCAACACCAAAGTGTTCTGTCGATGTGCTGAAGAGTGATGATGTAGTGATTCCCTGGTGCAATCAGATAACTGCTGGCAGGGTCTGAGTGTGGCAGCAGGACTCGGCACCAGCCCATGTCCAAAGAGACCCAGGCTCGCCTTCAGAAGGAGTGTTACAACTTTATACCCTTTTCTCACGTGTCCCATCTCCTCCCCCGACCTAGACTACTTGGTTTGGTCACACATCGAGAACATCACCAACATGACCTCATACTGTTATATAGTTCATTATTATTATTATTGTTGTTTGTTATTATTATTGTTATAAAGGACTTTTTAAAAGTGTGAGTCTTATTGGGAGATTTGTTGTTGTGTCTTAGAGAGAGAGAGATGTTGTAAGAGAGATTGTTTGTGTTATGAAGTTTTTCATATATATAAAATGTTCATACTTAGAAGTGTAGAAGCTCTTTGAGTGAGGAGATAGTGTTGAGACAGTCTTAATGTTCATATTGTGTATGTAAGATGTGTATGTAAAGACATTTTAAACCACATGATATACAAGAAATATAATAACAATTTTCACTTTACCTTTTGGTAGAATTACAACACAAAGACGACGTTTATAAAAACACATGATGGGTTTATTTCTTCTCCAGACCGGTCGTGGTTTTCTGAGTCAAGAATTCAAAGCTTCACATTCTAAGTTTCAAAAGTGACCGTCTCGCTTCTAGACGTTCAAATCCCAACTGCAGACTATCGTCTGTCGTCCTCAAACTCCCTCTGACTCTCCCTCAGTTTCTCCTTGCTTAAAGTTTCTAACTATATCGAGAACTTCCCATTTTCCATGACGTCATACACATGTTAAAACATGTGTCTTCTTTCACGTGTTCTGGAAATGCGTGTCCAAAACTTTTTCCTTTGTTTACAAAAGGAATTTTAACCTATATTCCCAGTAACCTATATTTCCAATATGTTAAAAACATGTTTATTAAATTATCTTGTAGTTGCATTCTTTCAATTGAATTTTCATAACAGAATTGACAATGCACATTCTTTTCTTAAAACTATTTTATCTCTAAGCTTAACAATGGTTTGTTTTACATTCCATTTGCTAATTCTCTATCGTAATCTATTTCTAAACCTAAATTACGAGGTTCGAATTTCGTCTATTCTATTTCATTTTCATTTTAACTAAATCTCTCTTTTTTTTATACTTACATGAAAAGGGGACAGCCCTTATCATGTAACAATACAACACGAAAAAGACCCAGGCTTGGCTTCAGAAGGAGTGTTACAACTTTGTACCCTTTTCTCATGTGTCCCATCTCCTCCCCCGACCTAGACTACTTGGTTTGGTCACACATCGAGAACATCACCAACATGACCTCATACAACATGTGAAGCCAGTCTAATTGCCGCCATCTGCTGAATATTCTACAATATTCTACAAGTTCCAGCTTGTGGAAAAGGCATGCTCCCAGTTCCGGACCCATATTGAGGCAGTGATTGAGGCTGAAGGCGGCCATATTGCATAGATTTCAGCTCTACTACATAATCAAGTTAGCTGAATTGAATTTTTTCAATAAAAGTTTTAAAATAAAGCTGTAGTATTGTTTTCTTTAAGGCAACACTTTTATCGTTCCACCCTGTACTTTCTTGTACCTGATACTTCTACTAGCTCATGGAATAAGAACAATCTACCTTTGTTGATAAAATAAAAGAGTTGGTTCAGAATTCTGTATAGGTTACAAAGTTCTACATAAAAAAATCCGGAGTTTGAAAAGATGCACTTGAAGAAGAATCTTTTTGTTTTTGTTGAGAATGAAGTGTCCTATCGGATACCAAACATTCACTTGGTATTTCAGAGACTGAAAGATCTTTTTATTAGGTTGGTGCAAAAGTAATGACGTTCAACTATATATAAAAATATTATTTTTGCACCAACCTAATAACATTCTAACTGTTCCTTTAAGTGCAATTGTTTGTATGTCTCTTGGTTCACCGGGTATATTCGCCAGGTTGTTTTTGAAATTCTTTTTCACGAGCCTGCTGCTCCTATAATTACTGGAATGATAAAAATCTCCCTAAGATTCTAGTTTCTTTTTATGTTGTACATAAGACCTTGGTATTTTCGTTATCTTCTCTCTTTCTCTCTCAGCTCAGTTTAAGTCAACATCATTAGAGATACTAACCTCAGTCAGGGTTGCTACTTTCTTACTCTTGTTCCATATTATGATAGGTTTAATAACTTCTGTAAACCAGTCCAGGGGAAAATATGCTTTGGAAAATGTCAGGAGAATTCCCCAACAGAAAAAGGGGCAAATAAGTGTTTCTCTTTAGTCCCATGTAATGTGGAATCTTCTACTATAATATAAATCTCACCTGTCTGTTTAAATGTATGCATGTATGTATGTATGTATGTCTCACAAAAACTTTCGACGAGATCAGTATCATTTTGAAGCTCGACCGTTCTGATGACAAATATCGAAAAATTGGCCCAAAACATTTATTCCTTCACCCTCAACTGGGCACTTTTCTACAGGGAGGGTCAGTTTTTATGCTGACATTTTTTTGCAAGTCATCCAACCTTCGACGTTGCATAAAAGAACAGCCACCGTGATAAAAGAGGTTATTTTGACTGCTCGTGACGTCACAACCACTGTAGGCACATCGTGAAAACAGTTTTTTGTTTTTTTTTCACCTCTTTTTCCTCTGGCGTGTTCGAGCCTGCTTACTACTCCTATTTTTTTTTTTTTTTTGCGCTTGCAATTTTCCTTTTTTTTTTTTTTTGCTCAGCCAACACCTTTACTTTCTTTTCCGCCTTCGCATCACGGGTTCAAGCCTGTCTGCCTACTACAACTTTTTTTTTTTTTTTGCTCAACACAACTCCAAACACCCGGGCAACGCCGGGCACCCAGGCTAGTATCAAATAAGAGAAAGGATCATCATCTTCCAAGGACAACTCCAACATCTTTAGTAAACTGTAAATCAATTTTATTCAAAGGGAACACTGAAATATAAAGAGAGTTGTTTGGGAGACTGACCTTTGTTGAAAGCAGAATATAGTATCCTTGAGATCCATTTTGTCTTGCCACTTCTGTTGAAGGATGGATACAGGTTATGACGTCTTGTTGTCATGACATCTTATCCGGAACTGTATCATCTTTGACATTAAGGTTTTTGAATGACTATTTTAAAGTTGAGTCCACACAGAAGTTTTCTTTCGCTAATGCAATTACAATGTGGAATTGAAAGACAAAATCTCATTGTAACATCTAAAACAACTTTATTGAATTGTCTTCGTTAACATGTAAATAAAAAGGAGAATGAAAGAGAAGGGCGTTATCATAGTAAATGAATACGTTCATGACTATGAATGAAGGCAAACAGTTAAAAAGTCCATGTGGTGTTAAATAAATAGGAAAAAAGAAAGAAGTCTATATATGAAGGGTAGGATTATTGTCCGTTTTGTAAAGAAAGGAAAATATTCCATACATGAGAATGTTTGTAACGTACACAGGTGTGGAATATATATGTGTGTAGGCATCTGTGTGTGCGTGTGTTAGATTATTTAGTGTGTTGGCCGTAGGCATGTTGGGATCTTGAGTCTTCTTGTCCAAGTTGAACCCATAAATCAAACGGCCCGAGAGGAGAGGAGGGAAGGGGTTGTTTGTGTCTCAAGAGAAAAGATTTTGTGGTCAGTCCAAGTGATGTGGATAAGTGGTTGATAGTGCCTCTCATGGCTAAGAAAGAAGAAGTGAACACTGTGTGATCCCTTTTATAATCTCTGGTTGTGTACCCAGCTTGCTTGAGAGATGACTTTTGATTGGACAATCCAGAAAGGAAGTTGAACCTGTAATTTAAATAAGTAAAAAAAAAAGAAAAGAAATTGACAGTGTTATATTTATGACATTTTATACTAGTTGTTGTATTTGTGTGTTATAAGGTATTGTAGCTCAATACTCGATAACGACTGTTGCAATAACAAAAATATAGCATATGGTAGCAAGGAAGACATACAGGTTATTAAATTAAACATTTATTGAAGAAACAAAATGAAAAAATCCTCTTGTTGATAAGAAAGTTTCAGAAAAGAAGAAATAGCAAAGTCTTGGACATCAAGGTCAGTTAGAATTAAATTAATTAGAATTGTCTCTTGTTGATAGAAAGTTTCCAAGAAGAAGAAACACCAAAGTTTAATCATCAAGGTTAGTTAGAATGAAATTAATTAAAATTTGTCTCTTGTTGATAAAAAAATTCCGAGAGGAAGAAAGAGCAAAGTTTTGTCATTAAGACGTTTTGTTGCCAACATTGAGTGAACTGCTTTTGCTGCTATGAGAAAGAGAGGGCGAAGACTTTCATGTTAGCTGTTGCTGCCACTGTCAGAGAAAGAAAGGGCGAAGACATTCATGTTAATTGCTGCTGTTGTTAAGAAAGAGAGTGTAATCCATGCGAGACGTTCAGACGACCTCTACCACCAACTGCTGGTGACAGCTGATGATGGAAACCTTTATATATCGTGCGCATGAACGTAGTTGAGAACTGAAGTTTGCACTACGATCAGAGGAGACATCTTGTCATCATTGTGTTTTAATGTCTCGATTATCCTTGTTGTCAGGGGATGCTCGCTTCTTCCGAGTCTGCATTTGTTTATTCCATTTAACTTGGTGTGACTTTAAATGAAGTTTAGTTTAAGTTTGTCACTTGTAGACTTTTTATATATATTTTATCATATATTTCCGTATCAGATCTTTCAATTTTTTTCTGACCTTCTCTTTCTTAGTGTAGCTATTTCCTTGGATAATGTGTTTTGCCCGATAATTCTTTGCTATAATGTATATGATAGTGGAATGATGGGTAAATAAGCATAGTTTCTGACAACTTAGCAGTCGATTGAATGTCAAAGTAAAACACAAGTCGGTGCCATTTTTACTTATATGTCACCGATGTGATATCAGTGGCTACTCTTGGTGTTTGGGTGTTTTTGCTCCTGCTGATGCAAATTGTGTTTTGTTTACATGTTGTTATAGGCTCGATGGAGATCTTGTATTTCATAATATAACAACGGCACTCTCAGGACACTCGCATTATTAGCACAATTTCTTCACTTCGATGTGTTCTCTTTGCTAAACACTTAATTCATTTTCGTTCATAATTTGTCCCTCTTATTACAGCCATTCCTCTCATATGTGTTGAATTGGTATGTGGGTGTGGGTGTGTTGGTGCTTGAATTATAACAGAGACGTTTACATGAACAAATTGATTTATTAATACATATATACATAAGGAAAAGATATACACATGTTGACTAACCCATGTCCGAGCGGGAAGTGAGAACCTCGTATATATTCATATGCCAGAGGCCACGACTCTTGCACGTATGAAAGTAGTTCTATGATATCACTACATCCCCCTTATCAGATAGATAAAAAAAGAACATTGTTCAAATGTTTATTATATACACCAGTACATATGTTAGTTATATCTTTTTGGTCTATGCATTCCACGGCCACATTTTGTGTTATATGTTGATTGTTTTGGTGCTAGTTGGTGTAAGCTATTGTTTGTGTTAGTGTGTTCACTTTGTGATGATGTGATGTGATCGTTGAAATGAACCTGTTCATGGGTAAATGTTCCAGTCGCCCCTTATTTGGACTCTGTTTCGTCTTTTTGAAGATCCATCTGGGAGTTGAAGGATGTATGATCTGGGTTCTTCACGTTTACTTAAAACTGTTGCTAGTTTCCATTTCCCTGTTTGATTATCTAGCATTCGAACATTTTGTCCAGGGACAAGTGCTGGTAAATCATGAGCTATTCTGTCATGATACATTTTCTGCATATCCTGTCTATGTTCTAGTTGTTCATGGATATGGTCAGGGTTGGGAAATCTGGGATTTGGAATTTTCGCAATTATGCATAATGCGGTTGTTTAAAAGTTCACCAGGGCTTGGTAACTTGTGACTGATTGGTGTTGTTCGTAGGCATAGCATTGCTAAATTAGGGTCTCTGCCTGCTTGCTTTGCCTTGATTAGTGTTCTTTTAAGTGTTTGGATTTGACAACAAAACCATTAGATTTGGGGAAATTTGGGGATGACGTTATGTGGTCAAATTGCCATTGTTGGGCAAATTCTCTGAATGCTTCACTGGAATATTGTGGTCCGTTGTCACTAATGACTCTGGTGGGAATACCATGCTCAGAGAAAATCTGTTTCATTGCTGAGATGACCATGTTGCTTGTAGTTAGGCTAGTCATTTTCCTTATAATTGGAAATTTGCTGTAGTAATCAGCAATTATTAGATATTCTTGATCATTACAGTGAAACAAGTCAGTTCCAACAACTTCCCATGCTCTGCTGGGGATGTCATGTGGTTGTAGAGTTTCCTTTGGTTGTGTTGGAAGATTTTCTTGACATATTGAACATTTCTTGATCAATGTTTTCGATATCAGAATTAATCTTCTCCCAGTATACAGCATCCCTGGCTTGAAGACGTGTCTTTTCAATACCTTGATGGCTGTAATGAAGCTGGTCTAAAATGATTTTCTGTTGGGTTTCTGGGATAATAATCCTTGACCCCTTCATGATGATACTATTGTTTATCTCTATATGACCAGTATGACCGTATTGCTGGCAGCATTTCCTTTATTGAATCTGGCCATCCTGTTGTTATGATTTCTTGCAGCTGATCAAGTACTGGATCAGCCTTTGTTTCCTTTTTTATCTCGTTCAGGCGCTCACTCCTGAATCTCACCAAATCGAATCGCACGTCTAAGTCAATTGTGTCTGTGTTTTCAGTGCTAGGGAGACGGCTCAGAGTATCAGCTAGAGTCATTTCCCGTCCTGGTATGTACTCTATTTGCATCTGATATCCCTGTAACTTGATCAGCATTCGCTGCAGTCTAGGAGGTGCACTAGTCAGTGGCTTCTGTAAAATCATGATGAGTGGCTTATGATCGGTGAGTACCTTAAATTTACGGCCATATAAGTATATGTGGAATCTTTGGACCCCAAATACAATTGCAAGAAGCTCTCTTTCTATGCATGCGTAACGCTTTTCAGTGTCTGTTAACGACTTGGATGCATATGCAATAGGTTTTTTGTTTTTCATTAATGCAGCTCCAAATCCTTTTAAACTTGCATCCGTTTGTAGTGTTGGTATTTCAGTTGTGTTAAAATATGTTAACGCAGAATTTTGGCTAATTTCTGTTTGGAGTTTTTCAAAACATTCCTTGTAGTGTTCTTCCCAAAGAAAGGGTGCATCCTTCTTTAATAGTCCTCTTAAAGTATGTGTCTTGTCAGCAAGGTTAGGAATAAATGGTGACAAGTATGTGATAAAGCTTAAGAATTCTTGTAGCTCTTTCTTACAGGTTGGGTATGGCATGTTTTTTTAGATCTTTGAGCTTTTCTGGATCCGGACTGACACCATTTTCATTATAGATAATCCCAAAGAAGGATATGCTTTTTGATTTGATTTCACATTTTGTAGAATTGAACACGAGACCATTTTTAGCAGCTACTTGCATGAGCTTTTGTAGAATCTGGTTGTGTTCTTCATCCGTTTTACTATAGACAACAACATCGTCAGCGATTCCCACTGCACCATCAACTTGTTCAAGTATCTGGTCCATCTTCATTTGGAAAATATCTTGTGATACACTCAATCCAAATGGTAGTCTCTGAAAACAGTACCTACCATAAGGAGATTGGAATGTTGTTAATGGTTGAGACTCACTATGCAGGTGTATCGACCAATAACCAGCTTTAGTGTCCAGTTTAGAAAATAACTTGGCACCTGCAAAATGATGTGTTAGCTCTTCCACTGTAAAAATGGCATGATGTGGTCTTTTGAGTGCTGTATTTATAAACATATTCTCAGGCTCCCATCTTTTTTATGTGAGTATGCTAAACTCGAAACCCAGTCTGTTGGCTTTGTCACCTTTCTGATAATATTGTTTTCGACCATGTTATCAAGTTCCTGCTTTATCTTGTCTTTTAGAGCAATTGGTGTTTTTCTAGGTGCATCGATGTGCGGTGATATGCTTTTGTTGAGTGATAGTCGCACAGACCCTGGCATGGAACCAATTTTATCAAACTGCATCAGGTCTTTTATTGTATTGACTGGTGTTGCAGCAGGAGGCTGGTGTCCATCCTCTTTCCTGATTGTGCAGTGAAGGGTGACTAATTTGAGCTGTTCTAGTAAGGGTAGTCCTAGAACTGCTGGCCCTTGTACGTCTACAATGTAAAAAACACTGTTGTGCCAGTCTGTTCCATTGTATTTGCATGGAATATTGATGCTACCATAGCATTTTATTGGAGTACCATTATTTGCTATTAGTTTGTTTTTCCTTGTTTTGTTTTCTATGTTTGGGAAACCATAGGCATCCAATTTCTCCGGGAACATTCTACGATATGTAGAGACTGGTAATGTGTTACCTTGGGCTCCTGTATCAATTTTCACCCTTAACCCGTGGACTCTGTTTCTGTTGGGTAATTTAATATTTACATAAACAAAAGCTTTGTCTCTCTGGTTGATAGAGAACGTTTGGATGCTGTTAAAAGTAAGGCTTTCAAGTTTCTATTCCTTGAGTATTGCATATTGCATCAGCTTGGATGGGCCGTCTTTTCTTGGACTGGTCTCTCCGATATTGTGGCTGATACTCCGGCTTTGACCTTTTGTAGTCTCTGCTTCGTGACTTCGATCTTTGCCGTGGTTTTGTTTTGCTTGATAAACAAACTGCTGCCTAGTGGTTATCTTTACCACATGTTTTGCATTTTGATCCATATGCTGGGCAAGCTTCACGACGAAGTTCATGGCTTCTACCACAATTAAAACAGTTATTAAATTTCTTAGAACTTTTTGATGTTCTTATCGTCTGGATAGTGGTGCTACTATTTCCGTTGCTATTTGACATACCCCTGAGTTGTGTTAGAAGCTTCATACATTTTTCCGATGCTAATAGCTTCTTCTAATGTTAGGGTATTGTCTTTTTCCAACAACTCCTTTTGGAAATCTACAATTGGAATGCTGGCGATAATAAGTTCTATTATGCGTTGTTGTTGATCAGATTCGCATAACAAACATTTTTGTGTGAGTCGTCTACATCTATTTACGAAATCATTCAACGATTCATCTTGTTTTTGTCTGTAGGACATTAATTTTAATCGATTCACTCTAAAATTCTCTTTTGGCTCGAGCTGTTCTATGAATCGATTAAATATAAATTCAGGAGAGTTTTTTTCTTCTTCCAATAATGTCCAGGTATTAAATCTTCTAAGCCCCTCATCCCCGATTTGCAATAAAATATAACTTATTTGTTGTTCTGTTTTTATTTTATTAAGAATAAAATACAGTTGCATTCGTTGTTTGAAAAGTTGGAAGGTTTCGGCCAGGTTTTCTGTTTGGCAGTTCATTGAGGGGATATCGTTTCGAGACATCGTAATATAGACAGTAAAAAAACAAAAAGAGATAGTAGCAGTAGCAACAAGTTTTTTTTATAAAAAATGGCGCCAAAAAATACGAGAAGTTACATGGAGTGTTAAAAGAAAAAAGTGAATCCAAATACCTGATAAATACTTGTATTCTGTGAAAAATGTGTTTTTTTTTTTAGTTTTTTGTTTTTTTCGGATTCCAGACGAGATATTTTCAATTGTTTTCAAAAGAATGTTTGTTTTCCGTTGTTATTTTTTTTTCCGTCACGTCTTGCTTTTTTTTTTTTTTTTTTTTTTTTTTTTAAAGTAATTTTTCTTTTTAACATCCCACCGCTGCTGCCATCATGTTGAATTGGTATGTGGGTGTGGTGTGTTGGTGCTTGAATTATAGCAGAGACGTTTATATGAACAAATGATTTATTAATACATATATACATAAGGAAAAGATATACACATGTTGACTAGCCCATGTCCGAGCGGGAAGTGAGTGTAGTACTTACCAACAAAACAAACGCCCACGTGTTTGTGCCTTGTATAGGCATGCGCGACAACAAAACTTGGGTTTTTATAAGCGGAAGTCTCGAGGTTGTCAGGAATCTACAGGCGCATGCGCAAGAGGAGGGATTGAGATAGTGGTATAAAAGGCAGGTCAAGTGAGAAGGTTGTGGTGGTTGTTGTCATTGGATGTTACAGTGACGCGTGCGTTAGCAGGTGATTAAGAGGCTGTTTTTTTTTGTGTGTCAAGTCACGCACCTCGGTGAAGATCATATAAGTCGTGCACCTCGGTGAAGGTGAAGGTCATAAACTATTTCGGCTATTTCGTTTTGTCTCTTTTCCTGGACAACTATGGCTGGGGCAAAGTTTGATTTAAAACTGATACCTGAATTCGACGGATCCACTTCTGTTTCGACTGGGTTGAAAGGGTTGAGCTGACCTGCAACCTCTGTGAAGTAAAGGGGGTGCATACCGTGATTCCCCTGAGATTGGCTGGCGCCCTAAGTGTATATCAGCAACTTAGTGCCATGGAGAAGGCTGATGTTACTTGTATAAAAAATGCTTTATACAAGGCATTTGCCATGGATCCCTGCATGGCCTACGAAACATTTGCCTCTAGGAAGCTCATGCCAGGAGAAACCGTGGACGTCTTCTTCGCGGAGCTGAAGAAACTTGCAGTTCTATTTGGCAATGGAGTGTCAGAGCAAACACTGGCGTATGCGTTTGTGGCCGGCCTTCCCACCCATGTTAAGCAACTGTTGAGGGCTTCCACCAGCTTATCTGTAACGCCCATGGAACATTTGTTAGAACGCGCTCGAGCCATTATCAGAGATGAGGAAGACCTGAGGGAACCGGTTGTAATGATGGCGCAGGCAGCCAAGACTAATGCTGAAAAGAGTCCCAGTTTGAGAGCCATGACCAATGGGAAATGTTTCTGCTGCGGCCAGCGAGGCCATTTCACAAGAAGTTGTACTAACAAGGGGCGGGGGCACCCGCGCTGTTTCCAATGTGGTAGTTATGGACATTTATCCCAAAATTGTGCGGGAAATGCATCAGGGGGCAGGACGTCAGCGCCACCCTGTTCCCCGAACAAGATTTGATTGAGGCGCAACCGATAATAAATGTGTACGTGGACCAAGTGCCTTGTTCAGCTCTTCTCGACTCCAGGTGCTTACACACCATCATGAGTGCCAAGTTGTGTCGAAACTGGACAAAGCAGAACATCAAAGTAACCACAATAGGTGGCAATACGCAAGCTTGCTGTGGAGCCGGAACTGTCAAAGTCCACACAGACTCTGGTGTGGCCGCAGACATTAATGTGCTGGTGATGCAAGGGGATTTGCTGGGATTCGATGTACTGTTGGAATATGATGCTATTAAGGCACTGGGGGGAGTGGTTATCGGAAGAGATGGGACTGTGCGATTTTTGGAAACGCCAGTGTGTGCTGCAGTTCACATTAATCGGCCTGATTTTAAGGTGGACTACGACCCTCACCAAAAAGCATGGACTGCATCGTGGAAGTGGACAGAAGGAAGTGCGCCAACCGAACTCAAGAATAGCATTGCAGAGTACTCGATACCCGACAAGGCCCATAATGAATACGAGAAGGAACTAAGAGGCCAACCCCGGAGTGCACTCTATGTGATCATCAGATCAGGGGGGAGTGTAGTACTTACCAACAAAACAAACGCCCACGTGTTTGTGCCTTGTATAGGCATGTGCGACAACAAAACTTGGGTTTTTATAAGCGGAAGTCTCGAGGTTGTCAGGAATCTACAGGCGCATGTGCAAGAGGAGGGATTGAGATAGTGGTATAAAAGGCAGGTCAAGTGAGAAGGTTGTGGTGGTTGTTGTCATTGGACGTTACAGTGACGAGTGCGTTAGCAGGTGATTAAGAGGCTGTTTTTTTTTGTGTGTCAAGTCACGCACCTCAGTGAAGATCATATAAGTCGTGCACCTCGATGAAGGTGAAGGTCATAGTGAGAACCTCGTATATATTTATACATCAGGGGCAACAACTCTTGCGCGTATGAAAGTAGTTCTATGATATTACTACAATATGTAAATAACATTTTTAAACCACATGCTCCTATGACCTTGGAAGATCATTTCACATCATACAGAACTAGTGCTTCATGCACTGCCAGACTTAGCTAGACTTTACTACATAGCCAGACTAAACTAGCCTTTGATAAACAGCCAAACACAGCTAACCCTAGATACATGGCTAGAGATAACTAGTTCTTTATATTCTTGTTGACTTTTAAACACAGAAATAAAATAAAAACGTCTGACTCTTAATTCAATCTTCTTCATAACGCAACATCAATAATTTTCAAAACATCTGACGACTCTTGAATTATTATTTTACATTCTCCATAACACGATGATGACAATTTTAAAACAGTCTGACTCTTGAATTGTTGAAATGATTATGCAAAACATGCCGCCATCAACATAGATCCGACTCTCGTCTCTTAATCAAAACTTCTTCTTAATATGACGATTCTAACTCTCAAATACTTGTGTGAGCCTTTTCTAGTCTCACACGAAAACACGTGTTCACATTTCAAGCTCTATTACTTGTCACATACATATGCGCACACAAACATACGCGCGCACGTCCACACACGTGCATATATTCACGTTCGCATACATACACTCACATTCACGTGTATATACACGCACGCTAACGTACACACATGTACTCACACACGCGCACACGTACGCACACATGGGCAACGTCACTTCCCCTTTCAAAGGAAATCCACACATGCGCAAAAGACCAGTGGAAACACCTATAAAAGCAAGAGCAATAAGCAGCTTCTCCCTTTTAGGACCAGCTTTCGAGCTGTACGGTCTACGGACTGCCAGCGTGCCTTTTCGGCATGCGCACCCACGCGCGTGCCTCACACCACTTGCTACTATGTGGAACAAAAAGCCAACAAACAGTACGTACACTTTATACGCTTTCTCTCTCCATGAACTGGATTGACTTTCTCACTCTATCTCCCCTTCGTTTTGGTCCATCAAAACAGACATGTGCGTGACGCTCTACTGAGCTTAACCCTCTCTTTCTACAGGCCGGCTTGCCACTTCGCGTTTCTCTATTGCATTCCCCTTTCCTTCCACGCGCGTAGTCGTCAACGGCCAAATGAACATGTGTACACCCAAGACTTTCATTTCTCAACAGAAAATAAATGACATGTTTATTTTATTCCAGCATTTGAGTTCTTTGTTTCCTTCATTCAATTCGTTTCATTATTTTTTCTTGTAGCGAGTTAGGGTATTTATATCCTGGTCCACAACAGTATCATATTAAGAAGTGAACAATCACATACGGTTCAAGAAGACAGCACTCCTCCACCCTGTTGCATCAAAGTTAGAGCCAATCTTTGTTTTCTGGTGCACATCCACTGCCATTACCTATTAGTCTCTTTTTACAAGGGTTGTTAGGACAACCTGACATAAGAATATTTTACCCTACAAATGCTGGAATAAAATAAACGACATGTTTATTTTATTCCAGCATTTGAGTTCTTTGTTCCTCTACTCCATTTCCTTTTCTTGCCACGCGCAACATACTCCAACTCTCAACATGCTCGCAACAATTTTACTTTTCTATCCGAAATAGCTTGTAATCTAAATAAATAAATAAAACAAAAAGAAATTGACTGCACTCCCATGACATTCGCGTTATTAGTTCGCAATCTTAACTTCGACGTATTCTCTTTGCTGTTTAACACTCAACCCACTCTCCTTCTGCATAATCCGTCCCCCTTAGTGCAGCCGCTTCTCTCATATCCAAATTATATTCTGAAACCACAGAACTACAACTTCACTTAATGCAAGTTATTGCTTGTATATACAAACAAAACAAACCTCTCATGGAACTGTAACATAGTGCGAACGGCTATATGCTGAGCTGTGAGCGAAATGACGTTGTGATACGGAAAAAGAAAACTATAAAAGGAGAGAGCATGTTTGAGAAGACGGTCACGTGAGGGACATCGCAGCGGTAATGAGAGAATGAGAAAATAAATGTTGTTGTACAACGACAAAAAAAAAAAAAGCAAGTTGAAGTTCTTTCCTATTCTTTGCCTGCATTGCGACTGAGGCTACAACGTGTTGGGTAACGTTATAGAACTGCTACACATCCAAAATAAAAAAATGAACAAAATAAAATCAAAAGAAGATTAGTCCAAGCTCTCAAGAGTAAACTGCTAACTGTTTTCCGGCTTGTTTAGAACCGAAAACAATCAGATCAATCTCTAAGTGAGAGTGGGACTTAAGTGGAAGCAAACTAACTTTGCAGACTCCTGTCTTGGCTAATTTGCTAAGTATATTTACCTGCCCCCCCCCCATTACAGTAAAGTAAGATATGAGATCAGTTTATCGTGAGGAACCTAGCTCTACCCAAAAGAAAGCACTCTGTATGAGAGCAAAAGTTAACATTCCCCAAAAGAAGCGCTTTAGGTCAGCGCAATCAACTAATCCGCCATCCACAGGAGGTAAGGCCTGGGACGATGGCATCTTCGGCGTGTCAGGTAAGTTTAATTTGCCAAATAAATGGGATAAAACAGAAAATAATAACAGAAATAAAGAAAGGCACGGTATTTTTTTTATTCTTTCGCTTTACGGTACAGGTTTCAATTGTGACCAATCAAAAAGCGTTTTAAATCATGTAAAATGAAAGCTGCCATTTGATTGGTTATTCCGTGTTCAGTCCCACACACGGAAGAAGAGATAAGCGCTGGCATCGTGCAGCCAACACGCATTAGAAGTGTCGCGCAGAAATATTACTCAGGAAAAGAAAAAAAGGAAAGGAAATACATATATGTATATGTATATATGCCATTATGGGGAACTCAGATACAAAGTTAAATTTCAGGAAAGCTGTTATTCAATTGACTACGAAAACTCAGGTAATATTGGCACAAGTTTTCATAAACTTAAAATACTAGGGTATACCTGTTTTTATTTTTATTATTTAGAGGTAATATCTCTTAATGGTTTCTTCTTCCTTTTTTATTTTCCTGATACGTGGGCAGTAAATAAATATTTTTATTGTTTTTTTTTTTTTTTTTTTTTTTTTAATATACTTGTCACAGGTGAACTTGTAAAAGCTGATTAATTCATTTAATAGTTTTTTTGTTTTATGTGTTGCTTTTATAAATTAGAGATCGCTATCAATACCTTATTTTCAATTTTCGAATTAGAATTTTCAAAACCTCCGAACAGTTTTTTGTAACGATAAATAATTAAAAATAAAACCAATAGTTGATATGACGTAAAATCTGACAAAAAATAAATTGATATCTATAGTTTAAATACCTTTTTCGTGTCTTATTCTTTTTTTACTAAGGTGTCCCACCTTCTTTTATTTTCACAATCTGACATTGTTGATCTTTTTGCTGTGTCTATCGGCAACAAATAGTTGGTGCTTATACAGATCGATCCCCATGGCTGCGCTTATTGTCTTGCAAAATCTGTGAATGAATTACAACAGCCCACAGGAGGCAACCACACAATATGAAACTCTAGTTCCTGGAAAAAAAAAAAACAAAAAACATTGCATTTTATTTATTTTTTTCACTGATATATTTACATTGTTGCTTTATGTACATTTTATATTATTATTATTATTATTATTATTATTAAAAAAATAAAATAAAATGCAATCATTTTTGTTCCCAACTATTGAAAGGTAAATTCCAATACTGATTTTGTAGACTAAGACTAAAATTCTACAACAAATCACGCCGAAAACCAACAAAACTATTTGCGTGATAGAAGAGAGAAAAAACAAACAAAAACAACAAAAAAAACAAAACAATTACGCCTACCTCAAATGCAACAATCCACACGCGCGCACACACACAAGGTAAATAAAACACAATACAATAATATACCTATTTACTTACCTCCCTACAAGGGCAGTTTTAATGTAGCCCCCCCCCCTCTCAACAAAAGTAAAGCAAAAAGAAAACAGAAAACTGGGATTGGGACAAAAATAAAAATTGCCTCACTCTATAAGGATTTCTTTGAGTTTTTCACTGACTGAGGACAGAAAAAAACATGTTTAGTGCTTGTACAAAGAAAGGCGATAGATCAAACAAGGGAGGTAAAATTGTTAGGTGAAAGTACAGAGTAGTTACAAAACATCCTTCCCTCCTCGTGTTAAGAATGGCTTTCTAACGTTATTTCAGCGCGGTTACAATAAGTGCATAAATACCAATTTACTACAAACAGTAAAAACTACTTTTAATTAAATCAATTAAAATTTGAATAATTTCCAGTTCTGTTTTCATAAATTTATATAAAAAATAGTTTGTTTTATAATCCAAAGAGATCTGAAAAAATGCTCAAAAGACAAATATATAACAAATAAACGTTACCAAAGGCAAGAAAATTTACTCTTCTACTTTGCTAGATAGGTTTGTAGTGTTTTTACTTAATGTACAATGTTTATTTGGCTCGGAAAATAACTAATGCCAACCCGTACGCGAGCACAAGGAAAAATGTCCGCAATGTATTTGTTACGCGGCCATTTTTTTCCACTTGTGCTCGCGTATGGGTTGACAGTAGTTGGCTTTCGAGCCAAATAAACATTGGGTACTCATGCACTTATTGATCCGTGCTAAAATAATAACGTTATTATTTAGAAAGCCATTCTTAACATGGGGACGGGAGGGTGTTATGTACATATTCTGTACTTTCACCTAACAATTGAATAAAAACAGGTATCGTAAAACTTTAATTAAACTTTAAAATACTATTAAAAAAAATAGCGCGGATCAATAAGTGCGCTAGCACCAAACATTGTAAGTAAAAACACTACAAACCTATCTAGCAAGGTAGAAGAGTAAATTTTCTTGCCTTTGGTAACATTTATTTGTTTATATATTTGATTTTTTTTTTTTTTTTTTTTTTTTAACACTTTTTCGAATCTGGATTGTAGAACAAACCCCCAAAATATTATTTTTTTTAATGGAGAAATGATTTAATGAAATAACGAACTAAAAGCAAAAATTGAAAATAATTTAAAACATGCTTTCTAAAATAAGCAATCTGAGTTTTGTCCCCTGTTTTTGCAATCGATCTGTCGCTTTTCTTTGTACAGCAACAGCAACACACCACAAATCGAAACAAAATACAAACAAAACGAAAACCGAGAACACTTCCTAGCCAAAAAGCTAACAAAATTAGTGTTATTGTTTTCCGTTTCAGGAATAGGGGTTTCATTTTGTGTAGTCGTCTCTAAGCGGTTGTAGTAACTGTTTTACTAGATTTTTCACGAGACAATATGGACAGCCATGGGGGTCGATCTACATAAGCACTAAATAGTTTTCGCTCTTTAAAAAAAAAAAAAAAAATATTGTTGACAATGTTCTCATTTTATTTGGATCACATAATCTAAACGAAACCAGAACAGTAAAGGAGTTATTATTTTTTAAAAATAAATTTCTGTTTATTTGGAAAGGAAATTGAATTTATGACGATCTCTCTAAAACAAATACATACAAACTGTGACCAAAATAAATAAAGGAGTACAACGTGTAAACCTCTAAAGGTAGGGACAGTATATTGATTTATAAAAATAAATATATGTGTGTGTGACTGCATAATGAATGAGGAAACAAATGTCGACACATGGCAAGTAATGAACGAACCACACAGAAATGTTTGTTTCATTCCAGCTAAGGAATTCGCCACAATAGCTGCGAAATTTGAAATTCCTTTTCTGTTATAAATAAATTTGACACTTCTGCATTTTAGCATCCCCAGGGGGGGGGGAGAAGCAGAATGTTTTGAACACCTTTGCGTCTTACTTTTTATTATTTTATTTATTTATTTTGGTCAATTGTGCTCCGTTACGCCAATTGAAGACACCTCAACATTTTTCGATAAATCAACGATTTCGAGTATGCTGAAGACGAATATCGCAGGGAAAATTAGCGCAGACAAATAGTTTTCGAGATATAAATATCTGCATTTTGCAATGTAAATCACTAGCGGCCATGTTTGAACAGGCGGCAAACCTCTTTTTTTTTTCTTTTTTTTTTCAGCGCAATTTCGAAAGCCGTTCTTAATATGGGGAGATTGAGGGTGTTTATTCCGAAAGCCGTTCATAACATGGGGAGGTTGGGAGTGTTTATTCCGAAAGGCATTTTCTTATTTTCAACATTCCCATGTTAAGAATGACTTCCGGAATAAACAGGTTGGACAACCAGTGCACATTGACCGAATTTTCTTGAATTTGAATTCTTGAAAGTAATATTTTTGATTGAATTAGAAATGACGTTGCATAAACATTTGCATTTCGTGGAATTAACTTCATAGTTCGTTTGCGCATGCTCACTGAACCATTTCAGTGGAACAACAAAGATGGCGGCCAATTCAAACTACTAGAAATTACATTGCATAATACAGATGTTATTTGTTTTTGTTTTTGCGATACGTTTTGAATAAATTAAATTATTTACAAAAGTGCATTTTTACCTAAATGCGAGTGGGGAACAATTTTCCCTTTAACCAATTTGGTACCCCCCCCTATAGGGAGCGGCAATCGGCATTTATATTGTATTTATCTTGCTAGATTCAGCCCTTCTGATAAGTTGTAGACAACGAAACACATGTCAGTGGATAATTATAGTTTATACAATTGCATAATACAGGTATTTATATCCCGAAAACTATTTGGACTTTATTACATAGATTCGAAAAAGTTGTAAAAAAACAAACAAATATATAACAAATAAATCTTATCAAATGCAATATAAGTTACTTTTCTACCTAACTGGGTACTTTTTTTTAGTGTTTTTATTTAATGTAACATGTTTATTCAGCTCGAAAACATAGTGTTTACCCATGTATTGGGAAATTTTAAATGGCGCCCGACTCTTCTCTTGAACACGGTAAGGTTTGGGAAAATGAGTTAAAAATAATAAACTGTACAAAATACTGTTAGAAATTCGCACAGTATGTTACCATGACATAGGCTGACATATATTCCGTGGGTTTCTAACAGTATTTTGTATAGTTTCTTATTTTTAACTCATTTTCCCTAACTTACCGTGTTCAAGAGAGAGTCGGGCACTATTTTAAATTTTCCAATACATCAGTAAACACTATGTTTTTCGAGCTGAATAAATATGTTACATTAAATAAAAATACTAAAAAAGTATCCAGTTAAGTAGAAAAGTAAGTTATCTTGCCTTTGATAACATTTATTTGTTGTATGTTTGTTTTTTTTACAACTTTTTCGAATCTGTGTATAGTAATATAAACCCACTATTTGTCTGTTCTAATTTTACCGTCGATATTTGTTTTCAGCATACCCGAAAACCTATAAAAGCCATCATTTTATTGAAAAACTGCCAGGCGTCTTTAGTTGGCGTAACGGAGCAGATTGACCTTTTTTTTTTTTTTTTTTTTTTTTTTAAACTCGCGTTACCCCTAACAAGGCATATCGTCACTTGGACGTAAGGGGCTACTATTTGGGACGATGCCTAGGAAAGATTAACAAGATGTTGGTTTACGTTACATTTAAACTTCTGCATATCAGTACAGTCAATGAAGCAGGTAGCAGGAAGGGAATTCCAAAGTCTATCTATTGGAGGGGTGAAACTATTAGTATACCACGATCAGCCGGCCACCGAGGTGTGACCGACAGACGTGTTATAGTAAATGTCTTAAAGCGGTCTCATGAAGACATGAAGATGGGCCAGTCATTAGGGTCTGAGTAACAAGAAGAAAATCATACCTGAGATGTTGGATCTGGGTGTGGCTGCTTTCTTTTCTCAAGATGATCTCTTCACCCTGGTGGCATTCTGGTGGGAATCTTCATCTCCCTGTCCTCAGGGCCGCCTTTCGACTTAAGACATTTATGAAGGAATTCATGGCAGACACAAGAAAAACGACACGCGACACAATTGTAATATACAAAGGTATAACTAACTATTTTATTTTACATTAGAGATACAATATATATTACAAAAAAAACAATTTACAATTAATTTTTACAATAGGCTTTTCGAAGCTAACTAACCTACCCTAACTAGTGTTGAGGGAGGGGGTGGCCCCCCCCCCTCATTTACGGAGAGACAGTCTATGCGTCCTCACATCATGGTGGTCGTGCAGGAAAGAGACAGAAAAATAGCAAGGGGATTATGGGAAAGGGTTTCTTTGTATCTCTACGCTCATGGACAATTTACCACCCGTCCATGCTGCAGAGTGTGTTAGAAACAGTGGCACAAGGAAATAGTGCCACATCCCTCCCTATGCTATCCGAAATTTATGAGTATTCATAAATTTCAGAAGTCCCTAATTTTCCGTGAATGGTGCGTCAACCGGCCGTCAGCAATCGATGTCCCCATGCTCTACGTTCCATCAGGAACTCAGTGAAGCAAGTTATTTTTTTCCACCAGGCTCCTGGTAGACTGGTATACTGCTTCAAATACCAGAGAGGGTAATCATCCTCGCCCTCCATCGAGGCAATGACCTCATGATTTCAGTTACTGGATTTACACTTTCTTAAGCAACCAGTATAATATTTTTTAACAAAGCCGGATTTTACGTGAGTTCATCACGCCGACCTATACGTATTTGACTAAGCCGGATTGTACGCGAGTTTATCACGCCGACCTATACGTATTTCACTAAGCCGGATTCTACGTGAGTTTATCACGCCGACCTATACGTATTTCACTAAGCCGGATTCTACGTGAGTTTATCACGCCGACCTATACATATTTCACTAAGCCGGATTCTACGTGAGTTTATCACGCCGACCTATACGTATTTCACTAAGCCGGATTCTACGTGAGTTTATCACGCCGACCTATACGTATTTCACTAAGCCGGATTCTACGTGAGTTTATCACGCCGACCTATACGTATTTCACTAAGCCGGATTGTACGTGAGTTTATCACGCCGACCTATACGTATTTCACTAAGCCGGATTGTACGTGAGTTTATCACGCCGACCTATACGTATTTCACTAAGCCGGATTCTACGTGAGTTTATCACGCCGACCTATACGTTTTTTAATTTAGTCTGCATAACATTATTTCCGTAACTGGATTTACGCTCCCTTCAGCAACCAGTATAATGTATTTTAACCAAGTCGGAGTTACGTGACCTCATCACGCCGTCCTATATGTATTCCAAGTTATTACTTCAGTTACTGGACTTACGCTCTCTTCAGCAACCAGTATAATGTATTTTAGATAAGTCGGGGTTACGTGACCTCATCACGCCGACCTATATGGATTTTAGTAAAACCTCGGTCTTCAGAGGATCTAATCCAATTAATTCTGTTAGAGCAAGGAGTCTGCCGCCGAGCGACCAATAAAAACCATCCACCACGGAATATTTATTAATAATATAAAGAATTAATTAAGAAGGGCACTCATCCTTCATGAGTTAGAATACTCAATTAGGGGGAAAAAAATTCCAAAAATAAACAATTCAGAAACCTGGTATACATTAAATCAATGAAATAGGGTGTTAACAATTTTTTTTTTCTTAAAAAGAAAACACTTTTAAAAAATCATTTCAGAGCACCTCGGTCACAATTAGAATTTGTTTACACAATGCAAACGCATTTCAGTTATTACATTCATAATTAACTTTTTCCCAAATTTCAGGGTACATTTAAAAAGTATATGTATTTTTTCAAAACTTGATTTACAAAAGATCATTAAAATTTAATTCCAAAATTTAAAAATTATTTCAAGTATTTTGGTTCATCGTTAAAATCAATTTATGTTAATTAACTTCTTTCCAAAGTAATTCATTTATTATTATAAAAACCAATCTTCTCAAAAGGTCATAAACTTCGAATAGACCCATTTTTCGTAATACAATTCAAAAATTATTCCAAACATTTGGTTCATTATTAAAATTAATCTTCCGAAAAGATCATAGACAATTCATTTTGAATCAATTCACCCTTCACAATGAGATTCAGAAACATCCCAAATTTTTTCATTTCGTAATTATTATTTTTAAAATTCAGTGTACATTTAAAGTTATTTAATTGATTCTTAAAAATCATTTCTTCTTTTAGGTCATTATCAAGGTCATTTCGAATTCAGAAACATTTCACGTTAATTAACTTTATTTTCCAAAGTAATTATTTTATCATTTAAAAGCAATTCTTTTCCTAAACTCACTCACAAGGATTATTTCGAATTAATAAACTCCCGCCACACCTGGGAGTCACATTAGTTAACGACCAGTTCTGTATAGTTAACAGCTCGAAAAAATTAAAGTTTCAATTAAAGAGAGATCTTTCTAGACTGAGGAAATCTTTTTTTTTCTTAATAATTAATTCAATTTTACGTATATACTCCTCAGTCAATATTTCAGGGACCCCTATCATACGGTCCAATTTCAAATAAACCTTAAATTAAAGAATTTGCTCGAATAATTCTTCCTTAAAATCATCTAGAGTTCAGGAAAATCTCTTTCGTTAGTCAAACAATATTTCCTTAGAAATTATTAAAAATTCAGAGAATATTCGAAATGTAATAGCGTAATTTTTTCTTTAAGAACAACTATGAACATTTCAGAGAACTCTTAAAAAATTAACGTAATCATGTAACAGTTGGCTTTTCCAAACACTCGAAGACTTCAAAAAAGTACTTTAAGTGCTGTTTGAATAATCGTCTCAGTTTTTATTTTTAATAAAAACCAATTGAAGACATCATTTAATGTAATTTAACGAAGCATAAATAATTTTGTTCTTTAAACTTGGTAGAAAAATTTAAAAAACTCCAAGTTAATTCGTTATTATATGCCCTCCTGCAATCAGCCATGGGGGTTTAGCTATACAATCATTAAAACGCAAGAGTAGAGAAAGAGAATGAGGGGAAAAAGAAGGGGATAGAGGCAGAGCGATGCCATTACACACCCCACCACCCTCATAACACCATTACGTAATAACAAAAAAAAAATCTTCGACGATTTTAAAAGTCACTCTCTCGTCCTCACAGGTAAGGGAATGAGAGAGAGATAGAGAGAGAGAGAGAGAGGCAGATAGCATTGTTCTACCATCCATTCCTCAACACCCTCGCAAACACCATGACGAGGTCATCTTCGCTTATCTTTCCAATGTGCGGCCATTGTTTTAAAAAATGAGTGACAGGTAGACATTAAACATTTCTACGAGTTTAAAACAAATAACTAAATAGAAAAACAATCTTATTTTGAACAATTTTGTAAAATACATTCTAACACAAAACTTTCATATTATCTAACCCCCATTTTTTTTTACCAGTAACATTTTTTTTTCTTTTTAAACAGACAAACATCAATAAAAGAAACATTATCAATTCAAAAAAAATGTCCCCTTATGTTTCAGCTTTAATGAACATGAAAAATAAACACATCAACTGTTCATGGAATAAAATGTAATGTAAAAGTTCTATTTTTTCAAATCTGAATCTAACACTTGCAAAGTCAAAAGAATGTTTTTAAAAAGTCCTATATTTTTATAAACCTGAAATAAAGATCAGATAAAAAATGTTAGGTATCCTTTATTTTCTTTCCTTTTTTTTTTTAAATTTATTTTTCGAGCTTCGTGTTTGAAGGATTTTTTTCTTTTTTTTTTCATGTAATAACAAGATGCATAGATATACACACATATCGATATATATCCGGAGAGAGACAGAAAGAGAGAAAGCGTGAGAGAGAAAGAGACATTGCATATTCTAGAGACACTTTTTTCTCGTCTCTGTTTTTTTTTTGTGTGTGTGGGACACATTTCTTACTTTTTTTTCGAAGGGTTACTTTCAATACTCTTTTTTTTTAAATCGATCCTTTGTAAACTGTTTTTTTTTTTTTTGTAGGTGCAAGACAATTTTTTGTTCAGGTTCTGAATTTTCTTTTTTGAGTGCGTTTTTTTTTTTTTTTTTGTGCGCGTGTGTACTGGTCTGCCATTTTTTTTTTTTTAAATTTTGCCAGAAATAATAGTTTTTTTTCCGTTTTAAGACCGTGGACCATTTTTTTTTATTCGATTCGTCTAGTGGTCGTTATTTTTGGTTGTGCCGTGGGTTTAAGGGTCGAAATTATTTCCATGCTGGGAAACAATATGTTCTGGTCATAGTGCATCATTTATACTGCGACACAGATGCGACGAGATCCGTCTGGTAATTAACCAGGGTCAATCCTGCGTCTTAAGGCAACCATTTATACCACTATCAGCCGGCCACCGAGGTGTGACCGACAGACGTGTTATAGTAAATGTCTTAAAGCGGTCTCATGAAGACATGAAGATGGGCCAGTCATTAGGGTCTGAGTAACAAGAAGAAAATCATACCTGAGATGTTGGATCTGGGTGTGGCTGCTTTCTTTTCTCAAGATGATCTCTTCACCCTGGTGGCATTCTGGTGGGAATCTTCATCTCCCTGTCCTCAGGGCCGCCTTTCGACTTAAGACATTTATGAAGGAATTCATGGCAGACACAAGAAAAACGACACGCGACACAATTGTAATATACAAAGGTATAACTAACTATTTTATTTTACATTAGAGATACAATATATATTACAAAAAAAACAATTTACAATTAATTTTTACAATAGGCTTTTCGAAGCTAACTAACCTACCCTAACTAGTGTTGAGGGAGGGGGTGGCCCCCCCCCCCTCATTTACGGAGAGACAGTCTATGCGTCCTCACATCATGGTGGTCGTGCAGGAAAGAGACAGAAAAATAGCAAGGGGATTATGGGAAAGGGTTTCTTTGTATCTCTACGCTCATGGACAATTTACCACCCGTCCATGCTGCAGAGTGTGTTAGAAACAGTGGCACAAGGAAATAGTGCCACATTAGAATAGAAAGCTTTCTGGCATTTAGTGGCCTCAACAGTAATGAGATTTTGTTGCTAAGCGGGTTTGTCGGGATATGTACGTCGAAGGGACACAAGTGCAACGAGTTCATCAGAGCACATTTTATTAAAATATTTATAAAACGGGCATAGAGATGCAACATTGCGGCGAGGGGACAGGGGTTGGAGCTTAGTTGACAAGTTGAAGTTTAGTTATGGCTTTAATTTATTTCAAAAGTTTGATTTAATTGTAGATATTTCTGCGGTTTACGAGTCCTGCTGAATTAATGTTATTATTTAGAAACCCACTCTTGGGGATGATGGCGTTTTGCTGTGAATGCTAAAATGCAGATGTGCCGTAAAATTTTCAGCTCTCTTCCACTGAACGTTACGTTACTACTGGTATTTGCGAGACTAGCGGGTAGACCCGAGGTTGAATGATAATCAACGAATTGTAGTCTACATTGCACTGTAGAGAACATACTGTTTTTATAAAATTATTTTTATATATAGTCTTGAATTAAAGTTTAAAATGCAGACGTTAAGTATCATGGTTCAATTTTGCTTTAAACAGAAACATGCGCCCCTGTCATATCAAAGAACTTACTGTTGTTTTTATATACCGGGCCTTTCGGCTTGTGTGGTAATAAAACTTCTCAAATGCACTTGTGATGTTAGGCTGTGTAAGATGTTAACTTTGGGCCAGATCGTCTGTTCCTTCTTTCATCGAACGTTTCAGTATCGATACTTATCGAAGACATTTCGATAAAAACCTCTTTAAGAACACTGCCAGATGCATAAAGTACATTTGTGTGAAATTTCATAAAAATCGGCTCAACCGTTTCGAAATCCATAGAGAACGAACTCCCACACACAAAGTAGATATAATGTGTGTGCATGTTTAAAAATTCAATTTAATCTTTCAGACTCGTCTTTGTCGGTGGTTTGACGAAGTTAGGTCGTAGCTGAAACATGCACACAAATGTACCTATTTACTATGCCTCCCCACGGGATAGAGTTAGACACCAGTCGTTTTTTAACGTGGAGAAAAGGTACAAAAATAAAAATTGTCTCAGTCGTGAAGGATTTCTCCTCCACTGAAAGAGAACAAGAAATAGAAATTCAGCGTCTGAAGTACAGATACTACACTTTGATCTTGACCAAATCTTGAATGTACCTATTTACTATGCCTCCCCACGGGACAGAGTTAGACACCAGGGTCGTTTTTTAACGTGGAGAAAAGGTACAAAAATAAAAATTGTCTCAGTCGTGAAGGATTTCTCCTCCACTGAAAGAGAACAAGAAATAGAAGTGCAGCGTCTGAAGTACAGATACTACACTTTGATCTTGACCAAATCTTGAATGTACCTATTTACTATGCCTCCCCACGGGACAGAGTTAGACACCAGGGTCGTTTTTTAACGTGGAGAAAAGGTACAAAAATAAAAATTGTCTCAGTCGTGAAGGATTTCTCCTCCACCGAAAGAGAACAAGAAAATGAAGTGCAGCATCCGAAGAACAGATACTACACTTTGATCTAAATCCTTATACATATGGCGATCAAGTCAGAAAACAGCGTGATGATTTTATCGGAAAGGCGAGATGTAGTTCAAAAATTGTATTTTTTTTTTAAAAGGATTGTGTCAACGTTAAAATCAATTTAGTATGAAATAGAAAAAAAAACTTTAGTAATTAAGTCGACATACTGACATATTTTGGTTGCGTGTTTTTTTTTATTTTTTGCTACTAAATATGACTTGATCAAAGTCTTAGGCTATTTTAATATGTAGTTACTTTAATAACACAATATACATGTAAAAATACGCTATAGTTCTGCGATTGAGTTATGTTTTAAAAATAAATATGTTTTAATTGTTCTTATCAGCCCTAAGTTATGATTCATTGAATAACTCGCCAATTTCTGTCTTAGGTTGATTCAATCATTCTTAATAGTTTTTACTTAATATCTCTGTAAGCATTTAGAGAAAGACCTGATTCTCTTTTTGTAAGCGTCGCTATCTAATTTACGTATCGGTCTGTACATACCACAAAGACGTATGTAAACTAGATAGTAAAGTATTTTTTTTTTTTTTTACTTTAAGACTAATAAATAATGCTTCAATATAATAAGGACTATATAGAGTTAAGCGATTTAGTTTAATGATGCAAGACTACCTTAAAAGATGTCATAGTTTATGAATTTTTGAATGAAAAGTAGAATAAATTGTAGTGTTGGTTGTGGACCAACGGTCACAAGTACGTATCGTTTCTTGTGTGTGCATGTAGTTTCAGTAGTTGTAAAAAATAAATAAATAAAAATAAAAGAAAAATCAATGCGGGCCAGTCTAGAATTTTAGAGTAGTTAACTATATTTTATCATTAACCCCAAGTCAGAGTGACAATGCCTTAAAACCACATGAAAGCGCATAAAAATATCTCACCAATAAAAAGCGCACAGAATTTATTTCCTACAGCAAAAAAAAAAAAAAAAAAAAAAAAAATGGTTAACTGCTTTAAATCGCTAGTATGGCCTGAAAATTCGGGATCATTTTACAGTAAATTTATATTCGAAACTGACTCTTTTCTCACTCTAAATTCTAAAAATAATTATTCTTCTTATTTTTTTCGTTAAGTTTTTTGAAATGTGTTCACACGTAAACGTCTAAGGAAAAAAGTAAAAATCTCTTTTTTTTTCTTTCTTAATTTAGGGGTGGGATATGGATCTACAATGATACCATATGCATTTCTTAGCAGTTGGAACCGATTATTAATAACGTTTATTGCGTTTTGTTTATTGTCGTTTTTACGTCGCAATTAAATATTTTATTTTTCTATAAAACTATTAATATTCATATTTAGAAAAGCGTGACCACTTGTTTCTCGCATCAACGTAACTTTGATAATTATACAATTAGCTATTATTTACTATTAATCGAATATTTATTGAAATAAAAAATGCAGTAGCGTAAAATGAAAGCAAGTTTTTTTAAAACCTCATTAAAATATTTAATTACAAAATTAAATCCATCAGAATGCATTGCAAGTCGGCCATTTAAATCTTTTATTAATAGTTAAACACGCACACACACCCCGAACGAATGAATTACTTTGTCTTTCCCCCCTTCGAAATTGAAAGGAAATTTGAAGCCTTTAAAGTTTCGAATAGAAAGATTTCTTAAATTCTCACGAGTGAACAACGTTTTGAAAGCTATTCAATAATTTCCCAAATCGAGATTAAGACATGACCATAACAGAACTTATCGTTTTATGACAATTAGGTGTAATAATAAAAAAAAAAAATTAATGACCAGAGAATACTGTAATAATTAAATTTTGCTTTCAGAATCTCATCTCGAATAAAATAAATTGGTAAAAAAACTCCAAAACAAACCAAAAATAATGAAACTAATAATTAGCACAATTAAAGAAAAATGAAACGAAAATGAAAGTAAAGACACCTGCTAGGTATATATATATATATATATATATATATATATATATATATATATATATATATATATATATATATATATATATATATATACACTTATGAAATATTCGATAATTAATAAAATTCATTTCTTTAATTTTCCATATTTCTGAAAATATGCACTATTTTAATTTCGTTTTTCTTTATGAAGTTGTGTGTGTATTGGTTATATATATATATATATATATATATATATATATATATATATATATATATATATATCGCTCAAAACTAGACAATACAGTACACAAAATGTGTTTATCTGGTATCAAATCGTAAAGTTTGTCTTTAAATTTATCTTTTCTTTTTCTTCTAATCATAAAACATCTGTTCAGCCAGCGTAGATTTCATGACAAGATGTAGATTAAAAAGAAAACACTAAAGAAATTTTTGTCTTTTTTCTTTACCTAAAGAACTAAGTTAAAATTTATAATTTAAAAATTAAAAAGCTGCTAAAAACCACACACACACACACACACACACACAAGATTAAATAAAAAATATTTTTATCATAAAAAAAAACAGAAACAGCTGACAAAATTTCGTGTTTCTCGCATATACATAACTTTGAATCAAAAAAAAAATATTAATCGAATATTTCTTGAATTCAAAAATATTAATCGAAAATTAATTGAATAAAATAAACGAAAACTTAAAGGAAAAAATCGTAAATATTTAATAAATAAAAATGTCAATATGTATTTCTCACAGTTACGTACATGTGAGAAGAGAAATACGCATTTTATTTGTTTGAGTTGTATCGTTGAACATGACTTACAAAGAACGGTTGTTTATATTAATCGAACTATGAGACAAAATCTCGTCTGTGCCTCACATATAACTTCGATAAATACGCATTGAATTAATTCTTTTATTTAACCATTAATGGAATATTGAAATGAAAACTAAAACAAAACTTAACAATATTTGAATTCATTTTTCTCTTAGCCAATATGTCACCATTCCGGCAACATTAGGTGAAAATAACTATATACAGGGTGTTTGGGATACATTTGTACAGTTTTATCAGGAAAAAAGAAGGCGCTTCTTGATATCTAAAAAAAATTGATTTCAAAGAAATTCAATAGGCAAGGAAAGTATACTATTGTCGAAGAGTTTTACTCAAAATAACCGCCATCGGTATATATTGAAAGCCTCAAGCAGGTTTTACACTTTTCTTCGGAAGATTCTCAAAAACCACTTTAATTCTGTCGATTAGTTGGTCTTTTGTACTACTGGCATGGCAGTTGGTATATTTCTTGACAGCACTCTATACATAATAATCTATTAAATTAAGATCAAGGAAGTTTGGAGGCCAAACAGTGGGATTCGTGTAGTGTAAAAATTGGCTGACTATTTGATTTTTTTCTTCGGGGTGTGGCAGGGTTTTATTACCTACCCTTGTTATCCAGGGTGTAAGTACAGTGGTTAACAATTACACATAGGCACCTGAATTCAACCTGAAACTGTTTGAAAAAAAAAAAAAAAAAAAAAAAAAAGACGGAGACATCACGTCACCCTCTGAGGACACACATCTGAAAACCATGACAGTTTAAGGAAATTAGTCTGCATGACTCTAGGAGAGTCTTTCGGATTGTATGCAAGCCATCTGTTATTCTTCGTGTTGTGCTTTTCATCTTGGCAAACGTTTTTTTTTTTTTTTTTTTTTTTTTTTTAAAATCGGAAAAGAACCAGATTGCTTGTGGCTCCGTAGGATGTTTCACTTTGCTCAGAAGTTTCTTTGCCTTTATCAGACGATTTTTGCAGGCCTTTTCTGTTAAAAGTTAATCTTTGCCATGCTTGTATGAGTAGTAGAAAAGGTCTTTATTTAGTGCAAGTTTCATGTAGAAGGTAGAGAGTGAAACATTTAATACATGAGACAAAGCCCAAATCCTGATACCAGAGTCCTCTAGCACTTTTTCTGCAGATTTTCGAGTAATTCTGCAGTGCAAAAGCAATCAGATCTTTTGTTATGTTGCTTTCTTTTAGCCACAACCCCGTAGTTTCCATTGCAATTCTCTAGTTCATGCCAGATTGTTTTTACAGTGTTCAGGAAGTATTAAGCAGTGACCATAATCTCTTGATTTTGATGGTCAGCACAAATCATCATGATACAAGTTAATCTCTCCCACAATTCACGTGGCTTTTAATCATCCATTCTTGCTATCATCCTGCATATGAAAAGGAGGGTTCAAACTTTAAAATTAAGCCAAGTTGGTATGAATAAATTTTTAAAAACTGGAAAAAAAATCAAATTTATCCCAGATACCCTGTGTGTATGTATGTATATATATATATATATATATATATATATATATATATCTTAGAATATCAGAAAAAATCGATACCGTCGGTTTCAAATCAACATAATAGACTAGTCTCTGGTCGCCTATGTTGAACTTTCTTCAGCCTCTGTTTATCAGAAGCTGAAGAGTCCTGCCATGGTCGTCTATGTCTGGTTAATAAATAGAGGCTGAAGAGTGTTCGTAATAAGCAACAAGAGACGTGTCCCTTTTTATGTTGGATTTCAAACGATGGTACTAATGTTTTTTTGATCTTCTGTAACACAAATAAAAAAAAAATATTACGTTCTTATATTTATATTTTCTTTACAATCGAGCATTTGCTGGGATTCTACATATATATATGTGTCTGTTTGCGGTTTCTACCAAACTTCTCTCTCAATTTTTGGTCTACGGACTTAAAACTTGATATATAGAGAATTTGGACCTGTGGAACAAATTCGATTTAGTCTTCAGCCAGTAAAAATAGTTGCTAAGGCATCAAAATTGAAAAAAGAAAATGGCACTTTGCAGGCATAAATCAATTTAATGTGCTCTTCTATGCATGCACAAATATACATTTATACACAAGTTCATTTTTAACAATTTCGTATCCGTCTGACGATATCTCAAATGGTAATGACTAAGGCTGAAGCACTAAATGTTTTGGTTTCGATTCTAGCTGATGGTACCTAAGTCATATTTTTTATTTTTTTAACTTTTGAAATCCCTATTATATATATTGGGTATAATATATAATCATTAGAGAATTGGCTTTATAATAATAAATACAAAATCTGCATAAATTAAATTATAATATTTAAGTGTATTTTATGACAATTACTACTACTATATATATATATATATATATATATTTTTAAATATAATTATCCACTGACACGTGTTTCGCAGTCTACGACTCATCGGAGTGGCTGATTATAGCCCGATTTGAAATTGGGACCTCATTATAAGAAGCCTCAACTTTTACGACTGTTTGGATATATCGCGATTTACATAGATGTTATTTTATTTGTTTTTGTTTTTGCGATACGTTTTGAATGAATTCAATTATTTATACGAAAGTACATTTTTACCTAAATGCAAGTTAGGAATAAGTTTCCCTTTGACCAATTTGGTACCCCCATATATCCATACAGTTGTAAGAGTTTAGGCTTCTTACCATGAGGTCCCAATTTTGAATCTCGCTAGATTCAGCCACTCTGGTGAGTCGTAGACGACGAAACACATGTCAGTAGATAATTATATTTTAAAAATAATATATATGCCACTTCCCATTTTGGGGGGTACCAAATTGGTCGAAGGAAAAATTATTCCCAACTCGCATTTAGGTAAGAATGCACTTTCGTATAAATAATTGAATTCATTCACAACATATCACAAAAACAAATAAAATAACATATATATATATATATATATATATATATATATATATATATATATATATATATATATATATATAAAATCAATAACACAAAAACGATTTTAATGTCTGGAAAAAAATATTATATAATTAAATTTTTTACTTCGCTTGATTTCTTTTTGCATAAAAATTAGTTTAGAACTTAAATTTCAATTTCAAAATTCAAATATTTCATTTTGAGACACAGCTCCACATGACCAAGGATTGATTAAAAATAAAAGTACATATATGATAAATATTTTAATCACTTGTGAAAAAGATATTTGCGTGGAAGTCTGTTTTGTACATCTAGTTTAAAAGAACAAAAATAAAATGTTTTAAAGATTATATTGCTGCAGTATATTCAGAGTTGAACGATATTCAAATTAAGTCCCCTGCATTATTACTTGCCAAAGAGAGAATGAGCTTTTCAATTTTAAAGTACAAAAAACATTGCATGCTCATAATATGCGGTTCAAAATTGAGGCTTTACCTCTTTTTAGGCTTTGAGCTGGGTAGGCGTGTTTCACTTAGCTTTACATTATTATTTGTTTGTTTTTTTACACCGCTAACACTGTTTCATCGTTTCTCTTCTGAGCAGTTAAAACACTTGAACACACCTTACTTTTATCGGTTCACCTGGCCTTAATGCAAATTACCTTCCAGACTTTCATGCACAGCACAGGCAATTCTTTGACGTTTAAATGGGAGGGAGTGGGTCGATCTGTGGTAACTTTAGTAGAAGCCATCTTTGTATACAGCCAAGAACCACACCGATATTTAATATGAATTGGGGTAAAAATCCATTGTTTTACTGAAGGAAGAAAATGAATGGAAATATATATATATATATATATATCTTATTAACTATTTTTTATTCAAAAATTTAATATATTAAAATATATCAACAGAAGGCAATGTATATATATATATATATATATATATATATATATATATATATATATGAGCAAACAGTTAATAAAACATGTTAAAAAACACTTTGAAAAAGAGTTAAAAACATATTTAATCTGAAAAGGAGACACTTGATAACACTTATCAAGTGTTTCCTTTTCAGATTAAATATGTTTTTAACTCTTTTTCAAAGTGTTTTTTTAACATGTTTTATTAACTGTTTGCTTGTATTATAAGCTCTATCTCCTATTTGGTTTTATCGAGCTTTTACATCTGGCTGAGATAACTTTATAAATATTAATTCTTTAATATTTATATTATACTTGAATTTTACCATCTTGGATCATTTTGGTAAATTTAATTGTAATTTTTATTTTATATATATATATATATATATATATATATATATATATATATATATATAAGAATAAACGAATGGCAATAATAAAGGGGTGTAAGATAAATAAGCTCTTTGTACCCAAGTATTTCAAAGCCTAATGCTTGTCATCAGAAGAGGAGAGAAGATGCTAGGTAACATATTAAAGATGTGACGTCTAGCAATAACTACATTACAAGCAAAATAAAGGAGTGTCTCCTTTTTAAAAAAGATTTCTAATTCTTTTTGGCTCTCCTTTATATATATATATATATATATATATATAAACAAGCATACATAATAAAATGAAATATTGAAATAATAGTCACCAGGTAACAAGTGCTACCTAAAGCAGTTTTATGAATGAGAAATATGCAAGTTTATAACAGAACATTTTATATAGGAAATAAAAAGATAAGTTATTATAAAAAAAAAAGTTATTATAATTTCAGTAAATGTTTATAGTAAAAATTTTCATTGTGTGCATATGAGCATTTGGCAGTATGGCATTGTGTATCTGTGTGTTACCTTTGTTCTTGTAGTATACAGATGTGCTTGACGGATGAAACTTGTATATGAGTTATTGGGTTCTTTCCCCTTGCTATCCCTGACACAAAGGCCGGGATGGGGTGTTGAATTCCATTCAACCAGCTGTTGAAGTCTGAATAGTTTCAGCTGCCATGCCTTTCTCCTCGTTTTATGGGAGTTCCCAACTTCACACTGGCTTGTTAGTTTTGCATGTATGTGTTAGTTTTTTTTAGTTTAGAAATATTTCCATTGGTTGAAAATTATGTAATTAAACATTTTCATGTTAAATGTTGTTAGCTTTGGGAAGTGAGGCAGAAAACAAAATTAAGCAATCATAACCATTTGCATTTTAATGTTTGTACGAATCATTTTGTGATTAAGTCAACACATGTCCATTACAAGTTTACCAGAACACAAGCATGGAATTTATTCGCATGGACTTCTGAACAGGGAGACAGTAGTCTAAGTTCTATTCTTCGTCTGCATGGTTTTTGGTTTGTGCTGCTCATGTTTATTTACCTGTACTTGTTTTTTTTTTTGTTTTTTGTTTTTATATATTCTGTTAATTGAAATAAGAAAAGCCAACAATTGTAGGATGCTGACTGGGTCCTCGATGTTGGCTATCAGAAAAACTCCTGTTAATCATGATGCTCAAATCTTTTTTTTTTTTTTTTTTTTTGTGTGTGAGTTCCATGGCTTTTATATTTGTTTGGTGTCTTTATTTTTATGGTTTGGTTGGAGTATGTAGCAACACCCAGCCCAGGCTTATTTTACCATTGATCTTGTTATAATGATAGTGTTACCTTGGTCGAGTCATTTAGTCTGATACTAAGGTTGATGGTTATCGATTGTATTTCTCCTCCTGTGAATACACAGGCAACCATCTAGTGCTTTTCTTTTTCTTTTCTGTTGAATAAATCTCCCATGAAGGCCATTTAAAATGATTTAAACTTGCTCAAAATTTCGGAATTTCCACACTTGTCATTTAAATTTCATTTAAATGAATGCTATAAACATTTCTTGTTAAGAGTTTCCTACTACTTTTGCACACAGTGACAAAATTACAAATACATATACAGAATGTTTGAAAGATTGATGGCATAATATTAGGATTATGTTCTATATGTGTAGAGGCACTTCTTTGTGTATGGTTTACTTGGCAATCTATTACTGAAAAGACGGAACCAAAAATGTTCAGGACTATCTTCTAACTGAGCGTAGACACTCAATAAACATCGTTTTTTCCCAATTGTTTCAATTTCTTCCATCAACCAAAAATAAACCGTCATTGATAGTACCATTTCTCTTGCTGTCTGGTACGTTCTGTTTAACTTGATTTTTCCTTTGACACCAAAACCAAGAGTATAGGCCATTTTTTTTTTTTTTTTTTTTTGATGTTTTCTTACCTGTTGATTGAAGCTCTTGTGCAGTTTTAGGAGATCCATCCTCCCAGGCTTTGACTTCTCCCTTTGAGAAGGGTTTAGTTTACTGAGGAATGCTGACGGGATTGCCCAACCTTTTTTTGCAGGCCAGCGTGCACTTACTCTAGGATGCTGGCTTTTCAAATTCCACTTTCTGTCACATTATTCTACCGTGAGACGGAGATAAATAAGTTCTGTCTTGCACGTGAATACCTCTTGCTTTTATCAGTTATTTTGATCGTTATGCAAATTACCTTCCAAACTTTAATGCACAGCATAGGCAATTCTTTGATGCTTATCTTGGAGGAAGTGATGTAGATTGGCATTGTCCATTACAATAGTTTGACCAGATCATTGTTTCAGAGATGAGGAGCAAGTATATTAAATGGTACTGGCATGAAAAAATTTCATGGATCATATTTTAATTTTTAAAGGGGGTCGCCACTTATCATTGCCTGAAAGGTTAATGAGGATTACAGTATAGGTATAATTTGATTATTTAAGGGGGACGGCTCAACAGAAACTTGTTCACATTTAACTTGAAGATGACCATGTTGTAGTAATAGCCAAAACGTAGGCCAATGGAACAGTTCCACCGGTAGGTAATTCTTAGAAAGAAGCTTTGTTCATGGACTCTGCGTTTAGATTTAGGTACAGACAGAGAATGGGGGAAATTGTTGATCGTGGTTATAGCTAGATAGGTGTTTTTTTGTTTTTTTGAAAGTATGACAAGGAGGGGTCATGGATTAAAGCTCAGACGAGCACTTGCCATGAAAATAATGATAGAAGAATAAATATTGTTAACCATTTTTCACTCCTGTTGATGAGGAAATAATGAGAAACCTGCGTGATTCTTCTCTCATTTCTGAATGCCACTTAATTTTTTCTCAGAACGATTCCGTACAATTAATACTTTTTAGTAATGCTACACAACACATGTATCTCTACTACTATATAAAAGGACATTTTTGTGCATGTGTACGTGCGAGTTCTTTATGGACTCCAAAACGGTTGAGTCGATATTTAGGGAATTTCATGTAAATGTATTTTAAGTATCTGGCAATGTTCTTAAAGAGGTTTTATATCAGAATGTCTTTGATAAGTATCTATAATTGATAATCAAAAAATCTGATGAAAGAAGGAACAGATGATTTTTTTTTTTTTAACCAAAGTTAGCACCTTATACAGTCCAACATCACAAGTGCATTTAAGAAATTTTATTACCACACAAGCATGTCATATAAAATCAGCAGCATGTTCTTTGATATGACAAAGGTGCATTCGAAATGAATGTTTGTGTTTAGAGTACAATTGAACCATGATATTTAGCTTTTGCATTTTAAACCTTAATTCAAGCCGTTAAATATAAAATAACTTTATAACGTCAACAGTAGGTTCTCTATAGTGCAATGTAAACTACAATATATTGTGGACTGACACTGCTAGGACGCATATGAAGCTTCCTCCTCATGCACTGCAATGGGTACCCAATTAGAGCAGTCAATCAATTGATTTGATTGAAAAATGAATGAAAAATTTTACTGATTTTGATAATAAAAATATGGGAATGTGAAACATACGTTGATCATCATTCAAGCCTGGACAACGTCAGGTCTGCCTGCTAGTCCAACGTAAATGTACAGTATTCTAAAAAAAAAAAAAAAAACTTATGCAAAATTATTACCACCATTGTATTCTTCATAAAATTTTACTTTTGAAAAACTGTATTTGATCTTTGTATAAGACTGTGTGTTCCATTGTATCATCCGGTAAATGATAATAGGAATCGATAATCAAATATTAGTAACTCCAGATAAAATTCCGAGATTCCTTTAAAAATGTAAAAATTTATTTGAATTTTCTATTAACGTATCGATTTCTTTTTTTTTTTTCTTTTTTTTTTTTTTAAATTTAAAGATGAGTGATAATTTGGATTATTCAGATCGCTCTTCTCATCTGACACTGTAACCTCCAACCTTCATCAGGTGTATTTTGTTGAACTTTGCAATCTGTATTTGGTATTGTTTTTGAATTCAATGATTGTTTTGATTTTAATATAACAAGTAGTGTTTCATCATAGTATCTCATTTCCTGTATCGTAAAACTACTTCTTTAGTAATCTGTACTCTACCTATTCCTTTTTTTTGTCAAGCAATCACGTTTCTATTTGCGTAAAACAACATAGACTTTTTCATAGTATACGAATTAAAAAATTAAAAACAAAAATATTGACTCTTAATCACAGTTCAATTCAGAAATTACTCATATATTAGTAACAGAATAGAAATGCTTTTTTGTTTTCATTTTAACGTTTGGCAATCTGTTCAAACCCAATGTGAGCATCACAAAATTGTGGTCATCATTCAAAGATATTTCAACCAAATTAAATCTAACATGTTCAGTTGAAAAAAAAAGGTCCTATTTTACTTAACTCCCCACGAAGGACAGAGTTAAACACAAGCTCAGTTTTTAATGTGGGGGATAATAGAGATACCTTGGATTAGAACAAAAATAAAAATATTGTCTCAGTTTGGGATGATTTATCTTTCACTGAGGACAGCATAGATACTGCACTTTGCTCCTTGCCAACATTTTCTGTCTATAAAAGAACTTCAATGAACAAAGTTTTTTTCCTAAAATATTTAACTTTGAAACCAAATATTGTGGGGCTGCTTCCCAACTGACTACAACATGTTTGTTTTCAAATCCAGTGTTAACAATACTTGAATTGTCCTGATAATCATATCTGCTCATTCCACCCTATTGTTTCCAATTCTCTTATGGTGTTCTTCATCGTCCAACTGACAGTTATTCTTAAATGCTAGAATCGAAACCAATACATTGAGCGCTCCAACCACATTCCCTACCGTTTGATCTAACCCGACAGATAAGAAAGATAAAAAAAACTATTTTTTTGTATACGTTATTTATCCATCCAAACAAAGATTTTACTTGTTTTAAACCATCCTTGGTGTTTGATTACTATTTCCTGTTGATTTCAGTGTGATGTAACCAGTAGTTTAAGAGTTTATCAGCTAAATATTTACACACAGACAGGCACACATGCATACATTTATTGTTTTATTTATATAGATTAGAGTTGTAGGATGTGCACCAAACAGTATTTTTGCTCCAAGCTACGTGCAGACGACAAACATGCACGTTAGTTATATTTTTTAACATGACTTGGTTTAAAATGCATAAAAATAATGTAACTTTTGAATTTTAATTTTCTTAGCCCATTAGTGCACAACCTCCTTCTTTGATAAGCTCCTAGGACTGACCGTCACTCCATGTTGCGTTCTCACCTATGAGCGATCAGTAAACCAATTAAATCGGTCTTTTTATACATACATGTGGCTGTTTATACGGGGACGAGGGTCTCTCTTTTTTATTTTTTTTATTTTTTTATTGTCGCTTGTTGTTTCATGATCTCTATTTTGTCTAGTGGTTGTCGATCACCTTGACTGTTTGACTTAAATGAACAAAACTTCTCATGCATAAAAACCTAAGGAGATGTTTGCTGAGCATTCTTCAAGGTTTTATTAGAGAGAATGTATTTATGGAGAGACTAATAACTAATAATTATTTCCTTTTTAATTTAGTTTGGAAACTTAAGAATGAGAGAAGTGGATGGATGGAGTGAACGGATTAAGAAACCTTTGTTTCTCTCGCTCAAAAGTGTGACCTCATTTTTCATATCGTGATCGTCCAACTTTTGTTTTGTTTATGGAGTTTGACTTCTTGCCCGCTTCAACTTCACGTCACCTGTCTCTAGGTACAATTCTGTTTGCAGCTAGGTTATCCTAACATGTACTAAAATTCACACTAGCTAACCTAAATTCACACCAGCTAACCTAATCAAAATTCACACCAGCTAACCTAATCGCGACTCACTTGCATAGGGTCTCTACTATGTAACATCCAAACATGAAATGGAAGACTTGCATCAAATCCATTGCTAATGTTGCTGGAAAAATGTTTGGATCATTCCAGCATTTCCAAAAGTACCATGCCCTTCTGCCGATATACGAGTCAGATCTGCCCTGAGATGGAGTACTGTTGTCATATTGGAGTAGGGCACTCAGAGTACTCTTTTCTGGCTTGACATTACAGAATCCACTTCGTAATCTACTGGGAGATGATCTCTTCTCTTCCTTACAGCTCCTTTCTCACAGAAGAGACGGTGCTAGTTTTTCTCTACTCTACCATTATTTTCATGGTAGGTACTCAACCAAGCCCCAATCTCTGGTTCCTCCCTGTAAAACATTTGCGACAAAACTCGTCTAGCTACAACTAGTATAAAGAATTTTCCTTTCTTCCTCTGTGTTCCTAAAATTGAACATGACTTTTATGAACAAAGTTTCTTCCCTGAGAATTTCTCATCTGTTACCACAGGGTTGCTTTCCACTGACTATAACATGGCCAAGTCCAATGGCAACAAATTCTTGCCAAGCTGTCTACATAACTTCACCCATCGTATCTAATCCTCTCAAGGTGTTTTCATTGTCAACTGACAATCTAATTAAGCCTTATCCTTGAGCGGCCTTTGGGCCTTGATAAGTGATGACTCACTTGTAAAATAAATTTTTATTTTACAATTTTATTTATTAGTAAGTTTTTCATAAATACAATATTAGACAAAATTATTTCCAAAAATTTACTTAATTTCATAATATTGTTAGAGCATTCATTTATACTATATATATACTAAGGACTACTTATCAAAAAAAAAAATTGACTTTTTAAAAATTTTGTTTAAGCTGGGGATGGGGCATCCTACTGGATGCAAGAAATTCACCCACTATCTCATATATATCAACCAAGAGATCTTTTTAAGATTTGTACCATCCCTCTAAGTGCAATTGTTTGAATCTCCTTGCACTTGGTTAACCGGGTATATTTGCCAGATGGCTTTTTGAAATTTTGCTCCTATAATTACTGGAATGATAGAGATCTTCCTAAGATTCCAATTTCTTTTCATGTCATACATAAGACTTTGGTATTTTCTTCCTTTTTTGATCATCTTTTCAGCTAAAGAATACAATCATTGTATAGAATATTTACACAATTATTAAAATATAATACATACATCAAATTCTGTCAAATATTTCATCTGATAGTTTCCAAAAATGTCCTCTTAATTCCTTGTTTTTGCATAATTTTTTAATTCATCCAATTCCATTTTTAAATTGCCTATGCTAATTACTGTTCTTAATCTGATTATTCTACTTGCAGGGCTACCTAGTGTCACCCAGTCCTAATTACCATAAATCTATCTATCTATAAAAGTGAACGTGTCTGTGTGTGTATCTGTGTACATTTCCCTACGCAATAACTCTGTCAATTTTCAGTCTACAGACTCGAAATTTGATATACAGGGTACTGAGATTTGGGAAAATCTATGTGATCGGTTTTTGGCCAGAAATTTGGCTATTAAGGGGTCAAATTTTAACAATTTGACCTTTGAGAAGTTTACCAAACTCCTCCGACAATTTTGGGTCTAAACACTTGAAATTTTAGATATCGGTTCCTTGGACATGGATCTAACTTAATAACTTGATCTGAGCCCAAAGCAATAAATGTTAAGGGGTAATAATAGGGGTCAAAGTTTTTAACATTTGGCTGTTTTTTCTTTTATTGCTCAGCACACACCTTCAAACACCCGGGCAACGCCGGACTGAAATGCTAGTATATCTATAAAAGTGAACGTGTCTGTGTCTGTGTACATTTCCTTATGCAATAACTCTGTCAATTTTTAGTCTACAGACTCGAAATTTGATATACAGTGTATGGAGATTTGGGAAAATCTATGTGATTGGTTTTCGGTTAAGGGATCAAAGTTCAACAATTTGACCTTTGAGAAGTCTACCAAACTCCTCCGACAATTTTGGGTCTAAACACTTGAAATTTTAGATATCGGTTTCTTGGACATGGATCTGACTTAATAACTTGATTTGAGCCCAAAACAAATGTTAAGGGGTCATAATAGGGGTCAAAGTTAAAAAAAAATTGACTGTTTTTTTGCTCAGCATACACCTCCAAACACCCGGGCAACGCCTGGCACCCATGCTAGTATATCTATAAAAGTGAAAGTGTCTGTCTGTGTACATTTCTCTACACAATAACTCTGTCAATTTTCAGTCTACAGACTCGAAATTTGATATACAGGGTACTGAGATTTGAGAAAATCTTTCTAATCCATTTTCGGCCAGAAATTTGGCTGTTAAAGGGTTAAACTTCAACGACTTGACCTTTAAGAACTCTACCAAACTCCTCTGCCAATCTTGGGTATAAACAATTGAAATTTTAGATATAGGTTTCTCGGACATGGATTTAACTTAATAACTTGATTTGAACCCAAAACAATAAACGTTAAGGGGTTACTTTTTTCGCCGATATTTTCGAAAGTCATCCCCTCGTTTCGATTTTCTAGCCTTAATTTAAACTTATGTCACTTTCGGTTTGGCGGTGGTCATAACAGCGAAGGTGTCAGGTTTTTTTCATGTTCTTTTCCTCCTTCGCGGTATGGGCCTGCCTTCCTACTACCACTTTTTTTTTTCCAACACACACCTCCAAACACTGGGGCAATGCTGGGCACCTATGCTAGTAAAAATGAAAGTAAAACTATACAATCTGCTTAATACTATAATTTGAAATGTTCATTTTGGAGCAAAATCAGAATAAAATACTTATGCCTTCCTCCCCCTTGGTGAGGTTTGAACTCAAATTTCTATCTGTAAATACGGTACACTAATTGATTGAACCTTCATGACAATTAAGGAATGGCAACACTACTTACAGGGCTCTATGGACAAATTTATCTTGACCTTTGACAACTAAATCTTTTCGTTTACTAGCCAAATAGAAAAGTTACTAGCCAAGCGCACATGATTTTTAGAATATGACATCTTTGTTCTATGACGAGTATGTATATCATAAAGATATTTTGTATTTTTTTTTAATAAGTGTAATTCTAAATATACACCGAATTTTATGTTGATATTTGAAGGTATAAACATTCAAATTTCCTCAGATGTTTTTTTCAACAACCTTTGCTCAAAAAAAAGTATTGTTTTTTTAAAACCTTTTATTATTTAAATAATTTGACTTTGCTCGTTTTATTTAAAAAAAAAAAAGTTGAAAAGATATTTTTCACTCATTATTGAGCTTTGCAAGAGTGTTGTTTAAAGAAATACAATCGCCAAAAGGTAAGTGTTGCATTTTTTCTAGTTGCCACTTTGAAAAATCATTCGCAAATGCAACTATTTCACTCGCAATGTAGAGCCCTGATTTACTACTGTTTGGGGCTAAAGTTCTTCCTTCCTACCCTTCTCGCCTTACCCCCCCCCCCTACACACACACTTTTCCCCATCTTTATCATTATAGTTGAATGTGGATCAGTTGGTGAATTGCAAAAAAAGTCTTAAGTTTGTCCCTGGTGTAATGTGTGACAGTGGGAGGGTAGAAAGTCCTGTCTTCCTTTATCACTAATCAAAAATAAAATATTAATCTATATTAAAATTGAAGATCAATATTTGCCTTATGTCTCACAGAAAAGATTTAATTATGTACCTTGTATTAAAAAGCTATTAAAGTCAAAAGTAGAGAGAAAGCGGACTAACTTTACTTTATATATAAAAAGATTAGTTAATAACGTCTTTAATGCTATGAGTTATTGCCATTGTACTTGTAGTAGTTAAATTTGTAAGGCCTCATAAATTACTATGAGATTTCATTTTATTTTCTGCTCAATTGAGTCAGTTTTGACTTTTTAATTGTAAAGATATGACTCTTCATTTTTATCTATCCCCATATTATTTATTTGCTACGACACTTAGCAAGTACTGCTGTAATAAAATAATCTACTTTACAAAATCTGAGTGCCTAAAATTTAAAAGAAGGAACAAGAGGTTTACTTTCATTGATAGATTTCTGTTTCTCTCTTCCAATGATAAGGCAGTTTTAGTTGTTTCCATAATTACAAAAAGCCAGACATCTGAATGTGAATTATATGGTCTCGGCAAACCGAGTTTAAATCTTACAAATTATGGTTATGTATGTAATACTAACTGAAGTATCTTTTTTTTTTTTTTTTTTTTTTCCCCCCTAAATAAGACACAGTGCCATTGGATGTAAGGAGCTACTATTTAGGACAAAATTTGTAGCATACTATGTAGGGAGTTGAGCATCAAAATGTCTGTTTACATTACACTAAACTTTTTGCATATCCGTACAGTCAGAAAAGCAGGGACCTGGAAGGGAATTCCAAAATCTAGCAGTTTGAAGGAAGAAACTATTTAAGTAGAAGGTTTTCTGGCATTTAGGGATCTCTACAGTGTAGAGGTGGGATTTTGCTGCTTGTCAGGTTAGTATTGAATATTTTTGTCGAGGGTGGAGTACAAAGGCTTGGAGTTCGTTGGAGCACTTTCCATTAAAATACTTGTAAAATAGACACAAGGATGCAACATTTTGTTGATGGGACAAAAGTTAGAGTTTACCTATTAGGTTGGTGGCTCTTTTTCGAACCCTGTCTAGGAGTGAGAGCCGACTAGCAGATCTCTAGATCTTCCGTTGTCTTTAAAATCTTTCTGAACTTTAAGCAAGGCTTTGGAAGTCTTTTAATCATTAGGAGTAGATTGAACATGTTTTACCTTTTTTACTTTTCTTTCTTATTTGTTTATTTAATGTACAATATGCACGTTTGCTCAATAAATCGTATCATATTATCCTCTATTTTCTTTGTGAGATCTACATATGAAAAGCTGTAAAGTTTCTCAAGCGGTTATACATGATGTTGCTTCTTATAATTGTGTCACATCATTAATATTTTTGAGAATGTCACATCATTAATATTTTTGAGAATGTCACATCACATAAGATTGAAAAGAAACAATTTTTTTTTTTTTTTTGTGAATTCTCTTAGTTTTTCTCAAAACATCTTCTGTATGATGCTTCACGAATAAAGACTTGAAAACACAAAAACAGATTTTTCATTACTTTTATTACGAGTATATCTCTAAGATTCATTTCTTTATGTACTGTGGATGCCCTGCAAACCTTTACCAATCTCTATTCTGACATTTTCCCTGATAGTATTTTTTTGCAATTATCTTTATTTCTACAAATTACCTTTTTAGAACGACAAATAACAACTGTTTACTTTTCAATTCAACTGGTCAGTCACAATTTGTCAAAATGCACTCAGCCTTGAATTCAAAAACATTATTTGAAAGGAATTTGGCAAAGAATTAAGACTTTCATTACATATTAATTGTGTATATCATACTTGTATCATTTCTTACCATGCAACACATGTCCTCAACTCTCACTGACTAGGTTTCACTTTCATACGTCATCACACTTCTTACACATGCCTGATAGACTATTTCTCTGGTTGACTCTGCTGGTTAGAAATAATAGAAGTTTCCTGAACTTTTTCTCCTAAGTTTTGTTATTACACTACCACCTGCTCAAGACTGTGCTTCAATGACATCACTAAAATAGCAAAATTTCTCTAGAACCTCATAACTAAATTTTCATATTGGAAAGAAACTTGGAAATTAACCTAGGAAAATGCAACACAATACATATTAGAAATAAGGAGTATTAAAGTTGAATTGCTCAATCAATAATGCTTCTGTTCAGAAACAATGGATACTCCCTGTAGTTGCATGTGGAATTGTGAAATAAGGGTTGCATAATAACCAACCACATCTCTCCTGAATTGGCACTACTTGAATCCATTCGCAAGAAGAAGCCCAGGACAACTGGAAACAATGCTGAGATAAGCAGAGAGCACATACAGCATCTGGAATTCTTAACTAGTCACCCATTTTAGTACTGACTAGGTTCAACATTGCTTAACTTTGGTGATCTAACCAGAACCAGTGTGTTATTGTGATTATGCCATATAAAGTTGAATATCTATACAATAATATATTAAGACAATTTCATATTCACGTGTACATTATCACCCTCTACCCCTTTTTGTCTGATCCCTGAAGATGCAATGCAAAAAAAAAAAATACTTAAAATTTTTTTTAACTTTTAAAATCGGTACTACATATTAGGTACAATATAATATTAAATAGAGCATTGGCTCTGTAATGATAAATAGGAAATCTGTATAAATTGAAATATATTTAAGCATATTTTAAAGCCACCACTAGTTCATTAATAAAAAAAAAAAAAGAAAATCCTTCACTGATTTATTATGCCGACAATTATTCTAAATGAAACACTTTTATGCGGTAATCTTGTAGAGTTTGAAGGTTCAATCCTCACTACAGGCGTGAAAGTGACACAGTGTTCAATGAGCTAGATTGGAGATGCGCCGCTGTACAACTCGTGCTCTCTACCAATTCACATTATGACAACAGGACCATTGCCAGCACCCTCAAAATGCATCAAGTGTATCTGGATGTGCTGAAGAGTGTGGTGATCGCCTAGTGCAATCAGGTGGCCGCTGGCAGACCTTGGGTGTGGCAGCAGGACTCTCTGCTGGCCCACAAGTTCAAAGAGACTCAGACTTGGCTTCAGAAGGAGTGCTACAACTTTGTACCCTTTTCTCATTGCCCCTCCCCCCTCCTTTGACCTGAACCCGCTGGACTACTTTGTCTGTTGGTCATACATCCAGAACATCACCAACATGACCTCCCACAACACCAAAACCAGCCTGATGACCACCATCCACTGAGTATTCATCAAGCTCCCGCTGGTGCTTGTAGAAAAGGTATGCTGCCAGTTCCAGACCAGTATCAAGGCAGTGATTGAGGCTGAAGGTGGCTACATTGAATAAATGTTAGCTCTACTACATAATCAAGTTACCTGAATTGATTTTTTTTTTTTTTCAATAAAAGTTTTAAAACAAAGCTGTAGTGGTGTTTTCGTGGCGGTCAGGGTGTTGATGATGGAAGCCTGGTTTTAGATGCATTAAAATACACCAGCCACCTTTTTCCCCAATTGCACCACATGCTCAAGGTCAGAAGAGAGAGAATCTTGGTCATTGCCGGTCTTTGAAGTGTTAGTTTGATTTTAAATCTTTCTTATCTGTCAATAGCTCAAACGGTAACGAACATGGTTGAAGCGATAAATGTTTTGGTTTTCATTCTAGCTGATGGCACCAAAGTCATATTCTTTTTGTAATCTTTTGAAATCAGTACTATATATTAAGTACTATATAATATTTAATAGAGAATTGGTTCTGTAATAATAAATACGAAATCTGCATAAATTAAAATATATTTAAGTGTATCTTACGATCTTAAGCCCCCCCCCCCCCCACCTCTGATAATTTTAAATAAGAGGGCAGAGAAATATTCTCTAGAGTTCTTTTAATCAATATGTCCGGTGGTAATCATTGGTAAAATTAATAATAAAAAAAATATTAGTTTTGTGCAAAAATGTTTTATATCATATATATATATATATATATATACACACACACACATAAAAAACGATATTATTTTTGCACCAACCTAATAACAAAGACTAGGAAATTAAATTGCAGATTGAATGGGGGGGTGGAATAAGAGTTTAAAATAAATATATCAATTTAGAAACATTTAAAAAAAGCTTTAGTTTAAAGAGAGAGAGGAAGTAACAAACTTTCTCCAAAAAGAATTGGTGATTTTACAAATGAGTCACTTAAAAAAAATCCTCCTTGTTAAGATAAAGGATCAGCCTAACATTGATGACTCCATTAGTTGCATGAAGAAAAGTCTTACATAAGTCTCAATCCTGCATGCTTCGTTATTTCCTCCTCATTCATTGTTCAGTTGCTTATGCTTTGGTTTCATCTTGCTTCAGTCAAGAGAGTGCTATTTTTCCATCAGCTGCAACCTTTTAGGTACCATCTATAATATAAATCTCACCTGTCTGTTTAAATGTATGTATGTATGTTTGTATGTCTGCCTAAAACTTTCGACAAAGGCGACGGATTTTTATGAGATCGGTATCATTTTGAAGCTCGACGTCTCGGTGGCAGTTTTCTACAAGGAGGGGGTCGATTTTTTTTTTTTTTTTTTTGCAAGCCATTTTTGCAAGTCATCATATCGGTTGGATTGACTTTGCCTAATAACATTCCGAACTTCCGATCGCGTCATGGAGTAGGGGTAAGACATCAGATTTTCTTTCACTTTCTTTTCTGCCTTCGCGTCACAGGTTCAAGCCTGCCTGCCTGCTACCACTTTTTTTGTTCAACACACGCACACACCTCCATATTGCTGGTATATCCATGTTTTATCATATATTACATTTCTTATATTGTGAAACATTTGTGGACACATCTCTTTGCAATAAACTTGTTGTTTTACTGTTTTATTCTTCCTGCCTTCAAAGTTCCTGGTTCTCGAAGCAACCATCTTCTGTTACATTCATTAGTTTCTTCTCAAAATTGACCAACATTTGGTGATCTTTATTAACATTATTCACAAAACAATTTACTTATTTTTTTTTTTTATATTACTAGCAGTTCAGCCCAGCTTTGCTCGGGCCCTATGTACTGTTCACAACTTGCCCTACATGTGAATACACTTTATGTAAGATTTCAAATGTTTAGATCAAAATTTGTCTTGAGTAATTTTGTAGAAACTGCAGAGGTCAATTTTTTTAAATTTTGACCCCCAGTTTGAAGCCTTAAGATTTATTATTTTGGTCTCAAATCGAAATACAAAGTTTTACCCATGTCCAAGTTACCTATATCTAAAATTTTATGTCTTTAGGAAGACTCAAAATTGGTGGAGGAATTTGGTAGAATCTGCAAAGGTCAACTCTTTCAACTTTGACTTTTTGGCAGCCAAATTTTTGCCCCAAAACTGATTAAAATGCTTGGCACATGTCTGAATACCCGTTATATGTAAATTTCAAATGTTTAGACCCAAAATTGGCTGAGTAGTTTGCTAGACACTGCAAAGGTAAAATCTTTTGAGAGGAGTTTGGTAGAGTCTGCAAACATCAACCCTTTCAACTTTGATCCCTCGGCAGCTCAAATTTTTGACCCAAACTGATTAAAAAGCTTGCTCTATATCTGAATACCTTTTATGTAAAATTTCAAATGTTTAGACTAGAAATTGACTGAGTAATTTGGTAGAGACTGCAGAGGTAAAATTTTTTAAAACTTTGACCGTAATTTTGACTCTTAACATTTATTGTTTTGGGCTCAAATCAAATTATAAAGTTTGATCCATGTCCAAGTAACCTACATTTAAAATTTCAAGCGTTTGGACCCAAAATTGGTGGAGGAGTTTGGTAGAGTTCTCAAAAGCCAAATCTTTGAACTTTGACCCCTTGACAGCCAAATTTCTGGCCAAAAACTGATTAAGAAAATTTCCCAAATCTCAGTACTCCTTATGTCAAATCTCGAGTTTCTAGACCGAAAATTGACAGTTATTTAGTAGGGAAATGTACATATACACACACACAGACATTTTCACTTTTATAGATATACTAGCAGTTCAGCCTGGCTTTGCTCAGCCCCTATATACTGTTCCTAACTTGCCCTAAGTGTGAATACACTTTATGTAAGATTTAAAATGTTTAGACAAATTTGTCTGAGTAATTTAGTAGAGACCGTAGAGGTAAATTTTTTTTAAACTTTGATCACATAACATTTATTTTTTGGGCTCAAATCAAATTATAAAGTTTGATCCATGTCCAAGTTACCTACATTTAAAATTTCAAGCGTTTGGACCCAAAATTGGCGGAGGAGTTTGGTAGAGTTTTCAAAGGTCAAATCATTGAACTTTGACCCCTTGACAGCCAAATTTCTGGCCGAAAACTGATTACTGAGATTTGGGAAATCTCAGTACCCCTTTATGTCAAATCTCGAGTCTCTAGATCAGAAATTGGCAGTTATTTGATAGAGAAATGTACACAGACACAGACAGACATTTTCACTTTTATAGATATATAGATAGGTAGATAGTTTTCTGTCTGTTTGTGTTCAACATTTTTTTAGAAACTATTAAGCGATCTGGCAGAAATTTTGTATAGACCTTTATTATGATGAGGTGCAGAGAACTAAGTATTATGATATCTGTTCAATGCACAGTAAGGGATTAATAAGGATTAGTATTTAATGCAAACACGAGCACAAATTTAGCCACATTCAATTATCAATTTGGCATCTATTCTAAGTCAACAGATTAAAAATTTAGTTACAATATATTTTTGTTTTAAAATTTACAAAGTGAAACAATAAAAATGTCGCCCTAAAGAAAACAGCACTACAGCTTTACTTTAAAACTTTTATTGTAAAAATCAATTCAGGTAACTTGATTATGTAGTAGAGCTGACATCTATCCAATGTAGCCACCTTCAGCCTCAATCACCACCTTGATACGGGTCCGGAACTAGGAGCATGCCTTTTATTTTACAAGCCCCAGTGGGAGCTCGGCGAATACTCGGCAGATGGGGCTGACCTTGGTATTGTAGGACATCATGTTGGTGATGTTTTCGACATATAACCAAACAAAATAGTCCAGCGGGTACAGGTTGGGGGAGGTAGTTAGAGAAGGATACAAAGTTGTAGCACTCCTTCTAAAGCCAAGGCTGGGTCTCTTTGGACTTGCGGGCCAACGCAGAGTCTTGCCGTATCCAGTGTCTACCAGTAGTCAACTAATTGCACCAGGCGATCATCACACTCTTTAGTACATCCAGGTACACTTTGGTGGTCTTTGCCAACTTCGAAGATATGAGGTGGCATTACGTGGCTCTCACTTGAAACCACATCAAAGACCATAACTGTGGCTGCAAACTTTGTTTTCATCACTCTGGGCATGTCCCTGTTATTCATGGCAATGCAGCGATGCATTTTGAGGGTGCTGGCAATGGTCCTGTAATCATAACTTGGGTCAATAGAGAGCATGAGTTGTACAGCAGCACATTTCCAATCTCACTTGTTGAACATTGTGTCACTTTCAGACATGATAGAAGGTTCCTATCTCTCTTGGGATTCGTACGCAACTGGCCAACTATTAGACAGTCTGCAACAAAAAAAGAAAACCGGTTTTCATCAAACAGAAATGGGATCATGTCGTCTTTTCTAAGGCAAAAATTTTTACTTTCCACCATGTACTTAAAAATTTTTTTTTTTTTAATTTCAAATTTAAAAATTATTATTTTTTCTCATTCCAGCCAATCGAAGCCAATGATGAAGCGTTTTGGGAACAGTTTTGGTCAGATAGCGTTACGTCGGTGCAAGATGTCTTCACGCTCATTCCAGCTGCTGAGATTCGTGCCCTTCGAGAAGAATCTCCGTCTAACTTAGCCACTCTTTGTTACAAAGCTGTGGAGAAGCTAGTTGTTGCAGCAGAAAGTGGATGTCCCTCACAGAGAGAGCAACAAACAGGTAACTGCAATCCCACATGGCACTGCACCAAACAGTTCTACATATACACTGGCATCTACTCATAACCACAAAGAAAAAAATTCACGTGTGTGTGTGTGTGTGTATATATATATATATATATATGTGTGTGTGTTGGGATGATTAATCGGAATCAGAAAAAACTTTTTTCCGATGCTAAAAGCAATTTTTTTAATTGATTTTTTTTCGTTTAATTTTGTTTAAAGCAAAATCTTCCACTGCTGGTAGTAATGATAAAATAATAAATATTAATTTGTTTTAAATTAACACTTAAACTGTATTTTTATGGCAATTGGGTATAAATAACAGCTCTATTGATAAATATGTAGAGATTTATAAAGGATCGAAATCAGTAATTTAGTAAGGAAGCAAGGGAAAATATTGAAATCGTCCCATCACTCTTATATATATATATATATATATAAATATATATATATATATACTAGCGGTGCCCGGCATTGCTCGGGTGTTTGTGTGTGTAAGGAAAAAAGAAAAAAGTGTTAGTAAATAGATAGGCTTGAACCCGAAGCCTTGAGGCGAAGTCGGGTAAAAAAAAGTGAAAGAAAACGTGACATGTTACTGCTACGCTAAGAGGGCAGAGGAAATGAGAATGGTTGAAATTAAATGCTTAAAAAACGCAGGTGCTTAGACAAACTTCTGCTTTTCTAGGTCCAACATCATGCCATGGAGAAATGAAATCATGCAGTTAATTCTGGCTTCAAGCCAGCTGCCTTATTTGTTTGTTTCCCCAAGATGTTTGAGAAAACCAGCTCCCCACAAAAAGGGGAGTGTCCAAATGAATAGCAATTGTCTGATATGAGGGGTTTCCCCCAGATTGATCAAAGCTGATTGCTTAATGGATGTGCCGGCACGAAAAGCCGTGAACACCGACTTCACTTTTGTAGTTTTGTTTTTATATACGAAAAATATGCGAGAGGAAGAATGGCGTGAATTTTGTAACATAAGTCGCTCAAATAAAAGATAGACATGACCTCCTTTTGTAAATTGGAGATATTATAATTTAGAGAATATATAAAAAGTTCTAAGAAATGGTGAGCCCCCCCCCCCCCCCCGAAAAAAGCCTTTGCCGGACATACAAAAAAGTGCACACATAAACACACATTTTCGCTTTTATATAATATATATATATATATATACAGGGTGATCCGAACGGAACTCCCTATTCTAAAATAATTACAATATATTTTTGAATCATAATTTCTCCAATTAATAAATATGAAAAGAAAGCATATTATATGGACTTTTATTTAAATTCAATATGACCACCATCGTTCACCACCAGCTTTTCAAGTTGACCATGAACCGCATCAACTGATTTCACAAGAAACTCTTGCGGGATGGAACTAATAACTTTACATATTCCCCCATCAAGATTAAAAACCATATTGAAGTTCAAAATATCAGTTAAATTTGAGCATATCAAATAATCAATGAAATTGTACTCCTTTAGGCCCAAACAGAAGAAACAGCAATCCGAGGTATGAATTGTTTATAGTAAAATCCAAAAAGTTAAATTTAATCAATTATGTTGTACTCTGAAAAGTCCAAATTGAAACGTATGCAAAACCTGTAACAATCAATAGAAGTTGTAAAATCTGTTCTCTCTATTTAATTCCTCCTTTCCCTGCTCCCATTTACACCGCCGCTTCATCGTTCACAAGGGACTAATATGAACGTACGCTGATTTTGGGTTTTGCAGTTGCATACAAAACCTGAATTGCTTCCTACTGCGGGAAACGCACCACGCCTAATTATACATTGCTTATTTACAATTTATTTCAAAACATTATTACACTAGGAAAAAAAAAAAAAAAAAAAACGATTCTCTCCTTTTCTTGGTGATTTCTTTTTTTTTTTTTTTTCATTGACATATGCTATATCATTTCCTTTTCCTTTAGTTTCGTTTCATTCAATGATTTCTTTTTCTGTTTCCGTTTTTCCGATTACAGAGTTAAATATTTATTTTCCGGTTATCGCATTACAAAATGTAAACTGTCAAATTTTCACGTAAGGCGATTACGACCAAATCAATCTCGATTAGTAACAAATCAATTTACGAGTACTTTAAAATATTTACCCACTCGGATCAAAAACTACTACATTTAAAAATGTAAACAATGTATTTCTAGATGCATCGCTAAAAACCTCAGTTCCGGTTTACTGCGTTTCGTATGCTTTCATTTCGTTTCTTTCATGGTCCCATTTTTCCAATTTCATTGCGATTGTAAACATTGTTACGATATAACTCAAAGCAATATGAATTTCGATACCGATGCTGTTTTTATCACAAACAAGGTGTTTCCTTTTTTGTCATATTTACTTCAATATCTTAGGACTTTACTGTACTAATTATCTTGGAATTATGCACAGAAAACTAATATTTATCTCTAAATGCATTTTTACATTGGGTTCATTTAATTTCAATATTTTACTGAATTGGTTAGCTCGCCGTGAAAAAATTTCTCGTAACTTTTTTCCTCATGTGTACAAACACTTTCTCCCCTTGGGGAAATTAAGTTTTGTCCTTAATCTTCAAATTCCTATTTCAGTCACCTAAATTACTTAGTGTGAAAGGAGCTTAGGAATTTCTGCATAGAATGATATGCCGGTACATTATTATATTACGGAAAATCATCGTTCACATTCCACAGGTTGACTTCTATAGGTTTCCGGGTATGCTGGCACAGTTACAAGTTGTCTATTCAGAAAGCTGCTCTTAACATGGGGAGGTTTGGGTGTCTATTTCGGGACCCGTTTATTTGGAAATTTTTCCATTTAATTGATAAGAACGGACCTGTTTTCCATCGAACCTTTTGGGTTATTACAAACAGAAAATCACATGACATATTCATCAGGGTTTAAACTGGGTGAGCGCCATTTGAATACCGAAACAAAACCAAAATATTTATCGTATAAAAATTTATCAAAATATAATTGGACAAACATTTAGCAAAAAATTTGCGTAAAAAAACTTATACTGTTGATACAACACTTTCGTCATGAAAGCAACATTGAATTTTTATAAATTAGTTTTTTTTTTTTTTTTCTTTTTTTTTTATTAACTTGGAAAGGTCAACAACAAATCAATTGAAATGATTGTTTTTTTCTTTTTATAACGGGGAAGTGGGTTGTTTTTAAAAAAATATTTTTTATTTTTGGTTTTAACTGCAATCGTTCTCCAGTTAATATTTTCTGTTATTTATTTCATGCTTCGGCCGTAACTTTTTTTTTTTTTACGTGTACAAACACTTTTTTTTTCCTTTGGGGAAATTCAATTTTGTCCTTAATCTTTAAATTCCCATGGAACATTTTGGGTTATTATAAACGGAAAATCACATGACCTATTCAGCCACCTAAATTACTTAATGTGACAGGAGTTTAGGAATTTATTGTCACACCTAAATATTACTTATAATTAAATATTATGAATTTTAATGAAACAATTCGGTAATGAAAGCAACATTTTTTCTTTTTTTTTTTTTTTTTTCGAACAAATTATTAATTGGAAACATTATTTTGAATTAAAGCAACTTTGAAAGGTCAACAACAAATTAATTCAAATGATTGTTTTTTTTCTTTTTTTAACGGGGAACTGGGTTGTTTTTTTATTTATTTATTTTTTTATTTATTTATTTTTTTTAACGGCAATCGTTCTACAGTTTACATTTTTGGTTATTTATTTCATGCTTCGGCCATAGTCTAACCAGGATTTGCACAGAAGGTGCGTTAAATAAAATGGCGTCTCCAATTTCGGCAATAAAGTGTACAAGCACTATTATTCTTTCGATTATATTCGTTGGGGAGGGGGCACAATTTAAAATAAAAAATTAAAACGGAACAAAATTGAAGTTTCCCTTCCATTTTTACAACAACCGAACAAATAAGGGGGATTGATTTACTAAGATTTTTATTAGAAGCTGGACATTTTTAAAATTATTTTATTGTTGAATTTTTCGCATTTTGGTTACATTTGTTAGTTGGCAATCGTTGATAGCCCACTACAAAAATAAGAATGGTACTCCTGCAGAATTTCACACCACCCCTTGATTCCATTTATGGTTAGGTTCGACCAGCAATCACCGGTCAATCGAGCGTTGTTTAAATGTTGAAACACTAAATTAACATTTTATTTATTTTTTTTTGCATAATTAATTAATTATTTAATTAATGATGGGAGTATTTTTTCTGTTTATTTTCTTAACACCTATGGACAAAAAAATAATTTTGTACATTCTCTTGAAAAAACAAAAAAAATTTTCTCTACTTTCACCTAATTATTTAGTGTTCATATAAAGCATTCATCTTTTCTTTTTATAATAAAAATTCCATTTTCAAAAAGGAACGTTTACTGCCAATTTTCTTCAAAAAAAAATAAGTGCAAGTTTTCATGAAAAAAAAACAAAAAAACCTCCCCCCTAACAATTTATGGTAAAAAAGGAATCTTTTTTTTGAGGAAACAAAATTGCAGAAAATATTAAAAGTAAATAAACAATACAAAATGTAATTTTTCTTGAGGAATGTGTTCCATGTTAACAAACTGAGCCACAGCAACGTGTGACCGGGTACAACTAGTTATATATATTTTCATTTTACTTCAGTTGAAGTCTTAAAAACTAAGAGGGCCCTAATGTACTGTTCATAACTTTATGTGCATATATATATATATATATATATATATTTTGAAAAGTTTGACTCCTGTCCAGATAATCTACATCTAAAATTTCAAGTGTTCAGACCCAAAATTGGCAGAGGAGTTTGGTAGAATCTGCAAACATCAACCCTTTCAACTTTGATCCCTCGGCAGCTCAAATTTTCGACCCAAAAACTGATTAAAAAGCTTACCCTATATCTGAATACACTTTATGTAAAATTTCAAATGTTTAGACCACAAATTGGCTGAGTAATTTGGTAGAGACTGCAGAGATCAAATTTTTTAAAACTTTGACCCCTTAACGTTTATTGTTTTGGGCTCAAATAAAGTTAAAAAGTTTGATCCATGTACATTTAAAATTTCAAGTTTTTAGACCCAAAATTGTCAGAGGAGTTTGGTAGAATTTTCAAAGGTCAAATCGTTGAACTTTGACACCTTGACTACCAAATTTCTGGCTGAAAACCAATTAAAAAGATTTTCCCAAATCTCAATATCCCTTATGTCAAATCTTGAGTCTTTAGAAATAGAAATGGTAGGGAAATGTACACACACACACACAGATAATTTCGCTTTTATAGATATACTAGCAGGGCTACCCGGCGTTGCCCGGGACCGTAACAACAATATAAAAACAAAAGCAGATATTGAACATATGTTTTATTCTTAGGGGAGAGGAATCTTTCAGGGTGAGTGAGAGAGAGAAAAGATAAAGAGTGTGAGAGAGAGGCAGAAGAGAAAGTTGTTCCATCCTCTTTCCCAAATTTGACTACTGTTCACGTTTGAACTCTCATCGTCGAGTTGATCCTCGAGTTGCCTATTGGCCTTGATAAGTGCTAATATAGAGAGAAGAGAAACAGGGGTAGAGAGAGAGAAGATAAAGAGTGTGAGAGAGAGGCAGAAGAGAAAGTTGTTCCATCCTCTTTCCCAAATTTGAATACTGTGCACGTTTGAACTCTTATCGTCGAGTTGATCCTCGAGTTGCCTATTGGCCTTGATAAGTGCTAATATAGAGAGAAGAGAAACAGGGTGAGAGAGAGAGAAGATAAAGAGTGTGAGAGAGAGGCAGAAGAGAAAGTTGTTCCATCCTCTTTCCCAAATTTGAATACTGTGCACGTTTGAACTCTCATCGTCGAGTCTATCCTCGAGTTGCCTATTGGCCTTGAAAAGTGCTAATATAGAGAGAAGAGAAACAGGGTGAGAGAGAGAGAAGATAAAGAGTGTGAGAGAGAGGCCGAAGAGAAAGTTGTTCCATCCTCTTTCCCAAATTTGAATACTGTGCACGTTTGAACTCTCATGGTCGAGTTTATCCTCGAGTTGCCTATTGGCTTTGAAAAGTGCTAATATAGAGAGAAGAGAAACAGGGTGAGAGAGAGAGAGAGAAGATAAAGAGTGTGAGAGAGAGGCAGAAGAGAAAGTTGTTCCATCCTCTTTCCCAAATTTGAATACTGTGCACGTTTGAACTCTCATGGTCGAGTTGATCCTCGAGTTGCCTATTGGCCTTGATAAGTGCTAATATAGAGAAAAGAGAAACAGGGTGAGAGAGAGAGTAGATAAAGAGGGTGAGAGAGAGAAAGAGAAGAGAAAGAGGTCTAGAGAGAGAAGAGAGTGAGAGAGAGAGAAATATGGTGAGTCGAGTTGATCCTCGAGTTGCCTATTTGCCTTGATAAGTGCTAATATAGAGAGAAGAGAAACAGGGAGAGAGAGAGAGAAGATAAAGAGTGTAAGAGAGAGGCAGAAGAGAAAGTTGTTCCATCCTCTTTTCCAAATTGTAATACTGTGCACGTTTGAACTCTCATCGTCGAGTCTATCGTCGATTTGCCTATTGGCCTTGATAAGTGCTAATATAGAGAGAAGAGAAACAGGATGAGAGAGAGAGCGAGAGAGAGAGAGAAGATAAAGAGTGTGAGAGAGAGGCAGAAGAGAAAGTTGTTCCATCCTCTTTCCCAAATTTCACTACTGTGCACGTTTGAACTCTCAATCTCGAGTTGCCTATTGGCCTTGATAAGTGCTATTATAGATAGAAGGGAAAGAGGGTGAGAGAGAGTAGATAAAGAGGGTGAGAGAGAGAAAGAGAAGAGAAAGGGGTCTAGAGTGAGAGAGAGAGAAATATTGTGAGTCGAGTTGATCCTCGAGTTGCCTATTTGCCTTGATAAGTGCTAATATAGAGAGAAGAGAAACAGGGTGAGAGAGAGAGAGAGAAGATAAAGAGTGTTAGAGAGAGGCAGAAGAGAAAGTTGTTCCATCCTCTTTTCCAAATTGTAATACTGTGCACGTTTGAACTCTCATCGTCGAGTCTATCCTCGATTTGCCTATTGGCCTTGATAAGTGCTAATATAGAGAGAAGAGAAACAGAGTGAGAGAGAGAGAGCGAGAGAGAGAGAGAAGATAAATAGTGTGAGAGAGAGGCAGAAGAGAAAGTTGTTCCATCCTCTTTCCCAAATTTCACTACTGTGCACGTTTGAACTCTCAATCTCGAGTTGCCTATTGGCCTTGATAAGTGCTAATATAGATAGAAGGGAAAGAGGGTGAGAGAGAGAGAGTAGATAAAGAGGGTGAGAGAGAGAAAGAGAAGAGAAAGAGGTCTAGAGAGAGAGAGAGAGAGAGAGAGAGAAGAGAGCGAGAGAGAGAGAAAGAGAAATATGGTGAGTCGAGTTGATCCTCGAGTTGCCTATTTGCCTTGATAAGTGCTAATATAGAGAGAAGAGAAACAGGGTGAGAGAGAGAGAAGATAAAGAGTGTTAGAGAGAGGCAGAAGAGAAAGTTGTTCCATCCTCTTTTCCAAATTGTAATACTGTGCACGTTTGAACTCTCATCGTCGAGTCTATCCTCGATTTGCCTATTGGCCTTGATAAGTGCTAATATAGAGAGAAGAGAAACAGAGAGAGAGAGAGAGAGCGAGAGAGAGAGAGAAGATAAATAGTGTGAGAGAGAGGCAGAAGAGAAAGTTGTTCCATCCTCTTTCCCAAATTTCACTACTGTGCACGTTTGAACTCTCAATCTCGAGTTGCCTATTGGCCTTGATAAGTGCTAATATAGATAGAAGGGAAAGAGGGTGAGAGAGAGAGAGTAGATAAAGAGGGTGAGAGAGAGAAAGAGAAGAGAAAGAGGTCTAGAGAGAGAGAGAGAGAGAGAAGAGAGTGAGAGAGAGAGAAATATGGTGATAGAGAGAGGAAAGGTGTAGAGATAGAAGAGAGTGAGAGAGAGAGAGAGAGAAAGACGGCGAGAGAGAGAGAGATAGAAAGACGGCGAGAGAGAGAGAGAGAAAGACGGTGAGAGAGAGAGAGAGAAAGACGGCGAGAGAGAGAGAGAGAGAATGTGTTCTTTGGAAAATGTGCACGCGACCTAATTTTCGTTTACATAAGCGGCCTGATACTGATACCCACCCCTCCCCCTTCAAGTTAACAGAGTTAGAATGTATAAACAAAATGGCTAAATCTTTTGGCTAAATCTTTGTTTACATGTTTTACAAAGAGCAAAGTCATCTTCGCCGGCAAAAAACTTCAAGCAAAAATAAAAACATTTTCCCTACGTCAATTTTCGTGTAATTTTGGGATTTTGATTTTTGGAGTGCGATAATTCCGTTGGTAATAACGGTTCGAGTCGAAAACTAATATTTAACTGTGTTATAGTATCAATTTCTCCTCCGAAGGCAGTTTTAACGTACCTCAGCCGCAGCCGACATTTTACTGAGCTGACGTCACGTCACGTGACACGTAATGAATAACGTTAAAATGACAGGTTTTTTGGGGGCCCCCCTGGGAGAAAAACGATAAGTTGACCCTTTTCTACTGGTCCGTTTGACGTGAAATTTCGATATTTGTCATCCGGGATATGGGGCTTCGATATGATACCAAATTTGTCAACTCTGGTTCCGTCTTTCAAAAGTTTTAGCGTTACAAACAAACATACATACACACAGACGTTTGGCTTTTATATATATAGAAGATAAATTGTGTGTATTTAGGTAAAATTTTTTCGTTGAAGCAAAAATTGTTAAAAATAAATCTTCTGTTTAATTACGCTTTCTTTTTTTTAAATTTTTCTAATGATTTTTTTGTGTTGCAATAAAAAGAAAATGATGCGTGTTTTATATAATTTTCGATTCCTCATCAGATTAAACAGCAAATAAATAAAAAAAGCTGGAGAAAAGAACAGAATTTAAAAATGTAGCTGACTTCACGTGCCTGTTTCAAAGCAACATTTTTAAATTCTCTGTTTTTTTTTTCCTCCAGCTTTTTTGTTCATTTGCTTTTTCACCTGATGATGATACAATGAAGAATCTAAAATGTTTGTGATACATGTGGAACATGCATTGTTTTTGATTTTAACAGAGATGATTAACAAAATAAACAACCAGAAGTTATCTTTTGAATTTCAACAAAATGAAACGGAAGTTATCATTTTGATTTTAAAACTTGTTTTAATATTACTACTGATAATAATATTAATAATATCGAAAACTATTGCATATATATTGCAAAATAGAAAAATCAAATTTAACTTTTAAAAAACTCACTATGTCTGTCTCCATTTTTTTCAAAGTGCATCTCCTCCAAGACACAAGGTTGCAGAGTGGCAGGTCAAATGATTGTATTTTTTGTGCACCATTCTTTTCTAGGTCTTTAGTTGGTAAAAATAGCTGCTAAGGTATCAAAGTTGACAAAGACTGGAACTTGGCAAGTGTAAATCGATAAACACATATGCAAATATATACATTTATACATTAAATCTGTTTATTTTTAACTATTTCTTATTCATCTGACGATGGCTCAAACAGTAACAACTAAGGCTGGAGTGTAGTTTGGTTTCAATTTATCGATAGAGAATTGACTCTATAACAATAAATATGAAATCTGCATAAATTAAAATATCATATTTAAATATATTTTCCAACCGGGCAACACCGGGTGGCCTGCTAGTTATAAATTAATCATACAGATTATTTTATTAGACATTGTTTAAAAAATAATTATACAAGTGAGGTATAGCCATGACTGTGTTTTGTAAGTTTTTCTATTAATATATGTAAAGTTTTTGAAAATATTTTGTTGCACCATTGAATTAAGTAAACCTAAGCTGTTTTGATATATAGTTAAGAAAAATGGAAAAAAACTTCTGCATTTATTCATGTATATAACTATATATTAATAGGATAGCGTGTGTGTTTATTTTGTGTGTCACGCTTACATCTGAGTGACTGTCGTTTAATTGTTATGGACTTCCAGTTCTTGTAATAAATAGTTTTACCAAGAATTCTTCATAAGTTTTAGTTTTGATTATAGCTGAAGGAACTCAAGTTATATATATATATATTTTTTTTTTTCATAAATTTTGGTTTCAGTTTCAATTCAAGCTGATGCACCAAAGTCATATGGATATATTTGCGATTTTTGAAATCACAACTTTATAATATATTAAAATGGAGAGAGCATTAACTCTATGATAAACTATATGAAACCTGCAAGAATTAAAATATATTTAAGCATCTTTATGACCAGGCTATGCTGGGCGTTCCTGCTAGCTTAGATAAATACTTTTACAATTTTAACAAAAAAGCTACAATAATATCAGAGCGTCTCCATTTACACTGAACATCTACAGAATGCCAACATCAATATATTACATATGAATGAGTTCCCTGTGAAATTTCTACAGATCCTGTTAGTATATATATATAATTATAAAACTCTGTGGACCGTTCTTCCTTGCTTGGTTAAATCTTGTCTTCAACAATCGGGCAATACTATTTTTTAAAAAAGGGATAACAGATGAATGTATGGGTGTAGTTCAGAGGCTAAGGAATGTGGATGGAGAGTTGTATGATTTTGATTCTAGCTGACGGCACCCAAGTTATATATTTTTTTAGTTTTGATCTCACTACTATATATTCGGTTCAATATAATGATCGATAGAGAATTGTCTCTAAAATAATGAATACGTAATCTGCATGAATTAAAATATCATATTTAAGCATATCTTACGACCGGGCAACACCAAACGGCTTGCTAACTAACACACACACACACACACACACACACATTATTTTGTTGTGTAAGTATTGATTGCAGTCTTTGGTTGTCTCAAAACCGTTTACACTATCTAAATCCCTGATTTTTGACTTTTCACAAATTTATATTTTGTACAAGTTTCGTTTTTCTTCAAAGCAAAATTCTTTTTGTTTCTATTTATAGTTTTAAATTGTGTACGGTTACTGTCAAGAATTCTACCATATATTTTTGAAGATCCGGACTGGAGAGGATTCTTCTGGTCTACACTACCAGGACAAGCAGATGAAGTAAGTCATGTTTAATTTTATAAATATCTCCTTATGTAGTGCTCACTTTGAATGTAGAAGATTTTTATGTTCTCTGCTCTCTCCACTGTGATTTTTGCGAGTTTGGAAATTCCATGAATAGCTGAGTATAGTATATATTATAAACACTATTCAAATCGATTCACAAAATTTTTTGGGGACAAAAAGCAACACTCATGATTCAATTGCCATGTAAGGAAAAGTAGGACAGATTGAAATTAGCATAAATCTTTTGTGTAAATTTCTACACCTGCACCTGTCCAATTTTGCCTTGAATTGCTGGATTGTTGGTGCATTTACTACATATGGAAATTTATTTAAAAATCCAGGTATCCTGATTAAGAAAGTGTCTCTCCTCTAGTTCACTTGAAATTTGTGGTTGAACAGTTTTTGGTAATGCTTGCGCAGACCTCTTTCTGGTGCAGTAGTGAATAGCAGGTTCTGGGGGAAATCATAATAGCGATTGAGATTTATAGGCATAAATGTCAGTGCTCAAGGCAGAAAAGATGAACTTTCTTGAGTCATCCTGCATCAGTTGAGTTGCAAGTTGTTGAACTCTTTCCAGGTTCTTGATATTATGTGTTAGATATGGAGCGGAGACCTGAACACTAGCAGTACTTGATGTGCCATGACTCGTTAGGTCACAACTCCTACTACATTGATTGCATTTGAAAATTTATAAAGTAGGAACTTTTTGGATTTAACTGGGTCGTCTTTTTTATTTTTATATATATATCTAATTGGGTCGTCTTTTTTTATTTCTATATAATTGAGTCGTCTTTTTTTATTTCTATATATCTAACTGGGCCGTCTTTTTTTTATTTTTATATTAACTGGGTCATCTTTTTTTTTTTATTTTTACAGATCTAACTGGGTCATCTATATTATTTTTTTTTAGACCTAACTGGGTTTCCCCTTTTACTTATCTTTATTTTAGATTTGAGTTATCCTTTTTTTATTTATTTTTATTTTTTTTAGATCTAACAGAATCATCCTTTTTTATTTTTTGATCTAATTGGATTGTTTTAATTTATTTATTGAAAATCTAACTGGCTTGTACTTTACCCTTTTTTTTTTTTTTTAAATATCAGGGGAGTTTTTCTATCTATGAAATCATTAGTACAGACTACAGTTTTAATAACTGTATCCTTATTTTACAAAAAGGCCTATTTAGGTCAAACATGAGTAATTTTGCCTCAACAATAGAGCATGTATGTTTATAAGACAGAAAAAAGAGAAAAAATGGTTTGATCCAGCTGGAATAAAGTATAAGCAATTAACTTCATTATTAATCCCACCTCCGAACGCTCTTAATTATTTGAGCCCCTTCCTCTCACTCTATATTCGTAGAACAAAAAAAAGAATGTGGTAAGTCTTTAAATATAGAACATGTTTCTATTGGCCCTTTTATTTATTTAGTTAAACACACACACACATGTGTGTGTGTATGTATGTATGTATATAATATATATATATTACTAGCATTTCAGCCCGGCATTGCCCGGGTGTTTGGAGGTGTATGTTGAGCAAAAAAAAAAAAACAGTCAATTTTTTTTTAACTTTCACCCCTATTATGACCCCTTAACATAAATTTTAAGGGGTTATAATAGGGTCAAAGTTAAAAAAATTGACAGCTTTTTTTTTTTTTTTTTTTTTTTGCTCAGCATAACACCTCCAAACACCCTGACAATGCCGGGCTGAAATGCTAGTGTATATATATGTATATGTCCTAGCAGAACATGTATACTGCCATTGTTAGATAGAAAAATGATATAAACCATAACAGATTTGCCTCCTTGTAAACAGAATAAACTAGGATTATTTGGCACATTACTGTAACTTAGTCATGGAAAATACTGATAGTGGATAAACTGCTAGAAACTTTTAAATATATGTATATAGATATTTAGTAAAAACTTAAAAGCTGAAATAAATAAATGGTTTGTTAGGTATCTATTAATCTGAGCATGTAACTTTAAAAAAGGAAATGAAAAAAAGTTATGGGCAGAATTGTTGTATCAGAGCACCCAAAAACAAATGTAAATATGATTAAAAACTTCCACACAAATATAAAAAAAAGCGTGCTAATTATGTAAAAATAAATAAATAAAAATAAGAGTAAAAATAGGAATTTAATTTATTTTCTTATGAAAAATAAGGAATGAGTAAAAAAAAAAAAATGGTCATGAGTTTACTTTTGCACTGTATTGTTTAGTTTGTTTCAATTTATTAAAGAAATATTTATATTTTTGTATTGTATAAACCAATGCTAGCAATTTCTGATGAGAGCACGGCCCATATTTTGCATAAATACCAATTTAATGAATATTGATGTACAAAAGTATTAATTAAGATGATCAAAATAAGAAATTCGACCCTTTAATTTAGTGGTTCATCAACCATGTAAAAATACTTTTTTTTTTTTTTTTTTTTTTTGTGGATTCGACAGGGAGTCAATATTTTAAAATATATAGTCAATTAAATTATTTTAATAAATTCTTAGCAGTCAAAAAGAAAAATAAATCTTATTTGTTAGTTTTTTTTTTTTTTCCCAATTTAAAATTTTTCACTCATTTTTGCCTATGATCATTAGTGTTTCATGCTTTTTGCAATCATCAGTGCAGGAAGTGACAATTGCCATTGGTCAAAGGATTCAAACTCCTCAATTAAAAGCCACCTTTGGCTCTGCTAGCGGGGACCTAAATTCCTACGCCACCATTAACTGCTGCAGAATAAAGAGAAATTTTAACATTAATAGAGCTTAACATTAATTCAGACGATCTATAGTGATCTCAGAAATTCCAAATTTCTAAAAAAATTTTCATTACTTTCCTTTTTTTCTTTCTTTTTCAGAATGAAAGTCCACCATTGGCACAGTCCCTTCTAAACGCTATTTGTGTAAGTTATTTCTTCATCTTGTGTTGTTCTAATCATTTTTGATTGATTCTAGGTTCATTGTTTAGAATTAATCAATCCGTCTACGTATGTTTATTCTTATCCAGAATACAATTATTTTTAATTCTCACATGGTTACAAAATATAAGTGTCAAGGTTTCGACTTCAAATTGAAAACTGGTGCTACCAGATCAGGCTGTCTGAAGATATTGGCTTCCTGAGATGATGCTTTTGTTTTTCTACCTCCATTTTGCAAAACTAAATTATGTTCTGCAAAACCAAAAACAACAACCCACCTTTTCCTTCTTTTCCTTCTTCCCATTTTACCTTTCTCTTTCTCTTTCTCTCTCCCCTGCTTCCTGACTGGTTTCCTAACTTCAAATGTACCAAGCATTAATACAAAAAGGGTTGATATGCCATAAAACAAAACAACCAAACCAAACTCTACAAATAAATATTTGAGGATATAAAGAACTTGGAGCATAAAAACTGTTTCCAAAATAACTGGATTCGGCATAAAGAAAACAATACTATATCTTTATTTTAAAATTTCTATTGAAAAATATCACTTCAGGTAACTTGATTATGTAGTAGGACTGACATCTATTTAGTGTAGCTGCCTTCAGCCTCAATCACCACCTCAATATGGGTCTGGAACTGGGAGCATGCCTTTTCCACAAGTGCTGGCGGGAGCTCGGCGAATACTCGGTGGATGGAGGCAATCAGGCTGGTTTTGGTGTTGTGGGAGGTCATGTTTGTGATGTTCTCAACATATGACCAAACGTAAGTCCAGTGGCTTCAGGTTGGGGGAGGAGGAGGCCAGTGAGAGAAAGGTACAAAGTCATAGCACTCCTTCTGAAGCCAAGCCTTGGTCTCTTTGGACTTGTGGGTTGTTGCCGAGTTCTGCTGTCATACCCAGAGTCTGCCAATGGCCACCTGATAGCACTAGGGGATCAGCACACTTCAACACATTCAGGTACACTTTCAACTGTTGACTTTCAAGCCCACTTCGAAAATGTGAGCTGGTTTGATGTGGCCCTCAGTTGAAACCACACTTAAAGATCATAACCGTGGCTGGAAACTGTTTTCATCACCCTGTGCACGTCCTGGTTATTCGTGGCAATCCAACGATGCATTTTGAGAGTGCTGGCAATCGTCCTGCTGTTATAACTTGGATCGGGTTAGGGTATGAATTGTACAGCAGTGCATCGCCTATCTCACTCGTTGAACATTGTGTTACTTTCAAACATGATAGAAGGCTCCTATCACTTTTGGGATTTGTACATAACTGGCCAGCTAGTAGATGGTCAACAACAAAAAAAGAAAACCGATTTTCATCAAACAGAAATGGAATCTTGTCATCTTTTCTAGGGTGACAATTTTATCGTTCCACCCTGTAAGTTCTTTTTCATTCATTCATACATATTAGTGATGAGATGATTCCAAAACTTTTCCTAATTCTGATACAATTACTGATTCTCTTCTAAATTTCCAATTCCGATTCTTTTTAAATTTCTAAATGTTTGCTTATAGATTTGTTACTTTTTTTTTTTTTTTTCATAAGTACTGTAAAAAACTCGTATAAATGTCCGCATATATTTTTGCAAACGTAAAAATATAAACTTGGGAGGGGACCGAGCATATATTTAACGAGATGATATTTCTAAATATTTTTAGCAAATGTTTTCTTTGTAATTGATTGAAATTAGTGAGGCAACTAAAGGTTTATTTCTCTTTCAAAACAAGACAGTTTTTTGACTAAATGATATTTGAATTTTTTCATAAACGATTGAAAATAGCTGATGATTAATATGCAAAATATAGAAGCAGAATAGTTAACAAAGCCCCTTCTCATGTTAATAATGAATTTCTAAATAATATCTATTTAGAAAACCCTTCTAAATGAGAAGGGTGAGGTGGGTGTGCTTTATTAACTATTCTGTACCTTCCCTTGGTCAGTATGGCAAAAGTGAATCTATTATCAGACAAGTGAAGCCTGCATGGTACCCTGTGAGTGCACAGTGAACGAGGCATAAAAAATAATGACTAAGTTCAGCATGCCCCCCCCCCACCTATTTAGCCCCCCAAAAGTCCCCAGGGGACGTCAAATCCTGGTGAAAATGAACAAACGGTGCAGTTTTAGGCCTTAACATATGTAAGTTTGAGTTCAGCACCATGCATAACTGCTAATAAATAAAGATACACAGAAGATTTTGGACAAATCTGGTAAAATAGTCCCAAAATGGAGTGTTTTTATTAGCTCTAAAAGAGTCCCCGGGGCACGCCGAAGAGTTATCACAAAGTATAGACAAACAAAATTATATAAAAATCAATTGGTTACAACTTTTCAAAAAGTTTTATAAAAATCCAAGGCATTAATTTTTTTTTTTTTTTTTAATAAGCACAAAAGTGTCAATTTTAGCCATTTTTACCCGAAAGGCATTCTTAGCGGATCAACCGGAGTTTTCCCGAAAAATCCGTTCTGTTACTTTTTTACTCATATCATGTTTAATGTTTGTGCAAATTTTGAAAAATTTCCAAGGCGTAGTTATTGAGAAAAGTGTGGACGGATGAACAGACAAGGGTTAATTTACAGGTCCACTCTTCTTTTGCTGGGAGACCAATTTATTTTCATGGCCCCAAATAACTCAAAGGCCCTCCTTGAGAATAAAAAACAGAATATTTCTTATCAATTCTTTTTTTTTTTTTTTAATGATCCCTATAAACATTTAACATAGTTAAAAATGTTTCTCTCTTTCCTTTTTCTTTTTCTCTGCCTTTTCTGTTTTCGTTTTCCATCATCTGTGGGTGCATATTATTCTGTCTACATTGTCACACATTCTTTTGTATTAATTTCATGCATTCTTTTTCATTCGTTTATTTTTTGCTCATTCATTCATTTTCTTGAGTCTGCTCTTGAGGAAAAATGAACTCTAAAACTTCTTGGTCTTTCTTTCTTCTCAAATCTTTCTTGAAGTTCATATATTAGATCAATTGCTCTTTCTGCTCCTTGTAAAGTCAGTTCTCTCTATCGCTCTAAACACTTTTTCACACCTGATATTATTCTTTATCTCTACAAATCTATTATCTGACCATGTACAGAGTATTGTCATATGTGGGCTGGTGAATCCCCATCTCCTTTGTCGGTTCTTGATAAAGTGTAGAAACCTATCTCTAATTTAATTGAATCCACCCTTTCTTTCTCTCTACAACCTCTCTCTCTCTCTTACTGACGTGATTTTGTTAGCCTCAATCTCTTCTAAAATATTATGGCATGTATTCTTTCAGAATTGTCTGATCTATTTCCTGTTTAACTTAGTCTGGTTGTCTCCATCAATTTGCTGTTTTGATACCTCATTATAATACAGCTTTTTATTCCAGCAGCTTCTTTTTGGAACTCTCTTTCTGCTGACTCACCTATAGCTTTGATCTTTTTAAGACTAAAGCCAATAAACAACTATCTTTGTGATGATCAGGTTTCATTCTTAACACCTTTTGTTACATGACTTGATGTCTTGTGAGTGATTGCCATTAAAAAAATAAAGTTGGGGAAAATAACACTTACAAGCAAGCCACCATTGCACTTTCATTTCTTCTTTGAAACTCGTTTTGACATGTTGTACCGACCCAGTATTGACCAGAGGCTTCTTTACTTTCATCCTTTAGTTTCATTTTTTTTTTGTTTTGTTTCTAAATGAAATAATTTTTTTTTTTTTTTAAACTCTTGAACTTATAAATAATAGAAAAAGAATAAGAGATATCAAATCAGCAAATAGATCAATAAGGAGGGAGTACAGATTGGTTCACTAATGAAGTTAGAGGGGAAACTAGCTATGTAATGTCAACCTTGTGTACAAATAAAAGTAAGCTGACTTAATATTAATATAACTCAAAATAATATTTAAAAACAATTTTCTTTTTAGTTTAGATTATTAAATTTTTAATTTTAAAGAGTCAATTGCTTGATTAATTTTTATACTTAAATTTTTTATTGAAAAATATTAAAATATTATTTTTTTCTTTTATTTGATTATTAAAATTTTTTTTATTTAAATTATTTAATTTTTATTTTCAGGATTTATTGTTCTGTCCAGATTTTACTGTTGCCTCCGCTAGAAAGACTGGACCAGTGAGTTTATTTTCATTCCTTCTCTTAACAGTTGATATTTTTTATCATTTTGGCCATTTTTAACAACTTTACATTAACATGATTCAATACCTAGATCTCTTCCCTGTTTTTTGACCTTGTAGGCATGTCTGTTGTGGTAGATTGCACATTCAACATCATAAATTAATGAAAATTGATACAGAGTTTATTTATTTCCAATCATAGACTTTATTTAAAACGTATAAAAAATATTTATACAATTTTTTTTTTTTTTTTATACAGACAGTACTTGGTGGTGGAAAATGGATAAGATCATATGTGTTGCTTACGTGTGGGTTGGTCTATCTCTACAATCATGTATGGACTGAGATTAGCATTTTGTTAAATGTGGTTACAGAGTTAATTCAGGGATTGTAGAGTTCATTTGTTCGTGATTTTACAAAGTTTAGCTTACCTCTGTAAGGCTGTATCAGTATACAGCAGTTCGTTTCATTATCGAGTTGGTCTTGCATGTGTAAACCAAACTTGGAATGTGTGGGGCACGTCCATCACTGTTGTGTGCCACAGGGAAAAGAGAGAGGGAGACAGAAGAGGCAGTTGATATCGCCACCTATATACTGAAACATGCAATTGCTGGAAATAAAAGGCGATAACTGTATATGTATCAAACTGAAAGTGTAGTGCGTTGTGTCTGTGTGTGCACTGTATGCGAAATAAGGCTGGATAGTAGTTTTGACAACATGTCTTTACATATCCACATGTGGAAATCATAAAGATGCTCAGGGTTGGTGAGATAAGTATTTGTCAAATCATTTGTTTGATATTGGAGCTACAAAGGGAAGCAAAGCATTCAAAGTTTGACCGATCTCTGATGGAGGGTATTCCATAGTTTGCACAAGCTTGGAAAGTCCTTGAGTTTTGACTTTTGCTTTGAAAAGGTCTTATTTCTACTATTACCTTGAAAAATCCTTGAAAAGATGGAAAATGTTTTGAAAATTGTATTCTTTATGTTCAATAAAAATTTATGTTGCAATATTAAAATCGAGGTAAATACTGTTAAATTATTTTATAAGTATTAACAAAAATACCATTAAACTAATTTTTGAATAATGAAAATAAAATCAAAGTACATAGTTCTGAAATTACATTGTATTATTGTGGATACGAAAGTTGCGTCCCTTTATCACAAAACTACCTGATATTTTCCATATAAGCTTTGTGATAAAGGGACTTAACTCTTGTATCCGCAGTACCAGAAATCAAAAATTTTAAAGTAAAACGAACATGGTGTAGACCAATCTACAGTGGGGAAAAATAACATTTAATCGCACTTGGTTGGTTCCCTAAGTAGGTTAGGGAATGTAAATATGATTGTTGACAAGCATATTGTTGTCTATGTAAATGAAAATGATGTTTCTTAAGTTTTTTTTGTTTATTATATCATTGTTTATATATCAAATTTTGTTTTGAAAACTTGAATTTTGTCTAGAGAAGGCGTTGAAAAACTTTGAAAAGTCTTGAAAAGTTCTTTTAAATGGACATTGAAAATCTGTATGAACCCTGGTATTCACTTGGTTGCACGTCTGTGAATGATTTCTTGGACGTCAGTGTTTTGAACAAGCTAGGAATTTGACATTGATGATGGAATGCAAATTCTAAATGTGGTAGCAGTATAGCTCAGTTTAGCTCATATATAGCACAGTATACCTCAGTTTCAAATAGATGACTGGAAAAATGGCTAACAAAGGTTTTGTAGAACACTCCTCCTACTTAATAGTTTTAGAGATGTGCTTCATTCAACTATAGTTACTTAGGAAAAAAAAAAAAAAAAATAGTAAATTTTTATTTCATTTTTTATTTTTCATTTTCTTTCTTGCAGGACAATCCAGAAGACATGCATAGCATTGACAGCTGTGAATATATTTGGGAACGTGGGGTGGGCTTTGCTCATTCCCCACCGCACAATACTGTACATGATTTAAGTCGTACTGAATTACTCAAACTGCTCCTCACCTGCTTCTCTGAAACAATGTACTTGCCGCCAGTCGGTGAGTACTCTTGCTCAAGTCTTTATTTGTTTTTCTTCTATGAGAGTTGCGTTTTTATTATTTAAATCTGGCTGATTAAAGGCTTTATAAAGCACAACCAGTGGCTGCTATTGATTAAATAACCTGAAAAAAGTTGATATGCTATAAAACAAAACAACCAAACCAAACACCATAAAAAAATATTTGATGATATAAAGAACTTGAAGCATAAAAACTTTTACCAAAATGATTAGATTCGGCATTAGATAACCTGAAAAGGGTTTATATGCCATAAAAAACTTAACCAAATCCTAACCAAGGGTTGTATTTGGCTATTTATCTGGACTATATATCGATCCTTTGCTTCTAAGTTCTAAGATGCAACTGATTATATTATCTCCTTTCCAAATATCCATCTCTATTTAATCACCTGACTATATTGACCAATTTGCTACCTGCTCTTGTGTATTGGAGTTTACTTACCCTGGGGTCAAGACTTGTCAATCACACTCATTAGTCTTCTGTACTTACTGTCTCTTGGATGCATATATTTTGCTGAATCATGCAAACCTTGGACAGCTAGCATAAACTCTTATTGGCAGTCAAAACTCCAAGGCAGGGTATGTTTTTGACACCTATTTGATACCATTGATCATCGACAAAGGTAAAACTGAAAAAAACGTGTATATACAAAATGAAAATAAAGATGAGGAGTTTACAAAGACCTAAAAAGGCTGTAGACTATACAGTTTACAAAGACCTAAAAAAAAAAAAATAATAATTATGCTCTGTAATAGCCCAAGTTATGACAGGTTGAATAGCGTTTTACAAATAATACTAGCACTATTCTTAGAGAGGTAATGCTCAAAATGTTCGGCTACTTAGAGATAGAAAAATGCATTATGATGATCATGAAAAAGGCAGCTAAATGGACCAGTGAGTTGTGGACAATCGCTAGGAGTCTCTGACGGTGATGAGTCTGAAGGAATTCCCTAAGAAAAAAGAGCTGGCAAAGGGAAATCAATATTAGAGGATCTGTTCTATATGAGACAACATCCCCTCCAAAAGCATTTTTCTTACTTAATACATTACTTCTGATAACTTTGGATTAACTCTAATGAAACCTATGCCAATGATTCTTTGTACTATTATTCTTCTTTAACAGAATATGTGGAAATTCCATGGAATGGGAAATATATTTAATCAACAAATATGTTTTGATAAAACTTATATTTTTCTGGATAGCGCAAAAAAAAAAATCTTGTTTTGGGGATATAAATGCATAGCAAATATGAGTTTATTTAAATTCCTATGAAAATAGTGTCATTGTATTTTAAATATGGAACTAATTCGAATGAGATAAATTAGTAAGTACTAATAAATACTCAGAAAGTAATATTGTGCAACATAGTTCAATGCAAATAATAAATTCATATTGTAAGAAGCAATCTTTAATTTACTCCTTCAGTCCAGCATCTCTTGAAAAACAATTTTTTTTTTGTTTCTTTCAAATGTTCCCTTTTTTTTTTTTTACATAATGTTTTGCTGATTTTCTTCCGTGAAGAACCACTGCACATAGAAATTACTATAAGTTCCTTTCTCACGCCAATACAATAATGATTATATATTATTATAAGGATATTCGAAAAAGAGGTTACATCAAAGAAAGGTCACTCTCATATTCTTGTCCAGAGTTGCCAGATTGGCCTTTTCTAATGGCAAATTTGGCCTTTTTCAAAGCAGTTTAGCCTTCTAAAATTGTATTTGGCCTTTTTCAAAATGTAATGTACGGACTAAGAAAGGAACAAGCAGAATATGATATAGATACTGCATTGTTTGGATTACTATTCTCATTTTGATTGTAGACAGATTGTTCTTGTTTTGTCAGCCATGACTTGGTAGAATTTTTGTTTTCCCTCTTATGATTGAAGAATTTGGTTCAAAATTCCATAAGACCACACAAATGACACTAAGGCCAATGCTGATCATCAAGCTCCAAATTTGGATGAAGACAATGAGCCAATAATTACAGCCTTTTCAACAAACATATGATGATGCATGTCCACATTATTACATTGTCATATACCTAATATTGATCTTTTATAAATAAACTAGTGAGGGTACCCAGCGTTGCCGGGTGTGGAGAGGTGGTGTAGTAAGAAACCCCAAGGGTGGGGAGGTGTTTAAAAAAAAAAAAAAAAAAAAAATGTGGTAGTAAATAAATAATTACCCCCCCCCCTCCTTTCGAGCTATGTAATGATATGATGGGACCTCTTTATTGAACTATTGTCACTTGCTTTCATTCATTTCTTAGGAATGACAATTTCATTTTATCCTCATTCATAATTTCTTTGCTGTTTCCGACTTCTGTTGCTCAGTGAGTTCTGTAATCTCATGATTATCAATTTCTGCAGTTTCAGTCTTTCTTGTGCCTCATTTCTACATGCGAGTTTTCACTAATTTCTTAATCTATTTTTACGTCACTTACCTTTCTTTTTTTTATTCATATTTTTAGTTCATTTAAAAATATTTGTGGGTCAGTATTTATATTGATTTAAAATTATTTCTGTGAATTCATTATTAAATTTTGAAATCTTAGCACCTGTATTTCTATTAAAAAAAAAAATTGGTTCTTGTTCAGAGAATTTCCCCTGATATTAAAAAAACAAAAAGGAAAAAAAATCTGTATGACATACATACCCATTACGAAATGAAAATATATTCCAAAAATCATGCAAATTGATCAAGTAGTTTTATTTAAAAAAAAAAAATCAAATTTTATTAGTATCGGAGGAGTGACCGCTCAGCATTTTGAAAAGAAATCTAAAAAAAAAACAAAACATTAATAGCTTAAAATGATTTTCTTTATAAAAATAAAAGTATTTAATCAATTTACGTGATTTTCGGAATATAATATTTGTTTTATCACTGTAACATACATGATACAGATTTTTCTTTAATATAGGAGGAATTGTGGACAAGAACTCAGAATTAAAGTTATTTTTTTTAACATGGTGTATTCATATGTATGTATATATATATATGTATATTTATTTTTTTTATTTTTATTTATTTTTATTTTTTTAGCTGATGCTCATACCCAACCAAATCAGTGGATACAGTATTTCACATCCACAGAAAATCAGTAAGTCAAAGCAAGATATATTGGTGGGTATGTCTACTGGTATGAATATTAATTAAAATGCATTTGTTCATATGGATCTGTTGTGATGTTATAAACTGGATATGCTTTTCGCAAAGGTCATGAAGAGGTTACAAGGTTGACCCTGCTTGGAAATCTTGATTTATGAAAAAGGAAGTGATGAGAAGTCAGAAATAATGTTGGCTATACAATTGAGTGTGGTTGTTGCCAGTCTGTTGTGGAAGCTTGGGTCGACAAGACCGGTTTTTAGGCAATCCAACAAAATAAGTAAGCGATATGATGAAATAAGTAATTAGTCTTTTTTCTCTTACTCTTCTCCCCCTTGACTTTGCAGCTGACTGGACGATCATGTTATTCCTAAGATGAACAAATCATGCATCTTCTGAAAGATCCTGCATTGAATTAATTGAATAATTATAATTAATTCGAAAAGTACACTACAGCTAACAATTTAATTTTGTCCGCAAAGAATAGCAGCACACACATACTAACCAGTGAGAAGAGAATGTATGGTTTTGAGTTGACTGAAGAATTTGTTGACTTTACCTTTTTAAGTAAATGACTATATGAGGATCAATACAGAAGCAATTCCTTTGAGCTATATAATAAAAAAAATCATGGGAGCATTCTATCGCTCCAAAAAGTATCTTGCTCCTGACACAATCCTTTACTTGTACAATAGTGAAAAATACATCCTAAGATGGAGCACTGTTGCCACATCTGGGGAGGAGCTCCTAAGAGTACCTTTTCTTTTTTTTTTTTTGCCTTGACACAAAACGTCTCTGAAATCTAACGGGTGAGTACTTTTTCGCCTCCCTCTTTCTTCTTTTTCACAGAAGAGATATTGCAAGTGTATCTCTGCGCTATTGATACTTTTACGGTAGTTGCTCGGCTGAGCTTCAATCTATGCCTCCCCCTTTCCCATAAAACGTTCACAACGAATACTTGTCTAGCTACAACAACTATCAATAATTTCCCTTGTTCACTCTGTGCCTAAAACTAAACAAAAATTCTATAAGCAGGGTTTCTTTTCTAGAATTGTCTGTTGAACACAATACTGTGGGACTGCTTCCCAGATCACTATAACATGAGTGTTTTCAAGTATATAAATAAGTTCTTGTTGAGCTGTCTTCTTAAATAATTAAGCCCTACACAAGTTTCACAATTACTGATCATGTCCCTCTACCTACATTTATTAACCTTTATCCTGGAGTGGCTTTCAAGCCTTGAAAGGTGATGACCCCCAAGCTAAAAAAAAAAAAAAAAAAAACTTATTTAGCTATTGTCACTACCAAATGTGACCTTTTTCTTAAATAATAATAGTTTTATCCTTTTAAAGTGGGCTCTAGTCTGTTTGATGAATAAATATTATCTCCCTTGTCACAAGACATATTTAGGCAAAATTAGGTTATAGTCAGCTAAGATACTTCCTATCTATGGCCTAATGGTACTAGAAATGGTGACATGGCAAATCAGTTCCTTTGATTGTTCCTCTCACACCTATATCTTCCCTGTGCATCTACTATTTTTTTTTATGTTTTTCCAATATTTCTTTTTTTATTTAATAATCATTGAAAAGTTTTTTTTTTGTGGTCTTATTTTAATTAAGAATTATGGAAATTGGTTTTATATTTTTAAGAAAAATTGAAAACATTTTTTCCGCTTTTTTTTTTTTTTTTTTTTAAAGAATTATTGAAAATACTTAAAAAAAATTTTAAGTAATAAACTATTTAATAAAGACTAATTTTTATCAGTATAATTTTAATTTTTATTATATACTTTTCTAATGTCCTTTTCTTATATTTTATTTCAATAAATCACTTCACAATAGAAATACTGAAGAACAACAAAAATGAAGGAACTGATTCACCTTGTCACTGCTTCTGGTAGTGCTACACCATATGTTAGGAAGTACGTTAGCCGACTATAACCCAGGATTATTTATCATTCATATTAATTTCTTCAGTGGTAAAATTGTTAAATAAATTTTTTTATATATAATATCTAATGTATCTACCATAGTTACTTATAATCTTAGTACTTTTGGATCCATCTTCAGTAGTGATTATCCAGTAAAGAACATGGTGCTAAGATATTTATGCCCCCCCCCCCACCTGAAGTACTGGAATATTAAGTTAATATGTCAAATACATTGGTCAGTTCTTACTTGAAACAAGGAATTCACAAGAAAATTATCAAGAATCCAAACAAAAATATGCAGATGTAAATTAACTGTTATATTTAATGAAATAGGTTTAAAAGAAAAAATGTTGCCTGTGTGTGTGTGTGTGTGTGTGTGTGTGTGTGCATGCATGAATGTTTCGTCTTCTTCTGGATGAATATAAATACATAAATGAAAATAAAGACGAAATGCTGATGGACATATAACTTGGTTTGTTTCCTTATCTCTATATATATATGTGTGTGTGTGTGTGTGTGTATTACAGAATATCAGGATAACATTAGTACTGTTGGTTTCAAATCCAAACAAAGGTACCTATAGTCGGTTACCTATGTTGGTCTCTCTTCTCAGCCTCAGTTTTTATCTGTCCCCCTGGAAATATATATAAATAAAATCTTAAGTAAGTTTTTTTTTTTTTAAAAATCATATGACTCATAACAGTTTCCATTCATTTTCACCAGTTTTCATTCTCTTTACCCCCCCCCCCGAAAAAAACAAAACAAAAAAACAACAAACTTTGAAACTGTTTAGTTTTCCAGGGAAAATATTAACTGTTTCTGATAAGTTGTTTGGTGTTTGTACACCATTCAATGAAACACGTGTAAGACAAAATAAAATATTATGAAAACAAAAATATATTTTTCTAAACTACTTATATATCTTGTGATGTTAACATCTAAGATGAGAAGAGTAATGCGAATAAAACAAATTATCAATCCTCATCTTGAAAATTCTGAAAAATAAAAATCAAAACATTGGTAATTAAAGAAAAGAAGCTTAGTTTTTTAGGTGCTAAGCATGACAGACGAACTATGAACCAACAAACTGACAAACAAAGCTTCTCAGTGATACAAGAACCCGAGAAAAACAACAAAAACAAAATTTGTATAAATTTGTATTCATCTCTGGTTTCTCTTTCTTTATTTGTGTAATTTTTTCATTTTTTTTTTTTTTTTAAATTTGAAACAGCCACGCCTTGCCTCTCTTTACATCTATGTTGAATGTTGTCTGTGCGTACGATCCAGTTGGTTATGGCGTCCCGTATAATCACCTGATGTTTACTGACTCTCGAGAACCTCTTGTAGAAATGGCTCTGCAAGTCCTGTGTGTCACTTTGGAAAATGATTCAAACAACACTCAGAATATTTCTGTCGATGGCACCACTGCAGGCGGAACAGCCATGGATCAAACTAGTGACGTACGTATCTTCTTAGTAATAACACTTTTATTAACAGATTAACTTTTATTAACAGATTAACTTTTATTAACAGATTAACTTTTATTAACAGATCACAGAAATTAATTGAATGTAACAAGTTTTCATTTCATCAACTTTTATATTACTTTTAATTAAATACTAGCAGGGTGACCCAACGTTGCCCGGGATTGAATGATGATCAACGAATGTTTCACACTTCCATAATGTTATTGTCATCGAAATCGGTGAAATTCCTCATTAAAGTTTAAAATGCAAAAGTCAAATATTATGCTTCAACTGTGTTCTAAACGAAAATGTTCATTTTGTATGTGTTTCTCTCATATCAAAGAACCTACTGCTGGTTTTATACGTCGGGCCTTTCGGCTTGTGTGGTAATAAAACTTCTCAAATGCACTGTGTAAGGTATTAACTTTGGCCAATATCGCTTGTTCTTTCTTTTATTAGATCATTTTGATTATCAATCATTGTTCCTTCTTGAAGACATTACGATTTAGGCTCTGAAGACCTATTTAAGAACACTACCAGATACATAAATTACCTTCGTGTGAAATTTCATTAAAATCAGCTCAGCTGCTTAGCCCACACACACACACACACACACACAGTTCCTTTTATATAATAGTAGAAATAACAGAATAATTTATGGTTAGCAGAGCATTACCGCTAACTATTTATTTCTTTCCCATGGTGGGATGATGTGACACAAGGGTTAGGAAGTTAGATTTGAAGACCCAGCACCCTAGAGGAATATCACTGCAAAAAATTCCTAGGCATGTCTGTCTGCCTTCCTAGTTAGGGAACACCTCAGGGGATTAGCAATAAACTAACTCCTCCTCAAAGGAAGAAGGCAAAGCCTGGGAGGGTATCTGGCATGTATACGCAGTGTGATGTAAGGAAGTGAAACCTGGCTAGTGAGAGTTGAGGACCTGTGTTGAGAGAAATCCTGAGAATGATATGATAGATATGTAATGTGGATATTGAAGATAGAATTAGTTATGATGACCTCAGAGTGAGATTATATTTGGACACTATAGGAAAATATATGCAGAACAAGAAACGTTAATAGTATGATATAACTACATTTAAAAAATTGATAAGAGAGATATAGAACAGTTAAGGTAGCAAGTTCAGTCCACAAGGAAAAGTCAAGGAAAACTTGCAAGAAAAAAGGGATAAATAGAAACCTGGTGAGAGATAGGTTAGTTTGGAAGTCAATTTCGTAAAATCATTCAACACATGCCGGCATATAAAATGGGTGTTTACATGAATATGATGATGATATATTTTAAATTATTCTCTCTTTCCATATTCTTCATCTATATATCTCGTTCTTCTGTCTAGATGTATGCAACTATATCGATTAGCCAATCAAAATGCTTGGAATATAAATGCTGGTGAATTGACAAAAACTTGTTTTACTTTGTTTCCTGTTCTTCATGAGTAGTGGTTTTAGAAGATAATTTTTCCAAAGGGAAAAACGCCTCTCTCTAAAATATCACTAAGCAAAATAAAAATGTAGATCTGAATAAAGTATGTAATCAATGAAATCAACTGGAAATGAAATTTTCATGGATGGTGACAAATATTTTTTTTTTTTTTTATAGATGCAAGATAGCTATGCATTAATCGCCAAATTAATAAAATTATAAGACAACTTATGACAATAGATCGAACTAATCACCATCAAAAGCTGCGAGAAAGATCAGAATGAGACTGACAAGGGTGGAATTGTTAAGTTATAAAGTTGTGCAACTCTAACACTACATGCATGATAGTTCATTTTTTTTTTTTTTTTTTTTTTTTACATAGGTATAAGCACTTATCGAGGCCCAGAGACCACTCGAGGATAAGGGTTAAGAGTGTACAGTAGTCAATTGGACAATATAGTAATCATTATTAATGGAAATTCAGTAAATTTGTTAACTTAAGTGGAACGGCTCATCAAGAACTTGTTTACGTTGGACTTGAAGACAACCATATTGTAGTCAGCTGAGGGACTCCAACATTAATACTGTGAGCTTCTGATTTTGCCCATCAACTACTACTCTTCTGAACCTATCAGAGAGAAATGATTTGATAATTGAGAAGACATTTCCAGCTATACCATAGCTGGAGATCTTGTGAAGTAAACCTTTTTGCCATACCCTATCAAAGGCCTTTGATATGTCAAGAGCAATTGTCCTAGAAAGGTTGCCTCCATCGAGAGATTCGCTAATCCTATAACTGCTGTAGATCTAGCAGAACAGAAACCATATTGCGTGTCTCTAAGAAGGTTATTTCTGCTGAGATGGTTGATTACTTCTGTATTTAACACAGATTCCAGCAACTTACTCATGACACACAGGAGACTTATTGGCCTGTACTGAGAGGGGGATGAGCGATCACCAGAATTCTTAAATACAGGGCATACTAATGAGATTTTCTGGGGTGATGGGAAGCAATTCTCCTTAAGACAGCGTTTAAACAGTTTTGTAAGTATGGGTGTTAGTTCTGGTTGAAGTTCATGGAAGGAAGGATCAAAAAAGAATATTTCCAGTAGTCATTAACAAAAATAATTAATAGACAAAGTCAAAACATTTTTATGAGAAAACCAATGATAAATGCGTTTAACGGGAAAATATTAAGTTCTATAAAGTGTAAAGGAATGTTAAGTCTTTAAAAAACTTTAAAAAAAGTTTTTGTTTGCATAAAGATACTTGTCATATATCAATTACTAGAATATATACCCACTGTTTCCCGCTGAAGTAAAAAAAAAAAACGGAAAGATACCGAGACCCGTGCATGTGAGTATTATGTTTTTTCTAAACAATTCACTTCTTGTAAGTAAAAAAGAAAAATACTAACATAAGGAAGTGTCATGTTTCATGACCGCGCATGTGCAGTCATGAAACAGTTAGCAAAGAGATAAAAATCTGATGACCCCCAATTACCAATTTTTCAATTTTGACCCCTTAACAGCTCATTTTTCCGGATAAAAATGAATTAAAGTTTGCCACTTGTTTGAATATTATATATACCAAAGTTGAAGTCTGTAGACAAAAACATCTGTTGAGTATATAGGTTGAGAAGTGTCCTCACACACACATTCTCACTTTTATAGAGATATAGATTAATGAATTAAAAATGTCTTTTTTTTTTTTTATTTAGGCTGGTGGACCTGATAATTTATTTGTCAATTATTTATCCCGGATACATAGAGAAGAAGTAAGTATATTTGCATTCATTCATTTCTTTGTGATGATTGGAGGGAGGGGGCTATCACATACCTGCACAATCATCACTTACTTGATGATGAGAATGGTTTGTAATCTGCACAATCTATTTTTTAAAAAAATTTTGGTTAGATTTTTTTTTTTTTTTCTTATTTTTTTTTTTTTTATTTATTGTTTAATGCAGGGACCTTTCATACCCCAAATGTTCAGTGATTCAGAAGAATATGTGACTTGAAGTCCACAGCAAACAATGTCAGCAAAAAAACTCCATAAATATGTCATAAAGTAATATATTTTTGTAATAGTGAAAAGAAATTCAAAACAATGGAAAAATGACATTTTATTTATTACTGGTCATGGTGGTGACCCAACCATGCCTGGTTGTAAAATACACTTAAATGTATTTTAATTCATACAGATTTCGTATTTATTACTACAGAGTCAATTCTCTATTGAATATTATATTGTACTTAATATATAATACTGATTTTAAAAGTAAAAAAAAAAAAAAAAAATGGCGTGGGTGCCATTGGCTAAAATCGAAACCAAAGCATTTAACTCTCCAGCTGCGTTCACTCATTTAGCACTCAACCACATTCCTTACCGTTTGAACTAACACAACAGACAGATAAGAAGTTTTAAAATTAAACCACTTTTAGTAACGATTAGTTTTACGTATGTGCAAACTGATATAAATAGGTCATTTTATATGACCTTAACCTTGAAAAGTTCTGTAATCGTAAAAATTTTGGCAGAATTTCAAAATCTGATTTTTCTGAATTTGATGTATGGATCAGATGCTCTTCGATAACATTATCAACCATGCAAAATTTCAACCTGATCAGATAAATTGTTTTTTTTTTTTTAGTTTTAAATATTTCCATGGCAGAACTTACGTTCTTGTTAAAGTTCTATCATTTCTGCTAGTTACATGATAACCCAAATTAAATGCCAACCACCCAAAGATTGTGGCATATTCATGGCTGAAACTTAATGAACAAGTTGAGAATAGATTGAGATGTATTCATACCAAATATGTTTGAATTGTAAAAAGGATTGTGAATTTTATTAATGATTTATTAGGTGGCATTTTGGGGGGAGAATGAAGATCACTTTATATCTTTTATTTATTTATTTATTTATTTTTTCATGTTCCATATGGTTGTAGTTATTTTTTGATATGCTTTTTATGGAAGTTTTGTTTTTTGATTCTTTAATAGTTTGTCAAGAATTTTACTTTGCAGTTTGTCCCCCCCCCTTTTTTTTATTTAATTTTTTTTTTTATTATTTCACAAGTCCAGAATTTAAGCATTTTGAACCTGAAAAAAAATGTGTTTCAATATTAGTTGAGATTGACTGAATTAAATTTTAAAAATGGTTCATTTTTGTTTTGTATTTAAATCATGTGGTCTACCATTATCATTCTAATTGTTATTTTCATATTTTGGTTGATGTAACCTCAGACTTTCTTCATGTTTTTGTGGTTGTGAATCTTTGCATCAGACTTTGGGAACTTATGCAGAATTTTGAACCAAATCTGTTATTTAATCCACAGAGGGTAAATTGTTCTATCGGCCATGACCATGTAAAAATGTTAATTATGATATTTTTAGTTATTGTAGGATTGAATCTTTAATTTCCGGAAAACTTATGTTGAACCAATTGTTAATCAATGTCTTTATCCATTGTGCCATGCGTCTGTTTTCGAAAAGATGAACTTGAAGAACGTTAGAAGTTACATTGGCTGAAATGTAAAAATAACAAATAAATGATACTACATTAATTTACAGCAAAAGATTTATAAAAATTAAAACCACAAAAAAAAAAAATTGTACTTTTGTATTAGATTTTTGCCATACAATATAAAGTTTATTATTTAATTTTATTAATTTAAAAAATTATTTTTTAACCTCATTTACTTTGAGAGTGTTCTCTTAACGTTTTGAAAATTCAAAACAATGTTTTAATTGACGTTTTTAAGGTGCATCTTTTTGAACTTGGGGAATCTATACAGAACCTTTTATTTAATCTAATCTTGATAGAAGTGTTATTAACACTTCTACCCAGTCACGGTTGATGAAAGGAGAATAATTAAATAAAGGCTTCAGTTCCAAATTTCTTGATTTTAAAAAGATGCAACTGCAAAAGGACAGATTACATTAGACAAAAATTAACAACCAAAATGTGGAAAGTTGTCTGAATAATCTAAATCATTAATGTACATCTGAAAAAACTCCTAGCCATAATTTCAGCACTTCTACACTATTGGAATTTTGGAAATCGTAATACTGAATTTCACATGGAAACAATTGTATCTATGTATTCCTCGTATTTTTAAGATGATTATGTCCAAAAATTACGAAAATCGATAAGGTAAAAAATTATTTATTAAAGAAAATAAAAATAGAATTTGAAAATGATCATAAGACACAGGAGAGTTCAAAAGGGAGGTAATTTTAAGTTTCGAATTAAACAAGATGGCGGCAATTTTTCACCTGCTAACACTATTAAAGTTTTTTTTTTTTTTTAAATTCAGTAATATTCACTGCATAATTTGGAAGCTACTATTGTAATTTATTAGAATTGACAAAAAACCCGATTGAAACCATTGTTTTTATCTGAAAACTCCATTTATCAACTACAAAATCTTGTCCCAATTCTGTAGAAGTGCCATAATTTTTATTTTTGTTTTCTTTAAAAAAATTTTTATATAATTTGTTTTTCTTTCCCAGGATTTTTCTTTTATTTTAAAAGGACTAACGCGGCTCCTGAACAATCCTCTTATGCAGACTTATCTCCCAGGTTCTTGTAAAAAAGTTCAATTTCATCAAGAGATGTTGGTTTTATTTTGGAAAATGTGTGATATTAACAAGGTAAATCTTCAAACAAATTTACTTACGTTATGCAAGTCACCAAGCAAGTCAAGTCTATTCTGTGACTTGACTCTTGACTGATGACTGATAGTGATGGTAATGACCGTTTAATAGTTATTCTGCAGTCATCATTTCTTACCATGCTTTTCTTGACATTTCTCTGTGAACCGGACCTGATATTTTAACTGTTCTACATCTATTAACTAAGGATGAAAGAATCGATAAGAGTTTTTGAGTCAGTAGATGTTGAACAGTTAAGTTATCAGATCCAGTTCACAGGGGAAAGCTAGGGAAAACATGAGAGGATGTGATAAAAATGGACAAGGGAAAAAAAAGGGATAAATAAAAAACCTGGTCGGAGATAGGTTAGTTTGTATTTCTTCAACGCGTCGAATACATGCCAGCGTTTAAAACAGATGTTAAATCGAATATGATGATTTTCAATATGATACCATCTTGGATTTGAAACGCACTTGTGGTTATCCTGAAAAGAACGGCTTCAAAGAAACAATATTATTTTCGTTCATTTGTTTATTAAAGTTCTCTGGAAAACAAAACCAATGAACCTCTTTGGTTTCAAGCAATTTAGACATCTTAACTGAAACCAAAGAGGAAAGAAAGAGAACACTATGGAAAACAGACGTCGCTTTTACTTTTATTTAGGTCTGGCAGTATCTTCTATCGACTAGGTCTTGTAAAGGGCAGATAACCTAACATGCCTCTCCAATTACAGTATTCAACACTTGTATAGGTGTGTGTATTGTCAATTTCACTAATATGAAACAGATGAATCCAGCACTTTTCCTCACTAAATAGTAATTAAAGTACTAAGTAAATAATAAGGCGGACTAGACTCTACAGCCTTAACAGGGATAACTAATCTAGAAGGAAATCTGAAGCATTTTGTCTATTGATGTTGCACTATTTAGAAAATAACAAAGAATCTCTCCCCCCCCCCTCCTCAAAAAAAGACATATTATTTTTAACAAAAACCCAATTTAATTTTTCTTTGTAGTTTTTATTCTTGAGAAAGCTGAAGTGTTTCTATTTTACCTCAAATGTTTTGCTTTCAGTCTTAACAGTCGAAATTTCAAATGATCTTGTGAAACTACTGATATTTATGCTTTATTCAAGTCATCTTATAGTAATTATATAATAAATATAACTAATTGAGCACTCTAGTTTTTTTTTCTCTAAAAACCATGGTTTTTGGCTACAACTATTGCCAATGAATTCTCTTTCTCCATCTGTGTACCTAGAACTAAGCCGAACTTTCATGAGCAAAGTTTTTTTCCTTAGAACTGCCATCTGTGAAACATTACCATGGGGCTGCTTCCTATCTGACTATCAAATTGCCATTTTCAAATCCAATGTAAATAAATTATTGTTGAGCCGTCCTCCTTAGTAGTCACTTCCTGACCAATACAATCATTGTTACTAATTCACCTCAATTAAACCTGTTGAACTCAATAACCCTTATCCTTAAGTGGCCTGTGGGTCTTGATAATGGGGATTTATTTGTGAGAAAAATGAATGTATGTGTAACCTCCATGTATGTTCTTTAAATTTTTTGAGAATTGGATAACAAAAATATTAAAAAATATTCTTGCCAAGTAAATGAAATATATAAAAAAAACCCTGTTTGCATATTTTTTTTTTTTTTTGCAGAAATTTATGTTTTACGTGTTGAAAAGCAGTGATGTGCTGGACGTACTTGTGCCAATTCTTTATTTCCTTAATGATGCCCGAGCTGATCAATGTAAGTATTTGAGTGTGGATAATGTCCTCTTTACATTAGAAGGTTGAATCCTATTCTACTGAATTAGTATCATTTATAGTGACCCACTTCTCCCCAACAACTGATTTCGAATCAAAACATGAAAATTATTAGGATAATGTTTATCTTAAAGAGGCCTTTTTAGATGTGATTGGTCTAGCTTGGTCTAGATTGGTTTTTGCCAACATCAGTAATAACGTTTGCTCATAATATCCGCAGTAGTAGTAGTAGTCTAGGTTTCTTTTCTGACAACATGTGAGATAAACAAGACCCATCAAAAAAAACACTGGCATCCAAAACAAAACTGACTCTTGAACAAAAAAATTTTTTTTTTTTTTTTGGTAGACATTTTGGACTCCCAACAATGCTTACTTTGCATAATCACCCCGATCTCTTACAGGAAGGATCATGTGAAGGTTGTCAACATCCCTAAGTGAAAGTATTTCTGTAGAAGAAACTGATGGACAGATGAATGGATAAACGGACAGTTGTTCCTCACTGAGGACAAATCGAGTCGGTCAATGGCTTAGTCTCAATAGATCGCAGTGTGATAGCTGCTCTACTAAGTACAACACCCAGAGCCTGAAGTCAAGTGGTCTACGAGTGATCCCTTGTCTCATGCTTGAGTTTGAAATAGGACAGCAACATCCCGCCGGTCGTACATGTCAAGTCAGTCGGTCCGTTCACGCATGCCACCGCATAAGCGGCAATGATGATGGCAACCCGACAACAGCTCGAAGACCGCTGATGAAACCACCACCATCGCCACCATAAGCAATGATATTTATTATGGCAGACTCCAGCAGAATGGAGAGAGCCCCCTTTTGTAATATCATGACTGAACTGGTTGTGGTTCTAGATTAGAGGCTTTCAGCCGTTATCGCGTGGTGGCAGCATGGCACTGCCGTTCGTTGCTCTGATTTTGTGGTTCCTCTCGTAATGGCCGGGATAGCCTGGCTATGGATGACATTGCACACATCAGTAGGATAAAACTGTCTTATGACGTTTGAGCACAGTTTATATTCCCTGTCAATGGGTGGACAATCCAACGCTTGGTAAATTCTGCTTTGCAATCATAGGAATAACCGACATTAAAGGCTCAAACAGCAATGTTAAACTTGATACAGTTCATCTCAGTCCATGTCATTAACCACTTAGCCGTCGTTATGTTGCTGATGTTGTTGTATCAAATACAAACTAAAATACACTTTCTCAAGATTTTATACATAAATATGATTTTGAAAATTAAAATTTTCAACAAATTTGGGAATATTTTAAGTGGAATGATCTCGAAAGCAAATGTGGTATTGTGGTGACTGAGATGATTCTAGTTAAGAATAAGGTAGATATTTATATCGCTTTACACTAGGGATGACTAATGGCTCGCTCTTTTCCCCACACTTTTGATGACCTTGTGCCTAATTTGTTTAAAATGTAAATTTTTTTTTAATGTTTTTGGCAAATAAAAATTTGAAAGTGTAATATCTGTTTGATCCAAAGACCGTATAATAATATTATGGGGTCTAAGTTTGCACTAGATGTCTATAGAAAAAGTATGCAAAATTAAAGGATACAACTGAGATGTTTCCACAGATCCTACTTGTAACGGAGAGGGGAATCATGAAAGCAAACACAACTAAAAATCCATGTTCATTTACAAGGAAAGAAATGAATAGATGGAAACCAAAGAACAAGAAACCTAAAGGGGGGGGGTATAATTTAAAAAGTATAACACAAAACCATACACATATACAAATTTAAATGTTTCTATCAAAAACAATTTTTTATTTATTTATTTTTTTTTTTCAGCTCGTGTTGGTCTAATGCACATTGGAGTATTTATTTTACTTCTCCTCAGTGGAGAGCGCAATTTTGGAGTTCGCTTGAACAAACCTTACTCTGTGCGAGTGCCTATGGACATTCCAGTTTTTACAGGCACCCACGCTGATTTCCTCATCATTGTAAGTTCTATATTTAATTTGTTTCCGGAATAATCACTTTTCCTCTCTCCTTGTAGGAGATATTTTCAAAGATATTTTCATACATAGGTTTAGTTGAATAGAAATGGATAAATTTAGCTAAGTAGAATATTCTTATTCTTGTTATTAATCTTATTCAATGTTTTTTTTTTTCCTTTGCATTTTTCTTTATTGCTTTGAACCAATATGATTATTTGGTAGTTATGCACTTTTGCCACCATGCTGAAATAATAACGTTATTATTTTGAAAGCTATTCTTGAAATGGGAGAGGGGAGGGTGTTTTGTAACTATTCTATACTTCCACCTAACAATTTAATAAAAAGAAATGATATTGTGAAGTTTGAATTTAACCTGAAAAAACTATTTTAAAATAGCACGGTGGCAAAAGTGCACAAGCACAGATTATTTTAATTAAATCAATTAAATCAAGGTCTCTTACAAACAGTAACAACTAAAAGCTGTATTTGATGTTGCAAAATGATTGTAAGATGATAAAAATAAAAGGATTCACAAAAATAAAAGTTATAATTTTGAACTGCCATATTTTTTCTTGATCATTGGAATGCAACCAAACAATACATGTGCTCTGAAGATGAAAACAATTTCATTGAGCTTGTTATTTGAAACAATTTAGATGAAATAATAAGGGACATATACCATAAAAAAATGTTTTCTATAAACCTAGAAATATATATATGTGTGTGTGTGTGTGTGTGTGTGTAATTAAAATTGGTACAAACTGAATCTTGTGGAGTTTGTAGTGCCCGATATGAGACAAAACAAAGAAAAGAAAATAATGGCTACTGCTTCTAATTAGTTGCTGGCGATTTTCTGAAGTAACAAGATTTCTTGTCACCTCATATGCAAATTAGTTTCAATAAAAAATCAGATTTTCAGTGACTGAGTTGATTCAGATTTTGGAGTAGCAAGCTTTGACAGCAGTGTACCCAATTTAACCCCCAAATTGGTAGTTGAAAGTACAGAATATTTAACAAATTATTATTTATCCACTAATATATATATATATATAATATATATATATATATATTGTGTGTGTCTTTGTAATTAAAATAAAAATATTATACAGTTAGTGCTTGTAAACATTGGCTACACAAGAAGTTTGTGTGCAAGAACTGAAAGCCAATAGAGAGTTAGAAAAAGTATGTTTAGATTACGAGACTATTGAGGTTTTTTAGCCGTTTGAAGGATTGGTATTTAACTAGTCTTGAAAATTTTATTTTTATTGGATATGAAAACTGAATAAGTTAAAAGTAATTTTTTATTTTTATTTACTTATTTGTTTGATTGATTTATTTATTTTGCTTTCAGGTTTTCCACAAAATTATCACAACTGGACATCAACGTCTACAGCCATTGTTTGATTGTCTTCTGACGATTATTGTTAATGGTGAGTTATTTCCCTTGAATTCAGGTCTGTTTGTAAGCAGTTATTTTACCATGTTTTTTGTTACAGAATTTTTTTTTCGCTGTATTTTAAAAAAAAATTCTTACATGAAATCTAAATTTTGACTTGATATAGAAATACAGGAAGGAGTAATTCATTAAAGATTTAAAAATTATTTTTGTTAAAAATTAAAAACATTATCCATTCAGATGGTGAATCAGTTGGATGTCATTTTATAAAATGAGTTAAAAGTCTGATATCATTTTAAACACAACTCCTTGGAGTTAAAGAATAAGGAGTAAAAACTTTTGCAGGAATCGATTAGTTTTTAATTGTTTTTACAGAATTTTTTTTTTTTTTGTGAGCACTCACGCTTTTCTCTGAAATGCTGTGTGTGTCTCCTGTCCGCACATGATCTAGGGGAACAAAATAATCCTAGAAAAGAAGTGAAGCTTTTAGATGCTTTATTTTCTCTTAATTTATGAAATTTGGGTAAAATGTATAAGTTGTTTGTCTTCTTAAGAACCACCTTTTACATATTTGATTCTGTCGATGTTAATTACCAGTTATGAGCAAGGTTTCTTTCTTAAAATTACTTGTCTTTTGAATACAGTACTGTTGGGCTGCTTCTCAGCTGTCTACAACATTGCTGTTTTTAAGTCCAATGCAAACAAATTCTTGTTGAGCCGTCTTCTTGAATAATCAATTTCTGACTAGTTTCAACTATTGTTACTAATCCACTCAATGTTTTACTGTTCACCAGATGAACTCCTTAAGCCTTATCCTTGAGTGGCCTTTGGGTTTTGATAAGCAGTGACTTGTTAGTAAAAAAAAAAAAGTATGCTGCAGCAATCCACATGAAAAACTGATGGACTAGAGTCAAATATTAATTTTGTAGGAAGAAAACTATCGATGATAAAAGCAAAAAGAGATTGACTTTACTTTATATATTAGAAAGAAAATAAAAATTTATTGAAATTTGTATAACTTTGTTTTATTTACATTCCCTCTCGTGTGTGTGTGTGTGTGTGTGTGTGTGTGTGTGTGTGTGTGTGTGTGTGTGTGTGTGTGTGTGTTTGTAAAAGCTATAACTCTTATTCCTTTAAAGTTTAGTTCGTAGTGTTTGGATTCTTCAGACTGTTGTTCTTATTTGAGTGTTATTTTCACATTTTTTGCAGACTTATCAGGATCTGTGACCTAGTGCATAATGTACTTGATAAATTCAGTTGTAATTTACACTCTTCTGGAGGTGGAAGGTTCAATCTTCAGCGCAGGTGACACTCGAAATACAATTACAAATTACTAAGGACTTCTACCTAGTAATAACTGACGGAATGAGGTCATACTACCCCCGTGGATTAAACAAAGAGTTTGTTTGAAATTTTGTGCAGATTCCTGAGTTCGGCAGAAAGATTTCAGAGTTTGACAAGAGACACCTGAAGAAGGTCACAGGTTACATTGATGGAAATGTAAAAATAACTTTCAAGATGAGAACAGTAGTCTGAAGAATCCAAATAATGAATTATTAGTCTTTATCTCAAAAATACACAAACATAAATAAATTTACGAGAAATTCTTGTTAAAATTTATTGTTTATACTTTAATAGTTTATATTTTAATGGTTTACACTTTAATTTTTAATAACCTATTTTTATCTAATATTTATTGGCTTGCATTTAGGATTTTCGTTTCTCATTGCAGTGTCTCCCTACCTGAAAACATTGTCGATGGTTGCAAGTACAAAACTCTTGCATCTTTTACAGGTATGCTTTTTTTTTTCCAAGTACTTTGATTTCTTTCTCCTCCCTTCATTTTTTTGATTAATTGATTCAACTTAGTTTCTTACACTGAAGTAGCCAAATGTGTTAGGAAAATAGATTTGAGTTTTTTCATCAAACATCAGCTGACTTTTTGCTGCCTGTAGTTGTCAAAAAGTGAGATTTGCAGTTGAAAATTGACAGGAAGGAGTTCCTTGATCATTTTAAGCAAGTGTAGCAGCAAGTCATGGGAACGTATACCAGAAAGAACTATTGGAAATAAGTCATACATCATCCACTATGACTATGCAATCCCTACAGCTACACATTTAAAAACAGGACAGTAAAATCTTACAATGATATGGGACAATAGGAAAAAACTAGCGACTCTAGTTGAAGTCGGTATCCCTAATGATACTGGCTTAAACAGAGCTGAGAGAGAAAGATAACAAAATATCAAGATCTTATGTACGACATGAAAAGAAAAACTGGAATCTTAAGATCTCCATTCTAGTAATCATAGGAGCAGCTCAATGCCTGAAAAAAAATTTCAAAAACTACCTGGCGAATATACCAAGTGAACCAAGTGCAAGAGAGATGCAAACAATTGTACTTAAAAGGATGGTTATAATTTTAAAAAGATCTCTGAATTAGTTTCTGAAAAAAAAGTGGGTGAATGTTTGAGATCTGGTAGGTTACCTCATCCCCAGTAAAAATAAAAGGTAAGAAAATCGGGGTAAAAAAAACTAAAAAAAAAAAAACAATGAAACAGTCATATGATAGGAATGTTTTGAAAATCACTAATGAATGCAAATTTAATTGATAGAGCTAAATGCAAGGTGAACCAAAAGTAGGTGAACAATGTTGTAAACCTTCTTACATGTGGAAGTGGTACTCTTGTCATAATAGAGGCCAACTGAGGTCAGCCATCCAGCCTCAATAAAAATTATCCTGGCTACCTATTTTCACAATATTCAGCAAATAAAACAAATATAATTAAACATTTGTATCCGAATCTTTGGAATCTCTTATGATGTTTTACTCCATAAGAGTGCCACTTCCACAGGTTAGAAGATTTATAACATTGCCCATCTACTTTTGGCTCACCCTGTATATATATATTTTCATTTTCTTTTTTTAAATAATTTCTAAAAACTTTTTCTTCCAGGCTTTCAGTACTCCATGGTTTCTGTATGCGAGTCCAACAAATCATCATTTAGTTTTTTTCCTTCTTGAAGTTTTTAACAACATTATTCAATACCAATTTGATGGTAAGTTGTTGCGTTCTTTTTTCTTCTGTTGGCCACATTTCATTGACTAATTACTTTGCATAGAAAAAAAAAATATTATATTGCCCACTCCTGCTCCCAGCCCTAAACCTCATTACCATTTTTATTTTAATCTTTTAATTTCAATATTTGATTTTTTTTTAAAGTTATAAATCATTGCAATATTTTTTTGGCATAAGAAACTGGGTATGATCACAAGATTTAGACGATTATATTTATAGCCAGGGGTGATAAGACCAAACCAATCAGGTACTAGAATCATTGTAGAAAATGAATCTCTTTGAATTTTTCAGTCGTACCTAACTTGGTTGATGCTACTAATTTTGCTTGGGACAACTACATTTAATATTTACAATTTGCTAATTTTTTTTTCTACATTCTGGGATGGTTTTTTTATTACAAGAATGACTATCTACTAGAGAAACAAGCCGAGTATGCAAGGTCCCCTTCCATGAGTGAAAAATTTACTGTCACCATGACTAATGTTTGTGCAAAATTTTAAAAAATCCAAGGCCTAGTTATTAAGAAAAGTGCAAACAAACAGATGAAAGGACGAACAGGAGTGAATTACTCGGTTCAATCCCTCCTTTGCTGGGAGCCCAACAAAATGAAGTAAAATGCTGTCTTTACTGTTTATGGATGTCCAGTGTAAATGCAGACCCCCATAATATTATTTCAAAACCTTCTAATACAAAATTAATGCCATGTGTGTGTGGAAAGCATCTTGGTATAAAGCTTTTTGTATTGCATCCTAAGATAGTGAAAAAAAAAAAGACACCATATTTATGTTATAAATTTTATTTTTTCCAGACAGCTCTTATTTTAATTCCTCATCTTATTTTATTTCTTAACAAATTAGATACCATTTAGTAGTCCCCTTCCCCATATAATAGATATGCAGTATTAAGCATGATAAAAGCACTTGATATTAAGTTTTATTTGACAAAAAATAGCCATGTAAAAAGAAATCTTACATGCACATGCAGTCTGCATGTTTGTCCACAGTCACTTAAAACTTGGCTCTGCTAGTTAGCATCATGACCTCTTTTGGACATGTTGCTCTAGATATGTCATGTTAGGACTGATAATAAATTTATAACTTAAAATATTGCAGTATTAAGAACATTTTAAAATTCAATTTATAGCATCAATTATATTAAAATTATTATTAAAATTCAATTATAGCATCAATTCTTAATACTGCAATATTTTAAGTTATGAATTTATTATATTTTTTACTAAAATATCTTGTCCTTTTCTTTTCCAGTTTAAACAACTAGTCCTTTACTTTTCCATGTTTAAGCTTAACCATATTACTTTTCATGCTCGCATTTTTCTGTTGTAATTCATGATTTTTCCAGGCTTCCAATAAATTCACTTGTTCTTTGTTTAATTTTAGTCTTATGTGTTTATGGGGGCAAAAAAATATGTAATAACAATGTACGGTACTCGTCTGTTTTCAATAAAATTCCCCCAATTATCTCCCTTTTATTCTGTTTTATTTTTTACTTCTCTTTTAGCGGCAGCAGTTAATATTTGCAACAGTAGTTGCTATGGAAACCAATCATAAAGGGTGGCTCACCTCCTTTCATATTTTTTACAATTTTGAACACCAAAAAATTCATCATAACTTTCGTTATGACTGAATGAAAATTGAATTTTTGTCACAATATAGCTGAGAAGTTGATCTATAAACTGTAATAATTGTTTGAAATTTAGTTGAATAATGAATGAGCGATGAAGCTTTAAAGCAGTTCTAAATGACTAAAACTTCCACTTAACTATATATCCAAACACGGTAGTGTTTGAATGATATATATATATATATATATATATATATATGTGTGTGTGTGTGTGATTAGTTATCATTCCCAAATCAGAAGATGTATTTAATTCACACTTATAAGTTTTTATTAATTTTTTTTTTATGAAGTATGTCTTAAAAGGTTTTTCATTGAATAGCAGAAGATCACTTAACCACTTTTTGAGACAAAAAACTGTTGGAGAGTTTTTATTTTTTATTTCTATATTGAATGAAAAAGGATTTGAAGAAGAAAAACTGTAGATAAAAAGAAATGGAGATATTTAAAGTTTACAAAAACATGAATAAAAAAATGTGTATTTGTGTAACCCCACAACCTGATAATTACTTCTAAATAATTCTTTGTCTTTCTGTCTTTTTAGGTAATTCTAATCTTGTATATACCATCATCCGAAAACGAAATGTATTCCACCAATTGGCTAATCTTCCGACGGACTATTCTGCCATTTCCAGGGCATTAAGCAAAAGAGGCAAGAAATTGAACCACCCTCCCAGTGAATCAAAAGAACCAGAGACAATGGAAGGTGCCACACCAGCTACAGAAGCTGAGCCAGGTACCCTGAAGGTTACCCTTGCAGCCACACCTCGTAAGTTCATCGTTTGGAATGCACTTCTCCGTCGTCCCTTGTTTTATTGTAGCACTGATACCTGGTGAGTTGTTCACCTTAATCAGATTAAGCCAGCTTCCTCCAAAGGTGGAAGTTTGTAGGGAATATTATTTGTGGAAAGTAGAAAGTAGACCTTTTAGCAACTTTTTAACTCTTGCTTTCTTTATCCTCTAGTCCTCACATTCCATGAACAATGTTTCTGACAAAGAGAGAAGAATTGCTGTTTTCTGGGTCAGAATCTATCCATATAACACTTATTGTTAGCTAGGTTTTGACCTTGAAGTGTTATTTTTTTTTTTTTATATTAGCATCTTACATCAAGTGGCTTCATGCCTCATCTGGAGCGATTTCCATAAAAAAATTCACAAGCAGTTCCCAATTGCATGTTTATTTTGGTTAGGGGAGTTTTTTTTTTCTTTTGCTGCTGTAACTATCTTTTCACATACAGTGCTTGATATTCCCCAATGGTCACTCATCTGATGTTGACTAGGCTAAGCATTGCTTAACTTTTGTGATCTTAGGATAACCAGTGTCTCAACATAATTATGCCATACTGTAACACTACAATGGATCAATTTGTTGATCCAAGCAGATTATCGCAAACATAGCTGGAGTTGTGTTGTTTTGATAACACATAGCAGTCATTCGTTCTATCTCCTTTTCTTTTTTCATTGTTAACAGCCATCATATGTCTGTTCTGATGTGCGTCAATGTGATTCTAATCTTGTGTATACCATTATCTGAAAACGAAACTTATTCCACCAATTGGTTAACCTTCCAAACAACTTTTGTTACTGAAATTGACTCTCAGTGGTAGTCAACACTGCCAACAAGAGCCCTCTCTCTCTCTCTCTCTCTCTCTCTCTCTCTCTCCTGTTACTATTTTTAACCATGGTTCTAGTCTGCATCAATATCGGAAACAAAGCTCCCTCACAACCAGAAAATATTTCTTTTTATACCTTCTCGGTCATTGGTGACAAATGGGAATCTCTGCTTGGGGTAGTCTTGTTTTGGCTGATGACACATGCATTATGTCATTTAATCATAGTTTTGCTGGTGTTTGCAGTGCGAGATAACCATGATTACAAATGCACACATGCAAATAAGGCTTCATATAATCAATGCTTTTAAGAAGCTCAGCAATGACAAGTGCAGATCGTGTCACACAGAAATAATGTCAGCTACTTAAGGTTCTGCTGGAGGATGGCTACAATTCAATGCAACACGTAAATATCTCCATTGGACCATCTGTAAAAAGTTAAATATCGAATGTAGCATCACGTCCTGGGAAGAGGGATGCCCTTTTCTCTTCCCTTCAACCTCTTTCCCACACAAGAGATGTTGCGAGCCTGTCTCTGCTTCATCATTATTTTCATGGCAAATGCTCGTCTGAGCTCACCAAATTTTCACAAAAAACACCCATCTAGCCAAAACCACTATCAATAATTTGCCCACACTCTTTATCTGTGCCTAAACCTAAATGTAGATTCCATGAACAAAGCTTCTTTCTTAGAACGGCACACCTGTGGAACTCTCTTCCGTTTGCCTGCTTTCCAGTTGACTACAATCTAATTATCGTCAAGTCCAACGTAAACAAGTTCTTGATGAACCACCCCCTAAGTAATCCAATTTACTAAATTTCTACTGCTTATGATTACTATGCTATAATTACATTGACTAATGTATACCCATTAACTCTTATCCTCGAGTGGCCTCCGAGCCTTGATAAGTGGTGATTCCTGTGTAAAAAAAAAAAAAGTTTGAAATATGTTCTACACCATCCACTATGACTATGCAATTCCTACAGCTATGTACCCAGAAAAATGGAGCTATAAAATCTGACATAGTGATATAGGACAAAGAGAAAGTAGCAACCCTAATTGTAGTCAGTGTGTTAAATGTGCAGATGTAGAATGTGTACATACCTGCTTGCCTTGGCCAGCGGATGATGCCTTAGACGCTGGTCTCCATCTCATGGGGAGTGGTCACTGCAGCCGATAAACAACAAAATGGACTTGAAGCTTCAATCTTTTATTTCAAGGCAAGCCTATCATATCGAACCCTGATTGTCGGAGACCCGAGATTTCCTGTCTGCATTCTCTGCTGCACAAAACCAACTCTCAGCCCATGTGGTCGTCAACCGGAAGCCTACGACCACAATTCCTGTGTCACCCCTAATTTCTGGTGCATTCTCTCTAGGTTGATACCTGTCAAACCTAACCTTTTGTGACCCTGCCAACTCACAGATGGGAAATGAAATATACTTACATAACTTTCTATTTCTAAAACTACCTATACAGCAAGTAAGCTAGGATTCCCAATACTACAAGTGTACCTAATGATGCTGGTTTAGACAGAGCTGAGAGGGAGAAGATAATGAAATACCAAGGTCTTATACATGTCATAAAAAGAAATTGGAATCTTAGGAAGATCTCCATAATTCCAGTAATTATAGGAACAACTGGACTCATAAATTGGGAGAGAAGTTGCAATTATTTTTTTCAATTTGTTACGCCACCTTAAAAAATAATTGCAACTTCTCTCCCAATTTTCAGATTTTGCAATCATGCATTTATTTTCTTTTAAAGTTAATAAATACTTTTTCTTCTGATGAGGCGGAATAAATTCAAGAATTGACTTACTAATTGCATGAATGATTTTGCGCTACGAAACCGGTGCTGTCAAGAATTGTGCATGTCAACGTACTTAAAGAAATAAACGGTAAGATGGTCAACATCTTGAAATTTGGAATATAGACTTTTGTTATTTGTTATATGCTCTGTAGTTACATTGAGCTTTATAAATTGAAGGATTGGTATAAATGAAAGGTGAAATATTATTGAATAAACATATTTCTGCATAAATATACCGACTGAAGTGATATTAAAACTAATCCTAACTTGTATAAGAGTCAGATACATCCTAAGATCGAATCTTGCAGCCACGATTGGGGAGGTACTGCTTGGAGCACTCTTCCCTGTCCCGACAGAGTACAAAATATACTTCACAATCTAGTGGAAGATGATCCCTACAACCCCTTTCTCACTGAAGAGGTGTTGATGGCTTTTCTTTAGCCTATCTTTATTTTTACTTGCAGGACCCGTGGTAATTCCACAGAATGCGAAATATATTTTATCAACAATTCTATTTTGGTAAAGCTGATATTTTTCTGGACAGTGCAAAAAATTTGAAGAAGAATCAATAACGCACAGCAAATATGAGTTTATTAACATTTCTATTAAGATACTGTCCAATGTATTTTAAATATAGAACTGACCCAAATGAGATAAATTAATAAGTACTAATAAATACTCAGAAAGTAATATTGTGCTACATAGTTCAATCAAATAATAAAATCACTTTGTAAGAGATGATCTTTAATTTACTCCTTCAGTCCAGCACATCTTGACAGAAAATATTCTTTTATTTTTGCTCTGTTTCTTTGGAATGTTCCCTTTTTTATGTAACATTTCTTTCTTTGAAGAATTGCTGCATGTCAAAATTACTATGAGTTCCTTCCTCACACTATTACAACAATGATCTTATATCATTATCATGATATGCCAAAACGAGGCTACATAAAGAGGAGGTTGCTCTCATATTTTTGTTTAGGGTTGCTAGATTGACCTTTATAAAGCTAAATTTCGTGAATTAGCCTTTTTTGAAGTAGTTTGGAAGGAACAAGCAGAATATTATATGCAAATGTAAGATACTTAACTGAGCTTCATTTTCTGTCCTCCCTCTCTTCCTGTAAAACCTTCACATTAATAAATTATCTTGCTACCAACACTGCAAAGAACTCTACTTTCTTCCTCTGTGTACCTAAAATCAACTGGAACTTCCATGAACAGTGTTTCTTTGGCAAGAACTTTTCACCTGTGAAATTCATTATCATGAGACTGCTTCCTTACACAGTACAACATGGTAGTTTTCAAGCCCTATGTCAACAAAGATATCATCAAATATAAACAAATGACAAATATCAAACAAGCGTAGCTACAGCAAGACAACCAGATAGTTCTTTCTTACACCGAGAAGTACATTTTAACATTGGACAATGAAAAAAAGTAAAAACGTTTTACTTTGACAAGAAAACCATTCTCAATCCTTTCACTGTACTAAGAATCTTATTAACTTTTATTCCCAGGTGGTTTTTGGCCTTGAAAAGTGATGAACTATTAGTATAAATACAAAACAAAGGTTTTTGATAGGATATGACATAAATGTCTACTTCAGAAGATCTCCTGCTGGAAATTTTCTCTTACCTATTAAATCCTTTTTCAATAATAGGTTTATAAGAGTAGTCGTCGATGGGCAAACTCAGAAGTTCATAGTATTAATGTTGGCATCCATCAGGGTTTCATCTTGGACCCAACTCTCTTCCTGCTCTTCATCAATGTTCTCCCAAATCACATTTTTAGAACATTTGTATTGTATACATCTATGCAGACGATACTACCATCTATGACAACTCTTCAAAGGTCGGTATTGACCAAGTTCTTTCTGACTCTCTCTCTTTACTCTTGCAATGTGGAAAATCTACTACTGTGTGTATGTGGTGCAATGGAGAAAAAGGTGGCTGGTTAATTTTAATGCATCTAAAACCAAGCGTCTCGATTTCCATCACCAATGCTCTGATCCCTACCTGACCCCAATTTAAATGAATGGCTTTCACAAGAAAAATTTTAATTTTCAAAAGCTCAAAAACAGATTTTATTTTAACAAACACATTGTTATGGCTTTCTATATGAAAAAGAACTACCCAAGAAAGATCTGTTGAATCATCTAAATTAGTCGTTTGCAATCCTTTAATAGTACTGTTCCATCATCAAACTGACAATCTTATTAACCGTTATTCTCGAGTGGTTTTTGGCCTTGATAAGTGGCGAACTATTAGTATAAAAGCGAAACAATGATTATCTCCTTTTGCTTCTTTTTTCTTTTTCAGGTATTGACAACATGACAGAGAAATCGGCCCCTGATGAGGGTCACCAGCAACCAACACTGAAAGAGCTGGCAAGTTCTGCTGGAACGCACAATGTCCAACCGACAAATGAAATACAGGATCCGGATGAGGAAGAGGAGGAGGAAGAAGAGGAGGAGGAAGATGAGTCTGAGAGAATGTCCGACCGACCCCCACTCAGTAAAGCTCACAGTTTGGTAAGAAAGAATACAAATTGATTACCCTCTCCCAGGCTTTTATCTCTCTTTTTCCTTTTTTTTTATATTGCTTGGATTGTGTTGCACACCAAAATAGGAATATTTTTGCTGCTTATATGGTATTGGTCAGAGGTAAGAATTACATTTCAATTAAAAAAAAGAAAAGAAATAAGTATCCTCACTAAAAATCAGAAAAAAATGATAAAAACTTTTATTAAAAATAAAAATTGGTTTTATATTTTTTTCGATCCATTTATAATATAAATTTCACCTGTCTGTTTTAATATATGTATGTTTGTATGTTTGCCTAAAACTTTCAACAGACGCGACAGATTTTCACGAGATTGGTATTGTTTTGAAGCTCGACCCTTCAGACGACAAATATCGAAAAATTGGCTAAAAACATTAATTCCTTCACCCTCAACTAGGCACTTTTCTACAAGGAGGGTCCTTTTTTTTTTCCGATATTTTCAAAAGTCATCCCCCTCTTTTTGTTTGACTAGCCTTAATTTAAACATTTGTCACTTCTGGTTTGATGATGGGTGCAACAGCAAAGACGTCACATTTTTTTTTTTTTTTCACATTCTTTTCTTCCTTCACGGTATGGGTTCGAGCCTGCCTGCCTACAACCACTTTTTTTTTTTTTTTTTTTTTTTTTTTGCTCAACACGCACCTCCAAACACCCGGGTATGTCATTGATAAGAACAGACTGCATTACCTGCCCTGTTTTTCAAGTAATCTTCAATAATACATAATACAATAAAACTGCAATTTACAATAAAATTGATTTTTACTTGTAATTAATCTTTTAATCATTTTTTTTTTTTCTAATTTTCGGTGAGGATACTTATTTCTGCATGATACATAAATATATCAAAATGTTTTTACTTGAAAGGCAATTTTCATTTGTGATTATTACTATAGAACCATCTATTTACTTCAAACAGATGCATATAAAAGAGGATGCAAACAACATTTGTTCACAAGATTATTATCTTGGAAAAAATAATACAGTAATTTCATTTTTTGAAATTTAGTCATCGAACTTTGAATTTATGTTAACTATTCTGCACTTTCAACAATTTCTGGGGTTAAATTAAACACTGCTGTCAAAGCTCTCTACTCCAAACTCTGAATCAACTCAGCTTTTGACAAAGAGGTGTTTTATTCAAATTGTCAACATCTCATTTGCATACGATCAACAAAAATTTGCACTAGTATGCACGATCGTTGAGGATAAAATCAACTGGGTGTTACCATTGAGTTTTTTTTTTTTTTATTCAGCACGCACACACATGGGCGTTTTTGAGGCAAGTAATTTTCACATTTATTACAGTTTTCGCTACAGTTACATCGAGCCCTTTTTTTGCACAACTTGAGTGCAAGGACAGATCTCTGATTAGATGAATCTGTAATGTAAAATTTGACCAAATGAAAAACATCATGTCAAAGGATTTGCAAAAAGCATTACATCTGCCGAGGTTATTCCTCAGGATGAATCAATTAAAAAAGGGTTGCTATTTTTCTTTCTTGGGTTTTCAGTCAAGATGAAAGTGTAGTATTTGTTCTGATGCTGCACTTCATTTTTTTAATCATTAATGGAGAATTCTTTCATGACAGATACATTTTTTTTTTTTTTTTGTTACTAACCAAAGTTCCCCTTTTTGGGGAGCTGGTTCCCCCTCCCCACATTAAAAACCGGCCTTATGTCTAACTCTGCCCTCGTGGGGAGGCAAGTGAACAAAAAAAAAAAATTATACTGATCATGTGGAATGTTCACCCTTCTCGATAAATTCTTGCGGAAGCATGGATGTCTTGAATCACAAGAAGGTTGGCTGACCATGAAAAACTTGGATGTTAAGTAATTAGATGAGACTGCACAGAGTGGAATTTGGAGATAATTGATCTGCTGAATCATGAAAACTGAAGAGTGATCTTGCGCAATATCAGAAAACATCTGACCTCAGAACAAGGGAAAAGTGATGTTAAATGAACAGAAGAAGAAAGACTTGTTTTGTCAATTTCACTCAATGAATCTGCCTTTAGTTTTGATGAAAAGCTCAATACCGCCTTGGAACCGACCAAATGTTTCTCGACTTTTGCTGATACTGGCCCTTTAGGTCATCCTTCATTTTTTGCAGTTGAAACTGTTGGTTTCCACCATGCCCCACACAAGTCAAGAGAGTTGCAGTTAGGCAAGTTAGAAGGCCGGATGTTGAGGGAGATGTGGTCAACAATGTTTGCTGACGGCATTACCTATTTTTTTCTGGCTGGAATGACTGGTCACTGAGTCTTGTTGCCATATGTATGGCTACTTGGTCGACACCCTTTTTCTTGCCTTACTTTCCATATTTGCTGGTATTGCATTGCACCCCCAAATATATAATTTTCATATGTAAAACTGATTCATATATAAAGTAATGATATTATTTAAAACAAATTTGGACTAAATGGATTTAAAGCACCCCAAAACAAAGCATATGTGAAAATCTCTGCAATTAACTGTCTTTTTTCTTAAAATAAATACATAAAGCAAACAACACAAAATAGATTTTTTCTTCTTTATCATCTTCTCTTTCTTTCCATACTTCTTCTACAATGGCAGTCAACAAAAAAAAATGAATGACATGCAAAAATCTGCCTGATTCAGAAACCAAGACTCACTACACTCAGAAATTCACCATATTTTATATCCTCCAAGGCCTACGCCTATGCAAATGAGTATGTGCCTCGCTTTCGGTCCAGTTGCACATGCATAGTGCCATTTATGTGTCCACAGTCATGATGTTTGCCTCGTCATGCATTATCTACCGTCTGATATTTTGTTCCAGTTACTGCCTCACCTTGATCAACAAACCTATTTCATCTGCTTTTGTGAACAACTTCCTGTTGTCTTTCTATTAACTTTGCTTCCTTTTGTTCTGCTGATCAACTCTTTGTATTTCACTTACTAACACTTTTCGGGGATAGAGGAAACGTTGATGGTATCACAAATTCAATGTGTGTGCGTGAGTAACTGGAATTAAAATCAACTTCTGTTAACCTGAATCTGTACTTTTCATATGTCCTTTGTTTTTGGGGTGTCTGAAATCAACTAACTTTCTCAATTATTGATTGGCAACTCTGCCATCATTGTATTTGATTTAATGTCTGTTTTACATGCTGGCATTCGTTGACCAATTTATAGAAATTGACTTCCAAACTAACTTATCTCTGACCAGGTCTTTATTTATTCCTCTTTCTCTAAAATACATCCTTCTCACTTCCTCCCATGTTTTCTTTGACCTTCCCCTGTGAACTGACCTTGCTATTGCAACTGTTCTACATCTACTAACCCAAGAACCCTCATCCATCATTTCAACGTGACCATACCATCAAGAACTCCTCTTCTACTTGCACATCTCTCTATATTGTCCTTATTTATCAGGTTTAAATATTTCTTCACATTACACATCTATCATATCATTCTCGTATCATTTCTTTCCATGAAAAGTCCTAAAACATATGACAACTATAGTGCCTGGTGATTATTGTCAGGTTAAATTAATAAATCCGCAACAAAATTCTCGATTAAAACCACTGAGTACATCATAGAATGGTTATATAACGTGGTTCGAATAGCAACTTGTGTTCAATTGATTGTATACAATGTTTTTTGTTTTTTTTTTTGCATTGAAGAACCCCAAAATAATTGATATGCAATAAAACAGAAAATATATAAGTTATGTCATTTTCTCTTCATGCAATGCATATCTTCAACCCTCACGCTGTCTGAAAACACTGGCTTCCTGACCGAAAATGCACCAAACTGGTGTTATTTTTTCCCTTTTCTTTTGCAAAACTTAATCATCTTCTGCAAAAACAAAAACAGCAATTTTTCAAGTAAGAAACAAAAGCAACAATTTTCCTCTACAAAACAACCAAACCAACCTCCATGAATACATATTTGAAAATATAAAGAATTTGAAGCATAAAAACTTTCCAAAATTACTGGATTATAAATAACCTGAAAAAGGTTTATATGTCATAAAACAACAAAACAAAACCTTGTAAAAACTTTTTTCCAAAATGACTGCATTCAGCATTAAATAACCCTCAAAATTACTTGCTATACGTTAAAACAACCAAGCTCGATTTAGATTTCAGAGCTGATCTCAATCAAATGAAATTTGTATTAATTAAAAATTAAGCCTAAAATTTCCTTTTGAAAAATTCTGTTGTAATCAATATTTAAACATCTTTTTTTTTCAATATGGAAATTGGCAAGCTTTTACACTTATGGAAGTCTTATTTCAAACTTATACATGATACATACAAAAATTCTATTTCAAACTCAAGAAACCCTCAAAAATACTATTTTAAAAATATTTGCATTACCTTCACTCATTTCCCCTTACACATACATTAGTATTGATCAGCAATCTCTGGTATATTTATTTTTTGGTGTAGGTGAGGAAGTAATATACTAATTTTATCCTACTATGTTTTAATATCTTATGATGGTTTTGGGGTTTGATGTTTTGAGAAAGTCTGTATGAATTTAAATGAATGCATAGTTTTGTGTTGATTTTATCAAGTCAAAATTAAACTATTTGATATATAAACATCAATTTAATAATCAAATTTAATTGGAATTAAATTTATAATTGAAATGAATGTTTTTCTTCTATAATCCAAATTTGAATTAATAAATTAAAATGAATATTTATTTTTATTCTATAATTAAAATTATAATTGAAATCAAATATATAAGTAAATTAATATCTTAATTTTTATCATACATTTGATTTCAATTCTCATTATAAAAATGAATAAAAATTGAAATAAAAAAAAAAAATCAATATTTTTCATTCTGTAATCCAAATTGAAATTATAGTATATAATTAAAATGAATATTTTATAATCACAGTTATGAATGGAATTAAGTATATAATTAAATTGATATCTTCCTTGTGTAATCGAAATTGAAATCAAATGTATATAATAAAAATGAATATTTATTTTCATTCTACAATAAATAAGTTTGTCTACTAACATTGCATATTCTTAATACTAGCATAGGAACCCAGTATTGTCTGGAAGTATTAGCAAAAGTAGGGACAAGGGAAATCACTTGGACAATATATCTTTGATTTCTGGGAAATGTTTTAAGCACATTAGTTTTCAAAAATCAAACCCATAGATATTGAACACCCCCCTACTTCTTCCTGAATAGAGAACCTGAAATTTTCAGATTGTTAGCTATGATGATCATCAAGGGACCTTGTGGCGGGCATTAAACAGGAACCCACTGGCAAAATCATTTGACAGCAACTGGATGACGATCAGAAGTTAGGACATGCATGATATCAACACCCCTCTCCACTCTTTTCACAATGCAGATATTGTTGATTTGTAGATATGAGTTTGGAAACTCATGCTTGTATGGATAGGTGTTTTTTTATGTATGTGTTGTGGCATCGGTAGTATAATGAAGAACGTTTTTGGAAAAGTGGCTTCAGGTAATCGGATATAATTTTTATAGGGACTGTGAAATAGCTCAAACATCTAACTCCCACTTCTGAAATCCACCTGGACTTAGGGTTAGTTGATGGGAAAAGAGAAGTTTTTTTTGTTTTTTTTTATCAGCGGGGTACTGCTGCCACCCAGTGAAAAGATTAAGGAAATATGTATTTTATTATTTTATTTTATTTATTTATTTTTTTTTAGGTGGAGGCACCCTGGGCTTAGTGTTAGTGATAGGATTTAAGAATTTTTTTTTTTTTTTTTTTTTTTTTTTAAATAACAACAAAAAAATGCTGGTGATATGCCCTTAAATGCTATCCTGTTATATAATGGCCTTGAAGTGGTTGATCATTTTACATTAAATTTATATGTGAAACTGATCTTCCACTGTAGATTTTAAAACGGGAACTCCTGGATAATGCCGGGTATGCAAAGCTAGTAACTGAATAAAATTAGTACTGAATGGTTTCAAATGTCTTTGGAAATTCAGTTAATTTACTAACATATTACTAAAAACAATATTCTACTAATAAAGAAATAAAGAAAGCAACAAAAAAAATAAAACTTAATTTTTTACAGGGAAGGATTTTTTCTTGGCTATCTAAAACCAGTTTATACGTAAGTTAAATGAATATTGTATTTTTATTTTCTTGATTTTGCTAATCTAAAAAGAAAAAATGTTAATAAGGAGACTCTCTAGTTCAAAACACAGCGATATATAGAGATGGGGAACAAAACAAACAAGCAAGGGACAATACGAAATCAAGTTATGATTTAAAAACAAATATTTATTTACATCAAATAAACAAACATGCAAAGAAAAAGAAAGATAAGCTATTGTTATTGGAAAGGGAATCTGGCTGCTACTACTACTTTAACAATGAACAAAGGTAACATTGAATTATTAAGACAGTCTATGAAAAAAAATGAGGTTTGCTTCTCTTGAACTGCTCACTTCTGAAAGTTGTTGTGGACCGGTAAGAGTTAGAAAGAAAGATACAACTTGATATTTAGTGACAACACAATATGTTGAAAATTAAATAAAACAAATAGTGATTATATGTCAGTCAAGTGTGCATAACTTGTCCATAACACTGATATATATATTCTCCCAGTCTTTATATTAAGTGGAAGGCTTCATTGTTATCTGTAAGGGGGCCACCACAACACCCCCATCCCAAACCTTAACTCTGCAGGGGTCTAAATACAGTAGAACCCTGGGATACAGTAGTCCTAGGATATGTTTTTTTCAGGTTACAATATGGAATACAATGTTTTTCCGGACCCTGGTTATGGTATTTACCGACTTTAAGGTGTTATTTATATTGTTATTTGATTATATACACGTGTATTATATACTATACTGTATTTTGTTACTAATTTTTAATATGTACTGTATAAAATTTTGCTTATGGTGATTTCATTTTATGATCCCAACCTTGGAACGGATTAATGCTGTATCCCGGGGTTCTACTGTATCATTTTCTCTCAGCATTGATCATTTTCATTTTCTTTTGGAGTATCACAGTTTTGGGGCTGATTGGGACATCTCTAGATCAAAAGTAATATAAATGGTGTCCATTACTATATTTTCCTGTCGGTGCCATCAGACAACCGTTTCCTGGTTTGATTAAAATGTCTCTTTTGCAAGAATTGAGGTTCTCAGATTATGTAGACCATATCTCCAATCCTGTAAGGTCTGTGTCTATTTAGTAATATCATCTATTAATTTCTGAATGACATCTTTGATGGTCACCTAATTACGAAACGAAAGATGGGTAAGGACTGTTTTCTGCTTCTTTTTCTTCAGCTCCCCCTTTCTTTTTCATCAGCTACAACCTTTTTTTTCCCCTTTTTCATCAGCTGCAACCTTTTTTTCCTTCCCTTTCTTTTTCATCAGCTGCAACCTTTTTTTCCCCTCCCTTTCTTTTTCATCAGCTGCAACCAACCTTGTGTTAGAGATTGCAGCTAATTCTCTATTTCCTCGCTTTTGTCAGGGCCATATGTTTGTGTTGTGCCAGTCACCTGACTGATTTCATAGGTGTTTTTAACAGGGGGGGGGGGAATTGAACTTGCTGCGACAGGTGACAAGTACTTTTAATTAAGGTCACGTGTCATTTCGAGGCAGAAATAGGATGAGTGTGTTCACAGGAACTAGCATATGCTGTTTCCTCAGCTCATGAAGTTTTTCTTTTTCCTTCCTCACAGATTATCTGGTTAAAAAAGATAAAATATGACAAACTGATCTCTGCTCATACAATGAATAAAAATATTTAGGTTTTAAAATCCTATCTTGCTTATTTCTTATGACAATGTCTAATATCTATTGTTAAAATTTCACAAAAATCAGTATCTGAAATTAAAAAAAAACGGTTTCCACCTTTTTACTACCTTTGCATGAAACTATATTAAAGTAAATATATCCCACATTATGACAAGCAGCTGTGTACTAAAATTCATAATTATTCGTGAGTTTAGGAGTGTATTGTGTATCTTGTACATACAAAAACACATACACAAACCTAACTTTGTTGTAATTTTTTACAACATTGATTAGCGATAACTATATTACTAGAATTAATTAGCTCCTCTGAGTCTTGGAGAGTTGCCTCCCATTGCATACATATTAATTTCCTCCTCCACATATGCATTATCGACCTATTTATAGTGACATAAAAATCTCTCTCTCTTTTAAGTAATTGATGTCTGTTATTGTTTCCTTCTATAATCCACCGTATGTTTTCAGCCGGTATCAACCAATGACCCAATGGGTTCCCCTGATGTGAACACAGTTCGGGCCCCCATGATGCGAACGGGTTCTCTAGCCGCTGGTTCCAACTGGGTAGCCAACCCCGACTGGGTGATGACCTGGAAACAAAAGTTACCCCTGCAGACTATCATGCGCATGCTCCAGGTGCTCGTGCCCCAGGTGGAGAAGATCTGTATTGACAAGGGGCTGACCGATGAGAGTGAGATCCTCAAATTCCTACAACATGGAACCTTGGTCGGATTGCTTCCGGTACCGCACCCGATTCTCATTCGAAAGTATCAAGCCAACAGTGGCACCACTATGTGGTTCCGGACATACCTCTGGGGTGTTATATATCTCAGGTAAGCAATTTTTATTTATTTTTTTGCCTTATCATCATCATCATAATATTCAGTAGAATGTCTGCTTTATATCTTAGTATATGTTAAACAGCATATAGTAACAATACCAGACACCATAACATTTAGTGCTGGACAAAGCACACACTGCTACTTAATTTGACACTCATAGTCTTTAAATCAGTAATAAGTACATTTCTCCTACCTCCATCAAAATAAAACTTATAGAAGTGGATTGACAATAAAATTTATTTTAAAATGGTATTTTAATATTTTTGTTGTGATTTGTATATTCAAAGAAATCGCTATTTAAATCCGACTATTAACGACGAAACCTGTCAGCATGACATGCCTGCTGGCGGTCGGGGTGTGTTCACATAAATACTCAAAGCAGAAGTTGTACCCATCGATGACGTTTCTAGTTGTTTTAGCTAATAAGAGAAAAGAATTGTCTTTGCTATGGAATTTAAACACAACACTTACGTCTTCCAAGTAAAAAGTTAAAATATCTCAAAGTTGATGCTTTGTAGTACAAAGATAGAAACTGTGTTCAAACACTATTTAATAGCAAATATATTAATTTCTTTTGTCCTAAAATTTGAAAAGAATCCGATAAAAACTTTCTATGCATGAGTCTATAGAAGTAGTGATGGAACCTGAGAATTTTTGTGTGCCGAGAAAAAAAAAATCTGTAAATAAAATATTCATCAACTTATGAACATAAAGTATTCATTTTATTTTTGTTATCTATAATATAAAAGTGAAAATGTGTGTTAGTGTGTGCACATTTTTGTGTATGTCCGGCAAAGGCTTTTGGAGGGAGGGGGAGGGGCGCTCAGGAGAGGGGGGGGGTCACTTATTCTTACAATTTTTTATATACTACCTAGATTATAATATCTCTGATTCACGAAAGGAGGTCGCGTCTATCTTTATTTGAAAGACTTTTACATGCTATTTTCATAGTATTTCCTAGTCTCCACGTGTTTCTTTGGCTTGTCCATAGAAGAAAGTGAACCTGGAGCAAACAGCTCTTCCTGGCGCCCGTGCCAGGGACGTCCAGAAAGCAGTGAGCTTTGATCAATGCGGGCAAAACCCGTCATATCAGATAATTGCTATTCAGTTGGACACTCCCCTTTTTATGGGGAGCTGGAAACGTCCGAAAGCAATCAGATTTGATCAATGGGGAAATTTTCCTTATATCAGACAATTGCTATTCAATTTGGACAATCCCCTTTTTAGGGGAAGCTGGTTCCCTTCCTCCCCCAACATCTTTGGAAAATAAAAATAAAAAAAGCGTTCTCGCAGTAAATGAAATACTACCCCGCAGTCAAAGTTGACCTCATTAAGTCATTAAAACGTGCACCTGCCAATTCTAAATAGTTAAATAAATTCAAACGTGTTTCCGTTAGTATTTTGCGGTGGCCCAATGGTTAACGTCGCACATTTTTTTTTTTTTTTTTTTCACACTTTAATTTCTAACTTTGCCTCCAAGGTTTTTACACCCCCCCCCCGAATTTTGATTTACTCCAAACCACACACACCTCCAAACACCCGGGCAATGCTAGGTACCCCCCGCTAGTCTATTATAAAAATGTGTGTATGTTTGTTTGTGTGTATGTTTGTGTGTCTGCTAAAAACTTTTGACAGACACAAAAATTCACAAACTTGGTCTCATACGAAAGCCCCACCTTCCGGACGACAAATATCGAAAAATTGGCCCAAAGTGACCATCAGAAGTGCGTCAACTGATCGATTTTCTGCAGGGGGAAGGCCCAAAAAAGTGCATTTTAATGCTAAACATTACATATTTTTAAATCGATTTATAACTGCCTCAAAAAATACGGTCGCCAAGTCTTCTACATAAAGTATACACGCGGCCATTTATTTTGGGTCAACTTGTATTTAAAACCCACTGTCACGTGATCTTGACGTCAGCAACCTCTAATGGCAGTCTTAATTTACAATTTAAAAATGTTATCGGTAAAAAAAAAATTAATTAAAGCTAAACTATGAACTTCTACGCTATGGCAACGTTACCAAAGTTATTACCACATTCAAAATAGTTAGACACGATAGTTAAACGAAAAATAATAAGCCAAACATGTGAAGTAAAAAAAAAAAAAATACGCTTACAAAAAATATTAACGAACAAAGTTTTAAAAAAAAAAAAACAGCCAGACGCCATTTTCCAGTCTTTAGAGTAAGGCAGACGAAGTGAGAGAGAGAGATGTCTAGACAGATTCGACAGGGGGGGGAGGGTCAACAACGCATGCGTCAGATGACGTCATGACGTCGTGACCTGATTTACTTTAAATAGTTGATAAACCGAACAAACTTTATATACGCCGCTTTAGCGTAGGTAGTTAGGGGTTGGTTCATTATCTAAATGTTTTGGGTTCGAATCGTGGTGTGAGATGTCTTTTTTTTTTATTATTTTTTTTTACATTTAAATATTGAACCCTGTATTATTTAAGCCATTTTTCACGTAACGTTCGTTCGTTTTTCTGTTTTAATTTGGGCACGTGTGTTTGTTTGTCCACAAAAGGCTTTTTTCGCAGGGCTTGACAAAGAACTTTTTTGGAGAAGTTTCCTTATAATCCCTATATTATAATATCTCTGATTCGAAAACAGACGTTGTCTCTATCTTTATTTTGATTGAGTTTTAAAAAATTCCCTGGTTTCCAGTGTTTGTTTGTCTTTCTCGTATAAATAAAGCGAAACTGATCGAAGCGAAAATGTCTGCCTGGCCGAGACGTCTTGAAGGCAATCAGCTTTGATCAATGTGAGGGAAACCCTTCATATCAGTCAATTGCTATTTATTTGAGAATTCCCCTCTTTTCGGGGAAGCTGGTTTTCCCCAACATTGTGGAGAAACAAATACGGCAGAAAGCTGAAAGCTTAACAGGCCTACAGCCAGATGTTCATTTCTGCCCCTGCGTGATTCTCATTTATTTCTTTTTCATCGCTAAATTTGAACACTTTCCACTTGCGCTCGCATCATGGCGGAGCAGTAAACTCTCAGGTTTTCTTTCACTTTCTTTTTTGCGTTCACGTCACGGGTTCGAGCCTGCCTGCCTACCACCAGTTTTTTTTAACCACTGCTAGTTATTTAGAAAACATAAGTTTTAAATTATGGAAAGGAAAGAATATTTAAAAAAAATTCTTTGATAATGAATGACCGACAATGACCATGCTTTTAAATGAGTTAAAACACACAAACCACTTAACCAGTTAAGTAAAAGAATAAGTTTTATTGTTTGTTTTTACAATCCACGGAGGTATGAAAAAATGGTCAAAAAAACAAATATATGAAAAATAAATGTTACCAAAGGCAAATTACTCTTCTACCTACCTTGATAAACTTTTGGTGTTGTAAATGTTTATTCTATTAAAAAAACGTGGTGTCAAGCGTTACATGAGAATAAGAAAAAATGGCCATGATGTATCTTGAAGTCTCAACAATGACTTAAAAATAATACAAAATAGTGGCAGACACTCACCCAATAATTGTCACGGTAACTTGAAGCCATTAAAAATGGAATTTAATTATCCTAATTAGTTTAATGAACTTGAAAACATAATTGTAATCTGTACACAATTCCCTTTCATTTGATATGCTACAGGCCATATTTTGTTCATAATTTCTTGGAATCGTGTTGTCGTGGCCATCTCAGATTTTTCACGGTGTAATAATGACAAATAATAAAAGTCCATCCGAATAACATGATGATAAAGCCTTACCTCCCATTTCTTTATGATGCTTTTACTTAAAGCTGTTAAAATGAAACTTAATTATCCTAATTAGTTTAATGTACTTGAAAACATAATTGTAATCTGTACAAAATTTCTTTTCATTTGATATGCTACAAGCCATATTTTGTTAATAATTTCTTTGAATCATGTCATGGTGGCATCTCTGATTTCCCGGTCGCCATCTCTGATTTCCCGGTCGATACAGACTGGTTGTGGAAATATATATTCTCTCTCACAGTCTAAAAATTATATTGATTATTGCTCGGTAGGTAAGCTTGTTGTGATGACATCCTTAGTGAGTATAAATTCCTACTAGTGAGGCATCAACTTGGGTTATAACTGGTCGCGATGATCACATCCCTTGTTTGAGACGAAAAAATGTTTTTTCAATTATATCATTCTTTGTGTATATCCATCCTTTTTGTTTAGAAGCTCAATGTATGTTAAATATAACAACTGCACATATATAATAGAATAACTGTATAGTTACATTCCAAGATTCAAATATTTGTTTTTTATGCAAAACAGCTCCTTTTTTTTTTTTTTTTTTTTTTAGAAAAAATTTGGAACATTTATTAAATTATATAAAATTATTGTTTTTATTAGTGATACTAGCAACATTGGCACAATGTTTTTGAATTCAAATTCACTTTCCTAAGAAGTTGATAGCTATTGTAATTGCTAGGATAAGTTCAGGAAACTGACATTACTAACTAACAAAGCATTACCATGTGTATGGAAGTGAAACCTGGTTAGTGAGGATTGAAGACATGTATTGCATGGAGAGAAATGATATGAGAAATGTATAGATTAGTTTAGAAGACAATTTCTAAAAGCAATCCATTGGATGCCAGCATGTAAAGAGAACCTTAAACTAAATATAATGATGACGTGTGTGTAGAATTTGTATATTTTGCTATAAATATGGCATTTATATTGTTTTTTTCTTTTTTTTTTTTTTTTTTTTTAACTAGAAATGTTGATCCACCAATCTGGTACGACACAGATGTGAAACTGTTTGAAATTCAGCGAGTGTAAATATGTGACTGCTGATAGGAAAAAAAAAAAAAAAATTTAAAAAGGGAAAAAGAAAAGAAATCCTATCCCACCATGATGAAGAGTGGACCTTGACCTGAACATAATTTTAAACTATGGACAAGAAAACTTTCTGCTTCTCAACTTGACCATCTCTACTCCTTTCAGTCCCTTTTCTCTCTCTCTTCCTCTTGGCCCCTTTTCTCTCTTTCTCTCTCTCTCTCTCTTCCTCTTGGCCCCTTTTCTCTCTCTCTCTCTCTCTCTTCCTCTAGGCCCCTTTTTTCTCTCTCTCTCTTCCTCTAGGCCCCTTTTTTCTCTCTCTCTCTTCCTCTAGGCCCCTTTTTTCTCTCTCTCTCTCTTCCTCTAGGCCCCTTTTTTTCTCTCTCTCTCTTCCTCTAGGCCCCTTTTTTTCTCTCTCTCTTCCTCTAGGCCCCTTTTTTTCTCTCTCTCTTCCTCTAGGCCCCTTTTCTCTCTCTCTCTCTCTCTTCCTCTAGGCCCCTTTTCTCTCTCTCTCTCTCTCTTCCTCTTGGCTCCTTTTCTCTCTCTCTCTCTCTCTCTCTTCCTCTTGGCTCCTTTTCTCTCTCTCTCTCTTCCTCTTGGCTCCTTTTCTCTCTCTCTCTCTCTCTCTTCCTCTTGGCTCCTTTTCTCTCTCTCTCTCTTCCTCTTGGCTCCTTTTCTCTCTCTCTCTCTTCCTCTTGGCTCCTTTTCTCTCTCCCTCCCTCTCCCACCCTTTTCTTTCTTTCTTTCCGCCCCTCTCTGGCTCATTTTGTTTCTCTCTCTCTCTCTCTCTCTCTCTCTCTCTCTCTCTCTCTCTCTCTCTCTCTCTCTCTGGACACTTTTGTTTCTCCCTCTCTGGCCTGTTTGTCTTTCTCTTTCTGGCTCGTTTTGTCTCTCCCCTTCTGGCCCCTTTTGTCTCTTGATCTCTTTACCTCTGCCTGTCTGTCTGTCTCTATCCTTTTCTTTCCATATATCCTACAACAACTGAAAAATGGGCAGTTTTCATATACTTTTTTCTTCCTTTAAATATATTTTTTTCTCATTTGGGGTAATTGTCTCGGCCGTCACCATTAGCAACTGCTTGAAAAATATTTCATTTTGATGTATAATATTTTTTAAATGTCTTCCTTTTCTAAGGATGTAGAGGACATTTTGATTTACAATTTAAAACTTTTTTTGTTGTGATTCATCAATAACTAATTTCTTTTATTTATTTAAAAAATATCTTATGAATGCGATTTCATTTTTAGTAAATTGCCTCTTTAGAAGATCTTCATCCAACCGACATTCAACCAAGGAATAAGTTTATAATGAAACTGAACATAATAATAATATAATATAATAATAATATTAATAAATAGGCATCTATTTATACTAGCTGTGTTTACCCAATATAATCCGAGAATCGTTAGTATCATTTGAGTTTAAATTTTTAAATAAAAAAACTATAATAATCTCTAAATCACAGAGATGAAGAAAAAAAAAAGAACAAAGATCAAAATGTAAGGAAGATAACTCGCATTTTTTTTTACCTTAAAGTGCAAATAAGTATTATGTCCGTTACATTTTAAGCTTTCAAGGCTATTATTTAAAATTGTTTCCATTCTAATAATCTTATTTGCCGGAAGGATTTATTTTATGTAGTGAAATGGCAACAGACAAAAGTTGTGAATCTTTTCAGATTCACACCACATAAATATTTTTTAAGAATACCGCTTAGATTAATTAATTTGCATATTGACTTGCAAAAGGACATTTCATAAATTAACTATATTGTTTTGGAAGTTGGTGATTGTTTTGATATTAACAAAATACTCACACTTCTTTTATACGTAGGTGGTTTTATTTCATCGAGAAATACATTTTTTTTACACACTTGTTATGTAAGTTATAAACAAAGTCTGTTCCCCCTCCTCCCCCCACACACACACACACAAAAAGACAAATCCACACACATACATGGAAAAAAAGTCAACCACCATTCTTTTGTTGATTAAAAGTGGAGCTTCACACTATTGACACTCACACACACACACACAAGCCAAGCCAATAAGTTCATATCATCCCCTCTTTATCCATTTCATTTTAGTAAAAAGATTCTCTCTAGTTTGTCAATTTAGTTCTAGTGGTTTCTTTAATTTTCATGGACAACAAAGGGACATGGATCCCGCTAGTCAAATATAAAATTATATTAGAAATTGTTCCTCAGTGTAGAAGCTTTGTGTAATTTGAAATTACATTGTGTAAATTTGAAAGTTTAGATGCAGATTTAAAAAAAAAAAATTTTTTAATGTAAAGTCAACTAAATTTCGCAATATACGTCTTCATTGGAAATAAAAATATTTTCTTTTTTTTTTTTGCGTAGCATGTTGTCACTAGAAAAACTGGTGATAGGCAAAATTGTCCGCTCTTTTTGCCTTCCTGTTTCTGCTGTCCATTTTGCTAGACAATTAAATATCGTCAAGCAGACAAGAAAGTCGGTGGAGGGAAGAGGCATTCACATTATCTGAAATTAACATAATCATTAATTGGAAGGGACCATATCTTGCTTGTCACTGTCGTGTCTGCAGCGCAGAAACAGGAAGTCAAAAAGAGCAGACAATCTTGACTATTACCAAAAATCCTGTATGATGTTTCAACAGTATTTTTTTTTTTTTATGTCTTAATCAAGAGGTTTGGATTCTAAACTTACAAATTGCACAATGCTGCTACACTGAGGAAATTTTTTTTAGTTCATATGCATATGCAAACACAAACCTCTTAACTAAACCATTTTAAAAAAGAAATCTACATTATTTTAGATTCTAATCTTATAAATTTCAAATTTTATATTCAGTAAAATCCATTTGTAAAATATTTGGTGATAAACAAATTCTTCCGGTTTGCAAAAGTTGTTATCAGTAAACCTTTTTTTTTAAATTTTTTTTTTAAACGAAAATGTGGCCAAGTGAATCTCAAGATTTTGAAGGGGTCATCCGTGAAATTTTAATGTTATAGAATGCGTGTTGAAAGAAGATCATATGAGATTATTTCCAATAAAATCAATTCCAACTTTATTAAAAATTTTAGCATTCTTGGACCCATCAGCCATTTATTTTATTTATTTAAAAAAAAAAAAAAAAAAAAAATTAAAAATAAGTATCATCAATAAAAATTAGGAAAAATTATCCAGTAGAATTATAATTAAAGCTAAAAATCGTTTTTTGCATTCTTACTGATCTGCCATCCATTATTACTTGATTAAATGAGAGACCGACTTATCTCCCCTTGATTTACAGGATCTTTTTATTTCCTCCTCTTAATGACAGGTCAGCAAAATAAGATTTTTTTAATTAAAACTCTACTCGATAATTGTTCCTAATTTTTGTAGAGGAAACTTATTTTTGCTTGTTATGTGAGTATATAAAAAGTTTTTACTTAGAATGCAGTTTTTATCTGTGACCCATACTGTATAAGCACCAAAAATGTATTTCCTCATGTTTTGTTTCTACCAATTGTTTAAAACCATTCCAAAGATGCTAAATGGCAGAACATGTCAGAGAAATAAATTTGAAATATTTGTTGTCTGCATTTTGGAAGAGGGGGAGGAATTAATGTTCTTTATTTATTTATTTATTTTCTAAACTCCATTTCAGCCAATATGCCTCGCACCAACCGTCTTCAGGTGTACTATTCATCCTTAATGAATAGCGCCGAAGAAGACTGGGATGGTTGGAAATTATATATTATGGCATTAGGAAGACAGAACAGAAATACTCTATCACAATCAAAAGATTTTTAAATTCTGATGATTGTAATAAAATGGTTGAAACATGTTCATATTTAATTTTAAGCATTAAATAATTTATGGTTATTATGATTTTGATTGCATTTTATTATATTTATTCGCTGATTGAGAGCTGTAATCTCTTGAGTGAGAGTGGGAGGTGAGATTTAAAGTAATGGTGAGGCAGAGAGAGTTGTGATTTAGAGGAAGAATGACTTTAAATGTAAAAACTGTCAAACAGATAGACATTGAGTAAGGAGGTGTTGATAAGTAGAGAGAGAGGAGGGGGGGAATTGATGAATAAAGAGTGAGAGATGCCGAGGAGTAGGAAAATTTAAAAAAAAAAAAAAAAAAAAAAAAAGGGCACATTTTCATTTCTGTCATAAAATTAATGTGTTTATCATTCGCTCAAAATTTTTATTTAAAAGAATAAAATTCACTTTTTTTTTTTAAATTCATTTTGGAGCCTACAGTGTTTTGTTATTGTTTTTAATCTCAAAATATTTTGAGATTATTTTGGTATTTGTTTTGTTAAATTTATTTCTATGAGACGTAATTTTTTCTTGTGAAGGAGGGGGGCTTTTATTCCTCTGGCATCGTTCTTAAAAAATAATTTTTACGCAATGGAATGGTGATGACACTTGCATAAAAAAGTATTTATGGAAATTATTTTTAATATTTATTATCTTTGTTTTTTTTTGTTTTTTTTTTCATTTCTTTTTTTTTCTTTATTTATTTCTTTCCTTTGTTTTTTGTTTTTTTTCTTTTTTTATTAAAAAAAAAGGAAAAGTTTTCAACCCCAAAATATTGGTCATATTGATTATAAAAGATTTGATAATTATAATAAAAAAAATATGCAGGGTAAAAAAATAAAAAATAAAAAAATTCAATTATGTATAAAAAAAAAAAATCTAAAAACAAATGGCTGTTATGTGTTCTCTTCTCCAGGGCCATTAATATCAGTTATAGATTGAAAAAAAAAGGTAAAAAAAAAAAAAAAAAAGAAAATTATTGAATAAAATTGGGTATAAGTGAATATATCAAAGTATTGAAAGTCCTTACATAAATTGAACTCTGTTATACGAAAAACCAGAAGAGTTCCATAAAAAAATGCTTTTAATAAAATGCTCTGTTGTAACATGTTTGAATAATAAAAAAAGGGCAAAATGCACTCTTGTCACATAGTATTCATAAAGTTCAGCTGAAGTTTGAAAATTCAACAACTCGCATTGTACAAACATTTTTTTTTTTAATGGAAATCACTCCAGACAAAGCATAAAGCCACTTGATATAAGGAGCTAAAAAATACCATTTTAAGATTAAAAAAAAAAACAATGATTAGCTGAAAAGATTCTGACCTAGAAAAAAAGCAATTTTCCCTATTTTGTCAGAAACATGGCTCATGGAATATGAGAACTAAAGGACAAAATAAGGGAAACAAGGCTTACAAGATTGCCAATAGTAAACCCAAGGTTCACTTTCTACTCTTTTTAAAAGTATTTGAATTAGTCAAAGTTTTTAAAAGTTTTGTTTTAATTTCCTCATCAATAATTTTAACTTAAAGAACCTAATTTCAATTTAGGTTCTTCAAGATGACCATTGACATTTTTTGTTGAATGTTCAACGTTTTGTTTGTCAATGAACAAATTAGATATAAAGATGCAGAACTTATAAAATATTACCAATAGTAATAATAATATTCAGCGTAATTACTCTGATCTCATCGGCTCATTGTAATCAAATGCAGCCAAAGTTTAGATTAAAAAAGCTCTAAAAATATATGTTGACATTTTTTCACATTTTGTATGACAGCTCATCAGTGTGACTAGACAGGAAACTGCTTTAAGCTGCGATTGAAAATGGACTGTCACATTGACAGTCGAGAATTCTAACCATTCAATCATCAGGCAGACATGTTGAGTAATACTATAAATATTTGTGATGAGGATTTTTATTGCAGATTAATGAGTTAGTCAATTTTATGTTATGAATATATAATTATATATAATTCCAAGTTAATATTTTCAAGAGGTAAAGTAACCAATGAAATTTTAACAAGGTCAATACAAGAGTGCTCAATACCGAAGTAAGGCAAGATATACTTTTTATTTGTTTTACATAAGCATTAATATGTCGCTACGCATTCATGAGCATGTTTTGGTCAGCCAGCTACTCGTAACTAGAGACCTCCCTAGGCAATGTTGCTTATACAAAAGTTTAGTCCATAAAATCATTTTCACGGACTAAACTTTTGCATAAGCAATATTGCCTGAAGAGGTCTCTAGTTACGAGTAGCTGGCTGACCGAAACATGCTCATGAATGCGTAGTGACATATAATAAAAAGAAAAAAAAAAAAAAAATATATATATATATATATATATATGCTCATATATTTGGTATACATTGGAATTCAGTTGGTTAAGCATAATTTGAACTCTTAAATTTTAAAAGGACTATGAGTGTATGTATGCAGGATATGAAAAAGTTTGGAAACAAATCCAACAAAACGTAGAAGAATTTAAAAAAAAAAAAAAAAAAAAGTGGATAGATCAACAATACAATCAAATGAATTAATACATTGCAAGTTTTTATATTTGTCTCTATTGTCAAAAAAATTTCTCGGAAGAAATAAAAAATTTTTGGTAATAAAAACAGGATATTAATAATCTTGCAGTGTGATTATGTTGCTTATTCATCCGCATTTTCATTATGACACAAAAAAAGCAAATACAAAAGCGATTCACTTTTGTGGATAACTTTATTTTGAAATAATTACATTTTTTGTTGGGTTATTACTTCGTCTACTATTTTATCTACGAAAAAAAAAAACCCAAAAAACAAAACAAAAGGGAAAACAAACACAAGAAGAAATCTTCAGAATGAGGGATTTAACAGTTTTGTTCAGGTCAACGTTTCCATCATTTTGAACAGTAAATGTACACTTGTTTTATACAGTTATTGCTTATTATAAGTACTATTATGTATTTTCTTCATCTAAAGACATATATTGATCCAAACAAAACTGGTAAATATTTTTGTGTTTAATTATTTTTCCTTTTGTCATTTTCATACGTCCTATCTCCATGGCATTTCATTTTATAATATATTGTATATTTTATCTCTCTCATATATATATATATATATATATATATATATATATGTATATGGGTTGATTTAGATTTGTTATGCCTCTAAAAGTGAATTATAAAAATAATCTGTTATTGGACATTTTGGAAAAGGTGAAAAATAAAAACAAAACAAAACAAAAAAAAAAACGTAGACATTCCTGAAAATCATTATTTATTATCTAAAGAAGAAGAATCCTGGACTTCATAAAGGTGCGCATTTCATTCTGGAATTCTCTGTGAATTTCCGATGTTCTTGAAACTTTCTGCTGATTCTCTTCTATTATTAAAATCATTTCTGAAAAATTCCTGATTCCTGTCTTTATTTGAACAACAAAAAATGTTGGTGCAACTTGGTGTGTCGTCTGACCCAATTGTGTATTTTTGAACAAAAACATTTCAGAGAAAAAAATTATTGGTTACTTGTGTGTAATTTTTACATTTTTTATTTATTTATTTTTTTTTTTTATTACATTTTCACCCCAAATAAGGCACATTGCCACTTTGGTGTAGGGGGCTACTATCAGGGGCAACAACTACTGGGGCACTATGTTGGGATTTGGGCAGCAAGATGTCGGTTCACGTTACACTTGAACTTCTGCATGTCAGTACAGTTGGGGAAGCAGGGACCTGGGGAAGAAACTACTGAAGTAGAAAGATCTTTTACATCTAGGGATCTCTACTGTGTGGGTGTGGGATTTAGCTGCCTATCGGGTTTGTCGAGGGTGTCTGTCGTGGGGGCACAAGTGTCTGCAGTTCGTCAGAGCATTCACCATTAAAATACTTGTAGAACAGGCAGAGAGATGCAATGTTTCATTGATGGAACGTCGATATTAGTATAAATTACAAAAAGTGGTCCAGTAGAAGATGTGCTAAAGCTGATTTTTGGAACAAAGCGTGCAGTCTATCTATAAAAAGCAAGATGGCCGACCTGAAAGATAATGTCATGGGATTCTGCACAAAGCAACTTAAGCAGTAGAATGCAGATAACTGCATTCTACTGTTTAAGTTTTGATCTAGCTAAAGGACCAAGGACAAGTCAGTCTCTCCTGTTAAATTGTCTCCCTTTGTTTCCAAATAAAAGTTCTGTTCTTTTTAGTTTTTTTTCTTCTTTTTTTTAAGTGATCTCCCTTGCTTGTTGTTGTAGTAGGTTCCTTTGACTGAAAAACCAAGATGGAAGTTTAGTTAAGACCAAGTGTCTGGGAACAGAATATTGAGGAGTAAACCCTTCTCCAAATTAAAAAAAAACAAAACCCTCACATGGTGAGGAAACATTAATAAAGATGGTAGCTGATGTAAGAAAAGTGCAAATAATAATGTTCAGACTCGCTATTGACAATGTAAAAGTTGCATAAGAGATTTATTTTTGTTTAGATGTACGCATTATATCTCGTGCTATGTCAAGTTGTAGTTTGGTCGGTGTATTGATACACAGGTGATTAGCACATCACTGACTTGCATACTAGAAACCTATTGATTTCCATGCATTAGATTTGCACGGGAGATTTTGTCCTGTCTTGTGCTAGGAGCATGTAAGTAAAATGTTGAACTTCAAGATGTCACATTCTGTTTGTGACAAAAAGTGGTCAACGTATCAATATTTTGTTCAAGTGTTCTGTTCGAATAAAAGTCGATTCATTCTGTAGTAGAGGAGTTTGATGTTATTCATGGAAGATGGTGCCCCCCACTTTTTTTTTTTGTTTGTTGTTCAATCTTCTATTTCAATTGTCAGGTGTGACCAGATACAAGTAACCCTACAAAGTTACATTTTTCATCTTGACTTTCTTACAAACAAATGTTTGTTCGTCTGAACGACAAACACTATCTGATCATCTTCGCGATGATGGTGACGCATGCTGGTTGTTTGTTTAAAATGAAACTGATTTGCACAGAGCTGAAAGATAGTGTCATCACTCTCTCGTCCCAACCAGCCTGATCCAGCAGCATGGCATGATCAAGACAGCTGGAGGCCAGGTGGCATGAAAGACCTGCTAGAAGTGTTTACATCCTGCATCTGGTATTCCCAAATGGTTACCCATCTAGTACTCAGATACGTTGCTAAAATTAAGCAAAATATTTAAGTATTAGATGGGTGATCATACAAGATTGTTGCATAAGTGTCTTACATACCAACCACATAATCTCTCGATCAAAAAAACCTAAAAGTTTGCCAGTTCATCACACTATATGAGGTACATTAAAACGTGACAAAAGGCCATTAAAATGGAACATTCAATTGGATCCCAACATGGGTAACACAGAACAGAGTTAAGTATAAAATTTTGCACTGATATCCTCTGAGATAATTCCTTAATTTTTTCTCTCTTTTTTTAAATGTTTATCCTCCTGGATAAACTGCTGCAGAAGCATGACTCTACTAAATTGTAGGAAATTTGGCAAGCCAAGGAAAACTTGGAAGCAAGTGATTGAACAAGACCACACAGTGGAATTTGGAGACTGCTAATCTGTTGAATCATGAGAAACAAAAAATGAGCTTGCATAAGTAGCAGAAAACGTGTTAGCCTTGAACAAGAGAAAAGTAACATGAAATGAATCAAAGAAGAAACTACTGACACAATCAGCAAACATCAATCGTTATTGATGTTAGTGAGTTTTAAAAAAAAATTTTTTTTTATAATAATGCATAAACAGCTGAGGAAGAATAATAAATTTGCATAATTTTTTTTTTAATTAACATAGTTATCATTGCTCCCAAATCATGCCGGGTAATAAAAAAAAAAAAAAAAAAAAAAAAAAAAAAAGCAAAACAAAAACCTTAAAACTTCTCTATTTTTCTCATTACATCTTCAGTCCGGTTACTATTTGCACCCTCCCTGACCTCTTTAGCAGCAACTGATTCAATATAATAGAAAGAAAGGCAAAAAAGAAAAACAAAGTATGTGGCAAAGAAGCAAGATCGTTTCTGCTTCCTGAGATGTCTGACGTCGAAGTGACTGGATGTCTATTTTCAAATCTCCCATCACCCTATAGGGTGGAGGTTGGAAGGTGAAGATGCAGTTCAAGCTGAATTTGCTGACTGAAACCAAATCCCAGAGCAAAATAATGGGGGCATTTGTTGTCCTTTTTAATTACTTCCACTATTATAACCACAAAAAAAACCCAAAAAACAAAAAGGAAATGAACATCTCGAAGATTGCTGCTGTTCTGGCCTGATGATGCTACAATAAAAACAACATAAGACAAATTGTTGGTATGACTCAGTTGAGCTCTGTGATACCATCAGCAAAAAAAAAAGATCCCCAAGTATTGTCCATTGATAATTGTCTGATCATATCAGTCCCCAGAGATTATCTTCTTTTTCTAATGTAAAGTTGTTGAATTTTTAACTCTCTCTAAACTGATCCAAGCTGTCAAATGCCGCAAAACTATAGTAACCTAAATGGACTACTCGATATATCAACCTTGACCGGAAATCCTAAATGCCTGATCTTTGTCCCAGAGTGCAGCTGACTACCTTTTTTTTTTTTTTTTTTTTTTTTTTTTTTTTTTTTTTTTTAAAATCTTGTTCTCCTGTTGTACCTTTTTAAAAAATTTAATAACTTTTCATTTTGTGAATCATTTCCTAATATTTCTTCAGGGTCTTGGCTCGGGGGTTGGCCAGTCCATAGGATCACTACTTAATGAGTCAACCATTTATTTATCAAAGAGAAAGACAAACAGTTGGTTTCTGTCAACAAAAAAATTAAAGGCCATCTGATGGAGATCCACGAACTCACAAACACAAGTTATTTAGTATGGCAAAGTTACGAGTGGATGCCTCACACTCTAATCTTTATTAATAAAACTATGCGGCATCACGTGTGTACCTGTGTTTCTCACATCCATGTAACTTTGATAATTACACAATGCAATTATTTCTTTTATCTACTATTTATCGAATAAAAAAATAAATATAAATAAAAAATTTTGATTGCATAAGATAAAATGAAATTTGTAAAAATCCTATTAATAGTCACTCTCTTCTCACATTTGTAATAGAAAAATGACCCCCCCCCAAAAAAAAAAGGGATGACAAAAGAAATAATTATCATAGGAGATAAAAAAAATTATCCAATTGTGAATATTAAATGTTCTTGTTCCAAACTAAAGTTGGGAGTTTTCAGTCAGAGAAGCTTTGAAATGTAAAGAATGTGGTTCAGGTGGAAAAAAAAAAAAAATGGTAATATTAATTCAGTCAGCATCATCATTGGTTTGTCAAGATGAAAAGTTATGATTGAAAAATTCAAAGCGATTCAGTATACTTTATGCATTGATTCTGGTACTTGATTGGTTTGTTTTTATAACCCCTGGCTATAAATGTAATCGTCCAAATCTTTCTCATCATACCCAGTAAATTATGCTGGTGGTCTTCTCCCCCACAATTTTAGTTGCTTGGGAGCTTTGGGTAGTAATACCAGCTAAGGATTTATTCTCCACAATCAGCCCATCAGTCTAATGTATTCATCCTGAGTACTACCCTCCCAACTTTTGGGTGGATTAAGCTTATTGCTTACTGCCTGAGGCACTCTGACTGGGAAATGCTGACAGGACTGCCCAGGCAATTTTTGTTAGGCCAAAGTGTTCCTCCTTTAGGCGTGTTGGCTTGATTTTCGCCACATTTGAACCTTGTGTTACATCTTCCTGCAATATTATGCTAAAAATATTGCAATAAACAGTGAAACAAAAAATGAAAGTAAAAAGATTCCCGGGTAATGTTGGGTTGGTAGAACTAATCCATTATATTTTCAAATAATTTTTTAGATATTCAATCTATATATATATATATATATATATATATATATATATATATATTTTTTAAATCGTATTTCTCCTGTTTGAAATCTAAATAACTTCATGAAAAATTAAATTTTTTTTTAAAGGTGGTGCAAATGCAATTTGGTTGAAAACACCATTTTATATGAGATGACAGTAAATAGATCAAATGATAAGAAATCTCCATTCGATCCAGAGAGTGTTTTCACCTGGAAGTCCGAAAAAAATACTTCATTCATTATACAGTATTTTGCTTATAGCTCACCAATAATATACACAGGCAACATAAGTTAGAACATATATATTGAAGACATTGCTAAAGCTGCTGTAAAGAAATTAGGGTCCCTCTATCATGCTTTAAAATTACTCGCATCTGAGAGTATAACTCAGCATAAAGCCACCATTTGTCCATCCATAGAGTACTGTTACACCATCCGGATGGAACATCTATCACTAGTCTCTCCTTTTAGACATGTTTAAAAAAAGAATCTCAAATCTAATAGGTCCCACACTATCAGCTAAGCTTCAACTTCTGTCTCATCCCCACAATGTGGCATGCCTGTGCCCTTGTTTTACAAGTACTTTAATGGAATATGTTCTGATGAACTCATAGTACTTGTGCCTCCTCGACGTACATACTTTTTTTTCATCCTTGAGGTCCAGAGATGCTGGGAAAACTTCTACTTTAATAAACTTCTCTGTTTCTTGCTTCTCTTACTCAGTCGGCATGCAGAAGTAATTTAAACACCTCACTACTAAATTCGCCATAATTCCCTGTTAAACATGATCTCAAATGGTAGCCCCTAATCTCCAAGTGGTAATGTGCCTTGGTTGGTTGGTTGTTGGTTGATAAATAATGATAAAACAGAGACAGGCTCGCAAGATTTCTTCTGTGTGAAAGAGGTTGTAGGGAAGAGAAAAGGGCATCTTTGTTAGCCTTAATGACTGTCGGTTTCTATGATGGTTAAACTTGCCAGCAGTGTAATCGAAGTATGACCTTGGCTCATCAGCAGTCTGCACAATCTTTCCAAATTCCCAGAGTCTGGTTCTTTTGTCCTGAACATGAATCCGCTGACCGGTATGTAACTGTGTGTGTTGATAGCTATTCTTTCGGTCATATTATTTTTTGTTTCTTCTTTGCTCTACCTTTGTTTGTTCATCCTCTAGTTGTCGTTTCGATACTACTGGACCTCATTGGTCTTCCATTCAGTAACTCTACTGGGGATTTGATTTGAGCTGATAGCAGTGTGACTCCATAAGCCATCATTGCTAGGTGGCTATCTGTGTTTGTCTCTCGCACTTTCAACAACAACTTTTTCATATACCCACCATGCCCTCTGCGAATTCATTTGACTGGAGATGATGTGAAGATGAAGTAGTGTGCCTGAAGTTGTAAGAATTGCCAAAATCTGCAAACTCTGTACTGGAATAGTGTCCCATTGTTGCCGTATACTAACTCTGGAACACCTCTTTCTTCGAACAGGAGTTTTATTTGTTGAATTACTGCCTTGGTGTGGTCGAGTGGAGATGCCATATGAAGAGGCTGCGACTGTAATGGTCCCCCACTAGTAAGAATTCTTTATTTTCCATGGTAAAGATGTCTGTACTGAGATACTGCCATGGGTAAGAAGGGATCTCATGCTGGTGTAGTGCTTCTGATGAGATGCTAGGTTGGTACTCCTGGCTTGTGGAACAGTCTCTTATTACTTCTACTATGTCCTTGTTGATACTGACCCAGAAAACTGCTCTTCGGGCCAGTAAACGTGTTTTCTTTATCCCCTGGTGAGATGAATGTAGTTGTAGGATATCCAGTCGGAATAAGACAGGTATAATAGTTTTATTGTTTTTAAGGAGTATCCTATCCTGGAGCTCAATTTAGTGCCTATAGTTCCAGAAAGCTTGTACATTGGATCGATTTGCTGGCCATCCAGACATAACGGTGTTGGTGAGCTCTTTTAGTACTGGGTCTTTGGCTGTTTCTATCTTGATATCTCGTAGGCGAGTTAGAGATGCATTGAGGTGTGCGTTAAGTAGGTGTATGTTGGTGTTTACATCCCTGATCGGTTTCCCAGGATTTGGTGATACCCTGGACATGCAGTCAGCTATTAGGATGGATTTTTCTGAATTGTATTTGACTGTGAAGTCATAGCCTTGGATTTTGAGTAACATTCTTGCTAACCTTGGTGATGCATTAGCAAGATTCTTTAAGGCTATTGATTCTAACGGTTTGTGATCTGTTATTATTGTCACTGCTAACCCCATACATAGTGATGGAATTTTTCCAATTTAAAAACCACTGCTAGCATTTTGCATTGGAGTATCTTGTCTCTGGCCCTGACAGGGTTTTGCTTGCTAGACTAACTTGCATTCCATTTTGGATGAGGGCTGCGCCTAATCTAGCTAATGATGCATCTACTTGCATATTGATCGGAGCTTTTGAGTCAAAATATTTAAGCACAATTACTTTTCCTATTTCCTCTTTTACACTGTTCAATGCCATCTGTTTCTGTTCTGTTCCGATGAACTGAATTTTTGTTGACAGAAGGTCTTGGAACGGCTTGGTCAGCATTGTCAGTTGTGGTGAAAATTTGTTTAAGTAATTTGCTAGCCCAAGAAAGCTTGTTAGTTGTTTTTCGGTTTTTGGTGGTTTCATCTGAACAATCGCCTCTATCTTCTTTGGGTCTGGTTTCACTCCATCCCTTGATATGACATTACCAAAAAAAAAGAGATTTCTTGTGTGCAGACAACTAATTTGTCTGGGTTGAACTTGCAGTTCTTAGACCAAGCTCTTTCTAAGAGTTCCTTGAGTGCTTTGTCATGATCAGTGCCATCCTCCTCAAATCTAACAATAATAGTGTCATCCGATATTGAGAGGACATTCTTGATGTCTCCAAAGGCATCAAACATACCTTGCTGAAGTTCATCTTGCATACTCTTGATCCCCATTGGGAAGCGTTTAAACACACAGCATCCTTCAGGGGTGATGAATGTAGTTAGTTTTCTTTATTTTTTTATCCACTTTCATATTCCAGTAGCCAGATTTCATATCGACTATTGAGAACGATTTTGCTCCATGAAGTCTAGAGATGATTTAATACAACTTGTTTTTGAGTTTCTGTGTAGCGTCCCCACGTGTGTAGGCTGATGACTCGATTGTTTTTGTTTCTTTTCTTCTCTTTTTATTTCTCAGTTTGTTTTGAATTTCTACTATAACCATAGATTATTTTTTAATTTCTACTATAACCATAAATGCCTGTAAATTGTTTTGGAACCACTTCTAACACCATGTTGTGACGAGGATGCGAGAAGACTAAAGTGAAACATGTTTTATTCATTGAGTCTACAAACCGGAACTACTTGATGGTGAGCCCAAAACCAGAAGAAGGGATATGGGAGAGGAGTGGGAGTAGAACTGGATGGGGCTGTTATTACTGATACTACAACAGTATGTCCCTTGTTTGGGGTATAAAAAAAATACCTCCATATGAGAACATGTCACTCATATATTGCCGATACAAAGGCAACAAAGACTGGGGGGGGGGGGGCTTAAGACAAAGAAAGGGGAAACGGCAATTCAATCACCCAGAACATATCTAGTATTTATCTCAATCAATTTTAGCATGATCTATAATAATGCTTTTCTTTTTATTTTGAAGGTATACATTTTATTGCTTGAAAACTTGGTTTGGAATTGTTTTAAATTGTATTTGCATGTACTTTTTTTGACGGCGATATAACATTTATTGTAAATTTTAATTATAATAAATAGAACTAAGTTTTCTGTCATATTTTTTTAACCTTAGTAAAACAGTGGTGATTGGTATGAACTGATGTGTCATTATTTTGTCTTAAGGTGAGACCAAAACCTCAACAAAACAAATAAAAAAAAGTACACTAAAAACCTAGAACACTAATAACCAGGACACTAATGACCGTGCACTTAAAAAATATATATTCTTTGTTTTCTTACCATAAAAATAATTCTCCAAATCAATAAAATGAATTCCACTTTTTGATCAGACCATGTATGTAGTATGGTTGTCATATTTGGGCTGCTGAATCTTTGTCTCCTTTAAGGCTTCTTGATGAAGTATGTATCTGTAATTTAATTGGCTCTTTCAACTCTGCACCCTCTCACAGTCTCACTCTTCTTTTTTAAATATAATTATAGAATGTGTTCTTCAAATTTGTCTGATTTATACCTTGCTTCGTTTGTTCCAACTCGTTGGTCTAATGGTCTTCAATGTTTTGATGCTTAATTGTAATACAACTTCCTATTCCAGTAGCTTCTTTCCAATAACTGCAGGTTTGTGGAATTCTCTTCCTGCTGTTTTCCTCCTACCTATAACCTTGGTCTTTTCAAAACTTAACTCTTTCCTGTCTGTTCAATGATCATCTTTTGTTCTTGTTGGCTTCTTACATCAAGTGGCTTCAGACCTTGTTAAGTGATTTCCACTAAATATGTACATATACTTATTTTAGATTCTACTGTTTTAGTTGACAGGATGACATAACCCCTTTTTAAAATGTTATGATACTGTAACCATGTGCTGTGCAGTACATGATTTGCTAGTGCACGTGTATGGCGACTGTTGCAGTGACAGAGGAAAAGAGGAGAAGAGGGGGTAGAGAACTGAAATATTTCTGACCAGAGCCAGACCACCTAAGAGATATTTTGTTTTGTTTAAAAAAACTAAGTGCCTCATTTGAGGGAAGGGTTCTTCTGTGATTGGCTTTGTAAGATGACCAGTTGCATGTAATCTTTAGTGAATGTCTCCTCTGGGCGGCTGAAAAATGACTACCAACAAAAGGCCAAAACTTGTCAAGGATAAAGAAATCACAAGAGAATAGAAAGAGAGGCATTTATGGCCTGCACGCACACTGGAAGAGGAGGAGGAAGAGTGGGAGTTGAACATTTGAGGGACCGTTGATTTTTTGGAGTCCCTCCAAGGCAGTTGAACATCAGTGGTCCTCAAAAGTAGACGGTTGGTTGCGTTGAGTTGGACTAGTGTTTTTCTGATGACCAGAATAGAAAGGAAAGCATCTCATTTCTGCAAATTTCCCATTCGACTTGGGTGAAATAAGTGCCATTTATTATTCGTTTATAAATTGGACTTGTGCATTCTTTTGTTTTGGATGGGGAATTTTCATTGCAACACTGATTGAAGAATCACAACGAAAGAGACAATCATGGACAGGTGAGTACAAACGTGCATCTTCATATTTGAAAGGGAGAGAATTTGAATGCCTACTAGACACCATCCTCAAGTGTAATCAGTGGCATAGTTAGAGGGGGGCTGGAGGGGGCAGTTTGTCCCGGGCAAAAGCAAAAGAGAGGTGACACAATGTTAACCCAACAAAATTTTTCAGCCAGGCTAAGGTGTGAAAATAGTCTGAAAATAGGATTTATTTATCATATATTATGTAAAGTTTTTAAGGTTTTAATCTTTTCGAAAATATTAGAAACTTTTACATTTTTTTAAATTAGTAACTGAAGAATATTTTTGTCGATGTTTATTGAAAACTCTAAACTGTATTTTTTGTAGTTTTTAATAGTACATTTGAAATCATTTGATGACAGTCATTTCATTTTAACTGTGAAAAATAATTGGAAAAAGGATTAAGTGGTTTTATATATATAAGTGTCATATCTAAGGGGGGGGGGCGGTCTGGATGACAGCACAAGAGGGGTGACACAATGTCAGTGGGGGTGACATTTGAGCAGACTGCCCGGGTGATGTCAACTCTAGCTATGCCACTAAGTGTATTTCGTATTTCTTATGTCAAGTGATGTTACCTCAAATAAGAACACTAACCGGGATACTCCACCAGACTAGATGAATTCTTGTCCTGGAATCCATAAAATCAAGAGACCAGAAGAAGGATATACTATAGCATGTTTAAATGACAAATTATGGAAAGGGAAATTATGTTCTTAACTTCTTTACAAACTCAGTGTTTGAAAAGTAAAGGAGAACTTTAATGGAATATTCGAATATCTACATATCTCATATAAAGATCAAGTGTTAGCCCCAGGAATTGAGGCCCCTTGATTTCTGAGAACTTTGACTGCAATAAAATGAAACAAAAGTGAAAAGGTGATAACATACTGTTCTGGGGTAACTGACACCCCTATTCCTGTCTTCACATGGACTCTCCTATCGCTGTGAAAGGCAGCCATTTTGGACTCTCTAATCAGAGATTCCATGCCAGCCTAATCGTTGACATGACTTTACTGACTCTCCTGTTGGATATTGTGAACCCCTAAAATAAGGCCACAACATCTGGCGACGTAGGAATGAAAAAACCTCACAAGGACCCTTTCCTTTGGACTAATAATCAAAAACGTCTATTTTCCTATTTTTCTGACTCAACTTTAAATTTTTCTACCAGCTTTGAAAAGTTCAACAAGTTTACTTCTGTTTTTCAACAACAAGAAAAAAAAAAAAGAAAGTTATCGCCAAACCAAAACTGTGAGTAGAAAAAAATATATATTGCTGTCCTAATCAATTTCTTGTTTTAAAACGAAATAGATTACATTCTATGCTGGAAAAAAAAAAGTTATTGGTGAACTTGAATTTACGCTTTTATATTTTTGAACACACGTGTGGTTAGCTGGCAAGCAACCATTTTTTTTTTCTCTGTTACGGTGAATGAGAAAAATAAAAACAGAAACAGAAAAGTCAGTAAACCGACTCTACATAGGACACTTGCATCTAACCCACAATTATTTATTGAAACAAGTTCTACCAACGTGCCAATGTGGATATGTACTGACCATAAAAGCATATTCGAGGATTGTAAAAATACAACTCTATAAAAGGAAAATATTTCAGCAACAACAACAACAAAAGGAAATTAGAAAAATACTGAAAGTCAAAACTAAACAAGTTTATGGACTTCAAAAAAAAAAAAAAAAAAAAAAAAACGGTAACTTTAAAAGATTTTTTTTTTTCTCTCTCTGATATTTCTTAAATACTTTTGATGTTGGCAAAATTCTCTGACTTCAACAAATAGTACAGTAATTCACTATTTTTTTTTTTTTCTTTTCATGGAAATTAAACAAAGACTTTTTAAGTGTCTTATTACATTTTCTGCTAAGATACAACACAGCACTTTTTTTTTCTTTTCCTTCTGTCCCTCCTCATGTGTGAATATTTATTTCATATATCATCTTCATAAAATTGTTTTTTTCTGGGTGAAATTTCTCAGACCTAGAAATTCGGAGACTAGTTATTTTTCAACATGGAAGAACTTTCAAAACAAATAGCTGCTATGATACGGTTGCAGCAAACTCAGTTCTCCGAAATACAAAAGCAAAGAGAAGAAGAAAGAAAGCAAATGGAGGAGGAAAAACGACAAAGAGAAGCAGAAAGGTTCGAAGAAAGAGAAGAAAGAAAACGAAGAGAAGAAGAAAGAGAAGAAGAAAGAAAACAATTTAATGCCCAAATACTTGAAATGCAAGAACAAGCAAAGAGAAAGTTGGAAATATTATCTAAGGTTATATCTAAAAAAGACAGTAGAGAGTCAGACAAGGACGTTTTTTCCCAAACTGCAATCTGGTCAGCGTTGGAAACTTTTCAGTACCGGCCTGATGAAGAATTAACTTTTGAAGCCTATTTCCGCAGATTCGGCGACGTGTTCAGAATTGATTGTAAAACTTGGAGCGAGCAGATGAAGGTTCGTCTCTTACTACAAAAATTGGGAGCCATGGAACATAGTAAGTTCGTGGACTATATACTGCCAAAACAGACGAACGAATTGTCATTTGACGAGGCTGTAAAATCCTTAATGGAGTTATACTGCCCAAAAACTAGTTTATTCCATAAGAGATGGAAATGTATAAACCTGACTCGCAAAGAAGACCAAGATTCCACAACATTTGCGTCAGTCGTGAACAGGTATTGTGATAATTTTAGATTATCTTCGTTAACAGCCGACAATTTCAAGGTCTTGATTTTTATTCAAGGTTTAGTCTCAACCAAGGACGCTGAAATCAGACGCAGGGCATTGAACACACTCGAAAAGGAACCGGACATTACCCTTCAAAAATTGGCTGAGGAATGCCAAAGAATTATTTCTGAGAAACAGGACTCCAGAAATATAGAAGAGGCAAATGTATCATACATCAAGAAAGTGCAAAATAAAAAACTGTTCTTCCCAAAAAGTCAAGTGAAAACCAAACGCAATACTCAGGAAACATACAAAAATAAGCCTGATTTACCACGTTACCCATGCCGAGGATGTGGAGAACTCCACTGGCAGAAAGATTGTCCTTACCGGTCCCATAAATGCGATCTATGCAGACGCAATGGCCACAAAGCCTCGCATTGCAGAGTAAAAGGACCTCGCAAGAGTTACGTCAAAACAACGAGAATTCTAGGGAAAGATGAAAATGTACGGAAGTATGTAATAGTCAAAATCAGGTACAAAAATGTAAAGCTTCAACTTGACAGTGGCTCAGATTTGTCTATAATAAACTATAATACTTGGTGTAAAATTGGCAAACCAAAAATGAGACAAACCAACAGAGTGGCTCACTCGGTAATGGGAGAATGCATTAGGTTTGAAGGCGAAGTCACTACAAATGTAACATTGAAGGGCAAAACTTTAACACTAAAAATGTTTGTGTTAAAGAAATCAAATAATCTTTTCGGGACAGGCTGGATTCAACAATTTGAACTCTGGGACTCGCCCATGAGCGATTTTTGTCAGAAAATAGACAGCCCTACAGCCGAAGCAAAAAAACTTAAGGAAGACTTGATGGAGTCATTTCCTAATGTTTTTTCGGGCAAATTAGGCTGCTGCACAAAAATGAAGGCGAAGTTCGAATTAAAAGATAACATCACCCTGGTTTTTAAAAAGAAACGCAGCATACCATTTGCCTCCATACAAAAAATTGACGAGGAGCTAGATAGACTTGTCAAGGCAGGAATACTGACCCAAGTCGACTACAGTGAGTGGGCTTCCCCCACTGTATACATAAAGAAAAAATCAATGGATATTAGGGTTGAATGCAGCACTAAAGGATCACCACTACCCGCTACCTAGCCCCAAGGAAGTATTTATGAAACTCAATGGAGGAAAAATTTTCTCAAAACTAGATTTAAGCGAAGCATACCTACAAATTCCCATGGAAGAAGAAAGCTCCAGACTCTTGTGTATTACCACCCACAGGGGACTGTTCAAGTTTAATAGGTTAGCTTTCGGGATCAAGGTCGCCCCGGCTATCTTTCAGCAAATAATCGACACTATGTTGAGCGGCTTTGATTTTTCTATAGGATACCTAGATGACATTCTAGTAAAAAGTGAATCTATAGAAGAACATAAAAGACATGTTTTTCGGGTATTTGAAAAAATAAGTGAGTATGGCTTCACACTGAAAGACACCAAATGCGAATTTTTCCTCAACCAAATTAAATACCTTGGCCAGATAATAGACAAGAACGGTAGACGGCCCGATCCTGAAAGGTCCACAGCGATAAGAAATATGCCTGAGCCACATGACTTAACAACTTTGCAAAGTTTCTTAGGCTTAGCCAACTATTATCAAGCTTTTATTCCAAACCTGCATACTTTACGTGCATCCCTAAACGAGCTACTTAGGAAGGACAAAGTTTGGGATTGGACCACAGAATGCCAGACTGCATTCGAAAAGCTAAAAAACGTGCTCACATCAGAACTGTTCCTGACCCATTATAATCCGAAACTGGACATAATCGTCACTAGTGACGCTAGCGCATATGGAATCAGCACATGCATCCTACATAAAATGCCTGATGGTTCAACGAAACCGATAGCACATGCGTCTAGAACCCTACTACCGGCGGAAAAGAATTATCCCCAAATAGAGAAAGAATCTCTAAGTATTATTTTTGCTGTGACTAAATTCAATAGATTTTTACATGGAAGACATTTTAAGCTTCAAACGGACCATAAGCTGCTCATCGCTATCTTTGGTTCAAGAAAAGGATTACCTACATATATGGCAAACAGACTGCAAAGATGGGGAACAATCCTACTCAATTACGACTTCGAAATGGAGTTTCTACCATCAAAGAAGTTAGGACATGCTGACGGCCTATCCCGGTTAATACCAAAAACTGGAGAACCACTTGAGGATTCTGTTATCGCATCACTTCAATCAGAGAAGGACTACAGTTTGATTCTATGTAACACAGTGAAAGAACTTCCGGTTACCCTAGACGACATAAGAAAAGAAGCCGAGAGTGACGATTTTATAAAAGAAACCAAAGCAAAACTGGAATCGGATGAACAAGTAGCAGAAGCTTTCTCAGTGTGCGACCAGGTTCTACTATACAGAGATAGAGTAGTTATTCCAGCGACCCTACATAAAAAAATCCTCAAGGATTTTCACACAGGACACCCTGGCGCCACCAGAATGAAGAGCCTCATGCGTTCATACATGTACTGGAAAAGCATGGACAAGGACATTGAAGAAAAAGTGAAATCATGCAGAGGATGTGCTCTAGCTGCGAAAGCACCACCTATTCAATTCAGCCCATGGCCCAAAGCCGACTATCCATGGTCACGAATACATGTGGACTATGCAGGACCACTTGATGGACACTACTACCTTATAATAGTGGACAGTTTTTCCAAGTGGCCCGAAGTCTTTAGATGTAAGAGCCCAACTACGGACTTCACCATAAAAACTCTTCATGAGTTATTTGCACGATTCGGAGTGGTCGACTGTTTAGTGTCAGATAACGGCACTCAGTTTACGTCCGGGGACTTTAAAGAGTTCATTAGAGACTTCCAAGTGGACCACATTACAACTCCAACATACCACCCCAGGTCAAACGGCCAGGCGGAAAGATTTGTGGACACACTGAAGAGAGCTTTGAAGAAGGCTAAGGACACGGCATCCGAAAAAGCCCTACAACAATTTCTTCAGGTGTACCGCATAACGCCCAACGAAAACACACCATCCCAGATGTCTCCAGCGGAAGTAATGTTTGCAAGGAAAATACGGCTAGTTTTTGATAAGTTATTACCAAAGCAGGTAAAACACACCAAGCTGACGATACCCAAGAAGAACTACATGCCGGGAAAAAATATATTTTTCCAAATGCATAAAGATAATAGTACCTTCTGGGAGCGGGGAACGATCATTAACAGGATCGGTCGTATGGTCTATATGGTGGAAGGACCACACTCCACACATAAAAAACACTTAAACCAAATTCGCAAACGCACTTCAGACGAGCCAAGTGAAATTCCATCTGAAGAGACGATGGACCTCCTATATGAGGCATTTGATCTGGAACCTCCTCAAACCAGTACGGAAATACGTCGTTCCACTAGGAAAAGGAAGCTGACGGACCCCTTGGAAGTCAACCCTTAGAGAAAAAATTATATTTCAGGGAAATAAATCTTCGGAGGGGGGTGTTCTGGGGGTAACTGACACCCCTATTCCTGTCTTCACATGGACTCTCCCATCGCTGTGAAAGGCAGCCATTTTGGACTCTCTAATCAGAGATTCCATGCCAGCCTAATCGTTGACATGACTTTACCGACTCTCCTGTTGGATATTGTGAACCCCTAAAATAAGGCCACAACACATACATACAAACATGAAATGTTTTACTATATTATAATTCAAACACGGTAGTGTTTGAATATATGATTAAGCGGCAGTTTTAGTCATTTAGAACTGCTCACTCATTTTTCGACTAAATTTCAAACAGTTATTAGAGTTTATAGATCACCTTATCAGCTATATTGTGAAAAAAATATTTTTCAATTTTCGTTCAGTAAAACAAAAGGCATGATGAATTTTCTGCTGTTCCAAATCTTAAATAAAATATAAAGAGGTCAGCAACGTTTTTTCTGACTGGTTTCCATAGCAACCATGTCGCTTCAGTGACTACTGTTGCTACTAATTCACTAATGAAAGGATGAAAAGGAGATAATGGGGGGGATTTTATTGAAAGCAAACGAGTGCCATACATTGTTATTACATATGTGTTTATGGGGGCAAAAAATTAAGACTGAAATTAAACAAAGAATAAGTGAATTTACTGGAAGCCTGGAAAAATCATGGATTATAATAGAAAAATGCGAGCATGAAAAGTAATATGGTTAAGCTTCAACATAGAAAAGTAAAGGACTCGTTGTTAAAACTGGAAAAGAAAAGGACAAGATATTCTAGTAAAAAATATAAATTTATAACATAAAATATTGCAGCATTAAGATTTTTAAAAATTCAATTTACAACATTATATAATCAATTCTTTTCTATGATAATTATTAATAGGTTCATCACTTTTAACTGAGAAAAACCCACAAGGTTGTGGAAATACTCTGTCTACACAAGATGGTGCTTCAAACTGTGGTTTCTGATATTTTCAAAAGATGTTCTCGCCGTGCTCTATGTAGTACAGGTAGAGCCTTGCTTCTGTAAGCTTTGTCACATATCAATTCTAACTTGAATGGGATTAAAAAGTGCCAGGTAAAAGATTAACTCGATGAATTAAAATTAAATCAATCGCAAAATTCACTGAAGAGGAATAATAACAATAACACTGATATAATTTTTAAAATGATAAAAAAAAATATTTTGAAATTATTTTTAATCAGATAATATTATAATGGCAATCAAACCAAACAAAAAAGGAATCAGCAGAACCAAATATATATAATGTTCAAATGTATTGATAGAATGAACTGAAAACTAATTTTTTTTTTTCAAAAGTACTCAATACGAAGTAGAGATTTATAAATATGCTTTATATAGACATTTAAAATGGTCTGCACGAATCATGTTTTAGTGTTAGCATGCACTACCTCAACAGGATCATAAACTTATACCGAAATCCTTAAATGGATTTCAGTATGAACTTTTAGTACTGTTGAGATGAAACACGAATTGGTTTGTGCAAACTATTTTAAATATATATATAAAGTGTGTGCTTTATATATATATATATATAATATATATATATATATAAAGCACATATATATTTTTGATATATCACTTTATTCTTCAGTGGAAAGAGACACACATTTATGCTTATCCTTAAAAAATTTCAGTTTATTGACTACATAAGCAAACAATTGCTTTCTAGAAAAAAACAAAAACAAAAAAAAAGTTTCCTAATCATGAATATATGGAAGAAAATTATCCTTAAGCGAAGGCGACATTTTGTTACTTTTTTTTTTTTTGTTTTAGTATATTTTTAGCACTGATGAGTGCTTCTCCTAAAGTAAAAATAAAACCACATATACCGAGAACTGTATAAATATTACGTGCTGAAACAATTGTATATATTGTCAATAAACTGTACTTCTTGGGACGAACATAAAGGAGTGCATGTTCCCAGTGATGAATAAAACGGTATAATATTAAAAAGTATTTATAGCTCTAGTATTGCACTGTAGAGCTATTTAAATGAACTTATATATATAAGAAAATATATATATTTAAATGAACTTATATATATAAGAAAATATATATATTTAAATGAACTTATATATATAAGAAAATATATATATTTAAATGAACTTATATATATATAAGAAAATGTTAAAGAATCAAAACAATTGCAATATTCAAAAGAGATTACATTACACAAAATTTACTAATAAATAAGATGTTATGAATCCTCAGAATATATTAAATACTGCAAATAAAATTAAGCTCAATGGTTAACACGTTTGTTAAGAGCTTTAGTTCAGTACTGATTATATATATATATATATATATATATATATATATATATATATATATATATATATAAATAAATGGAGGATATTACCAAAATTTTATCGTAGTAAATTTGGTAAATTGCATCTCTTAAATCCTAATAAAAAAATGAAGAGCAGTTATAACAATATTAGTTTTGAAACTTTAATAGTTTTGATGCAACCATTATATATATATATATATATATATATATATATATATATATATATATATATATATTCATCATTCTTAACTGAAAAATGCACTTTGTAACATATATCCATCAACTTAAGGTTGAAGGAATAGTCTCCTTACCTACACAAAGACGATTGCTGCATAGTAATAACTATGACTTCTCATATTTTCAGGTGATGTTTAGACTCTTGATGATGCCTCCGTTTAGTCTCAAAAGACAAAGGATACTCCCTGTAGGGGCAGCTGTGCATGTAATTATATGGCAAGGGTTGCGCAATCTGCAACCACACCTCTCCTGAATCGGCACTGCTTGAGTCCAGTGGCTAGGAGAAGTCCAGACTGATTGGAAACCATGTCGAGATATACAAAGAGCACATACAGCACTTGGAAGTGACAAATGGTCACCCATCTGGTACTGGCCAGGCTCATCGTTGCTTAACTTCAGTGATCTGACGGGAACTGGTGTCAAACGTGATTATGCCGTGTATTGTTTAGACTGTGCTCTGTGAATAAGATAGAATGAACTTAAAACCAATATTTTTTTTTTCAAACATGCGTAATACAAAGTAGAGCTTTATATATATTTTTTAAATGCTCTACGCAAATCAATTCATGTTTCGAAGCTACCATACACTATGGTGGAAGGATCTTGTCAGTGTAAGCTTTGGTACAGAGCACAGTCTAAATATCACCAGAAAATATTAGAAACCATAGTTATTAATATACGGCAACTGTCCTTTTGTAGGCAGGAAGAGTATTCTATTCCCTCTACCTTGAATTGATAGGTACATGCTAAAAGTGTACTGCAGCTAAAAACGATGATATTATATATATATATATATATATATATATATATATATATATATATATATGGTATAAAGAAAAAAAAATGGAGAAATAGAAAAACTTATATCCTGCCAACTATGAAAAGTGTTTTTCTTTCCAAAATCCTTGGACCTTTGCGAGCACATTTCAAATTTGAATTTAAACATATAACGAGCTTTTCTCAACAGAATTTTTTCTTTAAATGTCCTACATATTACAGCTCTTTTTAAAAAATAAATTTTTGAAATTTGCTTTTGATGAAGTTCTAAAAGGAATAAAATATGTAGGCAGTCAATAAGCTTTTCTTTTCAATTTATAAAATAGAGCAAAATCAACAGGATAAGTGTTAATAAATAAGTTTTTTGGTAGACATTAATTACGATAAGTACACATTATTACAGACACACTCAAAACAATTTTTGTAAACATTTCTCATAAAATAAAACAAAACAGAACAAAAAAGAAATAACAAAGGGAGATAACTCCACTGTTCCTAACAATGTAAATGCCTTAAAAAAAAAAAAAGAGAGAAAGAGAGACGAGAAAAATGACTTCAACGTAAATGTAAATTTGACAAAAATATTTTTAAATTCTATCAGAATTTCGGAATAGGAGGAGTGGGAGGGTGAGGTGTGAGATTTGTAAGAATGATAAAATCGGTTGGAATTGAAATTCCGTTGGGTTTAAAGGGACAAGTTGCACTAATCATTTGAAAAAGAAAGAAAAAAAAAAAGGAAAGAAAAAAAAAAAACACAGGAATTCTTGATCACTCTTAGATGAAGTAAAGTAACAAACGATTTTTCTTAAAAAAAATAAATAAATAAATAAAAATAAAAACTGTCGTAGAGGAATAATTTGGGAATGCTAAGCACTGTTTGTATCATGCCGGAATGTAAAAATTTCCGGGTTGGTATCTGGATCGCGTAAAATCCAGTGGGAGAGATGCAGATGCACCCTCAGTCTTCATTCAGACATGCAATCACATGCATCTAGAAGAAAAAATTTGATGTAAAACTGGAGGTCTACTGTCTCCTCTGTCTTGTGGCAGTCATTGCACCGACTGAGATTAGCAGTTGTACCAAAAAGTGTGGATGGTTTTACACAATGCCTTCACCACTATAAGCAAATTATCTGTGTGAATTTCCAAACAACTTAGTTGTTGTGGCGAAATCGATGAGAGTATCCATCATATATATACATGTGTGTGTGTATGTGTGTGTGTATATGCTTGTGTATGTGAAAGATTGTTTTAAGGAAAAAAAATATATCTAGCGGACATGTGTCATTAGAGATAGGAATATGGTAAGAAACAAAGAACAGACAAAATAGAACAAAAAAAGATCCTTGCCCAGAATTTCCTTATATTAAAAAGCAAAAATAAAGAAAAATCTGTATGATATACTTGTGACGAAATGAAAATATCACATTCCAAAAATTATGTAAACTGATCGGGTAGTTTCATTTTCATAAAGAAAATAATGTTTTAAGCGATTAATGGAAATTCATAGGCATTACAACATACATCTTGTAAATTTGAATTATGTTAAATTATCTCCCTTTGTATTTTTTAGATTGTTTTCAAAATGGCAGACAAGACGGCTGCTCTTCAGATACTCATAAAATTTGATATTCTTATTTAAAAATCCAACAAGTTAATCTATTTATGTGATTTTTGGAATATGATATCTTTGTTTCGTTACATCATCATAAACCACAAACAATTAACACAAGAATATGCCTAATTTGATTCTATATTTTGTTTCGATTCTATGACAAAGTTTTGTAACTGAAACAAATTATTCAATCAATTGGGGCATAATTTTGTATTAATTTTTTTCTGTTTTGTTTTAGTCCATTCTTTGTATTTTATTTACCCACTCTTCTGGAAAGTTGGCACAAAGTCAAATGTGGTTTTAAAAAGCCAGCACACTAGAATCAACGAACTATGATTTACAAAAAAAAAAAAAAAAAAAAAATGCCTGAACAGCCCCATAGACATTCTCTGTTAAGGGTACCCCAGATAATTAGGAATAAACTAAACCCTTCTCAAAGAGAAGGTAAAGCCTGGGAAGGTGGACCTCCAGAGACTGAACAGAACCATATCTCTGACAGCAAGAAAGTCAGTTTTGGACTGATTGTCAAGAACGTATCCCTAACTATATCAAACACCTACTCAAGCTGTGTCACGAAAGTTTGTCATGTATATATTAATTTATTCTTATCTATGCACTAGCAGTGTCAGAAATTTCGTGAAAATAGTGAATAATTCCACCCCATCTTTCCAAGCTTATAACTCCTCGAAAAATGTAATTCAAGCCCTAATTTTTTTTTTCAATTAAAGGAGTAAGGACCAAGGTTTTATTTAAAAAAAAAACAAAACAAAACAATGTGTTTTTTTTTTTTTAAAAAGGTTTTAAACTTCGGACTTTACAGGTAAATTTCTAAAAAACTGATTTTTTTTTTTGTTTTAAATTTGAATATATTATTTATTGACCTTTTCTCTTCAATTTGTGATATATAAACCTATTAAACATAAATTAATTATTTACTTTTTAATAGACATTTCAAAATGGGGGGGGCGTGAAAATGGGGGGGGCGTGAAAATGGGGGGGCGTGAATTTAAAAAAAACGTTTGTCTAAAATATTATATTCGGTTTATTGGAAAGAACATAAAATTTCACATTGACCCTGAAAATATCGTAAAAATAGAATCAATAGAAAAATTTTGATAGATTTTTAAAATTTAAAAATTTAAAAATATTGAGTTTAAAAATTGAAAAATATTGAGTTCGGAAAATTCATTACTGTTTTAAAAAAAAAATAAAAATATTTTTATTACTTTTAAAACAACTGTAATAGTTTATTTTGGAAGTATAATCCATAAAGAAAATAAATAACCCACTTTTAACAGAGAAATTACGAGATTTTTATATTGTATTCGCAGTTTCGTGTTAGGGGTGTCAAAAATTCCTACAAAAATTCTGATACTGCTATCTATGCACACATACACATCTACATGGACTATATATATATATTTGTATCATTGTAATTTCCTAAATGTAAATCCACCGAAACTTCAGTGTTTATCCAAAGGTGCTCAATTACTAGCAGAGCACAATTATAGTGTATTTATTTATATAAACATTATTGGCTATATATGTGTATACATGTTTCTGCTGTGATTTCTTTAGAAACAGCAATTAGAAGATCCAACTTGATGATGCTACATTTCTAAAGAAATTGCAACTGTAACATGTATGCACATATGTAGTCAATAATGTTTGCATATATATATATATATATATATATATATATATATATATATAAACGAAAATCTATGACACATAAATATATCTGCAAAACAAATTATATTAAAGCAACAAACAAAAATGGAAAACTTTTAGAGTTTGAAGCATTGTGTTCCATATAGAACATTGTATTTTACATAAAAAGGTAGTTGTTTTTATACTTTGGCTAAGGACCGATAAAATAGCTATGTGTGAAATATTCAGATATCCACACAGATCTGTGAAGATGGCAACAGTTTTTGGCATTCTTATAGTCCAAGTATACATTTTGAGGGACTTTTGACAAGAACAAAACGAGCTAGTCAATATAATTTTTCCACGTTAGGCCTTTTTCTTACAATTATATATATATATATATATATATATATTCTTAGGTTTATGAAAAAGTAGGTACTCTTGAGGTATATATTCCATAAATTATATTTAGGTATATTTCCACCCTCAGAGCATGTATATCAGTAGCTTTTTTTTTTTTTGGCATTTGGAATGAAAATTATACATGAAAGGAGTTGTGTTTGAAGGCTATTACAATGCAGCTTGGGGTTTCCCACTATGGACACTGCTTCAAGCAAACTACAGCATCTTCCTCTCATGTACACACATATATATTGCTGGATGAACGTTGGCTATCGTCCCTTTAGTCTTGATTAGATGTTTAAATTTTCTATTTGGTGTCTAATGAAGAGACTGAATTGCAAAATTTGCATTGTCTCAGAAACGGTCGGACACAGATTGGTTGTCGTTAAATTCTTGAAGCCTACATAAATGATTTTTTTACAAGTCATATTACCTCATACATACATATATGTATAATATGTAATAAAATATAAAATAAATATTCTATATTAAATCTCATCATGATAGAAAATGCCAATATTGTAAATGAAGCATTAATAAAGAAATTTTGAAATGATTAAAACAAAATTGGAAAATTTACAAAATTTATTGTATTATCAAGTGTTCAAACAAGGAAAATACAAGACTGACTCTTAATACAGATTTTAAAAGAAAAGTTCTTAAAATCCATGGATTAAGAGTCTATCTTTTATTTTCTTTGCTTCAACACCTTATGATTTAATGAATTCTGTAAATTTTCCAATTTTTATTTTGCCATTTCTTATATATATATATATATATATATATATAAAGAAATAAAAATTACAATAAGTTTACCAAGGTAATCAAAATGGTAAACTTAAAATATACTATAAATATTAAAGAGTTAATATTTACAAGTAAAGTAATCTCAACCAGATGTAAAAGCTCAATAAAACCGAAAAGGAAATAGAGCTTATAATATTTTTTTAACCAAGTAAGATCTGTGACTTACTTGTGGTTTCATTAAATACTTTTACATGCAAAATCCGATCCCGCATTTTGCTAATTCCTGCCCTCTGATGAGAAGGAGAGTATTTCTTCGAAACTCCGCGGATTAAGGACTATCCACTTATCTTGTGCTTCCTTTTTAAAATTAAATATGTTTTTAACTCTTTTTCAAGATGTTTTTTTAACAGGTTTTATTAATCATTTGTTCACACATATATATATATATATATATATATACACCTATGTAAGGTTAGTGAGAGAGAACCCCTAAGAGATTATTGATTAAGAAAATTTCAAAATAAAAGCATAATATTTCTTAATATATGTTATAGAAAATCAAGAAAACATTGGTACTGTCAATTTCAAATGCAAACCAAGAGTACTTATAGTTGGTCGCCTACGTCGAACGTAGAAAGTCTGTTTATTTTGTTGGTCGCCTATGTCGAACTCTTCTCTGTTTATATCTGCCTACTTGGATGTCTCACATGTTGTGTGAAACTGTAATATTGCAGTCTTCACTCTTATTTTCATTTATTCAAAATAAATTAATTAATATAAAGAGATTGCAAAAATGAAAATAAAATCGAGAACTATAATATCAGTTTCCGACATAGGCAACCAGATATTGGTTCTTATTGTTTGTACCTATTTACTATGCCTCCCCACGGGACAGAGTTAGACACCAGGGTCGTTTTTTAACGTGGAGAAAAGGTACAAAAATAAAAATTGTCTCAGTCGTGAAGGATTTCTCCTCCACCGAAAGAGAACAAGAAATGGAAGTGCAGCATCTGAAGAACAGATACTACACTTTGATCTTGACCAATTGTTTGTATTTGAAAATGATGGTACTGATCTACTGATGTTTATGTGATCTTTTGTAACACATATATAAACAAATTGTGTGTGTATATATATATATATATATATATATATTAGCCCATTTTACTCCCTAAAACAGTTTAGTTTTACTTTGGAACAATTTTGGATACAAGATAAATAACAATAAATGTCAATTTTTCCTGTGAAAAAAAAAAAACGAAAAGAAAAAAAGAAAAATCATATCAAACCGAACAGGAAAAAAAAAAAAAAAGGCAAAAAAAAAAAAATTTCTTTTTTTTTTTGTTTTTAAAGAGAAAGAAAAAAAAGGGGGGGGGGGAGAATAAAGACTCAAGGAAGAAAATATCATTTTTTTTATTTTTTCATTTTTTAGGGGGGAGGGTGTCATATTTTTTAAAATTTTCTCTTTTTTAAATGAAGGAAAAGAAAATAAGATTAAAAGAAAAATACAAAATGAAAAAAAAAAAAACTAGATAAGGAAAAGGGGACCAGAGAAAGTAAATAAAAGAAATGAAAGACCCCAATAAAAAGAAAATGAAAACAGAAAGATCTCAAGAAGCAAAAAACAAATAAATAAAAGAAAAAATAAATAACGAAAAGCTAAAAAAGAAAAGCCCCCCCCCCCAAAAAAATAAATAAAAGAAAGAACGTCATTTCTTTTGTAGATTCTGATTTCTTCTTTTCCACCAAGACACAAAAATAAAAAGGAAGAAAATAATGGCCACATTGGAATATATGATATTTTTTTAAAGGGAAAGTTTATCTAAACCCAAAATGTTTTTTTATTCATTTTTTTTTGTTCTGAATTTTTGAGATGAAGATTGTCATTTGGATTATTCGAACTACTGTTCTCATCATGAATGTTATTTTCACAATGTTTTGGTCGATGTAACCTCAGACTTTCTTCAGGTATATCTTGTCAAACTTGGCAATCATTCTGTCAAACTACTAAAAATTATCTGTAAGGATCCATGACACAGTGGATAGAGTACATTGTAAAATTCAGTTATAAGTTACACTCTTCTGGAGGTTGACAGTTCAATCCTTAGTAAGGGTGACACCTAAAATACAATTGCGAATTACTTACGACTTCTACTAGGTCATGGTTGACAGAAATAGAGCATGCTATCCCTATGGATTAAATAAAGGATTCCATTTGAAATTCCATGCAGATTCTAAAGTTCGACAAGATACCTCTGAAGAAGGTCAGGGGTCATATTGACTGAAACGTTTTGAAAAATAACACTCAAGATGAGAACAGTAGTCTGAAGAATCCAAATATTCTTTTTTTCTTTTAGTCCCTGGTTGCATATGTCGCAACCAGGAGTGCAACAGCAGCAGCACATGCAACAGTGGAGGTGGCATCCCCATCCAGAGAGGAGGAGGGATTGAGATAACAATCATTCTTGGAGAGAAGGAGAAAAAAAAGAATATAACAGGGTATGTGAAGATGAAAATAATCGCTTCAAAAGGGTCAAGAAGCCTGACCCCATGACAAAACGCTGTTTTACCAGGGAGGTAAAGGGAGGGAAGGAAGGATATATCTGGGGAGGGGAGGGGGGTTAAAGGCAGCGCTTGACTCAACAGCAACCGCCCACTTTGATTGTGTTCTCCTGCTGCACATACTCAGCGACGTTGAAGGCTGGTTCGTCGGGTTTTCTGTCTCTTTTCATCTTCAGATCTCTGGAAAAGACAAAAAAAAAAAATAGAAAAATTATATTAATATAACAAAGTCAAATGCTGCATTTAAAATAGAAAATTCCATGTGTAAACATGCGTTGAGCTGTATACTTTGGTGATGCACACGAATGGCAGACGTTGCAGGAGATAGATGCTTGGCCAAAGAGAAATAACAAAGGGAGTTAACTCCACTGTTCCTAACAACATGAACGCCTTTAAGAAAGATCTGAGCTCCAATCCCTCGTCCCCCCTCACCAATCTTTCATGAGAAACACCCGTCTGGCTGAAACTACTGTCAATAATTTTCCCTACTCTTTATCTGTGCCTAAATCCAAATGTAGATTCCATGAGCAAAGCTTCTTTCTTAGAACTGCATGCCAGTGGAACTCTCTGCCGCTTGCCTGTTTCCCACCTGACTACAACTTGGACGTCTTCAAGTCCAACATAAACAAAATCCTGACAAACCACCCCCTTAAGTAAGACACTCTATCAAAACCCCTAATACTAATGATTACTATAATACTATCTCATTGATTACTGTACACGCAATAACCCTTATCCCTGAGTGGCCTTCGGGCCTTGATAAGTGGTGACCCCCATGTAAAAAAAATAAAAAAACTTCAATGTAAATTTAAATTTGACAGAATGCAAGGATTCTTGATTACTCTTTGATGAAATCAAGTACAAAAGGATTTTTTCTCTTCAAACTATCAGAGGAGGCATAAACGAATATATATATATATTGTTGTGTCGGTTAAGGAACAAGTGTATTAACAATAATGTACAAAGATAGGAAAGCGTGTATATCTGCTGGGCACTCGGCTAACAGTTGAAGTGCAGTCGCATCTCTCTTACCAGTGTTGGAATTACTAAGGCTATTTATAGTGCTAATCGGTGTAAATTCCTCTGTTCACAGAAGGCTGGTATAACATATATATATATATATATATGCATAAGTTGAGTTTTTCACACTCTAACATTGATATTAAAAGTATACTTTTTCTATTTAAAAATTATTAAAATGAACTTCTTTATATACTCAGTTAAGAATTGATTATATAATGTTATAAATTGAATTAAAAAAACAAATTTTAATGCTGCAATATTTTAAGTTATAAATTTATTATATTTTTTACTAGAATATCTTGTCCTTTTCAGTTTTAACAACTAGTCTTTTACTTTCCCATGTTTAAGCTTAACCATATTACTTTTCATGTTCGCATTTTTCTATTCTAATCCATAATTTTTCCAGGCTTCCAGTAAATTCACTTGTTCTTTGTTTAATTTCAGTCTTATTTTTTTGCCCCCAATAACATAACATATATAATAACAATACGACACTCGTCTGTTTTCAATAAAATCCCCCCAATTATCTCCCTTTCATTGTCTCTGTTTTACTTGTTACTTCTCTTTTTGTAAGAGCGGTGAATTGGTAGCAACAGTAGTTGCTGAAGCAATGTGGTTTCTATGGAAACCAGTCATAAAAAACGTTGCTCACCTTACGTTTTTAACGATTTTGAACACCAGTAAATTCATCCTAACTTTTGTTTTACTGAACGAAAATCGAAAATTTTTTTTCATAATATAGCTGAGAAGGTGATCTATAAACTGTAATAATTGTTTGAAATTTGGTCGAAAAATGAGTGAGCGGTGAAGCTATAAAGCAGTTCTAAATGACTAAAACTGCCACTTAACCATATATTCAAACACTACCGTATTTGAATGAGATATATATGTAAAAAATTCGAAATGGCATAATGGAAACATATTAAAGGTATTTGCAGCTTCTCTTCCAATTTTCAGATTTTAATCATATCAAATAAACTTTATTTCGTTTTGATTGATTGTTGCTATTTCTTCTGACGAGTTAAAGGCAAAATAGATTCACTGATTGAGTCTGTGCTACGAAGCAGATACTGTCAAGAATTGTAAATGTCAACTGAATTAAAGGAATAAATTATAAGATGGTCAACAGGAATTTTTGAATATAGTTTTTGTCATTTATTCACTATATTGCTCTGTAATTACATTGATCTTATTAATATATATTTCCACAGAAATATATATATATATATATATATATATATATATATATATACACACAGTAAAACTCCTTTTCCTCTCATTTGGACTTCTTCTAAACCTGGACTTTCTCTAAACTTGAACTGTCTCGTCATTGAAATTTTATTAGCATATTTGATGCGGAGTTGCAGTAAAACTGTTTACATGGTTTAGTCAGATATTGTGCAGAAATGTTAATATTGGTTATGTAATTAATTTAGATTAGCTATTGATAATTAATTTACACTTTGTTTTTTTGTTTTGTGCTTTTTTTTCAGATTGCTATATTTAAAATAGTGTAAAACAACCCATCACAATGGCTTGCAACTCTAAAAGAAAACAAGCGACACTAAATTTACTCGAAAAAAGTCAAATTATAGAAAAATTAGATGCTGGAGTTGAAAATAACGTTATATTGAGAGATTATAAGAAGTACATTGTTTTACATCAAAAAGAAAAAGGAGGAAATATTGAAGGTTGCTCCTTTCTCTTCAAATAAAAGACATGCCAAAAGAAGGACTCTTCGCAGACCAAAGCAAGTTGAATTCGATCGAATATTGCATCAGTGGTTTGTAGCAAAACGGAATGAAGGTGTAGCAATATTTGGGCCCATGTTAATTGCTAAAGCAAAATCTCTTAAGGAAGAGTTGAATATCGCAAAAGATATGAAATTCAGTGAAGGCTGACTTAGGAGCTTTCAGAGTAGACATGGTATAAGACAATTAACAATGTCAGGTGAACGGTCTGCTGATACACACGCAACATCAAATTATTGTGACAAATTCAAGACGATAATTGCCGATTATGGTTTAACACCAGAGGATGTTTACAATGCTGATGAAAGTGGCAAAAATTGGAAGTGCTTACCTACAAAAACATTAGCCGGATCCGAGGAGCAGAAAATAAAAGGATTCAAATTAAATAAAGAAAGACTAACAGTGATGGTATGCGCTAATGCTTCTGGAACTCATAAACTTAAGCTTCTTGTCATTGGCAAATCAAAGTGTCCCCGAGCATTGAAAGGAGTTTCACCTGAATGAACAGTTGTTTAAAAAATGGTTTTTGCAAGAATTTGTGCCAGTTGTCCAGAGGCGTTTTCTTGAATTAGGTAAACCTGATTCAAAGTGCTTGCTTCTGTTGGACAATTGTAGAGCACATCCTCCCGAGTCAGAACTAGTGTCATCTTGTGGGAATATTTTTGTGTGCTACTTACCACCTAATGTGACTTCTCTCATCCAACCTATGGATCAAGGGATTATTTGGAACTTAAAATGTTTCTACAGAAATGATTTCATGATGAATATGATAAATAGTATCGTGAGTATAAGCGGATTTCAGCGCCATTGTACTATCAAAGACACCATATTTTCTCTCGCAAGTGCATGGAATCAAGTTTGGGCAAGCACATTAACAAAAGCATGGGGTAAATTATGCCCAGTGGCAAAGGCTTCTAAACTGAAAGAATCAGAGAATACATCTGGTCTAGAAAAATTTCTTGAAACCAAACAGTTACCAACCAACCAACCATGCTGTTCTTAAATCACTTAATGCAAATGATGTTGAAATGTGGGTGCAACAAGATGAGGAAACTACTGATCAATATCCTGAAGGCAGTAATGGTGATGAAAATAGCGACAGCTCCCATTCTCTTGACCCTAATGTAAATAACCAAGAACACTCTGATGACGCAATATCATGGGATGATGCAGAAAAGTCTATGGAGACGGTTATAAAATTTCTAGAAAAAAGTCCTTACTTTAGTGAGAACTATGTTTTGCAAGCATTGTCACTCTGAAGAGATATAATCATAAAGAAGCTACAGAACCAAGAAATTGTAGATTTTCGTATTCGCTTACAGAATACAATAACAGCGCCCGGGAGCTCAATCGATGAAAATAGAAACTGCAATGAGACTCATTCAATGAATAAATAAAAAAACTGTATTTTACATAAATGCATGATTTCTGTAGATGATAACTTAGGTAATAAATACCTAACAAGTAAGAGTAGATTTAATTTATTTTCAATGGTTTTGTTCCTGGTAATAATATTTAACAATTCTTACTTGTAATAAATCGTAAACTCAACTTAATATATACTTGAAGTATCATATAGCAATGAATTTAATTTACTATTTCTTAATTCTTAGAAAATTAAAGTTAACTGCAGTACATTTTTTATCATGAAACTTGAACATTGAACAGCATCCTCTAATTTGAACGAAGCGGATGTTCAAATTATAGGAGTTATACTGCATGTATATATATATATATATATATATATATATATAAAATGACCTAGTCAGTGTGTGTGTCTCTATCAAACTCTTTTCTGAATATTTTGTGTACAGAGTTGAAATTTGATATATTTGATTTGGCTTTTAGCTGGCAAACATTGCTGCTAAGGAGTCAAAATTGAAAACGAAACAGTTGAGCTTGGCTGAGTAAGTCGAATAAAGCATTACTTCTGTCATTACTTTTGCACAAAATTAAATATTCATAGCTCAAAGCTAAATGGAGGTTAGATAAATTAGACAAAACTGATGTACGATTCAAGACGGCGAATTACATGTTTTTAAAGCTGAAAGAACACAAGAGTTTTCAAATCAGTCTGCGGGATCAAGTACACCAAAAATACTATGAGAAACCTCGATAATCGCTAAGTATGAAATGTTGCTTTAACAAGGTTTTTTAAAAGGGGTGAGAGTCCACAATAACACCTTAACTTTAATCTTAATTCACGTTAGCTTTTATTTATTTTTTTTTAGTTGAATCATATTGTGTTGAATAAATTCACCTCATAAATTCATGTTCTTATCAAAGTGAAAGCCAAAAAAAAAAAGTCGGAACTTTAGACAATTCTCGGCACAAATTTTGCATAACTCTGTTTTTTCTTTCTCCACTTGCACATGACACTCTTTCGAAAATAGATGAATAGATAAATAATAAAAAATAAGAACGTTACTTGTTATCATGTCAAAAGAAGGGAAAAAATTCTGCTCACGTGATTGCATGTCTTTTTAAAAACATTTACATAACCTTTTTATTTTTATTTATATATCTGTTTAAGCTTTTTTTTGTCAGTGTACTAGAAGGAATTCAATTGATTACAACCTTTTCTGCGTGTTCTTTACATTACAATAGTACAACTCTGAATCCGACGGCATAATACTACACCGTTCAATACTGTAAAACTGAAACGAAGCTGTTCTGCTTGAAAAGGGTGCCATTTTCTTCTTATTCATGTTTATATCGATTCTTTGCTTTAAAAAACTAAAGTAATTACTATTATTATGGGATATTAATTTTTAATATTCCATTTTGTTGTTTCGGATTATTTTACTAAATTAAGTAAAGCTTCATTATTTTTCAAAACTGTTTTTGTTTCTTTGTTTTTCGATATTTCATCGATATTATTTAGTAAGAGTGTGTAGCAGAAAAGCCAACAAACGACTACCCGAAAAAATAAATGTTACCATAGTCAATAAAAGTTCAGTTCATGTTTTTTTGTTGTTTTGAAATAGTTTTTAATGCTTTTTACTTGAAATAATTTCAGCAAACCGAAATTAAAACGAAATTTGAGGTGATAACTACTTAAATGGATTTTTATATAAACTACACATGCCATAATCGAATATTCCTCAAGCACAAAAGAACAGAAAACATTAAAATATGTTTATGAATATTCCTTACATTGACGGAACTCTCTTAAATTGTTAACCCGGAATGCTCAGATGCCCCTCCTTCAAATTGAAAACGGGGCTCACCATTTCGAAGTTGCTGCCATTCTGTTTTTTTTTTAAACCGGTTTGTGAATTAAAAAAAAATTTTTTTTTCCAAACTACTTAAAAATACAAACCAATGAAATTTTCTACCATAAAAGTAACTTTTATTGACTATGGTAACATTTATTTCTTTTATATTTATATTATTATTATATATATAACATTTTCTCTTTGTAAGAAAACATCATTTTGTTGGTCACTCTTCGCTACGAATGTAAACAAAGTTGATATAAAAAATATATTTTCGCAAAAATTATCTTTACTTTCATCATATTTTGCTTAGGGTAAAATTTTTGAGTATCAAAACCTATCTCTTTACAACCCCCTCCTTTTCATAACCTATCATACTTTCATCAATCACAGTCCATTTTCTGTAGGCTGTTTTGAACCCAGTCAATGACGGGTACTTCTGCTAGTATATATATAACTTTGATTAACTCAGCTTCAGTAGAAGAAAAGAATAATAACTTACTTTGCAATTGCCATAAATGCTAAATCCACATTCATACCAGTCTTTGCACTGGTTTCCATAAAAGCGACGTTGTGGTCCTGAGGAGAAACAAAATAAAAATTAAAAAAACAAAAAACACATAAACACTTATTTACTTGAAAATGCAACATCATACCTAACGGTTATTATATTATCTACACCTGAAACATTACTGCAATTAGTTTCATTCATACAAATACAATTGTTGATACCATGTTTATTTATCTCTTGAATAAAGAACACATAAAAAAACTTTCACTTTCTACGGTGTAATTTAATGCAATTATTTGTAAAAATTGACTACAATTGTCTTGAATCCAGTATCCTTGCAAATTTGGCAAGTTCTTTTTCAGTCAAAATACATTTTTTTATAGTTTCCAACGTATTATGATTCAGTAATCGAATGCTTTATACAACATGCATTTAGTACCCCTGATAGTAGCCCCCTACAACAAAGTGGCAATGTGTCTTGTTTTGGGTGAAAATGTAATTAAAAATTTTTTTTTTTTTTAAATGTTAAAAACTGGCACTGTGTTTAGTGTTGTATTTGTATCGAGTAAGGTTTTTCAAGAAGAAATAAAAGCAATAAAGATCAATTTTCTATAATTTAGTAATAATAATATAATTTAGTAATAATAATATAATTTAGTAATAATAATATAATTTAGTAATAATAATATAATTTCTATATATAATTTGTGATGAGGAGCATCTTTCTAATAGTCACCAGGCAACATTTTTTTTTAAAATTAAGAATTATCTATTTTCCACGTGTTTTTTCAAATCGACAGTTTTTTGTAACAAATTTTTTCCCAAATTAAAATCTGTTTAACTTTGCCTTTGAAGGGAGGAAAACAAATATGGATAGAATGTTATGTTATTAATATGAAGATTGGGTAATGTGTAGCCACAGTCGCCTAAAAAGAAAATGGCCGCTGAATTTGAGTTTTATGTAAAAACTGAAAGAAATCCTTACTTCACACATAAATTTTAAAGATAATTACAAAATTCAGTGGCCATTTTCTTTCTAGGTTGCTGTCTACATATTACCCAAAGATCATTATGCTGCTACATTCATAACATTGTGAATACGACAACCAAGATGAGATCTAACTCCACTTTTCTCACTTCGACCTGTGCAGATGCTATTGCACATAGCCATAAGTATACAGACGATTCAACCGCCATAAGTCAAATACTAATAGGGGAAGATTTATAGCATAAAGAAATCATTATAAAAGAGTAATAGTTGAAATCAAGAGTAGGTATTTTTTTTTCTTTTTTTTTTTTTAAGTACATTTTCACCCCAAACAAGGCACATTGCCATTTTGATGTAGGGGGCTACTTTTAGGGACACAGGCTACAGGGGTACTAGGTGGGGAGTTGGGCAGTAAGATGTCAGTTCACGTTATACTTGAACTTCTGCATGTCAGAACAGTTGGGGAAGCAGGGACCTGGAAGGGAATTCGTTTGTCGGGGGTATTTATGTAGAGGGAGTACAGGTGCTTGCAGTTCGTCGGAACATTCACCGTTAAAGTACTTGTAGAACAGGCAGAGGGATGCTACATTACGTCGATGGGACAGAGGTTGAAGCTTGGATGACAGTTCAGGACCTATTAGGTTGGCGACTCTCTTTTGAACCTTGTCTAGGAGTGAGAGACTAGTAGCAGATGCACCGGTCCAAATATGACAACAATACTTCATACATGGGCGAATGGTGGCCTTACAGAGATACAGGATACTTTCAGGTATTAGTAGCTTTCTAGCACGGTAGAGAGAACCTACCTTTTTTGCAGCGATCCTGGCAATGCTCTCAATGTAATCGTTCCAACTCTTGTTTCCTATGAATGTTAGGCCGAGGAGTTTAAAAGATGTGCTTTCAGATAAAGAGTCTTTGGCCATTGCTATGTATGGGAGAGAAGGTTTCTTGTAATTATTGAAGGAAACAAGTTGAGTCTTGGCAGCATTTAATGTGACCATCCATTTTTGTCCCCATTCCACTACAGATTGGAAGTCATCCTCTAGTGTTTCTGCCATTTCTTTAGATATGTGTTCATTTGTTTTCCTGTCGTGTTATAGAGCCTGGTGTCATCAGCATATATACCCATCTCACAGACAACTTTGTCAGGGAGGTCATTTACAAATATTAGGAATAGTAGAGGTCCAAGGATAGACCCTTGAGGCACTCCCACATTTATATCATATTGTTTAGCATCTGTGGTGATGGACTACAGCATGGTTAATTATGGTCTCAAATATTTTGGCGAAAAGTAGGAGGAGGCTAATGGGGCGATAATTTGATGGGTCAGTTCTTTCGCCAGAATTCTTAAATACTGGTACCACAGAAGCAATTTTCCAACAGCCCGGAAAGCAAGATTCATTAAGGCATTTGTTGTAAAGTTTGGAGAGGATAGGAGCTACTTCAGCAGAGCACTTTTTTAATAGCACAGCCAGGATGAGATGCTTTTGAAGTGTCAAGATTTTTTATGATAGCATGCACCTGAGAAGGGGTGATTTTCAGATCATCTAGTGTGGCGTCTGCCCGCAAAGGAAAGTCCAGGAAAGTGTGGTTAGCAGGGTCCAGTGTGGAATTGAAGGCAAACCGACTGGCAAGCATGTTAGCCTTCTTGGTTTCTGAGCAAACAACTTCATGATTATTGGTTAGTGGAGGAATTGTTGATTGCCCATTATTTACTACACTGTTATAGATTTTCCAGAAGTCACAGGTACCTAATTTCTGTGCTTCAATGCGTTTTTTAGTGGTTTTAGTAAATTCTCTCTTAGCTGTCGCTATTTCTTTCTTACAATTACTTCCGGCTTCTATATACTTATCTGTTTGAACTGGATTTATGTCAGTTAAATCTGCAGTACGCGTGCTGTCTTTGCGTAATGGCAGCTACACATGTAGAAGTAAACCATTGGGAAGAGTGGGGCTTGCTATAAAATTTCTGTGTGGGAACATGTGCTTCAATTGCTGTTTTGAACCATTCAGTGGTCTCATTTGCGCACTGTTCAGCAGGAAGTGAAAAGATATTTTGCCATGGGGCATCTTTGATGATATCCCTGATGGTTTCCCAGTCAGCCTTTTTATAATATCTTGTTGTTTTGAGCAATGGCTCTTCCATTTTGGCTCTAGAGTTTAGGGCGATTTCAACTATTATCACTACATGATCAGCATCCCCAAGTGAGCTGTGGGCGTTCGTAACTCAATCATCAGGAACTGTGGTCAGAAACAGATCTAAAAGTGATGCGTGTTGTTCTTGCTGGTCAGGGAAACAGGTTGGAAACGTAACCATCTGTGATAGGGAATGAGTTATAGAGAAGCTATGTGTTGTGCTACCAGCTGTGTAAGTAGAAAATCCAAGTCAGTTGTTGTGGTGAACATTGAAGTCTCCAAATACATGCACTTGTGCGCTAGTGTCGAGGGAAAGTGCTGTATCTATGCTGTCAGAGACTTTGTTTATTATGGTACAGTCCTGGGTCGAGGGAGAGCAGTACAGAAAATAAAAGTAACTAATATTATGTTGTAGAGAAAATAAAAGTAACTAATATTATATTGCATGTTAAGTCTAAAGCACATAAAGGCTTGATCATCCGATTCAAGTTTTCTTTCTCTAGTCAAGAGGAGGGCGTTTTGAATATAGGCTCAAAGCCTGTGCATATGTCTGTCAGAGTCCTTACGGCAGAGTGGGAGATATCCGGGCATGTTAAAGTAGTTAGAGAGGATGGAGGAGTGTAGGTTAGTCTCACTTAGTGCTAAGATATCTGGGATGTTTATTAGGAGAAATGCTTCATCATCATTTAAATTAGTTCTAAGCCAACGGATGTTCGTAAATGCAAGCCTCAAGGGAGAAGGCAATTTGATTTTCTTTGAGTTTTGTCCTGGTTTAAGCGTAATTTTAGATTGTACTGTCATTTTTTTTTTTTAAGAGTTTCATTTTAGGTAAGGGGTGCTGAACAAGTGGTTATGCAGAACATCAGGAATGCAACACAAGTAGACCATCAGCTGACCTTTCATCTACTAAGACTGTGGCCTCAGGAAAGCCCACCGGGGATGAGTGCAAGGTCCCTTTCCATGCGTGACATGGCACTACAAACATCCCAATATTATTCAACTGTTGATGGAGCAGCTGCTCTAAGCGCTACCAAAGAGTTAGGGCTCCTGTAATACCAATCGGGAACAGCAGCCAGGAACTGTCAATCTGGTACCTTCAACCCATCAGACGATGGTCAACCCAATCTACTTGTACTGGCATTTTGGTGTTCAAGCATTCTCAAGTGCCCAGTTTAGAGGGGATGTGTTGGGAGAAGGGGAAAACGGCGTTCATTGTCCTAGTCAGGAAACAAGATCGACCACTGAGTGTTTCTGTTGAATCCCTGTGCTTCAACCTTTAGGCCTGGCTAATAGGCAAAGAAGGAGTATGGAAGCCGGGTGATAGACAGTGCCTGTCTACTCCTTAAGCAGTTTAGATTTGCAGACCGGTAATTTGCTCGAGTCACCAGCTCTAGGAAGGATGTCATCCAAGACTGGAGGGGCCTCCCTTCCCTTAGGTTTAGCTTCAGATTTTTCCTTCTCCTAGACGGATGACCTGGGAAGATCTATGGGTCCATCAGCACCGAGAGGGTTTGCCCCACGCCTGGGTCCTAATCCAGGTATTTCTGCGACTCTGCGTCGATAGTTAATGTTACTTGGTTAGTATGTAAATGTTACGTCTACTGAGAAATTACACTCCTCAAAAGTGATTAAGGGACATTGCTATTACATTGTTACTGGAGGAGGGGGTGAGTAAAAGTTCATGCAGTGGAAGCAGCTATATAGTTGGAAGGAGTTAAGATATGGTTTAATATTTTCCCTTTAACTTTAGAAATTTTTTTTTTTTTTTAATATGTTGGCTTAGCAATAGGATAACATGTTACAGAATGGCTTGATATTAAGATTTAGTTAAAATGTTGTTACCCAAACGCTGGGTATTTTAAACGGCATGAGAGGTAAGTGCTGTATCTATGCTGTCAGATACAAGGTATATTGAGATGACCATAAAATGCATTGAGTCACAGAAATTAGGAACTCACAATTTCTAGAAAATCTATAATTGTGCTGTAAACAAGACAATCAACAGTTTTTCCTACTATTCAGCTACCATGATATCTCTTGCAAGGCAGTGTATAAGGTTGAACTTCTTGCACAGCCGTTCCTATTTAATTTCATCTTGGACTCTAGCAATCCCTCCCTCCCAAAATTCCCACTATGGATAGAAACCACACTAGATGATCGGATCATCACTGTTTTCCTTATATCCAGGACATCCATTATGTAAATCTCACCTGTCTGTTTAAATGTATGCATGTCTGCCTAAAACTTTCGACAGAGGAGACGGATTTTCATGAGATCAGTATCATTTTGAAGCTCGACTCTTCAGATAACAAATATTGAAAAATTGGCTAAAAACATTAATTCCATCACCTTTAACTGGGCACTTTTCTACAAGGAGGGGGTGGATTTTTTTCACTAACATTTTGCAACTCATTCACCTCGCATAAATGGCCCTTACACACATCTCCACTTTCTTTTCTGCATTTGCGTCACAGTTCAAGCCTGTCTACCTACTACAACATTTTTTTTTTGGCTCAACACACACCTCCAAACATCCGGGCAATCCCAGGCTAGTCATAAATAAACCTTGGCACCTGAAAAATATGATATGGGCCTGATCTTACCCCTGCTATAGTAATAAATAAATACTTTGCTGAACTGACCCCAATCCTCTTAAAATGCTACAACAAATACCTTGCTGAATATTGATTCCCTGAGATTTCAGTGTTCAAGAATTCTGGTGAAAGAACTTATTATGGGACTAGATTTTTTTGCAATCCCCAAAAAACAAGTTTGTCTCTTCCAGTCTCTGAAAGAGTATCTCTCCTGCCCAGTTAAGACTTACCTTTGCTAGTCGTTCTCCATCTTCTCGTCGAATTATTTGGTCTCCACTCATATCGGCTTTGTTACCCAATAACATAATCACGACATCATCTTGAGCATATTCGTTGATTTCTGTCAGCCAAGCCTGAAAGAAACAAAAGCACAAATGAAGACAGTTCTTAATAGTAGTTTTTTTTTTTTAAATGAAAATTGCTCCAGACATGGTGTGAAGCCATTTGATATAAGGAGCTAGCAAGGATGAAAACATGATTATCGAAAAGACTATGTCTATTAACCTTAGTCTTAAAAAGATTAAGATTATGGGGAGGGGAGGCAGGAAACAGCAGAAAAAGAGTTCTATTCTTGCATTTTCTTGGAAAGAAACTACTAAAATAGGAAAGCTGTATTACAATGAGGTATCAAAACTTCAAATTGATGAAGACCACTAGACCAATGAGTGAAACAAGCTGGAACAAAAGAAGCAGAGAATAGATCAGACAATTCTGAAGAACACATGTCATAATAGTATTTATAGAAAAAAAAACTGAGACTAGCAACATCACATCTGTGAGAGAGGATGCAGAGGAGAAGAAAGGGTGAGGGTCAATCAAATTACAGATACGTTTTTGCACCTTATCAAGAACCTTAAAATGAGATAAAGATTCACCAGCCTAAATATAACAACAGTACTCCATACATGGACTGATGATAAATTTGTAGAAATAGTTAATAGTCAGTACTAAAATGAGTGACCATTTGGGAATTCCATGTGCTGTGTGTGCTCTCCGCTTATCTCGGCATTGTTTCTAGTTATCCTGCACTTCTTGCCATTGGATTCAAGCAGTCCCAGGTATAACTTTTCTTATTGGACTTTCTTTCTAACAAAAACAAATGAACTTTACTCTTATTAAAAACTTTTACTGAAATTGAGTGAGGAAGTTTTGACTACAATTTTCAGACCCATCGATAATTCACAGTCCTTGGATTTCTTCGATATCTCAGCTTAAGAACCCCCCCCCCCGTGTACTACAAGGACTCTTAAAATATTAATAAACATTCTATATTTTATTATTGATGTAAACTTTCATTATAAACATGTATAAAAATATCTCTTTTGTGAATTTATGCTTTTGAATTCATTATTTTTTATTTGTGTTCATCATCTAACATTTCTCTCGCTCGCTAACATTTGAGTAAAAACCTAAAAATAGTTTTCACTAAAAATGTCTCCATAAAATTGGTTCTCCCCTAAAAAAAAAAAAATCATTCTTTCACAGTGGAACTCCTTAAAAAAAAAAAAAAAAGAAAAAAAAAAAAAGGGACTTCCAAATTCCTACAAACAAAAGAGAATATTTCTTGAAATACTTACCCGGATGTTATCAAAGCTGGCCTTATTTGTGACATCATAAAGCAGGAGTAATGCTGTAAGAAAAGAAAAAGCAAAAGTCAAGTTCAGCACTGATGGCATGTCATAATCCTCTATGATATGTTGCAGCCAGATAAACACACATTAGTTTTTGTTTGTATCAACGCCAAGAAATATATTTAATTTAGATCTAATTGACGCTGGAGAGTTTTTTTTTTTTTTTTTTTAATTTGAAAGGTCACCACATATAAAACCCTGGAAGCCACTCAAGGATAAGGGTTAAATGTTAGGTAGGTGGTGTGACAATATCAGTCACGGTGGAACTTCAGTAGGGCTAGATCATCTAAATGGACAGCTCAATAGGAATTTATTCACATTACACTTGAAGACAATCATGTTATAGTCAGCCGGGAAGCAGACAAACTGTATTGTCTTTCATAGACAGACAGCTCTAGGGAAGAAACTGCTTGTGTAATTTTTGTTTAGTTTTGGGCACAGATAGAGCGTGAGAAAAGTTGTTGACAGTTGTTTCAGCTAAGCAAGTATTTGTTTTAAACGTTTTCTGGGGAGAGACCATAAATTAGAGCTCAGTCAAACATCTACCATCAAAGTATCAATAGAGCAGAGACAGACTTGTAACGTCTCTTCTGTGAGAAAGAGGGAGTAGGTAAGTGTAAAGGTCATCGCCTAATAAATTTGGACGATGGTTCTGTACCCTGACAGGGATAAAGATCAGTTCCATAAGTTTGTCAAAGCTGGTTGCTTTATTGAGCTATTCATTTCAACAGGGGCAAAGCAGGCTGGTGAAAAGACAGAAGTTTGGTTTTAGATGTATTAAAAGGTAACTACAAGGATGACAGAGAGAGAATCTGTAAGATCCTGACCTTTATTAGCCTCTGAAGTGTTGCCGGTTGAAGGCGATTGATGCTTCTTGAAATTAGCCATTTTGTAGTCGTGTCACGGTTTCTGTATTTTTTCTTCCTTTCAAACAAGACGTTTGAAATGAAGAAAGTCAACAAGTTATCAGTCAAAAGGACAAACTTCTCTACAATTTTATTCAACAGTTTTGTCAACAAAACACATGGTCTGAAAAGCGTTATGCAAACAAGATGATAAGACCAGTTGATTCAGTTGAAATGTATGTACTATAGAATTGGAATTGAGTCTCTTACTTTTGCTAAAGATATACTTGTTGTTACATTAACTTTTGAGTCGCAAGTCATTTTAGTTTTAGAAAGGAAGAGCAATGTTATTTCAAACAAAATGGTAATATCAATCCAGAGAAGCCTGTAATTGAAAAAGCTTGCTGATGAAGGATGGAGTTTCCTGTTGGATAGCCAATCCATAGAAGTCTTGAATTGTAAAAGTTTGCAGACGAAGAGCAAAATTCCTTATGTGGAAACAAAAAATTATCTGCAGAAATTAAAAAAAAATCCGCTAAGTTTTATAGAGTGATTATGATTTCTGATTGGCTGATAGCAGAGGGTCGGTCCATTTGATTGGTCAGTTCCTATCAATCCTGTCTATAAATAGAACCTACCAATTTTTTGTAATCATACCTTTGTCATTATACCAAAAATATTACACCATTAATGTCTAAAATGGCGCTGTGTATATTTAGCGTAACATTTTGCTTGGAACATTCCTTGACATTTTTTCCGTGTTTATCCCGCGATATAGGTTCTGCATTGGGTTTCACTCTCATACTTAAAGTTTTGGACAATGCTGGGTAAATTTTGCTGCTACAAAGTTATGAGAATAGTTTGTTGGCGATTGCCATTTCTGTGTTGATATCTATCCTATTAGTTTTATTTGCTATGAATAAAAACGTCACCAAGTTATAGGTTGAAAGAAAAAACATTTTCTCTACAATATACACAGAGATGACAGAAAAATGAGATAAATATTTTTTCTATGCTCATTTATATTTACAGATAAGAATAGCACTAAAATAACTTAAGAGCATCTCATTAAAATTGCATCTAACAACATTGAAGCATGCCATGAACCAAAGGAACATCAGACCTATCAGAATTTCTACAAGGATGAATTGTGGGTCATCATGAAGATGGGCTTAGTAAACACAAAATAGCAGGAAGTCTTTCAATACCCCTTTTTACTGTTAATAGAGTGATCGTATAGTTCACAAGAGAGGGCAAAGAGTGCACAAAACCTCATTCAGGTAGCCCCAGGCCCAATGAAAGAACTTTGCATCTTGTGAAACGAAATTTTGAAGAGAATCGTAAGTGTAAAACCTCTGACATTGCAACACAAGCTGGTGTCAGTCCCATAATAGCTGTCAGGTATCTTCACAAACTGGGCTACTATGGTAGAGCTGTGAGAAAGAAAGCCTCTTCTTCGTTCTGTCAGTATCAGGCACAGAAATGATTGGGTGCGCGAGATGGTGGAGAGACCTATGATCTTTTGGACCAATGTCATTTTCTGTGATGAGTCACGATTTTCATAATTTCCTGATAGTGGAAGGGTATGGTATGGAAGCTCCCTCACCAAGAGTTTTACTTTAAAAGACTGCAGCCAATGCTGAAACATGAGGGTTTCTCGGTTATGGAATGGAATGCAATTTAGAGTGATGGTCGCTCAGACCTGGTGGAGTGCGAAGGAAACATCAATTTTGCAAGGTATGTTTCACTATCACATAAAGGACTCTTACCAATACTCTCAAGTGGAAAATGAACCAAATTAACTCCCTGTTTATGGAAGACAGAGCTCCTTGTCACTCTGCTAGGGCGACAATGGGATTAATAAACTTTCATGGCTAATTTAGTCCCCTGATATTAACCCAATTGAAAACCTTTCGGGCATATTAGACCAAAACCTTTGCAAAAAGAAAAGGAAGTCATCTTCTAAGCCTGAACTCGTCTAGCTGTAAACACTATCAATAATTTCCCCCACTCTTTATCTGTGCCTAAACCTAAACGTAGATTCCATGAACAAAGCTTCTTTCTTAGAACTGCACGCCTGTGGAATTGTCTTCCGTTTTCCTGCTTTCCGGCTGACTACAATACGGTTGTCTTCAAGTCTAAAGTAAATAAGTTCTTGATGAGCCGTTCCATATAAGTTATCAAATTTACCAAATTTTCATTACTAATGATTACTATATTGTCCAATTTCTACTGTACACTCTTTAACCCTTATCCTTGAGTGGCCTCTGGGCCTTGATAATGTGGTGATGCCTATGTAAAAAAAAACAAAAAAACTGTTAGCATTATTGCATCAGAGATGGCAAGGAATTCTTCAAGATTATATTCATCAACGGATCAATGCAATGCTTAGAACCAAGTATTAGTTATTAAATTTGTGACCATTTATTTTTGATTTTGTTCTATGAATTATGTTTATTGAAATAAACCGTTTCAATGGATGTCTATTCTGTCATGTCTGCGTATATAACATTTTCTACTCAACAATTTCAGTAACATAACATATGATACCAAGAGAGTTACGAACACAGGAAGATAAAACAAGTTAGTTCAGCCGACATGTATGAAATATATAAATCAAATGGAGTCCATTAATTAAATATTATCTAGCAGAGCCATTGCTAGAGTTCAGAAGAGGGATATACGAGTACTTTTTATCACACTGATATTTCAAACAGAATTGTTTTTAAGAGTTACTGATGTTTTACTCCTAATTATAAATATTGGTTGGCAGAGCGGATGATTGGTCAGTTGTGGCCAAATCGTTTAGAATAGAGGCATCAATTCACAGAAGAAAACACTTCTTTATTTTTTGCCGATACATCTTTATCTTTTGAAGGAAACTGGCTTGAAAAGAAGTGGAAATAGGCGCCCATGCGATGAGGGTTCTTATTACCCAGCAGTTCTCTATATGTGCAAGAACATGCCAGTATGTTCTTACTGAACAATGTACTAATAATCACTCCATGAGTGAGAACATGCAAATGAAAAAGAAAATCCAACTGCTCCACTCTAAAATATTTCAGACAAGTTTAATGAATTAATATAATAAATTGCAGTTTTTAGTAATTATTATTTCTTTTTATGATATTACCGCTAACAATATCTAATACAAAAGAGCATGTGTGGACACTTCATTACAAAATGTAGTGAAAACCTTTAGAATATAAACAGGAATATAAGCAACATTGATCCTGGTGAATTCCCAAGTGAGTGACCATTTGGGAATTCTAAGTGCTATATGTGCTGTCCGCTTATGTTGGCATTGTTTCCAGTTAGACTTGGGTCTCTCCTTGTCTCTGAACCTAAGCAGTGTCGATTCAGAAGGTATGGTTGAGGATTGTGCAACCTTTGCCTCGCAATTACATGTGCAGCTACTCTTACAGACTGAACGGAGGCATTGCATAAGACAGGTTTAAACGTAATGTAAATCAACAACTCGCTCATCTCCTCTAACCATGATCTCAAATTGTAGCCGCTTACATCCAAGTGGCAATATGCCTTGTTTAGGGTGAACATAATTTAAAAAAAAAAAAAGAAAAAAAAAGAAAGAAAAGAAAGAAGGAAAAAAGAAAAAAAGAAAGAGAAAGAGAAAGAAAAACAGAAAACCGACATGTATGTATATACTAGTAAAATGGAATTGAGTCAAGCCAAGTTATTACTAGAGACAAGGAAATGTAGATAGCGTCTGCTCACATTGGCATCTTTTTTTTTTTATTTTTTTTTACATAGGCATAACCACTTATCAAGGCCCAGAGACCATTCGAGGATAAGTGTTAAGAGTGTACAGTAGTCAATTGGACAATATAGTAATCGTTAGTAATGGAAATTCGGTAAATTTGTTAACTTAAGTGGACTGGCTTATCAAGAACTTGTTTACATTGGACTTGAAGACAATCAGATTGTACTCAGCTGGAAAGCAGAAAAACGGAAGACAGTTCCACAGGCGTGCAGTTCTAAGAAAGAAGCTTTGTTCATGGAATCTATGTTTAGGTTTAGGCACAGATAGAGTGGGGGGGAATTATTGATAGTGTTTTCAGCTAGACGAGTGTTTCTTGTGAAAGTTTGAGGGGGGGCATAGATTGAAGCTCAGACGAGCACTTGCCATGAAAATAACGATAAAGCAGGGACAAACTTGCAACATCTCTTCTGTGAGATAGAGGTTGCAGGGAAGAGAAAAGGACATCCCCTACGAGGCTACAAAGTCTATTTTGACCACTATCAAGGCAGGACAAGTCCTTTCTAGCAGCTCCTGCCCAGATGTGGCAACAGTACTCCATTCTTGGACTACCTGGCTCTTATATAGATAGAGAATTGCATCAGCAGTGAGATATCTACTGGATCAATAGAAGGATCCGACCATTTTTCCAGCGGCCTTGGCAACAGATTTGATGTGCGTGTTCCATTTCAGATCAGGATTAAAGGTCAAGCCCAGAAGCTTGTCAAAACATGAGGCCTCCTCAAGACAAGAGCCATTCACTGGAACTTTTATCTTGCTTTTGACCCAATAAATGTTCAGAGATGAGTCAGGTAATAATAATGTCTTGTTGACTGACCACTTGTAAAAAGATGCAAAATGGTGTTGGGTGAAAATGGAAATAGGTTGCACACGAGCAAAGTATTCTAATCACCCGACATAACAATGCAAGTCTGAATATGTCCGTATTATCGCATCAGACCACATACTGATCATTCTGTGAGTTATAACATTGCAAGTGTAATAGAAAATAGATCTTCATTATTTAATTGTTACAACGTTATTAGAATTAGAAATTTAATAACGGTCAGGTTTGGGCTGTCAGTGACTAAACTGGCATCACTATTAGGCAGATCTTGACTTGTCTGATGAGGTCGGTATATGTACACCCAACGACACTAAAAACAAGCGTCAAAAGGCTGATAAGCTTTATGAAAAGCAACGGTCATCCATATGACTGTGACTCTTGCTTCCCCTATTTTGTCCTTTAGTTCTCAAATTCTAGGACAATTTCTGATAAAGGGAAAAGAATTGCTGCTTTCTGGATTGGAATTGTTGTTCACTTTTTTTTTTCAATTTATCATTTCATTTTTTTGTCTTCTTATTATAATTGAGAACAGTAGAAAGTGTACCTTGTAACTCTCGCTTATTTTAGTTCCCACATTTAATAACCAATGTCTCTGACAAAGGGGGGAAAGTTGCTGTTTTTTGGGTTGGCTGGAGATTTTCAATCTTCACATAAAGTACTTGGTAAAATTCAGTTGTAAGCTACACTCTTCTGGAGGTTGAAGGTTCAATTCTCAGTGCAGGTGACACCCAAAACACAATTTCAAATTACTTAGGACTTCTACCCAGTCATAGCTGATGGAACAAAAGCATGCTACCCTCGTGAATTAAATAAAGGAGAAATATGATAACAAATTGACTTGTTACCACAGCCGATTAAATAATACAGCTTACAATCACAATATGTTTTCTTTGACTTCCCTCCTTTCTGTTTCTTTCATCACTTGTCAGTATTTACACGTTAATATAAGTTGGAACGTCAGTTTTTACAGTAGCGTCTTTCCAAGAACCGCAGACTTCCTGCAGACTGTTTTGCCCCTTATTTTTAACCTTGATCTTTTCAAGAGTAATTCAATAGTTATCTTCTTTCTTTGCGATAATCATCTTTCATTCTTGCTAGCTCCTTACATTAAGTGGCTTCATGCCTTGTCTGGAGTGATTTCCATAAAAAAAAAGTTGGGGAGGGGCATTTCGATTGTTTGATTCAGTTTCAGACTCATTTCGTCCGCCATATTGTCAAGATGCTGTCGAGGTGAGAGAATCAGCTTAAAATGAGAACAGAGAGCACGAAAGAAATGACCTGCCATCAAAATACCAAGTTATTTGTTTTCTTTTTTCAATATCTCAAAATAACAAGAGTAGCAGCTGCTGCTTGCACTTTTTCCTTGCGTGCGGATAAATTCATGCTTAGTTGACGACCATTCTTAGCAGGGATCAATCAGATTAAAGTCCATTTTAGCAATCGTGTCAGCATGATGCCATGATTAACCTTTCTCGTTGCCAGAATTATGTAAGTTTTAGCAGTGAGTTTCTGAATTATTGACAGTTATTTTATGGAAATCGCTCCAGACAATGCATGAAGCCACTTGATCTAAAGAGATAATATATACTACTTCAAGGTCAAAATCTTGCCAACAATAAGTGTTAGATAAAAATAGATTCTGACACAGAAAACAGCAATTCTTCCTGCTTTGTCAGAAATATTGCTCATGGAGTGTGAGGAATAAACAACAAAATAAGGAAAACAAAAATTACAATGATGATTGATTATTCATATTATTGTAAATTCATCCTTGTCCGTTTGTCTGTCTGCACTTTTCTCAGTAACTACACCTTGGAATTTTGTGAAATTTTGCTCAAACATTAAACATGATATGAGTAAAAAAACGTAACAGAACGGATTTTCCAAGAAAACTCCAGTCGATCCCCTAGGGATGCCTTTCGGGTTAAAATGGCTAAAATTTACACTTTTTTGCTTTTTAAAAAAAATTGATGCTTTGAATTTTTATAAAACTTTCTGAAAAGTTGTAACAAACTGATTTCTACATAATTTTGTTTGTCTATACTTCACGATAACTCTTGGATGTGCCCCAGGGGCTCTTTTAGGTCTAATAAAAACACTCCATTTTTGGGACTATTTTACCATATTTGTCCAAAGTTTTCTGTGTATGTCTATTTAGCAGTTTTGCATGGTGCTGAACTCAAATTTAAATATGTTAAGGCCTTGGGGATTTTTGGGGCTAAATGGGAGCGGGGGGGGCAAATGATGGACTTAATCATTTCTTTTTTTGAATGGTGCAGAACTCAAATTTACATATGTTGCCTAAAATTGCACCTTCTATTTCGCCAGGATTTGACGTCCTCATGGGACTTTTGGGGTTAAATGGGAGGGGGTGTGTGTGAAATGCTGAACTTAGTCATTTTTTTATGCCTTGTTCACTGTGCGCTCACGGGGGACCATGCATGCTTCACTTGTTTGGATTCTTTGAACTACTGTTCTCATCTTCAGCATTATTTTTATGTTTTGGTCCATCTAACTTTGGACCGTCTTTAGTGTGACGTGTTGAACTTAGGAAGTTGCAAGGACCCGCGTAGTGAATAAAGTACTTGGTAAGATGACACTGAAAATACAATTTCAAATTACTACCCACTCATAGCTGATGGAATAAGAGTATGCTACCCCCGTGGATTAAATAAAAGGATTCTGTTCACAATTCCATGCATATTCCCATGTTTGACAAAAAGGTTGGAGGTTATATTAAGAGAAGCGTTGTGAAAATAACACTCAACAGGTGAGAACACTAGTCCAAATAATATGAATTACATATCAGCAATTCAAAGTGGGATACAATCTTCATTGAAGAAATTAATTTTAATCAAATTTCTTGTTTTGACGAATAGTGTGAGACTTTGTTTACATAGAAACATGAAAATCTTTGGTTCAAAACTGTTATAGAATTATAAAATGTTATAATTTTTAATTTAATGTTTTTATTCATATTTTGTGCTTTATTTGATATTTTATTTTTGCAATTGGTAACTGACTACTTTTCAAATCTATCTGAACTATATGTAACTATAGACTAAACTTTTGTATTAGCAATGTCCCCTGAAGAGGTGTCTAGTTACTGACTAGTTAGTGGCTGACCGAAACATGCTCACGACTGTGTAGCGACATATTAATGCTTATGTAAAATATATATATATACAAGATTAGAGAGAACCTCAGCAGAGTGCTTAATTTTAGAAATATTTAAAAATAAGAGCGTAATACCTATTCATATGTGGTACAAAAAATCAGGAGAGAGTTCTGTTGGTTTGTTTGAATTTGGTACTGATGTTGTCCTGATATTCTGTAATGCACTATACATAATGCATCACGGAATATCAGGACAACATCGTAATATACACAAGGCAGGTGAAGTTTAAAAGAATATGCAAATTATCTAGATCTTTTGCAGAAGAATGCAATTCCACGACCCATACATAATAAAGTTGTATTTTCTTTTTAAATAAATAGGAATGAATATCAATACACACACACAGACACACACAAAAAAAACCCCTCCAAATTTATAGGAGTATAAATTAGCAATGCATCTACATTATACATATGTTAACTCTATTTGTTTGGAAATGTTTACTTGTCTTGATTACTGACTATGCCTTTCTTTAAAATTCTCAATCAATTTCCATCGTAAAATATTTTCAGTGCATTTACATTTCCATAGTAACCATCACAGTTAGTTCCACTCCTGTTTATTTTCAAATGACATGTTTATCGTCTTTAGAAATGCTTATGTCGACTTGTTAAGAATTTAATCACTGAAAATGTTCAGCTGAATATTTGCATTGCAAAACTGAAACGTTGTTTTTATTTCTATTTTATCTGAAATCAGAGCAAATGTTTCCCAGCAATCAATTCAATAAAATTTACAAATATACATTTATATCATAGATACATGTATGGCAATCTTATTTTACCAAAAATAACTTATTTAATTCACTCAATAGTTCTCATTTTCAACTTTCTTTGTAAAATAAAAAAAAATTATTTTATGGAATTGTTAAAAAAATCAAACAGAAATGAAAAGAAATATGAAAATATGAAATAGCAAAGAATAAAAAAAACAAAATACAAAGAAAATCAAAAAGGAAAAGGAGGGAAAAAAGGAAAAAGTTAAAAGGAAAAATCTTATTAAAAATTATATTATCTTAAGGAAACAAGATTTTATTTTAAAATAATTTTAATAAAATTTTCGAAGAATCACAGCAAAATATACGGACAACATAAAAAGCAAGGCAAACAAATACTTCAACAACGAGTGCTGTAAGTGTGAATTTTGGTAAAAATGTCAAGAACCTAATTTAACAAACAACTACACATCATCTCATTCAAACCAATTCCAATACTGACTGAATGATGTAAGATCTTTACATTTTTTTACAATTTTTTTATGTGTATGTATTTTTCAAATCATGTTTAAAATTTAATCTGTCAAATCTGCAACAGGGAAAAGGTATGTGCATATCATATTATATACCCACTTTTTGTTCAAACCACTTGAAAAATTTGACCATTCAAGTGGTAAATAGTTTGGACCACTTTGCAGTAAATATCATTCAAGTATTACATAATTTGAACCAATCTGCATTAAATATATTCATTTAAATAGTACATAATTTGAACCATTATTCTTTGGAAAGCTTAAAACTTGACAGAATAAGGACTCAACTAGCCGTTTCCATAGTAACCATCACAGTTAGTTCCACTCCTGTTTATTTTCAAATGACATGTTTATCGTCTTTAGAAATGCTTCTGTCGACTTAAGAATTTCATCACTGAAAATGTTCAGCTGAATATTTGCATTGCAAAACTGAAACGTTGTTTTTATTTTTATTTTATTTGAAATCAGTGCAAATGTTTTCCGGCAATCGATTCAATAAAATTCTGGACAACTTCAGATTGACATTTTTATTTCCTTAAATTTCTACTGGGAAGTCCACTAGAATAGCAGGTTATTTTTTTTTTTTTTTACTACCCAACCTCCCCATCGTGATCAGGTTTTGAAAACGAGAGTGAAATGGTTTGAAAATCAAAATTGTTTGTTTTGTGCATATTCAATCGCTTTCTGGTTATTTAATGCCAATCCAATTATTTTGGTAAAACTTTGTATGCTTCAAGTTCTTAATGACTTCAAATACATATTCATAGTTCATAGCGTTTACTTGAACCATAAATTATAATTTACTAGCAGGACCCGTTAACCAGCATTGCCCGGTGGAAGTACGGCTTTTTTTGGGATTACCCAACACCAACCTCAACCTCCTCATGTTAAGAACGGCTTTTTGAATAGACACTCCTAATATCCTCATGTTAAGAATGGCTTTTGGAATGGACATCCCTAAGCTACCCCTGTTAAGAACAGATGTTAGAATAGACACCCCATTTTGTGAGGGGTGGGTTGTCAAAGTATCTGTCCAAAATTTAATCTTGATAATCATTGTCATGATCCCTATGTGCAAATACTATGAACCAACTTTATAATTTTGAGTGTGCAGTGTCAGTTGGAAAAAATATGAAAGTTGGGTACTTATGTAATTTTTATTACCATCCTGAAATAATGTTATTATTTTGAAAGCCATTCTGAACATGTTAGCAGAGAGTGTTTTGTAAGTAATCTGTGTTTGTAAGATATCTGTGTTGACATTTAAGATCCCCTTTTAGTTATAGGGTGTGCGTCAATCAAGAAAAAAAATGTATAAAAAGAAAGAAAAGGGAACGTTGCCCGAAAACTTCAACTAAATATTAGTCTTTTTATAACACAAATAGGTAACAAGTACATATGCAAGCCAAAATTATTTTAGTTTATTAATTTCGCAACTGTAGTTTCTATGAAATAACATTTTGCTTAATCAACAGGATTTTTTATTCTAAGTTATATTGATTAATATTCTAAAAACTACCTATTCGCGTACAATAATAATGTGTTGTTTTTTTTATATAAATGCAAATAGTTCACAAATAATGTAGGTAATGGATAAGAATTTTTTTATTGGAAAAACTACTTATTTGTGGACAATATAAATACGATCTTGGTTCTTGTAACTCTTGTCTCCCAATTTTTCATCTGGTAAAATTTTAATCATGTGATTACGGTGTAGCGACAATAAAAGAAAACATTTAATCAAGTGCCGCTTGTTAAGGATTTAGCTGAATACGATATTAAAAATCACTTTTTTGGTACTTATGCACTTATGTTACCGGGATGGCGGGTGTTATGAAACTATTCTGTACTTTCACCTCACAATTAAATAAACAAAAAAGATATTGTAAAACTTGAATTTATATAATCATTTTATTATATATATTTTTGAGGGGGGATTGACTGTTCGTTTAATGGCTGAATAAACGAATGTTGGAATTGTAGAATGACTACTTCTCATTCAATCAATGGCGCCAGCTATTTAAAAGGGAGAAATTATTATTTGTGTCGGATGTAAGGGGTAAGAATATACGTTTGTGTAGGAAATCTGTAGTTATTTAATGACGGCTAACATGCAGGAAAGTAAGAAAAAGTATAAATGCACTCTGTGTAGAATGGTGTCATAAGATGGCTCAGTCTAGAGAGGGTGAAATTTTAGCTACTTTGTTTGTAGGCTAGGACGATGATGTCATGCCGTTCCTCAGAATAAAAGTAATGTTTTAATATTACGAAGCAATGTGTATGTAATTGCTTTCTATAGCTAGATAATATAATGGCTAATGACGTAAACATAATAATTTATGTGCCATCTGTTGTTGTCAACCTACGACAGTTTCGTCCAGAGGGGAAAAATTGCGTCTACTTTTTTTATATACAAGATAAATTAAAAATAAAGCTCATCTCCACTCATCAGCTAAGTAAACAAGTCAGTTGGTATCAATAAACAACAAAAAACAAAATAAAAAGGAGAACAAAATAAAACGACAAATAATTTTAATCGGCAGAGTTGAAAACTTACTTAAAAAGGTATATGCCCAATTAGTAGTATACCTCTGTCGATCAGGATCAACAACAAATGATGTATCCTTTGGATGCTAGTCTAAGTAGTATGCTACGAAGGTCAGACTGTTGTATTGTCGGGGAGAGGAGAGGTTGTATATTATGTATACATCTCTCTTCTAATGGTTAGATTGCATAAGAGTGTATATACTTGTCACAGTCATCTATATGACGTGTGTGTGTGTGTATATATGTATATATATATATATATACACACACACACACACATGTTCATCTAATCTTGTGTTTTCTATTGTTCATTGAATTGATGCATGTATAACACATACAACAGTGTTGATATGTTAACAGATACAGCTTAACAATGGACATGTAACATTTACAACAGAAAGAGACAAATAAGAGTTCTTTGAAGTTTTAACATCGGGCCAATCAGAGAAACATACCTGATCGGTCTTTGGTCTCGTTTAACAGAAAGCTGCAAAGAAGATTCATCCCAATGAATCAACAAATCTTGGGGTGTCTTTTCAGCAACTTTATTTACCGATGTTTCCCCTTCTCTGCGTTGCTGATGAATCCAAAGTAACAGGATAGCTGTTACAGTTTGGCATCATCGTTGTCACAGGAGCTGGTAGAATAAAGTTCTAGGTAACCTTATACTGTGTTAGGAGCTCTACTCCAGATTTTTTGTCAAGGTTTACTCCTAAAGCCTTTCCCACGGGTGGATATTTCACAAGACAGGGGAGGTTTGTAATTAGGGTTAACCTTCCCTTAAATGGACCGCCTTCTAGGGTTGACGAGCTTCATTTTCCTTAATTAACTGGTTATAGTGCCAGGTACTCGTCTAGACTTAAATAGGTATAATAAATCTAAAATATGAAATTATCTGGTCGGATTTCCAAAATCAAATCCAAATAGCAATCCATCTGATATATCAATATTTGATTCTGAGAAGCCTATTTTTTTTTTTTAATTTTATTTCACTTATGCTTTTTCCTAAAAAATTATTCCAGCTAAGGAAACTTATTCTCTTAGTTACTGAAATAGATTAAAAGTCAATCATCATGTGCAATTATACTGAGTTATCCCCCTTGATTTCATCATATATAAATTAAATATGAAATTATGCAATTTCAAATGTGTACTTTACACAGCCATATTAATTATACATTATTATTTGTTTGTTACTATTAATTGATTAGCACCATGTACTAAAAAGAAATTACAAAAAAAAAAAAATCCCATTTATTAAAATAATTTGATTATGAAATTAAAGCCACCAATATTAAATTCTATTTGTTTGTAAATAAGTTATTTTTCTATAATTTCTGGGCAACACCGGGTAGGTAAAGCTAGTAATAATTATAATAACAATGAAATAAAAAATGCAACAACAACAACAACAACAAAACACTGAAAGCAACCATTACAAACTTTGTGCAAATTTTGACCATCGTACCAGATAAATGTTATTTCATATTGGTTTAAAATTTGAGACCATTAAAAAATTTTCAGAGAGGAATCCCACTAATAAAAGCAGAACTAGCAACCATCTCTTAATTTTGTTTAGGAAACTAATTTTATAATTTCCACTGATCAGGTACAACAAGCTATATTTTATAAAGAACAGCAAAGTGCAGAAGTGTTTGCAGTCTACAGACAATTTAATACAAAACTACACAATCTACCTCAAAGTCTAATAGTCATGCAAGACACACTAAATTCTACATGGATCATCTTATTCTATCTTTCAATGTCAAAATAATTTGCTGATCAAACTGTTTACACAATGCATAAAACTATTTCATTAAATCTATTATTAAAGGCAATTTTTTCAAATCCTCCTAACACTACTCCATTTCATGAAATTACAGGAGAATTTCATGAGAAGAAAATAATTTTATTACATAAATTTGTTGAACAACTAATAAGCATCAACTTTTCTCCTTTTCCCTTCCCTGCAACCTTTTCCCCACAAAAGAGACGTTACAAACCTGTCTCTGGTCTATCATTATTTATGGCAGGTGCTTGTCTGAGCTCCCATCTATAGTCCCTCCTAGCTGGACTTTCCCCCCAAAACACTCGACTATCTACAACCACTACCAACAATCTCCCTCATCCTCTATCTGTGCCTAAATCTAAACACAGATTCCATGAACAAAGCTTCTTTCCTAGAACTGCCTGCCTGTAATACACTGTTCCACTGGCCTACTTCCCGGCTGTCCACAATATCGTAGCCTTCAAGTCCAATGCAAACAGGTTCTTGTTGAACCATCCCCTCAAATAATCAACTTTTGCCTAACTTACACCATTAACGATTACTACACTACATCTTACATTAATTAACGCTTATCCTCTAGTGGCCTTCAGGCCTTGATAAGTGGGGACGCTTTGTAAAAAAACAAACAAAAAACCCCAAAAAACTGAATTGAATGGATTTGAACTGTTTTAGCCATTTTGATTCGTTCTAAGTTTTTTAATACTTTTAATCATTCTTATTGCCTTCACCAAGTTCAAGACTGTTTTTGGTAGAGTTAGAGTGCAATTTAGCATCCACATCACTTAATCAATTGTAACCAAACTTGATTAAAATATTGGTCATGGTCTAACTTAAAACTGATTTAATTTTGAGATGTCTAGGTCAACGTCAGGCAAACATTACACTTTGGCATTGGTAATGTTAGATGTTCTCATCATAATTGATCCTTAGCCACTGCTTTTTAGTATATAATTCGGGGTAAAAACATAGGAGAAATAAAGTTTCGATTTTATTAAAGAATCTGATTGAATAATATGACTGGGAATGAAATAGAGCATAACATGACAAGCCAATTGACCAGATTGAGTTCCCTGCCCTCTGTCTAATAGAAGTAAGGGTCCAAGTGGAAGAGTAGCCCAACCACCAGGATCTCGACCTCTAGTATCATGAGTTGTTATCCTTAGCCAATAGGTGGTCTCATTTTAGGGAAGGGGGTGTTACCCCTCTGCATTGAGTGTCAGTCATCAAATTTCTGGCCTCACTGTTATGACAATTTCTGTGTGTGTGTATATATATATATATATATTTGATTCCAATTCTTTTTAATTTATAAATATTTAGTTATTATAGTTGTGTGTTTTTAAAATTTTTGTATGACTGTAAACACCCATATAATGTGTGCTTATTATTTCACAAAAGTAAAAATACACTTATAGGTTTTACATGACTCAAGTAGGTATTTCTAACTATATTTTTCTCGAATGTTTTCCCATAATTGATTGAAAATAGTGACGCAACTAACGATTTATTTCACTTTTAAAACAAAGCCGATTAGCAGTAGCATAAATTGACAAAACGCTATTTGAATTTTTCATAAACAATTGAACAGAAGTCTTAAAAAAAAGAAAAAAGAAAACCCTAATAACTATCTTATTTAAAAAAAAATGAAAATACTATGTAAAAAAAGAAAAAAACAAATAACAGAAATCTTTTAAAAAGATTAATAATTATCTTAATTAAAAAAATGAAAATACTATATAAAAAAGAAAAAACAAATAACAGAAATTTTTTAAAACGATTAATATCTTAATTAAAAAAAAAAATGAAAATACTATATAAAAAAGAAAAAAGAACAGAAATCTTTTAAAAAGATTAATAACTATCTTAATTAAAAAAATGAAAATACTATGTAAAAAAAAAAAAAGAAAAAAGAAAGAACAGAAATTTGTTCCTTTTTTTCTTATTTATTTACTTGTGCCATTTTTACCATGTCACGTTTCCTGGCGTCCATTTTTACCCTTATTTGTTATTATGGTGTATAGTTTTAGCTTTATGGTAGTTAAAAAACCAATAAATAATTATCATATTATTATTAGTAACAGCAACGGAAAATTAAGTTTTAAACAAAAAAATAAAATAAATAAATAAAAGCAATGTTCAGTTTTTTCTGATTCTAATTAATTGTCCCAAAACTAATCTCTATCCCTACCTCTACTATTATATAAAATGAACTTTTTGTATGTCTGTGACTGTGTGTGCGTGAGTTCAATTCTTATGGACTCCACAAACGGCTGGGCCGATTTTTATGAGATTTCACACAAAGGTACTTTATGTGCCTGGTAGTGTTCTTTGATAGGGTTTGTATCAGAATGTCTTCGATAAGTATCAATAATTAAAATTATCTGATAAAAGAAGTAATAGGTGATTTTGACTAAAGTTAATACCTTACACAGCCTAACATCACAAGTGCATTTGAGAAGTTTTATTACCACACAAGCCAAAAGGCCCGACATATAAAATCAACAGTAGGTTCTCTGATATGACAGAGGTATGTTCGAAATGGATGTTTCCATTTAGAGCACCCATGAAGCATGAGACTAGACTTGAATTTTAAATTTTAATTCAAGCCATGATATAAAAATAATTTTATAAAATCAACAGCAGATTTTCTACAGTGTAAAGTAAACTACAACGTATTGTAGAGTAAGTTACTGCAGGAAGGCATGTGAAACTTCATCCCGGTGCACTGTGATGGATTCCTAACTAGAGCAGGCAATCAATAGATTTGATTGAAAAATCGGCGATTTCACAGAATTCGATAACAATAAAAATATGGGCGTGGGAAAGATTTGTTCAATCCCTGGCATGGTCATGTCTCCCTGCTAGTACATATTAATCAGTTGTAACTCCTCTACAGCTGCTAACATTATTGATATAGAAATTGGTAGATGATGCAAATGTCAACCTATCTAAGATTAACATTCAATGTTTTTCCAGGGAATAAATGAAAGAAATATATATATATATGTGCGTACATGCACAGAAAAGGCACAACTAATCTGTTGTAAAGGTTGTGATATTTGAAATTAAAAAAAAAAGTCCTTGAACAGACAGTCACAAAGGGAAATTGTCCTTACTAAAAAAGATTATTTGAAAAGTAAACTAGATGTAAAAAAAAAAAAAAAAAAGTGAATAAATAAAATGGCCTATAAAAGCTAGAAGATTCTAGTTTCTGATGACTATTTAGTTCAGGTCGATTTCATAACTTAGCATTTTAATATATTTAAAGGACTTTAAAAATGATTTGCTTAAAAAAACATAATTCCAGTAAATATTTTTTTATAATTTATAAATTAACTAGATAATCTACCTGGCGTTTCCTGGGGATCTTTACTTTCATTTTTGCCTCCCACTCTGCAAATTTCTTTGTAAAAATATAAACTGTACACATATTTTGAATTCATGCTGTAGATATGCTATCTTGCAATGTGGAAAGCTATTAAAATTATTATTTTGGCATTGGTACAGTTTTTGGACCAGTTTAGTAAATAAAATATGTACCTCTCAAATAACCAATAGATTTTTGTACAATGTACAGAATTCACTTTTTAAAGCAAATGCATTAAATTATAAAATGTTTACAATGAAACTTTCTATATTGTACTGCATTATTTTTGGTCCACCGACTTAATTGAATTTGGACCTTAGTAGAAAACTACTCATTACATTTTTCTGAAATTTTGCATGAAGTTACAACTACTCAAGGGAGGAAATGTAACATTCTCGGATTTTTTATAAAGATCCTGATTACGTCACAAGGGGGTCAAAAGGGGTCAAAATGGTCAAAAATAGCACTTTTCAGACATAGAATCTTTTCCGACCATTAGATTTTGCTGAAAATTATCCAAAAGCAAGATCACATGAACATACATCTGGAAATGCAATATTTGACCTTGGGAAAATTCTTGAGCCCCAGGGTATTTTAAGGGTGAAAAACACCTTTTGGGACTAATTTTTATATTTCTCCTAGAATTCAAGGCATCAGTCAGGAGACCATATATCTTTTGGCCTGTTTTATTTTTTAAATAAGCATGATTAAAGTGAAAATAAGTCATTTGGAAATGATAATGGAATCCATTTTGCTCTAAATACTTTATGTGAATAAAATAGGATTTATCTGGCTAAATCTCAAATGACGTTTATTTAAAGGAAATATTAGATATCATATTGTTGATCATATTTACTTTAGTCAAAGTCCAGGATAACAACATTCAATTTTTGACATTGGTATGTTTCGGAATAAAGAGCACCTCATTTTTTTTTTGTCAATTATATTATAACACACACACACACACACACACACACACACACACACACACACACACACACACACACACACACACACACACACACACACACACACACACACACACACACACACACACACTGTATTTCTGTGTTTCTTTTTGAATGTGCCACTCTATGAACAGCTGTGTACCGCATTATGCCGAATTAAGTTTCAAATGCATTCATAAATCTTCCGTTTACCTTTTAAATAAATAAAGCTTACTTCCGTTTTTAAATGGAAGTGAACTTTATTTATATCAGCTTTAGCAAACAATTAAAAATAAATTAAATAAATCAACTTTAAATAATATTCATAAACACGGCAATTAAAACAATTCTATTACTGAAAACAATTAATAACATCAAGCTAACTATAAAAATAGATTTTCTGTCATGTAATATGCAAATGAGATTACTTCTTGAATGTGGATTTCCTTTGAATAAATATAGAAGTTAGAGTTGGATCTTTTTTTTTTTTTTTTTTTTTTTAATCGGACTCAACTTATTAATCAATATTGGAAAATTTTAAAATTAAGAGTTGCGACCCCACAACCTTGTTATGTGTGTATATACTTATTTATAAATAAACCTAATATATAAAAGGCTATAGGTCTGTCTGCCTCCATATTTTCAAACTATCTCCTCTGAAATTAAAAGTCATAGAGACGCTAAGCGCCTCAAATGATTGGATTTTTTTACGGACCATTCTTTTATGGGTCCTTAGCCGGTTAAAATAATTTTTAAGGGGTCAAAAATGGTCAAAATTGTTGTAAATTTTGTACATTCATTTTAGTTTATTTAAATTTTTTAATCAGTTCATATGCGTGTTACATTGGTAATGTCACTAGCTTTGAATGTTTTGCTTTTAGTTCTAGCTGATGGCACCCAAGCACTTTTTTTTTTTTTTTTTTGCTTTTGAAATCACGACTCTATAATATATACAAAATATGGATAAATTAAAATATATTTAAGCATATGACCGAGGAAAGCTCGGCGCCTCCCACTAGTATATATATATATATATATATATATTAATGAAATTGAGGCAGTTTCATGCATGTGCCAGCATGAAAAAATGGATGCTAAACCGAATATGATGATGAATTAAATCATTTACATTTAATGCTTTAGCATCCATTTTTTGTTCTAATCAAAGGGTAGTAACTCTGTATAGACTAATACAGAGTTACATACTTTTAAAGATGGAGGTTATTTGAAAATAATTCTGACTTAGACAAAATATTTTATGGGACCGAATTGCATTTTATTCCCAACAACATACTGCAATAATTCACAAGTAAAACTGACAAACCGGAATCAAATATTAATTTTGTAGGAAGAAAACTATCGATGACAAAAAAGCTATAAAGAGACTGACTTTAGTTTATATATTAGATTGATATAAGAGTTTTGATTTTTGATAATGAGTTATTAAACCAACTGTAAGACGAGGTATTTGTTTAGTACCTGCATACTAAAAAAGAGTGCAGGAATAGCAGCAAAATAAATTAATGTAGCGGAAAGGCCAAAGAACTGTTAATGAATGCGTCGTATATAACTGATCGAGACGTTTCAAGAAAAGTGACACAAAACCCTTAAGGTCATGTTGTGTTTAGTAGAATTTCAATGGAGTATTCTACTTTGAACTTGATCCAGATGATTCTGCTGGTAATGCTCAATAGCTGTAACAAATTTTAATGCTTAGCTTCCATTTTTCTTTAATACGTTTGGGAAATATAAATGCATGGTGAATCAGCCGTCACTCCTCCAGCTGGGATTCATAGGAATTAACAAGAAAATCCTTATTCTCTTATTTGACCCTTGTTTTTGTTCATTCTTTCTCTATTTTAATTCGCATTTATCACTCATTCTTCCTCTTATTTGACTCGTATTTCATCCATTTTTTTTTCTTTCCTCTTTTTAACCCTTTTTCATTTATTCTTTCTCTTTTGATCCTCATTTTTCATTAATTCTTCCTTTTATTTGACTTGTTTTTTTTTTGTCTATTCTTCCTTTCCTCTTTTCATATTCTTTTTCGTTCATACTTTCTCTTATTTCTTTTTAACCTTATTTTTTCGTTCAGTTTTCCTCTTATCTTTTGATCTGGATTTTTTTTTTCGAGACTTGAGTGGCATCAGCCAGAAACAAAACTGAAGGCAAAATTTTATTTGGAAACAAAAGAAAAAAAGAATGATGCATACCAGGCGCGGACTCGCAAAACATAAGACCCTATCCATCATTCTAAGATTCTAACAATGCTATCACATTGTAAATTTATCTATTTAAAAAAAAAAGGAGAGTTAGAAACTTGCGTTTGCGCATGCGTGTTTAAGGTTATGCATTGTAGCAAAGATTTTTACATGATCCTTCCTTTAAATAAAATCACATTTCTACATGGAATAATTGACTATTTTTTCTATATTATTTGTCCGAGAAATCATTCTTATGATACCATGTCCATGCTGTAACAATGCGGATGACAAGACGTTTGCCCTTTATATAACAGACGAAAGATAATACAGGATGAAAAAAAAATGTAAAACAAACCCAGGAAAATATATCCAAATAAATAAAATAGTTGAGATTAAATTGTCATTGAATCCTGTATTCTAACACCAAAGCTTTGTTCTGCTAGCTACCGAATGAGGAAGACTTGACTCAAAATTATAAGGGACTGTGGAACAACAAACAATCATGGCCCCGATCGAGAAACTATACAACAAAAACTAATAGAAGGTAAATACATATATTTTTAAATTTGATCTTTTTTTACTTCAGATGTTTCCTTTATTAAATGGTATTTATTAAGAATTAATACAAATCAGTTTTTACCCCAATTGTGGTTGAGGCGGATCATTTGATGTTACGGCATATCAACCCTTTTTGAATTATTTAATGCCAAATCTGGTCATTTTTATAAAAGTTTTTTTTTTTCTTTTTACAAAGGAAGTCACTCCAGGATAAGGGTTATTGAGTATACAGTAGTCAGTGGAATAGTATCGTAGTAATCGTTAGTGGAAATTTGAGAAATTGGATTACTTGTTTATGTTGCACTTGAAGACGACCATATTGTAGTCAGCTGGGAGCAGGGAAATGGAAGAGAGTTCCACAGGCATGCAGTTCTAAGAAGGAAGCTTTGTTCATGGAATCTATGTTTAGGTTTAGGCACAGATAAACAGTGGGGGAAATTATTGATAGTGGTTTCAGCTAGACAAGTGTTTTTCATGAAAGTTTGACGAGGAAGGGACCAAAGATTAGAGCTTAGACGAGCACTTGCTATAAAAATAATGATGAAGCAAAAACAGGCTCGCAACATTTCTTCTGTGGGAACGAGATTGCAGGGAAGAGAAAAGGGCATCCCCGACTGAGCTATGAAGTCTATGTTGAATTCTGTCAAGGCAGGATAAGCTGCTTCTAGCAACTCCTGCACAGATGTGGCAACAGTACTCCATTATTTGATGTACTTGGCTCTTATATAAATAGAGAATTGTCATCAGCAGTGAGATATCTACTGAAGTCACCATTTTTGCAGCAACCTTGGCAATGGACTTGATGTACATGTTCCATTTCAGACCCAGAAGCTTGTTCAAACATGGAGCCTCTTCAAGACAAGAGCCATTCATTTCAATTGATGCCAGATAGAGATCAGAGCGTTGATGATATAAAGATAGAAGCTTCGTTTTAGATGCATTAAAATTAACCAGCCACCTCTTTCCCCATTGTACACATGCTCATGATCAGAGGAGTGGGACTTAGAGAACTTGGTGATTTATGGCCTTTGAAGTGTTGCCAAAGATGATAGCGTCATCAGCATAAATGTCAACAAATGATCTTACGATGTGATTTGGGAGATCATTGATTAAGATCAGGAAGATAGTTAGGCCCAGGATGAACCCCTAAGGAGCTTTAGCATTAATATTGTGAGCTTCTGATTTCTGTCCAAACACCATTCTTATGAACCTATCAGACAGAAATGATTTAATAATTGAGAAGACATTGTGACCCTTTATGCCATACCCTATCAAAGGCCTTTGATATATCAAGAGTAATTGCCCTAGAAAGGAAGCCTCTATCGAGAGATACACAAATCCTAGGAGATATAACTGTTAGCATATCTGCTGTAGATCAATCAGAACGGGAACTATATTGTGTGTCACTAAGAAGGTTATTTTTGCTGAGGTGATTGACTACTTATCTATTTAACAGAGATTCCAACAACTTACTCATGATGCACAGGAGACTTATTGGTCTGCACTGAGAGGGAGATGACCGATCACCTGAATTCTTAAATACGAGGCATACTGATGAGATTTTCTAGGGTGTTGGGAAGTAATTTTCCTTAAGACAACGCTTAAACAGCTTTGTAAGTATAGGAGCTAATTCTGGTTGAAGCTTTTTCAGTACTATAAATGCAATGCTGTTAGGGTCAGTTGCTTTACTAGAATCAAGGTTTTTGATTAGCTGGACAGCATCACGCACAGATATTTGTATGCTGCATAGTGCGTTTTCAGATAAAGGCAGAAATACAGCCTTGGTCACATAGTTGGCAGCCTTGATTGCGTAAGGTAGAATCAACTGAAAAGTTCTTGGCAAAGAGTTTGGTTTTATCCGATATTGACGAGATTACCTTAGGTCCATTGATGATGGGATATGCTTCTGTTCAGGACCCTGTTTGTTATTTGCTAAAACTGGTAGGAACCAAGACACTGTTCAGCTACACTGGACTCAACAGATTGAGCATACAACACTCATGTTCTTTATTACTCTTTTACAGTGGTTTCTGGCAGTCCTGAAGACGGCTTTAGTCTCAGTTACATCTATTGTGTTGAAAGCAATGGAAAAAGTTATTTCTATGTGCAATGGCAGCAGCACATTCTGGAGAGAACCATGGTTGGTTGTTAGGGTTTTGCTGGAATTTTTTTGAGGGTATGAAGCGATCTGTACCTAAAATTAACCATTTCATCAGGTCTGATACTAGAGAGGACACATCCTTTTTTAAACATGGAATGCAGAGGTAGATCAGATATAAATGTACGGAAGCTATCCCAGTCAGCCACAGTGTATCGATATACTGTACGATGGAGAGGTATGTCTGAGGACTTAAATTTTGTTTTTATCTTAACTGATACAACCAAGTGGTCAGAAGATCCCAGTGGAGACAGAATGGAGGATGACCATAGCTCAGGGCAAGATGTGAGAAAAAGGTCAAGGAGACTTGCATACTGACAGTCAGTGTCGGGCACACAGATGGGTTCATGAACAATCTGAGTTAGGTCGTAAGCAATGGACAAATTGTGATAGAACCTCCTCTCATCATCTGTCTTGTTTGAGTGGACTAACCATTCTACATTTTGAACATTGAAGTATCCACAGATGTGAATGTTAGCTGAATGATGAGTAGCCAGGATGTGGTCAATTTTCTCAGATATGCGCTTAAAGATAGTAACTCCGCTGTTGTGGGAGTGATAGAGGGCAAATATAAATGCAGTGGTGTGAGCAAATGCAACCTGGAAGCACATATAGGGTAATTTAGAGTATTCTCTGGAGATGTCCTGACTACATGGAAAGCCATTTCTAATGTAGCCACATATTCCATGCCCATGGTGATCTTGAGGATCAGATTTTGATAAGTTAGAGTATCCTTTAATTATAAACTCATGTAAGGAAATTAGTCTGTCCAATGCCAGTTTTGCTTAGGAATAATAGGTCTGGTTTGGTCAGTTTCAACCCCTGATGTTCGAGAAGGAAATATGATAGTGGGGGTCTATGTTGGAGTTCTGGGTAGAATAGTGTTTCGTATTGTTGTTTTTAATTTGGACTTTGCAGAACATAATTGAGTTTTGCATAAGGAAAGGAAGCAAATAATAACATCAATGTTTGGTGTATTTTAGGCCAGGAAGCCGGTATCTTCAGACAACCTGATCTGTTAGAATCAGCTCAATTGTAGTAGACGGCTGACAGAATCATTTAAAAAAAAAAAAAATTTAGAAAAGTCAAGATGGATCAACATTATCGGTGTCTGTCTGTATGCTAACAATGTTGTAAACAAAAAAAAATCTTTTTTTGTAAAAACAAGAAAGAATTCATTTCGACGAAGATTTATATTTGGTTCATACCATTTAGAAGTAAGAAAAATATTCTGTATTGTTTAGAACTTAAAAAAAAAAATGCATAGTGAATGTCAGGAACTAATTTATATATTCTACTGACTATGGACATCTTCAAATTCAATGTGAACAAGTTCCTGTTAAGCTATCCCCTTAAATAATCAAATGATATCAAAATTTCCAACACCAACAATCATTGTCCCAATGGCCACCGTACACTCATTAACTTATCCTTGAGTGGCTTTCGGGCTTTGATAAGTGGTAATTCCCCTGTAAAAATAAAAATTAGATGTTCACCGTATTATCACTATTGACACAGATTGAGGAGATATGGTTTGATGATCTTAATAAGTAAACATATATTGTCCAATCAAATCAAGAGATTTGAAGTTAACATCATACATTCGACTTTTGGGTCACCATGGTTCCCATTGGTGAAACATATTGTCCAATCAAATCATTGGTGAAACATATATTGTCCAATCAAATCATTGGTGAAACATATATTGTCCAATCAAATCAAGAAATTTGAAGTTATCATACATTCGACTTTTGAGTCACCATGATTCCCACTGGTGAAAATCTGATGCCAGTTACTCTTTTTAAGCAAAGGTTTGAATCAATAATAAACTGTCTTCATTCGTCTCTCTCCATCATTGGATGATAAAATGATGAACAAAGAACAATAATGATAATCGTCTGTATGAACTAACCTATATTGTTCTTATATTTCATGAGCGATATTTCTGATAAAGGGGGAAGAATTGCTGTCTTCTGGGTCAGAATCTATTCTATATATATTATTTCATTGGAATTCATTATTTCTGGCAGTCCCTAAAAAAAAAAAAGAAAAAAAAAGACCTACATAGGGTCACGTCGTAAAAATTTACCTTTTTTTAATTAGAAATTTAAGTTTGTAATCGATGAGATTAATGTGAAAAAAAGAAAAGTGTAAATTGTGGAATTTAGAGGGCACGACAGTAGATATTTATTTTTTTAGGTGTTAAACGACGCTGAGCCACATCGTAAAAATTTAAAGATTTCTGTATAGCCGTTTAAAGAATAATAAAAACAAACAAATGAAATGTTCATAAGTTTCTAAGGGGCAAATAACTCTAAAAGTTTAAAACATCGATGTTGGAATAATAATTTCAAATAAATTAAATATGTTATTAATATAACTATTGTTTAATATTTATTAAATAACAATTTTAAATAGAACATTTAAAACAATTCTCTTGCTAGAAACATTAATTAAGATACCGCTATTTAATAAAATCGATTTTTCTTAATGTAACATGCAAATGACATGATCTCTTAATTGTATATTTTTGCAAGAATCATACTATATATAGACATAAATGGAAGAGTAAAGTAAGGAAACTTTTGTATAAATCAAATTGTGAACAAACAAACAAACAGGAATATAAATTTTTATATATATAGATGAGTCACCGCTTATCAAGGTTTAAAAGCCACTCGATAAGGATTAACAGGATCGTCAGTTGGTGATGAACAACACCTTGAACTAAGGATGAAATAGTCAAAATTTGATTATTTAAGTGGATGGATTGAATAGAATTTGTTAACATTGGACTTTAAAACAACCATGTATTCAACAACATTTGACTGGCTCATTAAACATAATGAATAGAATCTTCACTAATAAGTTGAGGGTCAATCCTCGATTGGATCATACCAAAAACTTAAAAAATGGTACTTGGTGCCATCTTGTTAAACACTAAGCATTATATGGGGAGAATCATGGGCATGTGGAGCAATCCTAGGAATGGAGTGGCACCTACATTTTGCTGTAGCAACTAATTAAAACTAAGCCTTCGAGTCACCCTCGACTATAGTCAGCTATTTAAAATTTTTGTATTCAGCTGTATGCCAGAGATGGAAAGTTCATGGAAGAAAACTTTCAAATAAATTCCGTTTCATTCAAATCTCAATAGAACGTTTTGCGAACAAATTGGTAAACTATAAAAGTTTTAAAAGGGTGATGTCAATATTACAACATATACTACTTTAGTATTTCTAAGCTCAAAATATTCAGGAAAATATGTAAATTAGACTATTTTTAAAAAAAATCAAAACTTTACAAAAACAAGTAATTCTATAAATTCTTTCTTTTTATTAAATGAAAATCATTTTTTTTTCTGAGACTTTCAGTTGAATCCAAGAGTTTATTATTTGTGTGTGTGTGTGTTTTTTTTTCACATTTTGTTGATGTTAATTAAGTCCATGGATAATGATCTCTATAAGAGAAAATTGAAAATCTGATCATGTTGACGATTATATCAAATTCAAATCTGGTTGATGCGCATCATATGGTTAGCATATAAATTTGAATAAGAATTAGACTATTTATTTGCGGACTGTTTTCCTCATCTTTATAGTTGTTGTTTCACCACATTTCGGCCAACTATTCTTCTCACCTTCTTCAGGTGGTTAACCGTGACGGGATAGAAATCCTGAGTCTCTGAACTGTATCCATAGTAATTACTGCCTTCCATAGTTGTTGTCATCTCACCACATTTTGGCCAACTAAACCTCTGACCTGCTTTTGGGTAGGATTGAAACCGCTATCTTAAGACAATGCTTACCTTGAACCGTAGAGACTCGATGCTTCTATCCACTGCGCCACGAGGCCTGTCAGCATTGTCTGAAGATAGTGGTTGCAGTCCCTCCCAAAAGCAGGCCAGAGAATTAGTTGGCCAAAAACGTGGTGAGACAACAACTATGGAAGGCAGTAATTACGGAGGATACAGTTCAGAGACTCGGCATTCCTATCCCGTCATGGATAACCACCTGGAGGCCAAAGGAATAGTTGGCTAAAATATGGTGAAACAAGAACTAAGATGATAGTAACAGTCTGCAAATAAATAAATAAATAAATATACAAATTACTCATCTCAAAAAGATTCCAATAAAATAAAATATAAGAATTAAACTTTTTTTTTAAATTTACAAAAGGCACGATAAATTGTACATTTCCCCAGCTCTCCAGAACATTATCTTAGTCTAATAATATGAAACCAGCAGTGACAAAAGAATGTAAATATATACTCTAAATGTCCCAGCCTAGTCTTTTACACTTGTTACTGTTATGTCCAAGTAGACTGTCTTTTGTCATTCTGTGCATGCGTAAACAGAAACGACCAATACTTGTAACTTTCAAACGACTAATATCTTATAATTTTTTGGATTATTCATGTATGATACATGGTACCCCCCCCCCCCTCCCAATAAAATTTCGCCTGTAAAATCATTAATAAATTCACAATTTTGAAAACTATAATGGCTAATAAAATAAGGGAAAATTGACTTTCCTTTATTATATAGATAATACAGGTAACTCTCACAAAAATGACACCCATGGAATCACTAATGAAATTCACAATCCTTTCTGCAATCCAACCTATGGGAACTGATTTTTCCTTACTAGCAAACTCATACATACAAACGGTTGATCTTAAGCTAAACGTGATTATCGCCCTTCAACTCTGATAACACCATACCTTGCCACCAGGGGGCGATATAGCTACATTCACTCCTGTTTTGTATCTTTCTTTCTTTTTTCACTGGACCTCAGGACAATGCAGATGTGACGATAGCCGGCCTATTCTCAAAGGATATTGAGGCCTAAATACAAATAAACGCTAGTAACGTTACTCATTCATCTTTCACTACGAACTCTTACATTTGTTTGTTGTTGTATATCGATATACTTCATGTCTTCATTACGCGACCTTTGCTTCTTTCACCTACCTTACAACATGGAGGATGGGATCACCAATTACATAAGCAGGCCACCCCGTCCTCCACAAATCACAGTAAAAAATAAACTTCATTCTATGCTGTCTTATCCACCATGTTCCAGTTATGAATGTCCAGCAGTCTTTATTTTATCATTTTTTTTATGATAAACATCTGGATACAATGTGAAAAGTTGTCTATAATTGCCACACTTCTCTCTTGGCAATGTTCTGATTTGAACTATAATTGACCTCTTCAGTTTAATTATAGTCTAGGGATTATTTTAATAGACATCCTTTTGAGATAAAAAGATCGGTGGGGTTAAAGTCCAATAAGATCCACAAGTCCTACTGATGAGACGATCCCCACAGTGTCTCTCATATCATGAATAATTATAAAAACAAAGACTGTTACGCTTTCATGACTGAAATTTTGTAGACAAGTAAGACATAAACTGAAGTTGATTTGTACCAAATATGGTTGGTGCAGAAAAGAATTGTGAATTTTATTAATGATTCAATGAATGCCATCCTCTTTTTTTTTTATGGGGAAGGTCACAATGTTTTATGTCCAATTAAATTACAATCACTTTTTGATTTCTCCAGTGGATGTATAATAATTATTTAAAAAATTAAAATGTCGATTATATTATTAAAGTCAATTTTATTCTGTATGCATGAAGAATTCTGTCAGGGAAGACAATCAGTGACATAATGTAGTACATTTCCAGAAATGGCTTTTGCTATTTCTCTGAAAAGGAACATTAATGACTTAAATTTAGAAGACTAATACTAGCCTAAGCATAATTTCTGTTATTTTATAAAAAAAATAATTCTAAACTTCTGTTAATAACTTATTTAAAAAAAAAAAAAAAAATTAAAAAATTATTTCCCTTGAAATTCATGACAATAGCTGAAAATGGTGGCAATTGCTACATACAATTGAAAGACAAATTTCTTAAGAAAAAAAAAAACTACTGGATTATTTTCTATAAATTTTAATGCACACTATTTTTCCATCACAAGTAAGTATTCTTTTCTGTCATTTTTTTTATTACTATCATAGTTATCTAAAAAAGCACTGCTAGTTAATATTGTAGAGAACCTTTTTTTTAACATTTAGTTCAAAATAAAAAATACAAAAACAGTAAAAATTATCTCATCAATACTATCATTGCCACAAGCACATTAACATTTAAAACCGATATTTCTTTGCTTAATTTCGATTTATTATGACCTCCTTTCACACTGATGCATTGATTAGAAAAAATGCTGGAAGCAAAGAAAAAGTAAGACTGCCATAGCCAATTCCAGAAAAATATCTTAGGATTTTTAGTTATTTTTATTTTTTTTTATTGTAGAAACCAATAAAAGTTTAAACCAGTTGTTCTCAAATGGGAGGTCCTTGGCTCCCTTATAGGGCAAGGAATCTCAGAATTAAAATAAAGAATTTAAATTAGGAAAAACTGAGAAAACATTTTCGTACTCAATTTTTTTTCAATCACAATTCTATGAAAAAAGTGCTGTATTATTTACGAGTATATTCCTTCCATAAAAAAATGATGACACAATTATGCTTCAGCAGTGTTTGTGATATAAAAGGCAAATGCATGATTGTATGTGTGTACGTACAGTTAAAAGTAAAAAAAAAAAAAAAAAATTACAAAACAAGCAGCCACAAAGTTGGTACATTCTTGATTGGTATTGCCCTGGATCAGTAATATCTAAAATTTAGAAAAATTATTCATTCTCTGGGGGTCAACTGGTTTCGTCAGGTAGGGAGGGAGAGAGATAAGTTTTTCAGTGTTATTATGTACTGATTTGGTAAGAAAATGACAGCTCATTCATTGCGGAATCTATTATATAAAGGAGATGTGTGTGTGTGTGTGTGTGTGTGTGTGTGTGCGCAGCTAGAGAGGAATGGGCTGGGTGAAAAAGAAAGTTAGAGATGGAAATTTTAATAGAAATAGGTTACACTTTTACCCCAGGCAACATTGAGTAACTTTGCTAATATTCATATAAAGTCATAGATTGCATTATTAATTTAATTCTTTAGATATTAATTATCATATTTGCTGAGAAAAAAAAAGAAAGAAACACCTTATTTACAGTGAGAAAAAAGAAAGAAACACATTTACTGAGAAAAAAAGAAAGAAACACCTTATTTACTGAGAAAAAAAAGAAAGAAACACCTTATTTACAGTTAAAAAAAAGAAAAAAACATCTTATTTACAGTGAGAAAAAAAGAAAGAAAGAAACACCTTATTTACAGTGAGAAAAAAGAAAGAAAGAAACACCTTATTTAGAGTGAAAAAAAAGAAAGAAAGAAACACCTTATTTCCAGAGAGAAAAAAAAGAAAGAAACACCTTATTTACAGTGAGAAAAAAACAAAAAACAAAGAAACACCTTATTTACAGTGAGAAAAAAAAAAAAAAAAAAAGAAAGAAACACCTTATTTACAGTGAAGGATGTTTTTACAAATTCGTTTCAGATGGTCGGTTTTGTCTAACTTGTTTGCGTTCTTGAAATGGTTTTGTCAAGGGTATAGAAAAGACACGGTTTTTACTCACTAACTTTTGTGCGGAGGAGATGGATATATACTAATTCATATAAAAGTATACAAATAAATACGCATTGTTCTTTATTATAGAAATGATTTTTATTTCAAGCTGTTCAATTTCGAGAAGTAAGTACTCTATTAGTCATAAGCTATCAGAATTTTGGTACATTTCGATAACAAAAAATTATACTTAAAAATTTTAATTATTGCTACAACTAGTAAAATATGCAAAGGAGGGGATTAATGCTTGGGAGGATCATGTGACAGAAGAAACGATACTACACTACTGCCCCTTAGTATATACACATTAAAAAGATAGTATTAACATAGTTCATCCGAAACAGTATATTTTCACTAGTATATACATGGCGAATGAACATATGCTGCACTCCTCTTCCCCAAGGAGGAAATGCCTGGGAGGATAGTATTAGGACAACAGAACAGATACTACACTACCTCTGCTCAAATTGAGCACTTAAAGTCTGAAATAATATAGTGAACTAAATTGAGTATTGAAGTATCGTTTTGGATTCAGATATAGTAGTAGTATAGGTCATGCAAACAGAAAATATCCATTGGTAAAATACATTTTATTGACCTTTTAGGTCAGCTGAGTATTTAAAAACCAGCGCACTAGGAGAAATACACTTAGGCCTAAAAATATTTCTGAGCAACCCTATTGGCATTCCCCAGTAAAGATCTCTGGCATAGTCATTACAAGGCTGATTTTGATCTCTTGTTTCTAAGAGTTTAAAGGGGAGGTAATCAGTGATGAATTTTAAATATGGTGGAGTGTGACCTAACCCTTTCTCAAAGAGAAAGGTGAAGCCTGGGATGGTTAACCAGCTAAGAGTGAATAGAACAATGCTGTAACCTAACATTAAAATTGAAAAAAAATACAGAAAACTCTATGATGTACGTACCCGTCATATCCCCAAAATTACGTAAATTGATCAAGTAGTTTTTTTTTTATATACAGAAAATAATTTTTTTTAATGATTTTAAGTGACTAATAGCAAATCGTAACCATTACAAGGCTGATTTTGTTTTTGTCGAGAAGTTATTAAGGGGGGGGTAACTAGTGATAAATTTTAAATATGGTGGAATGAGATACCGTTCTTGCTTCCTCATAAAATTTGATTTTCCCAGTTAAAAAAAAACTACTTGATCAATTTACATAAGTTTTGGAATATCACATTTTCATTGTGTATATCAAAGATATTTCTGTATTTTTGTCTTTTTAATTAAGTTGAACTCTAAACTTGGATCAAATTAATTTTGAGCAAGAATTCAAGTTGAATAGAGACATGTTCAGTCCTTTTGTTTTTAAATGAAAATTCTAAAAAAAAACAAACAAAAAAAATACACGTGCAGCCAATTTTTAAAAAATAATAATTCAATGAAACAAAGCTCAGCGCTATTTTTTAGGTTAGAAATACAAAAAACATTATTGAACTTCTATAGAATTCTTCTTTGCATGTCTTACAACAGTTTCACACTTTTATATGCAGTCCTTTGTATTATTGTTGCATTCTGTACGATCTTTCAAACTGCACTGGTTGAATAGTAGAGGGCAGATAAAGTAGTGTTGCATTGTATGGTCCTCCACTCCAATTTGCAGATAGTTGAATCAGTTTTGTAGTCCCATCTGGTCATAGCAACTTTTGATCGCTTCATTCTTGTTTTCAGGTGGTTGAGTGTTTTCATCTAAAGCCAGGGTTTTTCTGAACTGGGAAGAAAGGACCTCAGAAGGGTAAATTTCCATGTCAGTAGGAAGGGAGGTATTCTGCAGCTATTTGGTTGGTTTCTTCCTAAGATGGTGTTAGGTGTTTAATATGGCTGAGGAAGCTTCTTGTCTTCAGTTGTTGGGTCATTGATTTGCCTCCATGAAGGAAATGGCATTTATCACAGATAGCTTTTGTGACCTCTACTTGGCTCGCAACTTCCAGTCTCACATCTGAAGGGGCAATGCCAATGAAGAGATTTAGGCTGTTCAGGTTGATAGGCAGCGATCAAACATACAAAGTTCTAATATGGTCTAACAAAACGATAATTAGCAAGCCATACTCTTATATGTAACTAGTCTCTCCTTCTTTTATTCTTTTAAAAATGGATTATCAGATATGATTGATACAAAAAAATAATTCATTTTCAAAGTACATGTTTGTTTTCCTTTATTCTTTACAAGGTGTCACCACTATGAAGACCTAAAGGCCGCGAGGATAAGGATTAGACGAGTGACAGGTGGACAGTGAGCTAACACCATGAGGATTGGTAATCGTGGTGTTGATAGGGTAGAATTTATTGAACTTGAAAACGACAATGTTGTAGTTAGCTGGCAAGAAGGCCTATCCAAAGTGTTCCACAGACAGGCAGTTCTAGAAAATAAACTTTTGCTCATGCAAGTTTTATTTAGTTTCAAGTAAGTAGAGAGAAAGAGCGAGAAAGGGAAACTTAACAATGGTTGTAGCTAGGTGAGTTTTTGTCATGAATGATTAGAGAGGGAGCCCATAGATTGAAGCTCAGTCGAGCACCTGCTATGAAAATAATATATAGAAAGACTAATAACATCTCTTGTGAGGAAGAGGCAGTAGGGAAGTTCAAAGTCAGTTTTGTTATTTGTTAAGGAAAGAAAGGGTGCCCTGAGTGGCACCTCTTCTGATGTGGCAACTTCATTTTAGGACATATTTAACTTTTATATAGGCAGAGAATTACATCACGGGTGAAATACCTTCTAGAGCAGTAGAATGATCCAACCATTTTTCCAGTGACCTTGCCAACGAATTTGATGTAAGATTCCTATTTTATGTCTGGAGTGAAGGTCAGTCTCAAAAGTTTTTCAAAGCAGAGGCTATTCATTTCAATTGGGGCTAAGTGGGGTGGTAGGAGTAAAGAATTTGGTTGATTTAATTAATTGCATGATTCAGGTGTCATTTGGCTTTCTTATTACTGCATCCGGCAATTAAAAAAATAATAAAAAAAGAGGCTCAGCCAAGAAAGTGGCACTCCAGCCGTTTCAGAGGCCAACCAGGATCAGCTACTAGGCTTGGATAAAAAGGTCTTAGCCCTGTATCTTCAACAACTAAAAAATAAAAATAAGAGACTTAAAAGCCTAGCCATGGTCTGTTGCACAAAAGATGCCATTATTTTGCTATCACTACTCAAAATTTAAAAAATGAGGCAAAACATCAAATGAAATTCTATCTGAGAAAATCAAAGAATCTGACTTGAAGAGCAAAGAAAAAAAAATACACCGATTGCATATGATCGCTTATGTCCCAGATAAGCATATATATACTACCCGTGACCCGTTGGGTCAGTATGTTATATTAGCTATGGAATTCATGTATGAGCGTAGCACTTGTGACGTAAAGAAAATAGTTTTTTTTTACATAACAGAAACATTTCTATGAAAGTATATTAAAATGAAAAAAGAATATAGATAGATTTCTATGAGTCGTTTTGTTTGTTATAATTGATTATTTTTGAAAAAAAAAAATTTACAGTTACTGAATTATAAGAGGTTGGCCATACTTATAAGTAAATGTGCACTGAACAGATACCATAATACTTATTATAGTTAAATTCAAATTTTGATATATCTGCTTTTTTTTTTTTTACAGCGTTCATTTCTGTATTACGTTTAAGTTATTTTAACCCCCACTATTCCCATGTTAGATAATAATTTTGAAATAATAACGTTAATATTTCAGTGCATGGCTCATGCGCAACCGGATGTCGTAAACCGGAAAGTGGGTTACATACATCATTACAAGATCATTTGAGTTTTATAATTATATATATATATATATATATATATATATATATATATAACAGAAAACATCACATCAAAAATTTAGCCTTAAGGAAAGCCAAAAGAGACTATATAGAGACAAGATTCTAGATGGGAGAGGACCATGGAATATGCTCAAGACATACATAATGGAATTGTTCCTATTCTGATAAGATACAACACTCAAGTGAATGGCAACATAAAATGGTATACAAAAGGGGAGGGGGCGGTGGCCGTGGGCATCTAATCATATTCAAACTATCACTTTCCCATTATATTTTGCCGCACTAGGACTTCTACTCAAGTGTTTGGGGCACACAATCAAGGAGTTTGTTCCAGGCATCACTGGTCCTCTGCATGCCATTGGGCGAGCATCCAAACATATTCAAACTATCTCCCACCTCCTTTCTCATTATTTTGCAGTACTAGAACTTATACTGAAGTCTTTGGAGCATATAATTAATGAATTCGTCCCGGGCATCACCAGACCTCTACATGCCACTGCTGATATCAGAAGACAAGTCATGATTTTAAGTTGATTGAAGTATCAATTATTGAACAACTTTTTATAAGTAAATGACTACTTAGGGGTCAGTGCAGAAATACCTTGAAATATGTAACAATACCAAATATGGATTCAGAAATAAAATATGACATTTTGCTGTATTCACAAGAAAAATGCTTCCATAACCTAAAAACATTTATCATGCAATGACAAGAGATTATATATATATATATATATATATATATATATATATATATATATATATATATATATATATATATATATATATATATATATATTACACCCATATACATACATGAACAAAACAAAAACAAATGCAGCATCTCAATCACATCCTGACTATAATGGAGGTATTGTGTCTAAATTTGTAACTAAAACTTTGAATATTATTTAAAAGGGAAAGTTCGATTAAATAATACTGGTCACCCCCCCCCCCCCCCAGATGCTGGTATGGCACAGAACATAAGAGAGTTTAATCGGCTTCCTCCAATAAAGGTAATTTCTAGTGAATATCAAATTCACAAATGGTCACCAAGCAAGGGAAGCTACTATTCAAGAAAAATTTGTAACTTCCCGCCTTTTCCTTATAATGAATGAGGCAAAACAAGTATGCAGTCTGAAAATATTCTTAGCTGGAATATTTTTTTTTTTTTGAAAGAAACTGATGAAAAATAAAATATATTCGGACCAATAACACAGTGGAAAAAAAAAAAAAAAAAAAAAAAAAATGAAAAAATAGGCTAGTCCGAATTAAATATCCATATTTAAGATGGATTGCTAGTTGGGTATGACTTAGACAATTCAAAAAATGAATTTTGATATGAAGGCAAATATCCTGAGTTTTGCTTTTTATTGCATTATTTTTCTAAGGTGTTTTAATTTTGTATATTTCCATTAATCTAATATATAAACGGTTATATGTCTGTCTGTCGGTCAGTCTGTCTGTGTCTTCATATTTTCAAACTATCTCCTCTGAAACTAAAAATCACAAAGCGGCGCTTGGGGCCTCAAATAATTGTATTTTTTATGGACCGTTCTCTTATGGGTCTTAAGCTGATTAAAATTGTTTTTAAGAGGTAAAAAATGGGTCAAAATTGAAAAACATCGTTATACATTTTGTACATTCATCTTAGTTTATTTTTAATTTTTAATCAGTTCATATGCGTGTCATGTTGGTACAGTAGTAATGTCACCATTTTGAATGCTAGTTTTGGTTTCGATTCTAGCTAATGCCACCTAAATACTTTTTGTTTTACTTTTGAAATCATGATTCTAATAATATATATGAAATCTGGATAAATTAAATACGCCTGGGAAAAGCCGGCGCCCCACACTGCTAGTTTAATTAATAAAATTAAGAACTGATTCAGGAAGCATTTTTGTATATATGAACAAAGTATAACAATTTATATTATTTGAATTATTCAAAATACTGTTCTCATCTTGAGTGTTATTTTCACAAGGTTTCGACCGATGTAACCGACGACCTTCTTCAGGTGTATTTTGTCGAACTATGGAATCTTTCTGTTGAACTCTGGAATCTGCATGGAGTTCAGAGTTTGACAGAAAGATTTCCAAGTTTGGCAAGATACATATGGAGAAGGTCGGAGGTTAGATCATCTGAAAAGTTGTGAAAATAATACTCAAAATGAGAAGAGTAATCCAAATAAGACAAATTATCAATCCTCATCTAAAAAATTATGAAACAGCTAATGCACAAAAAAAAGAAAAAAATGATCATTGCATTTACTAAATAAGATAACCAAGTTTAATATGCAACAACAATAGAAATATATATAAATAAGAAAAAAAACAAAACAATTACAGAACATTCTAAGTATAATGCAGATACTATTAAAAAGTAACATTGTTTTTGGAGTTTATCTATTCGTACATAAAGGAAACATGTAAGGGAGTAGGCAGAGTACACATTACTAAGGCAGTAATATTTTACAATGTCAATATCAAAGTTTGAATCTCATGTAAGTCTAAACTGTTAGTTTGTTAATAACATAAATTCAGTCATAAACACACGTCTGTTTGTCTAAACCATTATCTTTATTTTCTTTTCCCAACCAATAACGCAACAACATTAAGCAAGGAAGATTATTCTAAAAGCGTATCCCAAAAGAATATATCTTATATCTAGATACAAGAGAAATAATATAAAAGCCTTTTTTTTTAATTGCTTTATAAAGTTAAAGAAATTAGCCCAACACGAAAAGAACATTACATAAATGTATTTTTAAAACTCAGGAGCCATTTTTTTTTTCTGATAACCAACAAGAAAAAAATGTAGACATAAAGTGTATTGAGCATTAGTTCAAACGAATTATTTTTGCTTAAAAATATAATTACAAATTTCTTTTGCCAATAAAACCAATACATGAATACATTAGTTATTTATGCTTTCATGCAAATACTAAGTAGCATATATATATATATATATATATATATATATATATTTTTTTTTTTTCCGTAACATTTTAAATATTTTTCTTTGTACTATCTATAAAGCTATAGAATCTAAGTAAAAATGGAGATTGACATAACCAGATACTATACAAGGTTTAAACTAATCATATACTAAAGATTTGGTGCCATTCTGTAACTGAGATAATGTCATATTTCTAAAAGATAAAAATTATAATTTGGATTATTTGAACTACCGATTGAGTGTTATTTTTAAAACATTTCCGTTAAAGCAACTTCTGACCTTCTTCAGGTGTATCTTGTTGAATTTGAAAATCTTTCTATTGAACTCGGGGAATCTGCACAAAATTTTGAACGGAACCTTTTATTTACTTCACAGAGTTAGCATACTCTCGTTCCATCAGTCATGATTGGATAGAAATCCTAAATAATTAGCAATTGTATTTTTGAATGTCATCTGCATTGAGGATTAAACCTTCAACCTCCAGAAGAGTGTAAAGTGTAATTTACAATTGAATTTTATCAAAAACTTTATCCACTGCGCCACAGGCCCTTACACTTGTCTGGCAGTTCAAGGTTTAAACCTCAGCGTGAGTAACACTCAAAAATACAATTGTGAATTTCGTAAGACTTTTACCTGATCATGGTTAACGGAATGAGAATATACTACCCCTGTGGATTAAATGAAGTGTTCCGTTCGAAATAAAATGCAGAATCCCCGAGTTCAACTGAAAGATTTCCAAGTTCGACAAGATACATCTTAAGAAGGTCGGAGGTTACATTGACTAAAACGTTGTGAAAATAATACTCAAGATGAGAATAGTAGTCCGAATAATCCAAATATGAATAATCAATCCTCATCTAAAACATCCAGAAAAAAAAGTATGAAGCACTTGATAATTTTATTTTGATATTAAATACTATTACTATATACTTACATGCTAAGTAATTAGATTTCATTCAAAACAGACTTGATAATCGATGCACACGATTAACATGCAATGTTTACGTTATACAAGCAAACTACACCACTCTTATTATAGTTGTATGCAAGTATTTGGAGTTCATTCGTAGAAAAAATTTGATTTTAGAGAAACTAACAAATCTGGTTCAGCTCTCTCTGATCAACGTTGAGACTCAAGGAAGGTATCATTTACAAATCAAATATTTCGATCAATAATATAAAAAAGATCTGTGAAAAATCAGGTTGACCTAAGCAAAATATGCAAAACAAAAACACTTAAAAAAGCAAACTATACAGAAGGAGACATATGTTTTATCATGAATAAATGTTTTTTTTTTTTATCTTTAAATAATCATTTTTTAAAAACAGGATACTGAAAATTAAATTAAATTGAATTAAATTCTTATAATAATCTTTGATCATTAAATTATTCAAATATAAAAAAAATCTTAATTACCCTCAAACAAAGCATATTGCCAATGTTATGTAAGGGGCTATCGTGATAAAGGCCATATATATTAGAAGGGGTAAGCACAGTCGAAGTGAGGAATTAAGCAACAAAACGTTTGTTCACATTACATTTAAATTGTTGCATATTGATACCGTTGGGAAAGCATCCAAAGGCAAGAGGTCCAAGAAAAGCTATCAGAGCAAAGATCTCCAAATTAGTGCCCGCAAAAGTCTTTAATCCGACACGCAAAGCTCTTATAGAAAATGGAAAAAATATCCAGGAAAAATATTTTTAATTGAAATGTGTGAAAATAGTGTGGTCGTTTTTTTTTTTTTTTTTTTTTTTTGCACCAACCTAATAGACAAAGACACTGATTAAATCCATAATACAAAACCAGGTTATTTAACCCATTATCTGTTTCATTTAATCTAATAAAATGGAAGAATATGTCTCTGTGTCACATTTGACTAGCAGTTGTTTATACATGCTCATTTAGACACAAAACTACATTTAGTTTAAGTCAGGGGTCTCCAAAGTATGGAAAAAATATTCAGGAAAATATTTTTAATTGAAATGTGTGAAAATAGTGCGGTCGTTTTTCTTTTTGTTCAGAAAAAAAAAAATTTTAAATATGTTTTGAGGCACTAGTTCCACTACAAAACTAATCAGCAAAACAGCATTAAACTTCTTCCATTTTTTTTTTTAGATTAGATTTAGATGAAACAAACATGGTTTTGTACTATGGATTTAATCAATGTCTTTGTCTATTAGGTTGGTGCAAAAACAATATCGTTTGTTAAAAGAAATTGCATGCCTATTTGAATGTGTTTAATGCCGTGTTTTTTTTTTTCATCTTGACACTCTGCTGTCAAGCCTCGTTTTCTGTGCCTGCGCATTGCATCCGAAATAAGTTTCTCTTAAAAAAATTGATTGGGGTTTACGTAATAAAGATGATAAACCACTGCAATAGTTCTATTTGTGCCGGACCCCCTCCTACTCCCATATAATTATGTCAGAAATACATCAATTTGTAAATTATACTAAGTAATACTAATGAATGATGATAGAGTTGAAAGGATTTTTAAATGTCAATTTTTAACAAAAACATTCTGCACCAAATCAGACTTTGGAAACAAATGACATGTTAATCTTGTTTTATAGTCATTCATCCATTGTTTTTGGTAAATTTATATTTTTAATTTTGGTCCGTGTAGCCCTAAAAAGTCAATGTGCCCCCCTCCTCCACCATTTGAAAACTTCGGAGACCCCTGTATTAGAGTAAAAAAATTTCTGGCAACTAAAAAAATTAACAGCAAAAGGATCGGATTTTTCTACTAGTTGGGTGGGCCAAATGTATTTTTGTTGAGGGAGCATAACTGAAGTTATTAGGGCACATTCTATGGAAGTACCTGTAAAACAAGAGATGCAACATTGTGGTGAGCTTGATAGACAGTGCCAAATGGTCACCTATATGCTACTGACTAGACTCAACGCTGCATAATTTTGGTGATCTAACAAGAGCCGCTGTGCCAATGTGATTATGTCGTAGAGATAGAAAAATTGATAGATTGCGTTGATTAAATGACAAATGACATTCCTTAGTGGAGGCACTTCAGGTGATTAGCAATATAAACTAACTCCTTCTCAGAGAGAAGATAAAGTCTGGGAGGATGGACCTGCTATGATTGAACAGTGCCATATGTTAGCCCGACAACACACAAAACAATAAAAACAAAAAAACCGTCACTGTCAGACTGATTGCCTCAGTCATATCCTTGAATAATTTGATTAGAGAATAATGAACTATTTATTATGTAAATTTTGTTTGGTTTCATTTGGTGATGAGATGATTCCCATATTTTTTTCTCCGGTTCTGATATGATTCTGCTCTAAATTCCTGATTCCGATACAATTACTGATTCAGATTCTTTTAAAATTTTTAAATCTTCTGTTATAGAGTTCTTAGTTACTTTTTTTTTGTTATTTTCAGATTACCGTAAAAACCTGTGTAATGTGTACACACATTTTTGCAAAAGTAAAAGGGTTGGAAGGGGGGTGCATACATTATACCAATAGATATTTCTAACTATATTTTTTTCTCAAATGAGAAAACGTAATTGACTGAAAAATGCATAGCAACTAAATTTCTCTTAAAACCAAGCCGATCAGCAGTAATCAATAATCTGCAAACAACGTTTAGGCTGGCTCAGGCATGCTCTAATATTGGTTCCAGAGAGAATTGCTAACCGAGTGCTCTAATGGACCCCCTGATGGAAAAAGAAGGGAAAGATCAAAACTGAACTGGAAACAAACAAAATTGAAAGAGTGGATCTGGCTTCAGACTGAAAACGATGATATAGTTTGACATTATATGTTTTATTTCTATTTTTATTTTTTTGGCATCCTTTGAGAGGCAGTTCAATGATTTGTGTATTCATTCTTTTGCGGACTGTTATCTCCATCTTCATAGTTGTTGTTGTTTCACCACGTTTCGGCCAAGTATTGCTTTGGCCTTCTTCAGGTGATTAACCACAATGGGATAGGAATGATGAGTATTGTAAGTGTACCCCAATTAATTACTGCCTTCCATAGTTAGTGTCGTCTCCCCACGTTTTGGCCAATTAATTCTCTGGTCTGCTTAGGTAGGACAGACAATGCTCACCTGGAACTGTAGAGACTCAACGCCTCTATCCACTGCACCACGGTTCCAGGTAAGCACTGTCTGAAGATAGTGGTTTCAATCCTATCCAAGCAGGCCAAAGGATCAATTGGCCAAAACGTGGTGAGATGACACACAACTGGAAGGCAGTAATTGCTGGGGATACAGTTACAATACTCAGCATTTCTATCCCATCACGGTTAATCATCTGAAAAAGGCCAGAGGATTAGTTGGCCAAAATGTGATAAAGCAACAACTATGAAAATGAGGATAACAGTCTGCAAAAGAATGAAACATAGGATACGTCGCAGGATGTGGAAGTTCCTTAGTCTAAGCAAGCAAGATTGACAGTAATCTATAAATATAAAAGCGAAATGTGTGTATGTTTGTTCGCTTTTTGTGTATGTCCAAGAAAGGATTTTTTCGGCGGCTTCTCGAGGTTGTCGCTCATTTTTAAAACTTTTTATATCACGTCGAAATCATAATATTTACGAGTTACGAACTGAGGTCACGTATGTATTTAATTTGCCCGATTTTCGAAAGCTAAATATTCAACATTTTTCGATTGGCGCGTATAGATTCGCCTTTTTCGTATAATAAAAGTGAAACTAATACGAAGGGTGTTACATCGTTCCCAGCACGATTTGCCGGGAACGTCCAAAAGCAATCAGCTTTGATCAATGCGATTTTTCCCTTATATCAGACAATTGCTATTCAATTTGGACAATCCCCTTTCAATGGGGAGCTGGTCCCCCTCCCTTCCATCATCTTAGAGAAGCCCAAACTGCCTCGCAGTAAATGAAAAAACGATCCCGCAGTGAAACAAAGTAAACAAACGCCAAAAGACTGCCCCGTCATCGTAACGCTCCCGCGATGACCTCATTAAGCGGCGACCTGTCAATCAAACCTCTTTAACTTGACTCACTTTAATCGCTCTTACATTAACATTGTTGCCGTAGCGCAGGTATTCAGGCTCAGTCTATAGATCTCAAGGCTCCGGGTTTGAGCCCACATGCCACCCCCCACCCATCTTTTTTTTTTTTTTTTTTTTTTTTTTTTTTTAAATCGCTATCGTTAAGTTTCCTTTTTGTTCTAATTTACCCCCCCCCAACACACACACACCTACAAATACCTGGGCCACACCGGTTACCCCCCGCTAGTCTATAGTATAAATCTCACCTGTCTATCTGTATGTATGTATGTATGTATGTATGTATGTTTGCCTAAAACTTTCGACAGAGGTGACGGATTTTCACGAGATCAGTATTGTTTTGAAGCTCAATCATTCAGACGACAAATATCGGAAAATTGGCTATTAATTCCTTCACCTTCAACTGGGCACTTTTCTACAGGGAAGGGTCGCTTTTTTCGCCAATATTTTTGTAAGTTATCCCCTCTTTTCGATTGACTAGTGTTAATTTAAACCTACGTCACTTCTGGTTTGGCGATGGGCGCAACAGCAAAGACATCATGTTTTTTTTTCACATTCTTTTCCTTCTTTGCGGTACAGGTTCGAACCTGCCTATTAACACTTTTTTTTTTTGGCTCAACACACACTCCAAACACCCGAGCAACGCCGGCCACCCAGGCTAGTCATTTTTCCATAAACATTTGGAAATAGTAAAGCAAGACCTTTTTGTAGTAAAAAAAAAAAAAAAAAAAAAAAAAAAAAAATGATTATTCACTTATGCCATTTTTTTAATTTCATTTTTTTTACCTAAATTTGTTATGATCCATAGATTTTAATTTTATGGTAGTTAAAAACCAATAAATATTTATCATTTTATCATTAGTAACAGAAATGGAAAATTAAGTTTCTAACAAAAAAATAACTAAATAAATAAAATAAAAGAATAATTTTAATTGTCCCAACACTAGTTTCATTATTATTCAACCATGCTAAGTTAAAAAAATAAATAAATAAATCATATGATTAAAAATAACTAGGAAAAAAAAACAAACAAACAATATCGTTACAGACGTCCGAGGCAGATTAATGTGTTATTAATTAGAAATAGATTTCGCTACAACATTTGCAGAACATGCAGACAGACACATTGAAAAAAATTTCATGTCATTGTCAAAATACCATGGGCGTCTCTGTAGTACGCGTGCGTAACACTTCGGAAGCGTTCTTGCCCAGCCGTGTCCCAAATCTGCAAGGAGCGACAAACAGGAAAGAAAGAAGAAGAAAAAAAAATTAGATTCTCATGAATACTGGACCGAATACAACAAAGTGTACATACCGTTTGCATCACGATAGTAGCCTCGCGTAATGCTTCGGAAGCGTTCTTGCCCAGCCGTATCCCAGATCTGAAAAGGAATATTAGTTTAAAAAATCTCAGAAGAGATGACCTCTAATGATACTCAGTCGAAAATTAATTTTTTTTTTTTTAATCTGTGGTTAGTTGCTTAAAATGGAAAGAACCAGACGAGAAAATGGGGTGCTTGTTAATCAGGATCAGTTTTGTAATAAAGAAAATACAAACATGGTTATTTACATGATCTTTAGTATATTGTTCTCATCCGATCAGTGATGAGATTGTTTCCTCGAGGTGAAGTTAACTATATTTACTATATAAAATTAAGTCTGTCTATTTTTCTGAAACATCTGATAAATAGATATTTGATTCTATCTAGCCGATTTGTTTTTTGCTTCACTATGCTCTTTCCAATAATAATAATAAACTGTTTTTCATTTCAACTTCTTTAAACAATACTTATTAAGATTAGTAAAATGGAGTATTAGTTTAAAAAATCTCAAAACATACAGCCTCTAATAATGTTCAGTTGATAATTTCAAAGATTTTTTTTTTTTTTTTTAATTGGTGGTTACTTCCTTAAAATCGGACCCCCCCCCCCCCCAAACAAACAAGAAATGGGGTGTTTGTTGATTAGGATCAGTTTTGCAATAAAGAATTTCTACTTCTCAAAGACATCTGACAAATCGATATCGATTCTGCCAAGCCAATTTGTTGTTGTTTTTTTAATTCTTTTTCCATCAATATCTTTACAATAACCCGGAAATAAATATTGTTGCTATAACGGAAAAAAGTGAGTAGAGTTATTATTTGTCTTCTTTTACTCACAACGTACTCTGCTACAACGTGTTGGGTCTCGAATGTCTACATGTTAACGTGTGTGTAAACGTGAGATTAACATTACAGAAAATCCCACTAACTTAATTTTATATATTAGATATATAATTTATATACGTTGTGACGTTCCAATGTCTGTATTTATACATGCTTTCGAGCTGTTCTGTATACTCATTAATATACTTTTTATTAATAGGAATTTTACCTGAAACGTTCCATAGGTTAAAATGCGTTATGCTTAGAAATCAATGAGAGCAATGTGAGCCGGTTTATTGAAGTTGATCGACTTTTTGATGATTTATTGTAGAACAAATACTTGTACCACAGTTCATCTTCCTGGTTGGTAAGCTGCTTATGAACAGACTTTTTTAATTTGTTGTGGCAATTATATTTGGGGTAATGTTTGCGTGCATGGCTCAGTAGACATATTTTATTTACCTACTTCCCTAGGAGGTTAGATAAAAAGCAAAGTGAGAGTTAAAAAAAAAAAAAAAAAAAAAAAGAAAATCGGTGACTCTGATTTAGCAGCCCCAACAGCATTCTCTCGTAGGGGCACCGTTGTGGCAATTATATTTGAGGAAATGTTTGCGTGCGTGTCTCAGTCCAGTTTCTTAAGATAAAATATCATTCCAGCTCTGAAGATTGTTAAAATGAATACATTTTTTGGCTAATAATCTAAACAGCTGTTACTGCTCTGGTAATTAATAATAATAAAAAAAAAATTCTACATTGTTCCATGTTTCTCAGCTTTCAGATAAACAATTATATGATCTTACATTACATATTAAACTATTTATTAATGTCATTTGCATATCATAATAAGAAGCACAGTAAGGAATATAAGTTTTTAAAATATTTCAGAAAAGTTTTTTATTTTTAAATCAATAGTAAAAAAATTGAACTTTGCAGGAGTAAGTCCACTAAACCTATTACTTCTGTGCATGTGTAAATATACATTAATAGTTTAAAATCGTTTAAATTTTAATGTTTTCTTATCTATCTGTAAATAGCTCAAATGGTAATGATTAAGGCTGGAGTGGTAAATATTTTGGTTTCGATTCTAGCTGATGGTACCAAAGTCATTTTTTTTAAACTTTGGAAATCATCATTATATGTTGGGTACAATACTATAATTAATAGAGAATTGGCCTTATAATAAGTAATATGAAATCTACTGGAATTAAAATATCATATTTAAGCATATTTTACGACCAGGCCATGCTTACATATTGGGAACAATATAATAATCAATAAAGGATTGGCTCTATAATAATAATAAATACAAGTCTGCATCAATTAAAATTGATATTTAACCGTATTTACGACCAGACAAGGTCAGGTAGCCTGCTAGTATATGTATAATAAAGCGAAGCCAATCTATTCTTGGAAGATTTTCCTCTATTACTTTGAATCTAACAAACTGATATTTGATTAGCAAATTTTACTATTTTTTATCCTTGAAATATATTCTTCAGATTCAGTTTTTAAGGAAATCTATACTTATTTGTTAGAATATTGTTAAACTAGATACACTTATTTTGGTTGTTAATAACAAATTTTATACATAATCCATCCTCCACAGCTTTAAAATAAACAATAACATTTTTAAATAAATATTAAACTATTTATTTTTTGATATTACTTGTATATCATAGCCTTAATGTAAATAAAGTAAAAAATTACTAATTTCCTGTTCAGTATTTCTAGATGACATTTTGAATTTTCCATTTGTAACAAGTACAGCATTTTCATTGGATAAACATCCCTGAAAATAAATAAATTTTATGCAGTGTATGATATTGTAAAAATTAACAGGTTGAATAAAATATATAACCAATTAAATCAATTGGAATTTTTTATGTAAAAAACACAAACTGAAAATTTCTGTAACTGAATAGTTTTATTAATTCATGTTTAATAGTTAAAATTTTACAAAAAATCGGAGGTATCTAATTTTTAGAAACGACTTTCACTCCCTTTTATCCTCTTTCCATAAAACTAAATTTGACAAAATCAAGCCCATATTACCTATCTTCACGTTTAGCAATTGTGTCCCAAATTTCATAATTATTGCTTAATTAGTTTAGGAGGGAATCCTATACATACAACTATATAAACATGTACTAATTTATTAATGTCATTTGCATATCATAATAAGAAGCACAGTAAGGAATATAAGTTTTTAAAATATCTCAGAAAAGTTTTTTTATTTTTAAATCAATAGTAAAAAAATTGAACTTTGCAGGAGTAAGTCCACTAAACCTATTACTTCTGTGCATGTGTAAATAGACATTAATAGTTTAAAATCGAATATTATCAAAAAATGTTTCCCTTAGAGAAATCTTGCCAAAAATAAAACCCATATTTGTTTATAAATTTGAGATGAATAATTTTTAATATCTCTGTATAAAGTTAAGCATGTATATATATATATATATATATATATATATATATATATATATAAAGTTAAGCATGTATATATATATATATATATATATATATATATATATATGCTTAACTTTATACAGAGATATTAAAAATTATTCATCTCAAATTTATAAACAAATATGGGTTTTATTTTTGGCAAGATTTCTCTAAGGGAAACATTTTTTGATAATATTCGTTTGATAAATGAATATTTAATAAAGTTATCCTTTTACTATTTTTTTTTAGAGAATATCAAATAAAGATGTATCAAGTGATATGGAAAACTTCCTTGCTACTTATCTCATTGGAAATATAAAGATATGTAAACTAGGCAGAATCAAATATCGATTTTTTTTAATGCATTGCTATTGAAGTATAATTTTGAAATGTAACAGAGTGTGGACGCGTGTATGGCGGCTCTATGCAAATGCCAAGCTGTGTGTAAAGTGACGTCACGGTAAGGAAAAAGAAAAAGACTATAAAAAGAATGTGTGCACAGACCGACGAGCATGTTTGAGAGGACGGAGGTCAGAGAGAAGGAGCACGATTACATTTTATTTGGTAAGGTACCCGAAAATAAATGTTGTTATAACGGAAAAAAGTGAGTAGAGTTATTATTTGTCTTCTTTTGCTCGCAACATACTCCGTTACAATGTGTTGGGTCTCGAATGTCTACATGTTAACGTGTGTGTAAACGTAATATTATCGTTACAGAAAATCCCACTGACTTAATTTTATATATTAGACATATAATTTATATAAGTTTTGATGTTCCAATGTTTGTATAAATACAAGCTTTTGAGCTGTTCTGTATACTCATTAATATACTTTTTATTAATAGGAATTTTACCTGAAACGTTCCATAGGTTAAAATGCGTTATGCTTAGAAATCAATAAGAGCAATGTGAGCCGGTTTATTGAAGTTGATCGACTTTTTGATGATTTATTGTAGAACAAATACTTGCACCACAGTTCATCTTCTTGGTTGGTAAGCTGCTTATGAACGGACCTTTTTAATTTGTTGTGGCAATTATATTTGGGGTAATGTTTGCGTGCATGGCTCAGTAGACGTATTTTATTTACCTACTTCCCTAGGGGGTTAGATAAAAAGTGAGGGCTTAAAAAAAACAAAAAAAGAAAATCGGTGATTCTGATCAACAAAGGCTTTAGCAGCCCCAACAGCATTCCCCCGTAGGGGCACCTCAGGCAATTAGTATCTTCCTGGTTTCTAAGTTGCTTATGAAGGAGGAAGAAGAGTAAACGGATCTTTTTTAATTTGTTGTTGTTGCAATTACATTTTAGCAGCCCCAACAACATTCCCCTATAGGGGTACCTTAGGCAATTAGCAATAAACTAACCTCTTCTCAGACAGGGCAGATCTAGAACTGAACAGAATTCTACCTCTGTCGGAGAGCAACAAAGTCACTATCAGACTAATTGTGAAAGACTGGTGGGAAAGCCTATTCAAACTGTGCGAGGTAAAGCGATCGTCATAACACCTTAGTCTACTAATGTTTTTTTTGTGAGTCTCTCGAGATGAATCCGGACTCTGTTCCATCTCAAATGTCTAAAATAATTTTTTTAAATTTGTATTTGGATTATTCAGGCTACTCTTCTCATCTTGAGTGTTATTTTCATTTTTCAGCTGATGTAACCTCCGACCTTCTTCAGGTGTATCTTGTCAAACATGGGAATCATACAGTCCGCAAAGATCTGTGGCATAGTGGGTAAAATATATATTTTTATATTTATTTTTAATCACATTCACTCCAAACAAGGCACATCGCCACTTGGATATAAGGGGGTTACTATTTAGATGATTAGGAGAGATGAGCAAGATGTTGGTTTACATTACATTTAAATTTCTGCATATCAGTACTGTCAAGGGTACTTGTGAATTTAACGAACCAGACGTAACTCAGCATTTGCTCGGCTTTTTCTGGCACATGATGTCAACAGCCGGATAAAGTCGAGCGAGCAGATGAGAATTTCGCTATCAATTGGAAAAGTGTTAAAACGTAAGAAACGCTGAAAAAATAGTTTTGTAAAAAGAAACGACGAAAAATATGAATATTACAAATCTTGCGAACCAGCTCCAGACCCCAGAGGCTGTACTAAACTTTTGCCAGCAACGGAAATTGTTGGCAGAAGCGAAAAGGTGTTTCCACTGCAGCCAGGATTGCTTACTTGCCAAGAGAACAAGCCTTTCCGATAGGTACGGTTGGCGGTGTCGAAATGTAAAATGCCGCCGTTGGACCTCCATCAGGATTGGGACCTTTTTCAAAAAATCGAAACTAACTATCGCATGTATCATAAATAATAATATATTTATGGACGTTCGAGATGGCCTCGACAAAAAATCTCCATTGAGAATGTGGGTTACGTTCTCGCCACACAATTGTGGACTGGAAAAATTTTCTGCATGATATATGCAGGGACTATTTTCTCAGGAATCCCTGGCAGATTTGAGGCCCAGGCCATACGGTAGAAATCGACGAATCTGTTTTTAACCCGCAGAAAACACAACGTCGGCAGACTTCTGACACTGGTCTGGGTCTTCGGTGGATACGATCCCGCTGAAAAGGAGGGTTTCTTGGTCACTGTACCAAATAGGAACGCGGAAACCCTCCTTCCACTAATAAAAAAATACATTTTTCCGGGGACCACGGTCGTTGGAGGGCTTATAACAAACTGGGAGGAGAGGGGTATCACCATTTGACGGTGAACCACAGCCTGAATTTTGTTGATCTCATAAAACAGGCAACCCACAAATCATGTGGAGCGAATATGGAAGGAAGCCAAGCAACGAAATAAACGAGAATGCGGTACCAACCGGGAACTTTTGGACACATATCTTATTGAGTTTATGTGGAGGCAAAAGTTTGGTAGGCAACCTTTTGACTCCATATTAACCCATATAGCCGAAAGCTACCCGGTTGGTAAGGAGGAGCTTCCTATCACAATAAAAAATGTTTTTGTTCGTTAAGAAAAAAAAAAAAAAAAAAAAAAAAAAAAAAAAAATTACTATTATTTAAAAAAAAAAAACTTGTTTTATATGTATTTATTTTGCAAACAGAAAACATTTTCAAAGCAAAATACTACTAAAAAAAACATAAATGAACGGTAGGTTTTTGCTTTTTTACTTATTTATTTTTGGATGTTTCTACATTTTACAATTTCATTTTACAGTTATTTTATTGTAGCGTTGTTTTTATTTTATCGGCAATGCTCGGTTTTATCCGGCTGTTGACATCATGCGTCGGACAAAGCCGAGCAAATGCTGAGTTACGTCTGGTTCGTTAAATGCACAAGTACCCTGTCAGGGAAGCAAGTAGCACAAAGGGAATTTCAAAGTGTATCTGTCCAAGGTAAAAACCTATCAGAATAGAAGGCTTTCCGGCAGTTCAGGACCTCTACAGTGAAGAAGCGTGAGTGTGTTGCAAAGCAGGTTTGTCAATGTTATATAGGTCGAAAGGGAACAAGTACACCGAGTTCAATAGAGAATATTCCATTAAAATACTTGTAAAACAGCCACAGAAATGCAGCATAATGGTGATAGGACAGGGGTTAGAGCTTAGTTGACAGTGTAGAACCTATTAAATTAAAGACCCTGTCCAAGACGGAGAGACTAACGGTCGATGCACCAACCCAGATGTGGCAACAATACTCCATGTATGGGCAAATGGTGGCTTTTGTACGAGCCTTTTTCAAGCCTCACACAAAAACACACATTCACATTTCAAGCTATGTCATATACATACGCACACACAAACATACGCGCCTACGTCCACACATGTACACATATTCACGTTCGCGTACATACACTCACATTCACGTGTATATACACACACGCTACGTACACATGTACTCACACACGCGCATACGAACGCACACATGGACGACGTCACTTCCGCTTTCTAAGGAAATATACGCATGCGCAAAGGACCACCGAAAACGAGTATAAAAGAGAGAGTAACAACCGGCTCTTCCTTTTCCAGCCCAGCTTCCTGCTGGTCGGTCGGTCGGTCGGTCTTCGGACCACCCGCGCGCGTCACGCCCACTTACTACTATGTATGGGGCACGAGCTAACAGACCGTATGTACACATTCCCACTCTTTCTCTCTCTATCTACTACTGGTCCCTGAGAACACCTTCGCATAGCTGACTACTAACTGATGTCAACTCTCATATCCTCTTCTTTGTCTACACGCTGGACTATCATTCTCATTTTTCACTACAACACTTATTTCTCTTCCCACGCGCGAACAAACGATAGTGACCCGAACTTGAGATAAACACATATTTCCTATTCTTTCTACAACACCAGTCCCACAACGAACATTGGTTACACTCGTGCGGACATGAACACATGTTATAACTAAAACGTTCATTCTTTCAACAGCAAATAAACGACGTTTATCTTATCCATCAATTGAGTCTTTGTTTCCTTCAATTCCATTCGTTTCATTATTCTTTTGTAACGGGATTGGGGTATTTATATATCCTAGTCCCCTACACTTTGTAGAGGTGTAGGATAATTTCAGGCGTTAATAATCTTCTAGCATGATAGAAGGAAGCCATATTCTTTGCAGCAGCCTTTGCAATGTCCTCAGTGTATTTGTTCCACTTCATATTGCCTGTGAATGTTAAGCTGAGGAGGTTGAAGGAAGAATTCTCGGATAGGTGTTATTTGTCATGCCTATCAGTGGTTGGGAAGGCTTCTTATAATTGTTAAAGGAGAGCAGCTTTGTCTTAGAAGCGTTAAATGTTACCACCCATTTACAGCCCCATTTCACTACAGTCTGGAGGTCGTTTCCTTAGATTTGTATACATTCATTTTTTCCTCATGCCTGTTGTAGAGCGTTGTATGTATTAGGTAAATTCAGTTATACGTGCAACTCTTCTAGTGGTTGAAGCTTCAATCTTTAGCATTGGTGATACTAAGAATACAATTGTGAATTACTTAAACCTTCTACCTGGTCAAGGCTGACAGGACAAGAGCATTCTACCCCTGTGAATTAATGGGTTCTGTTCAAAATTCTATGCAGATTCTCGAGTTCAACAAGATACTTCTAAGCTCCAATCTATGCTCCCCCCCTTTCCTGATTTTCATGAAAAACACTCATCTAGTTGAAACCACTATTAATAATTTCCCCCACTCTTTATCTGTGCCTAAATCTGAACGTAGATTCCATGAACAAAGATTCTTTCTTAGAACTGCATACCTGTGGAACTGTTCCGCTTTCCAACTGACTACAATATCAAGTCCAACGTAAACAAGTTCTTGATGAGCCGTTCCTCTTAAGTAATCCAATTTACCAAATTTCCACTACTAACAATTACTATGACATGTTCCCTTTTACCACTGTATACTCATTAATTCTTATCCTCGAGTGGTCTCCGGGCCTTGATAAGTAGCGACTCCTTTGTAAAAAAAAAAATAAAAAATAAAAATAAAAAAAGCTACACCTAAAGAAGAGTGAAGGTTACATCGGCAGAAACGTGAAAATAAAACTAAGGATAAGAACAGTAGTTCGAAGAATCCAAATACTCAGTGTCTATCGCCAAAATTCAGAAACAAATCTTATTAATCTTTGTGTCAAATTTGCTGCTCTAGAGAGCAAGTAAACAAACCATCTGCAAATGAACAACCATTTTGAACCGCACATCAAAATTGTCCTTAGTGAGTCGTAATGAAAGCCTTAGATTTGATAACCTCAGAGGAAGATTTAATCAGGCAGAACAGGAGATTCTGTTGCTTTAGCCACATTGAAAGAACACATGAGGTTTCTTGGATTAGTACATGTAGATCAGTTGAGGTAGCAAGATCAGTTGGCAAAGAAAGACCAAGAAATGCAGAAGAGTAAGTAATAGGGAATCATTTTTATTGCATATATGGCATAATCACATTGACCCACTGGTTCCCGTTAGATCACCAAGGTTAAGTAACATTGATTCTGATCGGAACTAAAATGGGTGACGATTAAGGAATTCCAGGTGCTATATGTATTCTTTGTTTATCTCGGTATTGTTTCCTTTTTCTTTTTTTTTTGTACACAGTGGTCACCACTTATCAAGGCCCGGAAGCCACTCAGAGATAAGGGTTATTGAAAGTACAATACTTCTCCTAGTCACTGGACTCAAGCAGTGCTGATTCAGGAGAGGCGTGGTTGGAGATTGTGCAACCCTTGCTTCACAATTGCTTGTGCAGCTGTCTCTTGAGACAATGGAGGAATCAATTTTTATTTCTATCCTCATCAAGAGTTTATCAAATTTTGTTCAATGTTGAAGAATGTCTTCTTTGATTATTGGTCGACATATCTATGGGGTTTACAGGTGAAATCAAGACTTGTTGTCACTTGTTTCAATGTTAAGGACACAGTAAATTCAGTGAAAGAACCTGGCTCAAGGTTTTAGTTTGTGTGTGTTTTTTTTTTTTTGTTTGTTTTTTTTTACGGCATATCAATCCTTTTTGGGTTATTTAATGCTGAATCCAGTAATTGTGGAAAAGTTTGTAATACAATTATGTTATTAAAGAATAAATCTTTAACAAAGCAAAACTTATCAAGATAAGAAAAGCTCAACACTATTAAGAGGAGCAAACAAATATATTAAATGAAAAATGAAGGATGAAAGTTACATATGATTTTAATATATCATCAGAACAATAAGGAAAAAGAAAAGGTGTAAATTAAGAAAAAAGAAACCTCCTTAGGCCATGCCATTTCGAAGCTAAATGCTTCTCATCAGACGAGGAGAAGGGCCAGAACGTTTATCTATGTTTGCAATTTGTATAATTCTGGTTCGTCTTCTGATGAGAAGCATTTAGCTTCGGAATGCCATGGCCTAAAGAGGTTTCTTTTTTTCTTAATTTTCCCTTTTTACTTTTCCTTATTGTTCTGATGAAAGTTTCGATGCGTCAAGTTTTTTATTTATTTATGCATAGTGTTGAGTTTGTTTTGTTTAATGGCATATAAACCTTTTCGAGGTTATTTAATGCCAAACCAGTAATTTTGAGAAAAAAGAAACATGCATTAAGTTCTTTATATCTTAAAATATTTATTCATTGTGTTTGGTTTGGTTGTTTTGTAGAGGAAAACTTTGTTTTTGACTTTGCAAAACATGATTGTGTTTTGCAAAGGGAAAAAGCAAAAAAAACCAAAAAGAAACATTAACATCAACGTTTGGTGCATTTTAGGTCTGGAAGCCGGTATCTTCAGACAGCCTGATCTGGTAGCACCAAACCGGCTCAGGGATGGGTGCCATAAAACATGCACACTTTCGAGTGAAATCGGGTTCGCGTCAGGAACAAAACGGCTCAAGGATGAATGCTATAACACACACACACACACACTTTTGAGTGAAAAGTATTTTTTTTTTTTTTGCCAAAGAAAACGCGTCTTACTTTAGCCCTCAGCGTTTTGTTATCTGAAATGTCAGAAGTGTTGACCTAGTAAATGTAATCTCATTGAAAGTTCACTGGTCAAAATAAAATCAATTTCATTTTTTGTTTCGTTGTCTAATGTCTAAGCGTGTAAACTTATTTTCTTAAATTTTGTATTTGTTGTTTTCAAACTGTTTGCTGTTTTTGATACAAAAAAGAGCAAGAAGTTCTCTATTGGATGAGGTACCTGGCTTAAATGTCTCCATAGCAGAAGAACATCTGTTGTGTATTTGGCCGACTTTGCAATTAAGATTACTTATCTAAATAATAAAAGTAGATGCATGTGTGCTCGGCTCATATCAGTAATAATGTATATAAATTTATTTTTATGATCAAAGAAAGGGGGTGGTGGCTGCATCTTAACAATTGATAATAATAAAGAAAAAAAAAAAGAATATTCACATATGCAAATTTCATTTTCTTGAACAAAGAGGAGGAAGCCTAATCTTAATATGTAATAAAAAAAATTCGAAAATGATCTTCATGAATATTAGAAAATTCCAAAATGGTTTTCTTAAATATTTTCAAATTTCAAAATGGCTTTCATAAATATTTAAAAATGTCCAAAATTATTTTCATAAATATTTATGAAATTCCCAAATTATTTTTTTTTTATAAATATTTAGGAAATTCCAACATTATTTTCATAAATATTTAGAAGATTCAAAAACGGTTTTTATAAATATTTATACATTCAAAAAGTATTCTCAGAAATATTTGGAAATTATTTGCCTTTCCTCTGATCTAGCACATTCATATACAGATGAAGTGTACATGACAAGCAAACAAGATAAACTACAGAGTTTTATTAATATATGCATTTTTATTTTAATGCGCTGATGTGTCTATCAGCAGTTATTCTTCCTTTTATATATCTTAGTGAAGCGCTTACTTATGGTATCTGCCATTCTAAATGGTTAACTATGGTTTAAACGTAATTAAATGTAATTTAACCATAAACAGAAATGGCTTTAGGGCATGAAAGAAAAAGAAAAGAGAAAACAATAACAAAAAGTAAAAACAGAAACAAGAAAACGAAAAATAAAAGAAAAAAACAAACAAAAGACAAAAAAAAAACAAAAAACAAAAAAGAAACAAAGATGGAAAAATGAACAAAAATCGCAAAATGAACAAGTTTAGAAAAAGCAAAAATGAAAAAGAAACAAAAATAAAGAAAAGAAACAAAAAGAAAAGAAACAAAGAAAAACAAAGAAAATAAACAAAAAGAAAAGAAACAAAGAAAATAAACAAAAAGAAAAGAAACAAAGAAAAGAAAAAAAGAAAAAGAAAACAAGAGACCAAAAAAGGAAAACAAGAAACCAAAAATAAAATAAAGAAACAAAAACAAAAATGAAAAGAAAAAAGAAAAAAAGACAAAAAGAAAAACAAAGAAACAGAAAAAACAAATAAAAACAAAAAGAACAGTAATAAAAAAGAAAAAAGAAAAAGAAAGAAAACAGTATAAAAAGAAAGAGAAAAAATAAAAAAAAAATCTTAAATGACATTGAGCATTCTTTAAATTAATAAAAACATATTTAATGCATATTTCTGTAATATTTGGAAGTAGCTTGCTTTAAATAATTTGGGACTGGCAAGATTTAATCATGTTTTTTTTTTTCTTTTAAAATGTTAAAATGGGATTTTGAATATTTTAAACTTGTTTTTTGCTTGTTTCGTAGAGTTTTATTGCGATGCCCACAGAGGTTTAAACGAATAAATATTTATTTGAGTTTAGAAAGATGAGACAAATTCAAGATGGCCGACCGCTATAAATTCAAATTACCCAACTTAAACAGGAGGCAGATTATAAATTGGAAAACAGGCAGGTTAAAAGGAAAATTAAATAAATATTCATTTCACTGTGATTAAGACAGACAGACAGAAAAGTGACTAGAAATAACCGGAGTTATGACAAATATGGGCCAAACACATTTTTATTAGATTCAAGAACTAGTGATTTTTATTTTATTTATTTATTTTTTGTTTTGTTTTATAGCATATCAACCCTGTTTGGGTTATTTAATGCCAAGTTTAGTCATTTTAGTAAAAGATTTTATGCTTCAAGTTCTTTATATCTTTAAATATGTATTTATGGAGTTTGGTTTGGTTTGGTAGTTTTGTTTTACAACATATCAACCCCTTTAAGATTATTTAATTATCTAGTAATTTGGAGAAAAAAGTTTTTATGTTTCAAGTTCTTTATATCTTCTTGGGTCATTTAATGTCAAATTCAGTAATTTTGGAAAAGGTTTCATTTGTTAAATTCTTTATATGTTCAAATTCATGGTGTTTGGTTAGGTTGATTTGTAGAAGAAAACTGTTTTTGGCTTTGCAAAACATGTTTGTGTTTTGCAAGGGTAAAGAAAAAAAAACAAAAAACATAAAACAATAACATCACTGTTTGGTGCATTTTAGGTCAGGAAGCCGGTATCTTCAGACAACCTGATCTGATAGCACCACTCAGTTGAAACAAGATCATTATCTAAAGTGGCATAATAAATAAATGGATAATCATATCTTTCTCCATGACACAAGTAATTTTATTGGATGGATGATATGCAGTAGCTCAAAAATCGTTTTTTAAGATTATGACATGCTGAATGCATTGCTGTTAAAATCAATTTAGTATTATGTATGAAATTGGAAAAACACTTCTAATATTAGTAGTTATTTATCTCGCTGTTGTGTGTCAATAACACGGTTAACATGGTACTAGCTTAAACCAATTTTCTTGTGTTCAAGTTAAGTGTAGAGAGGTCAAAATGTTACTGGTGATATCTATCAAACTCGTTAACTTGCATCGGCGAACGCACAACACAGAGGGATCGACCAGAGGTCACAAGGCAGGTCAGTGCATACTTAGTGCAAGTTGTGTTGACAGGATTTGCCACCCCACACCACACCTCAATATATAAGGAAGGGACATATGAGAATAGTCAGTCAGTAAAAACAGGAGATTCACATAGATTTTGGAAGAGTCTGTTTCAGGAGTCAGTCTGTCTCTGATTCCGAGAAGATGGAAAACTTCTCGTGGGGGCAATGAAATGGGGGTGGATAGCAGCTAAACTGATAGCAAAATTCCCACCCTCCTAAGGATGACGCAGAGAAACAGGGACGCCACTTCGACTGTGGAAACTGAATAAAGATCCAATTGTCCAGATAAATGAGACTTGTGTCTGTTGCTACGCATGAGAGAGCTTTTGTTCCAGGTGTGCTGAACGTCGGGACACAAACCGCTCAAGAACACGGCCAAAATGTACCAAAGAGGATATAAAAGGTACGTTCTGCCTTGTTTTTATAAACCCCTCTAAAGGGCTGATGTGCCGTAAAAGTGAACATTGACACGCAATATAAAAATTCTCCCTCCCCACATTACATCCCTCCCATTCCGGGAAAGACACACGATTGAGAAAGTGGGATTTAAAAAGCCAGCGCTATAGAGGAAGAGTACTCTGGCAAACAAAAATTGCCTAGACAACTCTGTCGAAATTTCTTCATATTTTCAGATATCCTGATCTGGTCACAACAGAAATAATTAGTGAAGAAATCTGGGGTTTCCAGGGAACATTAATTTCAAAGGTGAAATTTTGGAGCTATTTTTCTGTTTTCTTTGTCTACTTTGATAATCTTGACATCAAACTGCTAAACCAAATGTTTCCTTAGCAAATCTTTCTTTTTTTTTTTTTTTACAGTTTTTGCTATCAAGTTTAGCATTATTTTTCTTTTTACTACCTTGTTTGTCTGTTCCTTTAAAATAATCAATTGGGTAGTCATAAAAATCCCAGCATGAGTCACCACTTGCCTAGGCTTAAAGCCATTCGAGGATAAGAGTTAATGAGAGAGATGGCTTGTCAGTTTGATGATAAATATTATGGGAAAACTGCAAACAAAGTATGGAATGAACACAATTTGATTAAAAATTTAAGGCAAAAACCAACATTTTTTTCTTTTGAATAAATTATTTATTCATCTTAAATATATGAGCAAGCTTTCAACTATATAAGCTTCTTTTGAAGCGTTTTGATTTTTTTTTTTTTTAAATCATTTTTTGGCTTTTTTAAACTTCCAATAATATCTCACATTCCAAATGGTATCTCTAACTTGCCAATATTATTCCATTTACCATGTCATGTAAGCCATGAGTGGCACATGTAAATAAGTAAAGATAGACTATCTGCTATCAACACCTTGACAGACTTTCATACTATAGAAATTTTTATATCTCTGAGAGAAAAATGATTGAAAAAAAAAAAAAAAAAAAACGCTTGAAAATGAACTTATGGTCGAAAGCTTGCTCATATATTTCTTTCATATTTTATTTTCAAGGAAAAAAAAGATGTAGTTTTTGGCTTTTATAAATTTTAAACGATACCTCAAAAGTACCAATATTATTTCATTACAATGTATTACTTATGAGAATGATTTGTTGGCATTGGATTTAAAGACGACTGTATTGTAGTCTGCAGGAAAGCAATCTCATGGCAATGTCTTCTGTATTTGTCTATTCCTTTAAGATGGCCATAGAAAGGTTAGTTTGGAAATAAATTTCTAAAAGCTGTCCAACACATGCCAACATGTAAAATGGACATTAAACTGAATGATGATGATGATGATGATGAATCAGGTAATCATATAAATCGTTGCATTTTGTAAAAGAAAATTGGGTTGAGCAGTTTAGTATCAAGGTGATTGAAATAGACAAATATCCGTCAAAGGCTGAAATGACATATATTGTACTTATTTCTGTGTTGGTTCTGAATAACATTTTCATGGAGACAACAAGGTATCCTGTAGTTACAGGTACTATCCGTTCCTCTCCATGTCCAGCATAGTCCTCTCGCTGATGTTTCCTTTTTTTTTTTTTTTTTTTTTTTTTTTTTTTAAGTTTTTAGCCCTATATCGCCTTCTTGTGGCTAACATCACAACTAAGGGAAGATAACCTTTATATATTTTTGGTGCTTGTGCTGTATAATTCAATTTCAAATAAATAAATTTTAGGTAAAAGCATTTGCATTTTATGTCAAAATTAGTCACAATTCCCCAAAATTGACCTAGTAGAAAAATACTTACAGGAAAAAAAAAAAAAAAAAAAAAAAATTGAATTATACAGTTTTATTGTAATTGTTAATGAAGACTTAAAATCCAGGGGAGGTAACTGCAGCATATGATTTGGACAAAATAATTATCTCCCTTGCTTTCAATTAAAATATGCCATTTTTTTTAAATCTTATTTTTATTTTAATCTAAAATGCATTTTTAAAAACCATATTACACAAGCACTATATTTTCTATAGTTTGTTGTTTGGAATTGAAATAACTGTTTGCAACAGCAGTCCTATTACTTTTCGGACATCTTGCATAATATGTAGTCGGTCTAAACACTTGTTGCAATTTTATCAGAGTGTAAATCTAAAAAGCGGCATATCAAGCAATGGTAATACTCAAGCTGGATTTGCAGCATCATAGAGTTGTATGTTTATTTCATGCCTTTTTTTTTTTTTTTTTTTTTTTTTTAAATATCCATTCACATACGATCCGATTCCATTTCTTGAATATTTAAAAAGGTCAGAAATTCTAAGTTTATTTCATTGGATGACTTTTTTTTGTTCCCCTTTCACCTTGTTGGTTTTATGTTTATTTCTCTCCAGCACCAATCTATTTCCCCAAGATCCTTGATTTGGAAATGTCACAAAAGACGTCATATAGGAACGCACACAAAAGTGCCAATAAAAATTACTTTGGTAACAATGATTGAGACAGCCACTTATTCCACGCAAACACAACCAGACAGGAAAAGAGGACATGGCTATTCTCCCTGGCCTGAGTGTCAAGAAAACCAGAAAAGAGTAAAAAAAAAAAAAAAAAAAAAAAAAAAAAAAGAAGAAAATGTGAATGTAGAAATTTCATTAATTGTCACATACATTCAAACAAATCTATCAGATCATGTATGGAGTAATGTTACCATATTTGGGCTGGTGAATCTCTGTCCCACTTGATAAGGTTCAGAAATGTATCTATAATTTGGTTGACCCTCCACCCTTTCTTCTTCCATGCACCCCCTCTCTCTCTCACATACATGATGTTGCTAGTCCCAGTCTTTTCTATAAATACTATTATGTCATGTGCTCTTTAGACTTGACTGATCTTTTCCTTGCTTCTTTTGTTCCAGCTCGTTTGGTTCAGTCTAGTAGTCTCCATTTTACTGTTTTGATAGCTCATTGCAATACAGCTTATTCGAGTTGCTTCATTTTAAGAATTGCAGACTTGTGGAACTCTTCCTGCTGACTGTTTTCCTTCTACCTATAAGCTTCAGTTTTATCAAGACTAAGGCCAATAGGCTTCTCCTGTTCCTTGCGACAATCAATTGTTCTTATATTTGTAAATTTTTGAGATGAGGATTTATTTTTCATATTATTTGGATTCTTTGGACTACTATTTTCATCTTGAGTGTCATTTTCACAATGATTTGGCCAATGTAATCTTTGTGGCACAAAGGATACAGTACTTGGTAAAATTCAGTTTTGAGTTCCGGAGGTTGAAGGTTCAATCCTCAGTGCAGATAACATTCAAAATAAAACTGAATTACTTAGGGCTTCTACTCAGTCATGGCTGATAGAACAAGAGCATGCTACCCACTTGGATTAAGTAAAGGTTTTTCATTTCGAAATTCTATGCAGATTCCAGAGTGTGATAAGATACACCTGAAGAAGATTGGGGATTATGTTGACCGAAATGTGAAAATAACACTCAAGATGAGAACAGTAGCTCAAATAATACAAATAATATGGATCTTTTTTTGTGTTAGCTCCTTACACTAACTGGCTTTATGTTCTGTCTAGAGTGATTTCCATAAAATGAAAAACAAAAAATAAACGAAAAGACCAAAAACAGTTTAAGGTAATGTTGAATGCATTGTAGCTGTTTATCTTGGAATAATTATCTTGTAACCCCCCCCCCCCACCTCACTTTCATAACTCTTTCACATGGCTCTAGTCTTTTGCCAATATATATTAAACAGTACACTCTCCTACTGTTTCTTCAAAAACTAAAAAAATTTAGCCTTTTATTTTGGTGATGGTATCATAATAAAAACACTGGTTTCTAGTAAGTCACTTAATTAATTTAGGGGCTGATTTTTTTGTGGACTAATCTTGTAATCCCACTTCCTTCCCTATTGGGCTTTTGAAAGGCTTACTTTTGGATAGCCTGTTTGGAGTCTAGAGGGTTGAACGATAGTGGTCTCTTTCAGATTTTTCTTGTCTTGAATTGTTTCTTTCCTTTTATTATTATTGTTTAGCTTCTTACTTGCCCTCAAACAAGGCTTCATGCCTTAAGCCTTGTTTGGGGCCAACCCTCAAAACTGCAAAATTCCAATTATAGATTTCTGGACTTATGCAGTTATGGAAGTTAAATACTGTGATTAATTTTTACAACATTAGAATAAAATTTCCATATAACGTCATATATATGACGATAATATTTTTTATAAATAAATATCATTCTTTATACTTACAGACACTAGTGTTTCATGCTTATGCAATAATCAGTGTAGGAATTATTGCCAGTCGGGAGATTCGAACCCAGTCACAAAGTTAGCCTTGATACCGTAGGCTAGTTTTTCACGACTAGACTATCAGCAATTAACACAGAAATTGATGGAAAATAAGTATCTATAAATGCCAAGTCAGTAGGCATATTTAAAAAACAATCAGAGAGTATTCAAGTGGGAATATTGCATTTTGCGCTTAGATTGACTGCTTTTTCTTAATTCCCTAAAGAGGGCTCAACTTTAATTTCTTAAAACACACACACACTATCATTATAGAGAATCAAAGTTAATCAATATTTGTTTTCCTACATTTATGTTCTTATATATTTTGATCATGCAAAATACCCTTTGAAATATTTGTCAATTTTGAAATTGAGTTATGCCTGAAAAAACTACTTTTAATTCTTTTAATTAGTCATAATTTGTGAATAAGTCATAACGAGTTGAATAGTAAGATTAGTTTTTATTACATTGGAAGAAAATTTCTAGATAACCTTTTAGAGTTTGTGAGTGTTTCAGTTCAAAAGTCAATCTTATGACATTACAATATTTATAAAATACTGCTCAATAACAAGTAGAGCTATATTTTAGCATAAATTTTTATTCACACAAACATGTTTGCTACATGTGTCCATACATGTTTTAGCTATAAACTTATTCACGGTTTAGCATCAACAAACCACTGACAGCTAAGACTATGGAAAGGCGACTGGATTTGGAAATGATGGCATGATCTGTGATCATGGCTAATTTTAAAAGGGAAGGGATGTTGACAACTCTCAAACTGATTTAATGCCATTAGAGTTTTCTTGGCCTTCGGACCAAGATCAAAGTGTAGTATCTGTCTAATGCAATACTTCAATTTTTTTGTTCTCAGTTAGTGGAGGAGAAATTTTTCACGGCTGAAACAATTTTTAATTTTTGTTCTTTTTCTTCACATTAAAATAAACGACCCTAGTGTCTAACTCTGCCCTTGTGGGGAGGCAAAGTAAATAGGAACTCTCAAATGGATTTTCGTTAAAGATATTTTTTTAAACAATTTGTTTTTCTTTTTATATGCTCTCCTAACATCTCTTTCCTAAAATTGACCACTATTATCTTTTTCAAAATTCATTCCTTTTTCCAGATTCTTTGTCAGCATAAGATGAGAGAATTTGAATAAGCTTGTAGTTGAAAGATGTATGGATATATGTAACCAAAATGGTTGCATACAACAAAATATATATACTAATGTTTTATATACGTTTATGTATTATTAAACAAAAGTTGAGTTAATCAACGTTTGTTTCCTCTAGAACCTTTTCCCTATATATTTAAAATTTTAATCATACAAACTACATGTTAAAATATTCCTCAGTTTAGTATTATTATTTGCAACTTTTATTCCTAACGTCTCCCCAATTTCTGGAGTTCGATATCTCTCCTAGTCTCACATCTTGCGATGTGTCTGCTCTCCACGCGACCAACCTCTCCATGTCAAATCCATCTGTTCAACTTGACTGCCAAACCTGAACTGTTTACATGTATATGGAAACTATCTTTTCTTAACTCTTTGACCATGTGACTAATAATAAATTTATCTACCACAAAAGAACAATCACCCGATCTGTCATATAATTTAATTTTGTTTATGTTAGTTATGAAAATTAAAATTCCTAACTAGTTTCTAAAATTCCATTTTGCCAAGTTAACATTCCTAGTAATATTTTAGCTGACAAAATATCTAAACTATGAAACAACAATCATAATAATAATCATCTAGTTTACTTTCTGGCGTTTTCCTGGATCAACAATAAGGCCAATTTCTGGCTAGGATTTCTCCTTTTCTCTCTGTAAGGATTTTATAGCGATAATATAGATGAGTATCCAATGAGAAATAGCAGTATTTACTGTGAATTTTCTCTTAATGAAAGATATATCTGGCTGGGTATAGTATGTAATCGATTAAATAGATTTGAATTCCCCTTTTTATTATGTGAATAACACAGATTGAAAAATATCTGTATATCACTCGCTAAGTAGAATCAAATATTGTTTTGGCAGATGCAATCCTATTTAGATCTGTTGGTGAATTCCACAAGATAACTTTATATGTTAGATAGATGAAAAGTAGTTGAATTGAGTCAACAATATTATGTATTCAAGATGGCTACCATCAATTATGCAGATTAGACTGAACTAATTTACATAATGTTCAAAATATATTGAATACGCAATAATATTCATATGCATGAAAAGTGTTCATTATCAATAGTTCAAATGTTATCATTCTTAATAAAACATCTGTTCAACTAAAATATAAAAAGTCTATGCTTAAAAACAAAACTGACAAATTGTAAAAAATAAAAAAAAAATAAAGAAAAAAATTCAACAATTCACTGACCTGGAGTTTAATTTTTGTACCCTCAACATCGACCACTTTGTTCTGCAATAAAAGAGAAATATAAGTGATTATCATTTTAGCCAAAAAAGAAATAAATAAAAATAAATATCAACAAACACTACACATTTTTATATCATATGTGTTAAAATAATGATAAAAATAATGATAATAATAGGATATAGTCAAGATCGTCTGCTCTTTTTGACTTCTGGTCTCTGCTCTGCAGATAGGATAACACTGACAAGTTATAACTATATACAGCTATGATGTGAACACACTTAAAATTTGCATCAAATCTTTGTGTTACTCAAAACATTGATTACCTGGAAATCATTTAAAGATGTGTAACTAAGCGAATACTCTCCACCAGACACCTGATATATTCTGAAAACCTTACTTCAGCTTGAATGTCTAGTTTGATGACTTGATTAACACCACAAAATTATTAACCATCTCATTGCTAACAACAACTCGGATTGTCTTTTTGATCTCCGTCTGTCTAACACATATGGACATTAGTTTTGGGATAATTAATCAAAATTGGGAATTAAAAAAAAAGTTGAAGTGTTTTAAAGGATACAGTGCCTTGTAAACGAACAATTGATGCAGGCAAAGAGTTCTTATTTACTTGCCTCCCCACGAGGGCAAAGTTAGACACAAGGTCACTTTTTAATATGGGGAAAATCCAGCTACCCCAAGAGGGGCACTCTGGATAGGAAGTACTGTTGCCACATCTAGGCAGGAGCTGCTAGAATCAGCTTATCCTGTCTTGACAGAGTTCAAAATAGACTTGGTAGCTTAGTGGGGGATACCCTTTTCTCTTCCCTGCAACCTCTTTCCCAGAAAAGACGTAGCGAGCCTGTCCCTGCTTTATCGTTATTTTCATGGCAGGTTCTCATCTGAACTTCAATCTGTGGTCCCCCATCACCAGACTCACAAAAAACATTCGTCTAGCCAGAACCACTATCAACAATTTCCCACACTCTTTATCTGTGCCTACACATAAACGTAGATTCCATGAACAGGGCTTCTTTCTTATAACTGCTCGCCCGTGGAACTCTATTCCGTCTGCCTGCTTTCCGGCTGATTACAATCTGGTTGTCTTCAAGTCCAACGTGAACAAGTTCTTATTGAACCGTCCCCCTAATTAATCCAAGTTATAAAAGTCCCACTAATGTTTACTACGCAAAAATCACAATGACAAATGTATACCCATTAACCCTTATCTTCGAGTGGCACCTGGGCCTTGATAAGTGGTGACCCCCATGTAAAAAAAAAAAAAAAAAAAAATTAGAATTACTTTAATCTGCAAGGTATTTTCCTTCACTGGTCCAGGACAGAATAGAATTAGTGTAGCATCAGAATAGACACTACACTTTGTTCCTAACCAAAAGACAAGATAAATGATGCAGGCGAAGAGTTTTAGTGAACGTGAACATAGCATGCAAGGATTTCATTATTACTTCATGCATATACAATGTGAAAACTGATCAAATTCAACACACCAAGTCAAAGGACTTGCTAAAAACACTACACTTGCTCAGCATGGAGGTTATTCTAAGGATGAATCAATTATGCTGGTATGGTCAAGTGGAACGCTCATCCTCTTAAATAAACTATTGTAGAAGCAAAAATGTGCTAAACAGCAGGAACGTTGGTCAGCCAAAGAAAACTCGAAAGCAAGTTATTGGACAAGACTGCACACAGTGGAATTTGAAGAATGAGCTTGCATAATCTCAAAAAATGTCTCAACCCCAACCAAGAGAAAAGTGATGAAAAGAAAAGAAAAAATATGTTCGGGACAATCATTACGATCCTATCAACCCTATTTTTGGATTATTCAATGATGAATCTAGAAATTATGGTGAAAATATTTTGCTTCAGGCTCTTAATATCTATAACTGAACTCCAGTTTTTTATTCCTCTTTATAAGACATTCACAGCAAAAACTCGCTTTGCTACAAAATGCTTATAAATTTGTTGCTTTACATGTAAAACATAATTCTATTATTTAAACTTATCACATTCAATAAAATAAGCCAGTAGATACATTCATGACTTAAATTTAGTTTCTTGTTCAAGGTTTTCAAATGATAAAACTATTTACAAAGATTTTCTGAGTCAGTGTGAGTCAGTGTGAGCCATGTGATAATAACAATCAAGATGGAAAACCGTTCCAAAATTATAAATAAAGTTACTCAGCTTAAAAATACAGACATGTTATTTTGGTTGTTTTGTTTCATGGCATATCAACCTTTTCAGAGTTATTTTTTTACATAGGCATAACCAGTTATCAAGGCCCAGAGACCACTCGAGGATAAGGGTTAATAGTGTACAGTAGTCAATTGGACAATATAGTAGTCGTTGATAATGGAAATTCGGTAAATTTGTTAACTTGAGTGGAATGGCTCATCAAGAACTTGTTTACGTCGGACTAGAAGACAACCATATTGTAGTCCGCTGGAAAGCAGGAAAACGGAAGACAATTTCACGGGTGTGCAGTTCTAAGAAAGAAGCTTTGTTCATGGAATCTACGTTTAGGTTTAGGCATAGATAAAGAGTGGGGGGAATTATTAATAGTGTTTTCAGCTAGATGAGTGTTTCTTGTGAAAGTTTGGCGAGGGGGGACCATAGATTGAAGCTCAGTCGAACACTTTCCATGAAAATAACGATAAAGCAGACAAACTCGCAACATCTCTTCTGTGAGATAGAGGTTGCAGCGAAGAGAAAAGGACATCTCCTACGAGACTACGAAGTCTATTTTGAACTCTATCAAGGCAAAAAAAGTCATTTGATGTTGCATCCAAGTGAAAACAATCTTTTTTTTTTTTTTTTAACTCTTATCCACCCCAGACAAAGCATACTGCTTCTTGGATGTAAGCTGTTTCCATTTGGGATTATATCTACAGGAAACTATGTGAGGAACTGAGTGAGATGTTTGTTTACATTACACTTCTGCATGTTAGTACAGTCAAGGAAGCAAGAAACAGGGAAGGAATTCCAAAGTCTAGCAGTTCGTGGGAAGAAACTATTAGAGTAGAAGGCTGTCCGGTACTTAGGGACCTCTACAGTAGGACTTTACTGCTTCACAGGTTAGTTGGGAGGGTGTATGTTATGTCAAGGGGGCACAAGTGCTAGGAGTTCATCAGTGCACATTCCATTAAAGTACTTGTAAAACAGGCACACAACATTTCAGGGATGGGATATAGGAGGTTGAAGATTGGTTAATAGTACAGGACCAGTTAGATTGGAAACCCTTTTTTAGACCTTGTTTAAGAGGGAGAGACTGGTGGTAGATGCATCAGGCCAGATAAGGCAACTATACCTCATGCATGGGCGAATAGTAGCTTCAAGCTTTATGTTCTTTCTATGAATGCCTTATAAGAAGAAATCAAAGATGGATTTCAGTTATAACTGAGATCCATCTTTGATTTCTTCTTATAAGGCATTCATAGAAAGAACTCAAATTTGTTACACCTACAAAGAAATTTCCTTTTTTCTTCCATGTGTCTATCACCCATGAACAGAGTTTCTTTTCCAAGAATTTCTTATCTGCAGAGCACATTATCATGGACATCTCACCCAAAAAGTGTCCAACGAAAATAACATAAACAATTGAAAAATAACAGGTACATATATTTTTTTTTTATACTGGATTTTTTTTTATGACAAAGGAAAAAAAAAAAAAAAAAAAGAAAAAAAAAGAAATACAAACTGAAGGTAACATGTGACACCAAGCCCTTACTAGCTATGGTAATTAAATCATGTTTTATGATGGCAAACAGGAAGAAAGAAAAAAACAAAAAAAAAACAACAGATAATTTAAACATTTTTTCAAAACATAGTTATAACATATATACAGATAAATAAAATGAACTCATTTTTTCCCGTCTGATTTTGACATTAATAGGATTAAAAATCAAGATATTTCATGCAAATATAATATGCACAAACGGCAGAACAATATCTGAGGTGTGTTATAGGCTTATTATTTCTCAAATTCCTCGATAATCTTAGATTTCTATACTTTTTCTGCTGAGAAGTCACGGCCAACATCGGTTAAAATCAATGGAAGTGGTAAAATAATGTCTCTCTAATAAATTCCTCCTCCGCCTGCCACCACTTAACACCGTTTGGGGATCGTTCACAAGGAACAGTTGAGAAGAGAACACCGGTTTGGCTTCGTAGTTCTTTCATGTAAAGTTATTTAAAATCACTAAACTAACCTGCAGTGCTCTGTGGCGTAGTGGTTAGCGTGCTGGACAATTCACATTATATTTTCACGTTCGCGCCGACCTACCGTAGTCGTTTTTTTTTTTTTTTTTTCTAAACAACTGGAATGGACTTTTCTTGGTGGCCGAACTGTTAATGTTGCAGATGTTTTTTTTGTTTTTTTTCACACTTTATTTTCCTACTTTTACTCATGACTCCGGGTTTGATCCTTCCTACTTACCTACCATAACATTTTTTAAAACTACCCCCCCCCCCTGTCCCGGAAACAAACACTCGGGCAACGCCGGGTACCCCCGTATACAGATAAAATAAACTTTTGAAAGTTATAGAAACCTGGAAAAAAAAAGAAAAAAAGTTTAGTTCAGTTTAAAGAGGCAAGAGAGAAAGACAACCATTGTTCTTAATAGACGAATAAATAAAGAAATGAAGTCAGAGGTGTGCATGATGGCCATTGTTGTCAAAAACTGTGGAGATAATGTAAACATCAATTTTATTAAATTTCTGAATTTTTTAGATGAGGAATGGTTATTCGTATTATTTAAATTCTTTCGAATGAATTGGAGTTTGAAATTCCATGCAGATTCTGAAGAAACATTCCCGAGTTCAAGGTTGAAGGTTACATCAACTGAAACGTAGTGAAAATGAAACACAAGATAAGAACAGTAGTCTGAAGAATTCAAATAATGCGATTAATTTTATTGATGAATAGCAATTTATTATATAAAAGTTTACTATAAACAGTGCAGTAACAACGTAACAGAATGCAATTATTAACGGAATCTCCTCCTTCCCTTCGGTTTAACGTTTGTTTTACAAACTGAACTGCAACTGTTCTTGACTAAAGAGTGTCTTCCTGCTACTTGGGGAGATTTCCTCGTCATCAAAGCGAACAGAGTCCAGATCATTGTTGAGATGGCTTGTTCCTAATTAACTGAAGTATATTTCTGGTCATATGCAGTACTAGGAGATCCACCCTCCTAGGCTTTACCTTCTTACTTTGAGACAGGCTTCGTTTTTCTTGAGGTGCCCTTGCCAAAGAATGCCGGGCATATTTTGCAGGCGAGAGTGCTCTTTCTCTAGGGTACTAGCTTTTCAAATCTCTGCTTCTTCTGTCATATCGTCCTGCCATGAGAAGGAAATAAGCAGATAGTTTTTCTACTATGGCTTAAAAAATTATGGATCAGCAACAACAGCAAAGGAAAACAAAGGACTTAAAAAAAAATATTAAACATTTATTTTCTTTGATGAAGACGTTTATTGCCTCAAAAATTTAAGAATAAAATAATAAAAGTAATATTTGCATCTTAACGACTTTGTTTTTATATTCAGATGTTGGCATGTGTTGGGCAGCTTTCAGAAATGAAACTAACATCTCCGGCCAGGTCTTGTGGATAAAGCAAAATCCAAAGAGAAAATAATAAAAGGATATCAATGTATAAATGTATCAACTTGTTAGGACAACCAAAAATAAAAAAAAAATTGCTAAGGAAATGAAGTTCAGCATATACAGGAACATTCTAGATGAAGGGTTTCCAAAGTTTTCGAACAGGGTTGGTTGGTTGTTTTTATTTTACGACATATCACCCCTTTTCAGGCTATTTAATGCCGAATCCAGTGATTTGGAAGAAAAGTGTTTTAATCAAATATATATATATATATATATTTTTTTCAAGTTGGTTTCTATTTAACCCATAGTTGGGACCCTAACAGGTACTACCACTCTGGGTCAGAGTGTACCTGGGAACAATTGCAATTAAGGGGTAGCTCCAAACTACCTAAAGTCCGCAAGCTGGGGCCTCACCATCAGATATAGTTTAAGGTCATATCCAGGACATTTTGGAACAGGAGGGGGGGGTGCATATTGCTGTTTTTTTTTTTTTTTTTTTTTAATATCTATGCGGGCTAAAATAATTTAAAAAATAATGATCTGGACATGTTTTATATGGTTTTGCTCATTAGCTTTGATTCGAATAAAACTGGTTCTCCAAAACCTTTTTTCATTTAATCATTTTCTGAACAAAAAGAAAAATCACTACATTATTTTGATACATTTTGTTTTAAAAAAAAAAAAATTCTTGAATATTTTTATACTTTCCATAAGAGCTCCATAAACTGTATTAAAGACTTTGATGGGTCGGATCTGGGCCCCTGGCTGTATCATATGTTCTGGATGAAGAGAGTTATTTTGTCTGTAAGAAGAAGCTGAGTAGCCATGTTGTTTATTTCTGCTGGCGCCGTGTGAATTTGCATGTGGCAGTATATATAAATGGATAGGCATTGCATATGTGTATGCATATTAACTTGCTTCTATCATGTCAATGTGTGTGTGTGCGTGTGTGTGTATTACCACTGTGGGTACAGTAGTTTGTGAATGTCTTGTTGCATCTTCTGAGAGCTTTCTGATATCCATATGCATGTCGAGTCTCAAAGAGAAAGAAAATCAAGTGTTTGGATTTTTATATTATGTGCAAAACTAGAAGTTGAATATTTTTAGGTTCGTGATCGGTTGAAAGAAACTTGATTTAAATTTTTGTTGAACTGAAAGGTGATATTTAAAAACAACATTCACCGCCTGCTGCTGCTTCTCAGTCTTTATTCCTCTTAACTTTAATTCTTATTACTTCTTATGTTTAATTTGACCATTTCCTGACAACTGACATTGCTACCTCAACTGTTCTACATGTATTAACCCAAGAACTCTTATCCATTTCCATGTGCTGGTACAAAAGAGGTTATAAAGACTTTTATATCATTCCACTGATGATTATTACAATTCTCTAAGCGTGGTCGGCTTTGGCTAGAGTTAGATCTGGATCTTAATAAGGACAAGTGTGTGTATGCAAACATCTCTCTATACGATTTTGATTTTATCTTCCTCTGAGGTCATCAGATCTAAGCCTGCCTTTAAAACTAAGGATATTTTAAATGTGCAAGTCAAAACGTTTGTTTGTTTGCAGATAGTTTTTTTTTTTTAGTTTGTCTTTCACAGTGGCAAAGTTAGACACAAGGTCAGTTCATTGTGGGATTATAACTTTGAAAATATTTTTGTTAGGTGACCATTTCAGGATACCAGGTGTTCTATCTAGTATTATTCGTGAGGCTTAATGTTGCTTAACTTTGGTGATTTAACAGGAACGAACGTGTCAACGTGACTATAACCATATTATGGAGTTCATGATTATGGTGTTGATCTTGCAGGAAGCAAAACAATTACCGGTGGCCAACCAAAGTAATTTTCCTAGCTTTTCCATAGGAGAAACGTGAACAGGAAAAAAAAAAAAAAAAATCTGATCTGCTGTAATTTTCACATTGAAAACGTAGAGGGTGGTGATAGAGTAAAGGATGTCTGTTTTTGTGGTGATGCTTGGTAATGGATCTAATGTTTTATTTCTGTTGTTATGCATGCCATAGTGAAATGTATTACACTGACTGCAAGCAAGGCACAGAAAAATTAAATTACATTAAATTATTATATATTTTACAAAAGACGGAAATAGTTGCTATAAAAAGATCAAGCATATATATTAATGAATTTCAAATACATAACATTTTTTTGTGTTATGCATTTTTTAAAACTAAATGTTAGGAGTTGTGTGTTAAAGGGGTACTTTCGAAGAACAAAGTACAAAAAATTGACTTTGCAATGTAGTGGGAGATGATCTCTTCTGTTCTCTGTAGCTCTTTTATCACACACAAAATATATTGCTAATCTTTCTCTAGTCTCTCGTTATTTCCATGGAAGGTGCTTGATCGAATTCCAATGTATCGCTCCTCCTCCTCCTAAGACATTCACAGCAAGAACTCGTCTATCGCAACTTTCATCCACCATGTGCCTAATGTCACACAGAATTTCTATAAACAGAGCTTCTTTCTATGAACTTTCCATCCGTGGAGCACATTATCACAGGACTACTTCCCTGCAAGATACAACATGATCGTCTTCAAAACCAATGTCAACAAATGCAGGCCATAAACTGTCTGCATAAGTATTCAAATGTTTAATCATTTGCAAGCCATTCATATTCGATATTTTTTTTATTAAATCAAAACAATTAAAAAAATTTTTTTTTTTTATGTAACAAAGTTGATAACAATAATAATACAAAATGTAGTCTTCACGCGACTATTAAGCGAATTGTTTCTGTTTAATGTTTAAAAAAAAACCTTACCATAACATTTACTTTTTAATTAAAAAAAAAGAAGTCTTAAAAATGTAGAAAAAAGTTGCCGCAGCTTCTTTTTAAATATTTTCATCTAATGAAAATATTGTTGGTTCGTTGGTTTTAGCGTCTTAGTAGTCGCATACAAACTACATTTTGTATAATTAATGTTAACTTTGTTACATTAAAAAAATTCGTCGCAGCTTTCTTTTTTTTAATGTTTTGATTTAATAAAAAATATTGAAGGTTTGAGCGTCCTAAATTATGAGATGAAAAAAATGGACGAATCTCTTAGTAAAAGAGAGTTGTCTCCCTCAGCTCAATGACAAATTGTAAAACAGTATCGAAACTTTGATCATGGAGTTTCCATTTAGTTTTAAACACAGAAACTAAGAAAAATTATTGATTAAATTGTAACTAAATAAGTATTCATTGTGAACGTTTTACAAGGTGGAATCATAGATTGAAGCTCAGTCGAGCATCTGCTATCCTTAGCTAAGAGTTACTTCAAGCTAGATTATTCTCATCACAGAGGTTCTAAATGCTCCTAATTCTCCAGATCTAACATTAAGTCCAGTAAATCCAAAATTCTAGTAGTAACTCTTTAATTTCAATTTTTTTTCCATGCCATGCATTTAAACTTAGCAGTACAACTATCTACTCCTCATATTGGGTCTCAGTTGACCTCAAGGTCATACTCCTTCAATCATACTATGACCGCGCTGTACTTGGGAACTCTTATCTATACTAAACTTTCGAAAGTGTATCAATAATAAATATTTGCAACAGAGCGATAAGGAAAAAATATGAAAAGCAAAAAAAAAAAAAAAAAAAAAAAAAAAAAAAGAGAAAAAATTATATTGCATAAAAACGATAAATAAGGATCATCTCCGCTGTTGTCTCAATTATTTTGTGTGCTTGTACAATCAAGGCATTTTTAGAATGTATTTCATGCAAAAACTAGCTGAGAGTTGTCTTTCTCCAAACGCTTTCAACTAGAACTGTACTTATTATTAGTAGTATTATCATTTATACTCATTACGAGTTCTCACATAGAGAAGAGATTACTCACTGATAATAACTGGTGGCGTTTCTTGGAGTATGTGGAACAATAAGTCTACCCAGATTTCCAATACTCTTCACCTCTTTCGATAACGTTTGTAAATGATTTTGCGTTATAGCAACAACCATTTACTATTAATTTCTCACTAGCAACAATCCTTGGTCTTTACTGGGATTTGGATGTCGATAAGTCTCCCTAAGGTCTCAGTATGCTTAGCACACATTCAGTGGAGGTCTGTTTGGTGCTTTTCCTTCACGGCTCTTCCATCCTCCTTGACTTTTTATGAATATTTCCTCGACTCTTTATTACTATTTATTATTATTATTATTATTGGTGTTATAAAACTAGCTGTCCTGATCCGGCACTGCCTGAGAGCATTCATTCCTTTAATGTTTGTTTCATATTGCTTCTGAAAATTCAGTAACAAAAGATTAAAGGGTTACGGAAGAACTTTCTTAACCCCCTCCCTCTCTCTCGTCTATTTCAACCACGTCATCTTATTTGAAAGAATCCCAACTATAAGAAATTGTGAAAAACCAAATTTTTTTAAGTTGTCATTTTAAAGGTGAGTCTTGAGTTGGGGAAAAAGTACAAATTTACCCTAACCCCTCTCTTAGCCGGGAATATTCACCGTTCATGTGAGAGTTGCCACTTTTTTTCTTGGTGATGTCTACAAAGTGAGTGTTCAATTCAGTAAAACGTTACAATTAGTCATAAAAAATATCTTTTTAGAATTTTTTTTTTAATCTGAAAGTTAAGTTTGTAATCGATGAGATTAACGCGAAAAACATGAAAAAAAGTGTAACTTGTGGAATTTAGAGGGGGGGGGAGGGCAATCTCGTAGACGTCCAAAATACTTTATCAATTTACGTGATTGGGAGAATATAACATTTTTGTTCTGTGATGTACATCAAAGATTTTTCTGTATTTTTTTTTTTTTTTTAAATTAGGTTGAACTCTGGACTTGCACCTTGATTGATAAACTGCATAAGCGTTCATTAAGGAAAGTCATCTGCCAATTTTAAGAATCACAAGTGTGCATTTTTTTTTTTTAATTTGTTTACATTTAAATATGTAAAGAAGAATTTTATGCGAGTCTATTGTGTTTCTTTTTCTTTTTGTATTAAATAAGAATTAAATAGTTTAATACTTACAATTTAAATACATGAAAAATTATAAAATATACAAAAAATGTTACTAAGGATGCAAGGTAATTAAAGATACAGCATTCACCTAGGCAGATTGAACTAGCTTCCTCCAAAGGAGAAAGTGCCAAGGGAATATTAAATTCACAGCAGGTCCCCTAGTCGTTTGTATATCCCATTTAATATTCCCATGAAACTTCCTCATTTGGAGTTTTGCAGGGTGGTGTCAAGGTCCTCCTCCTGGTATTCACCAAATGATCACCCATTTTGTACTGGTCAGGCTCAATGTTTCTTAACTTTGATGATCTAATGAAAACGAGTGTGTCAACATGATTAAGACCATATATTATGTATATATTAATACCGTAGTGCTGTTAACGTATGTATGTATGTGTTTCATGGTTTCCAGATTATAAATTATTAGATCCTATTTGACGTCTCCAAATTTTGGAGATGAGGATTGGTTATTCGTATTTAGATTCATAGGACTACTGTTCGCCTCTTGAGTGTGATTTTCACAACGTTTCGGTCGGTGTAACCCCCGACCTTCATCAGGTGTATCTTGTCGAACTTGGGACTGTTTCTGTCCAAATTCTCAAGTTCAATAAGATACACCTGGAGAAGATCGGAGGTTACATTGAGCTAAACGTTGTGAAATTCACACTCAAGAGGCGAACAGTAGTCCGATGAATCCAAATAATACGAAGAGATCCTATTTATTAAAAAGGAGGATACTGTGAACATTAAATTAGTATATAGATATGTTAATTTAATGTTCATAGTATGTTATCACTTTCTATTCTCTTTTTTAATAAACAGAATCACTGAAGATCCAATGTAAAACAAAATTATGTCGCTTTTGGGCCGTAACGTGAAGCTAAAATATACATTCTTTGTCTTCTGCCTAAAGATGGTATAATGATATCGTTTGTAACAGGCGTCTATACAATGGAAATATGATTCCTATAAGGATATTTATTAGAGATAAATCTTAATAACCAGATATTTTCTGACATTACATTAACCAGATTACTTGGATAAATACTTTTAGTTTTAACAAAAGGGCTACAATAATATCGAGGGGTTTCCATTCATGCTAAACGTCCACAGAATACCCAGCAGTAATATGTTACATATGAGAGATGCCACTGTGGAATTTCCATAGGTCCTACTAGTACATATAATTATTTTTAGCTAATTCATAGCAAAAATCACCATTTCATTGATAGTTGGCCTAATTATTATCAGAAAAAAAGCTTGAGCGAAACAAATTTGGGACAATAATGGTGAAAAAAAAAAGAAAAAAAAAAGGCTAGTCCGAATCGTGTATCAATCTGCAGTTCTTGCATTGTATACGTTATAAAACAGCCTCGCTTGTACAAAACAGCCACTCCTGAGGTGATCCTTGTCAATCATTTTTAACAAAATGTGCACAAAAGAAGGCTTGCTATCCAAATATACCTTAGTGTATACATACTCACCCGGAAGTCAATACCAACAGTGGATATGAAGCTACCAGAAAGAAAAGCACCATCCTTAAATCGTATGAGGAGACACGTCTTCCCAACGCCACTGTCTCCTATCAACATCACCTAAAAACAAGTGCAGATATCGACAAGTGCTTGCATGCAGGAAATTTGGCAAAAGAAAAATAATTAATTAAAATAAATCAAAAATTGATAATTTTTAAAATGAAAAATACAAATGAATTAAAAAAATTAAACTAAAAAAATTAATTAGAAAAAAAAAATCAAACTTAAAAATGGTCGGTTAAAGATTATTAATTACCCCCCTCCCTCCCCAAGAAACGATTTCAAATAGACCCCCATCTCATTCATTTCAGTATAATTATTTTCTTAACGCTTGATGACACTAATGTTGACAATGATGCAGTCTGCTGGTGTGGATAAAATACTGTGGGTTAAGTTGACATACAACTTATCGTTCATGGTGTACAACTGCAGAGTTGTGGAGTTGGTAGACCAAATGCTAAACTCTAGGTACGTGCAAAACGAATGGCCAATCTTCAAAATGTACAAACATTTTGACCTCTCCCTTCACTTAAAAATTTGCTAAAATTCAGGAAATCAAATTTTAATGAAATGTTCAGTATCTATTAATTAACGATCACAGAATATAATGCATGAATTTTTTAAAAATTTTAGCGAAAATGTATTATTTTTTGTAAATAAAAAGCATCTTTGCTAAAGTTATAGTTTTAAGTACTTAGAAAAATTAATTTCTAGAACTAGCAATATTATCATTGAATTAAGCATTGTTTATTTAATATTTTCACTCCCAAAATAATATAACTACAAAAAATATTTCATGTGATTTTAATAACAATTCTTGCGAAAATTTCAAATCTAATATTATATTTTCCTTGTATGCATGAACGTGTAAACATCAGCGAAAGAATTTTTTTATAATCTTGAAAATAAAAAATTGAAAACATTGAGATTCAGTATCATTAAGAAAAAATAATTTAAAAAAAAAAGTGATTATTTCTACTAACGATTAATTTTGAACAGTACAGATGGGGAACCTTATAAGAAAAGAAAAAAAGAAAAAAAAGACAACCAAACAAATACCCCCCCCCAAAAAAAAACCCAACTAAACAAAAAAAAACAAACAAACAAATAAACAAAAATAGACAGGATTTGCATCCTATCCACCATATTCTATTCAATTATTAATAAATAATCATTTTAGTTTATGTTTTTCAATGAATAAATTATCAGTATCATCAGTGATTTTAATTAAATTTTTTCACACTTAAAATACACTTTTACTTCCATTTGAGAGGGATTAATTTAATCTATCGTAACGACACGTTTAAGAATAAATCGAGCCATTATGCAAAAACAATAAATAAAATAAAATTGGACGCTGTTGGTATTTTACAAAAGTTATTTCAAATTCGAAGGAAAAACATTGGTAAGATTTCATCAATATTTTCAGAATATTACTGAATTTGAGAATTTTTAACCAATAATACTGATGACTTGTTAAAATGCCTCTGAACTTAAAACTAAATTAAATTTTTTATAAAATCCTAATTGTATACATTGAAAGATATTCTTATTAAATAAGCACTTCCTTTTTATTTATTTATTTTTTTACATGGAAGTCACTACTTATCGAGGCTTAAAGATACTCGAGGATAAGGGTTAAAGAGTGTATAGTAGTCACTGAGACAGCAGCATATTAATAGTGGTGGAAATGGGTTAAAAATTAATTATTTAGGAGGTGCGGCTCAATAAGCACTTGTTTATATTGGACTTGAAGATGACCTTATCATAATCAACTGGAAAGCAGGTCAGCAGAACAGAGTCCCAAAGGCGGGCAGTTCTAGGAAAGAAGCTTTGTTTATGCAATTTGCGTTTAGATCTAGGCACAAATAGTGAGTGGTGGTGGTGGTGGGGGACTATTGATGGTCGTTGTAGCTAAACGAATGTTTTTTATGAAAGTTTGGCAAGGAGGGACCGGACCATAGATTGAAGCTTAAAATAGTTGTTAAGTTTGCAGGTTGAAACAAGTAACGTAGAAAGCGATACAAATGACGACTCAACAAACAAAGGTAGATCAAATAAGAAGTGTATTAGGAAAGGGTATATATATATATATTTTTTTTTTTTTACATAGGTATCACCACTTATCAAGGCCAAGAGGCCACTCAAGGATAAGGGTTAAAGAGTGTACAGTAGAAATTGGACAACATAGTAATCATTAGTAATGAAAATTTGGTAAATAAATAAGGTATATTTACAGGATATTTACATAATGGTGTCAAATAAGAGAGTCTTTGCTGGAGAAACATATCTGCTCTCGGCGGCCTTCGGTGGCTTCTGGTGAACATACACTCAGAGTAACTGAGTCTTCCTATTTATGTGTAATTACTATCCACATATGCAAATGAATGTGTGCCACCACAACAATAATCAGTAAAATAAGATTACCTAACTTAACGAATATTTTTATAATCTCCAAAAATACAGAAATTAAGGTATAATAATGTTTCAATTTCTTTATAAATATCTCAATCTCTACTATTAGATAAAAGTCACTTTGTGCGTGTGTGTGTGAGTGAGTGAGTGAGTGAGTGAGTGAGAGAGAGAGAGAGAGAGAGAGAGAGAGAGAGAGAGATATCCACCCCCTTACTGTTATCCCTTAAGCAAAGTTTGCATATCAGTTAGAAAATGCTGATTATAAGCATTTTGTATGTCTAGATCATTAGTATATAATTTTCTGCCTTTTTTCTTTTTACATTTTGATTCCAGTATAAATTATTGCACATCATAATAAATGGTAACACTGAAACACAAATTGATTTATATAGATCATTTTAAACCTTTATATAAACTATATTTTATAAAGTTCTTTGTACTGAGAACCTTTGAAAAGCATTGGTTTTAAGCTCATTCCAAATTAAGAATATTTAGAGAATAAATTATAACGAGGTTTATACAAGCATGCCCAATACAAAGTTGAGCAAGATATACATTTTATTTGTTTTTACATAAACATTTAGGTATCGCTACACAATTATTAGTATGTTTCAGTCAACTAGAGATTTCATCAGGCGATGTTGCTTTTCCAAAAGTTCAGTCCTTAATAGATTTTTTAAAAAGTTCACAAAAGTTATGATCAGGAGAGCAGTCACATGATATTAAGAATAAAAAAAAATTAAATTAAAAATAGCGACGGTCGATGAGAGAAAAATAAAAAAATATGAGACAATAAAAAAACAACAAAAAAAATATAAAATACTAAACTACAAAAAAAGTGAGAGAGAGAGAGAGAGAGAGAGAGAGAGAGAGAGAGAGAGAGAGAGAGAGAGAGAGAAAGAGAGTTTCTCCCTCATAGGTTCTGAAACGGCTGAGCCTATCTTTTGCAAATTTTACACAAAGCTAATTTATATGTCTGGCAGTGTTCATAGATATGTTTTGTGCAGAAATTCACCTGATAAGTATCGAAAATCCGATCTTAAAAAAAGATTCTTTTTATCTATAAGAGAAAAAAAAACTAATTTTTACAGGGGAATATTTTACATTACACTATCAAGAGAGATAATAAAATTCCAGCCAATCATTTCTTCTTAAAAAAAACCCCCAGATTTATTATAATCTGGAGATGTAGCTCACTGGTAGAGCATTTGACTACAGATTTAATGATCCCCTGTTCAAGCCAGGGTGTACCTAACCATTTTATTGTAATTTTTTCTTATTAATGAGTTTAATTCATGATAAAAGAAAGGGTACTATTTAAAATCGCAGCAAATCATTCCTTTGTTTGCATATTTTAAAATTAAACATTAATCAGAAGTGACTTTTTCAGGGCATTCATCCTCAAACTCAAATATCAACTGATGTGATATTGTAAACAAACACAGACGGAAATTGATAAGCGATTTTATCATTGTTATTTATTTATTTTTTTTTTTTGCAAATTAGTCCATTGGGCAAATTATTCCTTGCAATATATAATAATAATTAAAGGATTGATTCTATAATAATATATATGCAATCTGCATGAATCAAAATTGTACGATTTGATAATGCTGGGCTGCCAGATAGTTTAAAAATAGAATTTAGTAAACTCAGATTTCTTACATAAAAAAAATTCAACGTTGACCAAATAAATCTTTTACAATTTATATCTATGCATAACATTATGTGGTTAGATATCTTTTATGTAAATATGAAGTGTAATCTATTAATTTTGAAAAATAAAAATCCATCAATTGATTAGTATTTAAAAAAATAAAATTAATTAACAAGGAAAATTTAATAAATAAATGTTTAAATTGAATTCTATGATCTAAAATGGCCACAAAACGTCTGCAATTTGTTGGCAATGTTAATATAGAAATGCCGAATGAGTTCTATTAAGTACATAATTTTTCAAATAATAAAATCCGTTTTGATAATTTTTTTTCAGATACAAAACATACGATTTAAGAAACATCTTTTTCTCAATATCTTTTTTATAAACAGTAATTTTTGTTGATTTACAGATTGAAAATGTATAATTTTTATATACCTCATAGTAATGTCATATCCCATATAGTATATTATGAAAGAAATTGTATTTTTATATGACAGTGCTATAAAAACAAATTCTTGAAAATTACTTTGGCTTGTTTGTGTCTCATCGGTCAGAATTTGCATTTACACAAACTCCATGTTCCTTGGACGCCGAATTTGATTGATTGTTAAATTGAAGAAAAAAAAAACAAAATAAAAAAAAACTACAAATAACTGACCAAGGAACAGTAAATTGTGTTTTGTAAACTAGGATACACTTTTTATCAACATTGTAGACAACATAATAACGTCGCATTCTGCTATAATTAAAGCTCTGTTCATGGAATCTACGTTTAGGTTTAGGCACAGATAAAGAGTGGTAGAAATTATTGCCCGGTGCTCACTATAGTGACTTGGTGTTGGTGATCAAATTCCGAAAGACCAATACCACCTGCTCTTCTGGGCGGATACAGATTTGGTAGACACTGGTTTCTTTATATTAATTACTCTGTACAGTGTCAGCATTTTCCTTGTTTTAGTGTCTAAATTAGTGATATACAAAATTGTCTAAATTAATGAAATACAAAATTGTCTAAATTAGTGATATACAAAATTGTCTAAATTAGTGATATACAAAATTGTCTAAATTAGTGAAATACAAAATTGTCTAAATTAGTGAAATACAAAATTGTCTTAATTAGTGATATACAAAATTGTCTTAATTAGTGATATACAAAATTGTCTTAATTAGTGATATACAAAATTGTCTAAATTAGTGAAATACAAAATTGTCTAAATTAGTGATATACAAAATTGTCTAAATTAGTGATATACAAAATTGTCTAAATTAGTGATATACAAAATTGTCTAAATTAGTGAAATACAAAATTGTCTAAATTAGTGAAATACAAAATTGTCTAAATTAGTGAAATACAAAATTGTCTAAATTAGTGAAATACAAAATTGTCTAAATTAGTGATATACAAAATTGTCTAAATTAGTGATATACAAAATTGTCTAAATTAGTGAAATACAAAATTGTCTAAATTAGTGAAATACAAAATTGTCTAAATTAGTGAAATACAAAATTGTCTAAATTAGTGAAATACAAAATTGTCTAAATTAGTGAAATACAAAATTGTCTAAATTAGTGAAATACAAAATTGTCTAAATTAGTGAAATACAAAATTGTCTAAATTAGTGAAATACAAAATTGTCTAAATTAGTGAAATACAAAATTGTCTAAATTAGTGAAATACAAAATTGTCTAAATTAGTGATATACAAAATTGTCTAAATTAGTGATATACAAAATTGTCTAAATTAGTGATATACAAAATTGTCTAAATTAGTGAAATACAAAATTGTCTAAATTATTTAAATACAAAATTGTCTAAATTAGTGAAATACAAAATTGTCTAAATTAGTGAAATACAAAATTGTCTAAATTAGTGAAATACAAAATTGTCTAAATTAGTGAAGTACAAAATTGTCTAAATTAGTGAAGTACAAAATTGTCTAAATTAGTGAAATACAAAAATGGCTAAATTAGTGAAATACAAAATTGTCTAAATTAGTGAAATACAAAATTGTCTAAATTAGTGATATACAAAATTGTCTAAATTAGTGATATACAAAATTGTCTAAATTAGTGATATACAAAATTGTCTAAATTAGTGATATACAAAATTGTCTAAATTAGTGATATACAAAATTGTCTAAATTAGTGATATACAAAATTGTCTAAATTAGTGATATACAAAATTGTCTAAATTAGTGAAATACAAAATTGTCTAAATTAGTGAAATACAAAATTGTCTAAATTAGTGACATACAAAATTGTCTAAATTAGTGACATACAAAATTGTCTAAATTAGTGACATACAAAATTGTCTAAATTAGTGATATACAAAATTGTCTAAATTAGTGATATACAAAATTGTCTAAATTAGTGATATACAAAATTGTCTAAATTAGTGATATACAAAATTGTCTAAATTAGTGATATACAAAATTGTCTAAATTAGTGAAATACAAAATTGTCTAAATTAGTGAAATACAAAATTGTCTAAATTAGTGATATACAAAATTGTCTAAATTAGTGAAATACAAAATTGTCTAAATTAGTGATATACAAAATTGTCTAAATTAGTGATATACAAAATTGTCTAAATTAGTGATATACAAAATTGTCTAAATTAGTGAAATACAAAATTGTCTAAATTAGTGAAATACAAAATTGTCTAAATTAGTCATATACAAAATTGTCTAAATTAGTGAAATACAAAATTGTCTAAATTAGTGATATACAAAATTGTCTAAATTAGTGATATACAAAATTGTCTAAATTAGTGATATACAAAATTGTCTAAATTAGTGAAATACAAAATTGTCTAAATTAGTGAAATACAAAATTGTCTAAATTAGTGAAATACAAAATTGTCTAAATTAGTGAAATACAAAATTGTCTAAATTAGTGAAATACAAAATTGTCTAAATTAGTGATATACAAAATTGTCTAAATTAGTGATATACAAAATTGTCTAAATTAGTGAAATACAAAATTGTCTAAATTAGTGAAATACAAAATTGTCTAAATTAGTGAAATACAAAATTGTCTAAATTAGTGATATACAAAATTGTCTAAATTAGTGATATACAAAATTGTCTAAATTAGTGATATACAAAATTGTCTAAATTAGTGATATACAAAATTGTCTAAATTAGTGAAATACAAAATTGTCTAAATAAGTGATATACAAAATTGTCTAAATAAGTGATATACAAAATTGTCTAAATTAGTGATATACAAAATTGTCTAAATTAGTGATATACAAAATTGTCTAAATTAGTGATATACAAAATTGTCTAAATTAGTGAAATACAAAATTGTCTAAATTAGTGAAATACAAAATTGTCTAAATTAGTGAAATACAAAATTGTCTAAATTAGTGATATACAAAATTGTCTAAATTAGTGATATACAAAATTGTCTAAATTAGTGATATACAAAATTGTCTAAATTAGTGATATACAAAATTGTCTAAATTAGTGATATACAAAATTGTCTAAATTAGTGATATACAAAATTGTCTAAATTAGTGAAATACAAAATTGTCTAAATTAGTGAAATACAAAATTGTCTAAATTAGTGATATACAAAATTGTCTAAATTAGTGAAATACAAAATTGTCTAAATTAGTGATATACAAAATTGTCTAAATTAGTGATATACAAAATTGTCTAAATTAGTGATATACAAAATTGTCTAAATTAGTGATATACAAAATTGTCTAAATTAGTGAAATACAAAATTGTCTAAATTAGTGAAATACAAAATTGTCTAAATTAGTGAAATACAAAATTGTCTAAATTAGTGAAATACAAAATTGTCTAAATTAGTGATATACAAAATTGTCTAAATTAGTGATATACAAACTTGTCTAAATTAGTGAAATACAAAATTGTCTAAATTAGTGATATACAAAATTGTCTAAATTAGTGAAATACAAAATTGTCTAAATTAGTGAAATACAAAATTGTCTAAATTAGTGAAATACAAAATTGTCTAAATTAGTGAAATACAAAATTGTCTAAATTAGTGAAATACAAAATTGTCTAAATTAGTGAAATACAAAATTGTCTAAATTAGTGATATACAAAATTGTCTAAATTAGTGATATACAAAATTGTCTAAATTAGTGATATACAAAATTGTCTAAATTAGTGAAATACAAAATTGTCTAAATTAGTGACATATACAATTGTCTAAATTAGTGAAATACAAAATTGTCTAAATTAGTGATATACAAAATTGTCTAAATTAGTGAAATACAAAATTGTCTAAATTAGTGATATACAAAATTGTCTAAATTAGTGAAATACAAAATTGTCTAAATTAGTGAAGTACAAAATTGTCTAAATTAGTGAAGTACAAAATTGTCTAAATTAGTGATATACAAAATTGTCTAAATTAGTGAAATACAAAATTGTCTAAATTAGTGATATACAAAATTGTCTAAATTAGTGATATACAAAATTGTCTAAATTAGTGATATACAAAATTGTCTAAATTAGTGATATACAAAATTGTCTAAATTAGTGATATACAAAATTGTCTAAATTAGTGATATAAAAAATTGTCTAAATTAGTGATATACAAAATTGTCTAAATTAGTGAAATACAAAATTGTCTAAATTAGTGATATACAAAATTGTCTAAATTAGTGATATAAAAAATTGTCTAAATTAGTGATATACAAAATTGTCTAAATTAGTGATATACAAAATTGTCTAAATTAGTGATATACAAAATTGTCTAAATTAGTGAAATACAAAATTGTCTAAATTAGTGATATACGAAATTGTCTAAATTAGTGATATACAAAATTGTCTAAATTAGTGAAATACAAAATTGTCTAAATTAGTGAAATACAAAATTGTCTAAATTAGTGATATACAAAATTGTCTAAATTAGTGATATACAAAATTGTCTAAATGATATACGATTTGTGTGTATAAATTTATAATCAGTTATGCATGCATGTTGCCTATGTTTATATGATGGCTCTAATGTGCAAGTCTTAGGGTTGGCATGGTAAAGAAGGGGAGGTTTTGTATTCAGCTTGTAACAATTTAAAAAAAATATGACGTCTTTCTTTTGATATCCACTCCCTTACTGTTATTCCTTAAGCAAAGTTTGCATATCAGTTAGAAAATGCTGAATATAATCATTTTGTATGTCTAGATCATTAGTATATAATTTTCTGTCTTTTTTCTTTTTACATTTTGATTCCAGTATAAATTATTGCACTTCATAATAAATGGTAGCACTGAAACACAAATTGATTTATATAGATCATTTTAAACCTTTATATAAACTATATTTTATAAAGTTCTTTGTACTGAGAACTTTTGAAAAGCATTGGTTTTAAGCTCATTCCAAATTAAGAATATTTAGAGAATAAATTATAACGAGGTTTATACAAGCATGCCCAATACAAAGTTGAGCAAGATATACATTTTATTTGTTTTTACATAAACATTTAGGTATCGCTACACAATTATTAGTATGTTTCAGTCAACTAGAGATTTCATCAGGCGATGTTGCTTTTCCAAAAGTTCAGTCCTTAATAGATTTTTTAAAAAGTTCACAAAAGTTATGACCAGGAGAGCAGTCACATGATATTAAGAATAAAAAAAAATTAAATCAAATTAAAAATAGCGACGGTCGATGAGAGAAAAAGAAAAAGTATAAGACAATAAAAAAAACAACAAAATATAAAATACTAAACTACAAAAAAAAAAACTACATTGTCTGGCAGATAGATGAAAGTAGAGTGGAAAAAAAGAGAGGGAGGGGTGGAAAAAAGAAAGAGGAAGGTGTGAGAGAAGAAAGGGGGGAAGATAAGAGAGAAGAAAGGGGGGAAGATAAGAGAGAAGAAAGGGGGGAAGGTAAGAGAGAAGAAAGGGGGGAAGGTAAGAGAGAAGAAAGGGGGGAAGGTAAGAGAGAAGAAAGGGGGGAAGGTAAGAGAGAAGAAAGGGGGGAAGGTAAGAGAGGAGAAAGGGGGGAAGGTAAGAGAGGAGAAAGGGGGGAAGGTAAGAGAGGAGAAAGGGGGGAAGGTAAGAGAGAAGAAAGGGGGGAAGATAAGAGAGAAGAAAGGGGGGAAGATAAGAGAGAAGAAAGGGGGGAAGATAAGAGAGAAGAAAGGGGGGAAGATAAGAGAGAAGAAAGGGGGAAAGATAAGAGAGAAGAAAGGGGGGAAGATAAGAGAGAAGAAAGGGGGGAAGATAAGAGAGAAGAAAGGGGGGAAGAGAGAAGAAAGGGAGGAAGGTAAGAGAGAAGAAAGGGGGGAAGATAAGAGAGAAGAAAGGGGGAAGATAAGAGAGAAGAAAGGGGGGGAAGATAAGAGAGAAGAAAGGGGGGGAAGATAAGAGAGAAGAAAGGGGGGAAGATAAGAGAGAAGAAAGGGGGGAAGATAAGAGAGAAGAAAGGGGGGGGGGAAGATAAGAGAGAAGAAAGGGGGTAAGAGAGAGGAAAGGGAGGAAGGTAAGAGAGAAGAAAGGGGGGAAGGTAAGAGAGAAGAAAGGGGGGAAGATAAGAGAGAAGAAAGGGGGGAAGGTAAGAGAGAAGAAAGGGGGGAAGATAAGAGAGAAGAAAGGGGGGAAGATAAGAGAGAAGAAAGGGGGGAAGATAAGAGAGAAGAAAGGGGGGAAGATAAGAGAGAAGAAAGGGGGAAGATAAGAGAGAAGAAAGGGGGGGGGGAAGATAAGAGAGAAGAAAGGGGGGGAAGATAAGAGAGAAGAAAGGGGGGAAGGTAAGAGAGAAGAAAGGGAGGAAGGTAAGAGAGAAGAAAGGGAGGAAGGTAAGAGAGAAGAAAGGGGGGAAGATAAGAGAGAAGAAAGGGGGGAAGATAAGAGAGAAGAAAGGGGGGGAAGATAAGAGAGAAGAAAGGGGGAAGATAAGAGAGAAGAAAGGGGGAAGATAAGAGAGAAGAAAGGGGGAAGATAAGAGAGAAGAAAGGGGGGGGAAGATAAGAGAGAAGAAAGGGGGGGAAGATAAGAGAGAAGAAAGGGGGGGAAGATAAGAGAGAAGAAAGGGGGGGAAGATAAGAGAGAAGAAAGGGGGTAAGAGAGAGGAAAGGGGGGAAGAGAGAAGAAAGGGAGGAAGGTAAGAGAGAAGAAAGGGGGGAAGGTAAGAGAGAAGAAAGGGAGGAAGGTAAGAGAGAAGAAAGGGGGGAAGGTAAGACAGAAGAAAGGGGGGAAGGTAAGAGAGAAGAAAGGGGAGGAAGGTAAGAGAGAAGAAAGGGGGGAAGGTAAGAGAGAAGAAAGGGGGGAAGGTGTGTATTACAGAAGATCAGAAAAATCTCTAGTCACATATACCGGATGCTTCAGTCTGTTTACATTTGTTTCTCCAAAAATGGCATCATTTCTGACGGAACCAATGTTTTTCTGATCTTCTCTAACACAAATCCAAATGCATATTATGTTCTTATATTAATATTTTTTTTATTTATAATTGAGCACTTTGCTGAGGTTCTTACATAGATTATATATATAACTAGCCTGGGTGGCCGGCGTGGCCCGGGTGTTTGGAGGTGTGTATTTAGCAGGCAGGCTCGAACCCATACCGCGAAGGAAGAAAAGAATGTGAAAAAAATAAAACGTGACGTCTTTGCCATTGTGTCCATCACCAACCAGAAGTGGCGAAGGTTTAAATTAAGACTAGTCAATCGAAAAGAGGATAACTTTCACAAATATCTGCGAATAAAGCGACCCCTCCTTGTAGAAAAGTGCCCAGTTGAGAGTGAAGGAATTAATGTTTTTAGCCAATTTTTCGATATTTGTTGTCCGGAGGGTCGGGCTTCAAAACGATACCGATCTCGTGAAAATCCGTTGTCTCTGTCGAAAGTTTTAGGCACACATACATACATACATACATACATACATACATGAGATTTCTATTATAGAAGAAGATATCAAACACTGACATTGATGGTTTCGCTAATGTCTTCATAGAGTTATTACACATGAAACGTTCTAATGTAGATAAGTCAAATATAATAAACTCTGTCGCTCTCAACCATAGAAACAAAAAAGGAGGAAAAATGTGAGGGTCATTTTTAAATAGTGCAAAACATCCGGAAATATCGACATCACAGACTTAATAGGAAATTAAAAAAATAATAATTGCATCTTTCTTTACAATCATGTCACCATGAAAAGCATCTATATATTAACACTGTAATACCTTTAACATACGTATGTGTGTCACGGTTTCTAGATTATAAATTATTCAATCGGTAGATCGTATTTATTAAAAAGGATTATAGAAAATGATGACACTACGAACATTAAATAAGTATATAGATAATTTAACGTTCATATTATGTTATCGCCTTTTATTGTTCTTTTTAATAAATAGGATCTCCCGATCACCGAAGATGTAATGTAAAAAAAAAAAAAAAAAAAAAAAAATCGCTTTTGGGCCATACATAAAACAGTAATATCTTCTGTCTAAAGATGGTACATTGATATCGTAGAGTTTCCGTTTATGCCGGACGTCCATAAAATGGAAATATATCACAGACTCCTATAAGGATATTGGAGATAAACTGTAATATCCAGATATATACTGACACTACATTAACCAGATTACTTAGATAAATACTTTTACAGTTTTAACAAAAAGGTTACAGTAATATTGATGGGGTTTCTGTTCACGCTGAACATTCACAGAATGCTCGCAACAATATATTACATATGAAAGATGCCGTTGTGAAATTTCCACAGATTTCGTTAGTCATCTATTATTATACTAAGCTAATAGAATACATGTCCCATGATGGGTATAAGCAATAAATATAGCACTAGTTTTAAATTTTAACGTTTTTTTTTTCTTTCTTAGATAAGAGGACAGTATGATACGTAACAACCATCTAACGGTAAAGCTTACAAAAATGAATACTGTTGCAATATTTTTTATATAGTGAGAAGGGTATGATTTAAAAAAAAAATTGGAACGTTCTACTTATAGACACTGGCGATAGGAACTAGCCAAGTACGTCCAAAGATGGAGTACTGCTGCCATATCTGGGCGGGAGCTGCTAAAAACAGCCTATCCTGCCTTGACAGAGTACAAAATAGACTTTGTGGCTTGGTGGGGGATGCCCTTTTCTCTACCCTGCAACCTCTTTCCCACAGAAGAGACGTAGCGAGCCTGTCGTCGTTCTATCGTTATTTCCATGGCAAGTGCTCGTCTGAGCTCCATTCTCTGGTCCCTCCTCGCCAATCTTTTTCAAAAAACACCCGACTAGCTGAAACCACCGTCAATAATTTTCCCCACTCCTTATCTGTGCCTAAATCAAAACGTAGATTCCATGAACAAAGCTTCTTTCTTAGAACTGCACGCCTGTGGAACGCTGTTCCGCTTGCCTGTTTTCCTCCCAACTTCAACCTGGATGTCTTCAAGTCCAACATAAACAAATTCCTGATGAACCCCCCCCCTAAGTAATGACACCTTACCAATTCTCCAATACTATTGCTACACTATCCCTTTGATTACTGTACACACAATAACTCTTATCCCCGAGTGGCCATTGGGCCTTGATAAGTGGTGAACTCCATGTAAAAAAAAAAAAAAAAAAAGAAATCAAATGGGGTCATGTTCTGCTAGCAACCAATCAGAAACTGGAATCACTCAAGACATACTTTTAAAATTCCCTTGCATAATTTTTCGTGTCCACATAAAAAAGAATCTTGCTCTTTGTCTGCAAACTTTTACAGTTCAAAACTTCTACAATTAGTTACCCACTGGAAACTCTTATTTTTCATTTCAGGGCTTATACAGATTATCTACCCATCAGAAAATTTTCTAAAATTAAACATGGCTTCGAATTCAAAACTAATAATGTGCACCTAACTCACCTTGTTGCCTAAAATACATATTCAGTAATTCATAATGATACGTTCAATAGTTTTTCATGGACCACATACCTAACTTTATAAATAAACTAGTAGGTAGACCCGACGTTGCCCGGGATTGAATGACGATCAACGAATATTTCACACTCCCAGATTTTTTATTGCCATTGAAATTGGTGAAATTGCCTATTTCCAATCAAATTGCCTGCACTTAGATGGTGATCCATCGAAGTGCACTAGGAGGAAACTTCACATGCCTCTTGCAGTTATTTAGTCCACAATACATTGTAGTTACATTGCACTGTAGAGAACCTGTTGATTTTATAAAATTATTTTTTTATATATAATGGCTTGAATTAAAGTTTAAAATGTGAAAGTCAAGTATAATGCTTAATCGTGTTTAAACAGAAACATTCATTTTGAATGCGCCCCTGTCATATCAAAGAACCTATTGTTCATTTTATATGCCTGGCCTTACTGCTTGTGTAGTGATAATGGTTTGAATTTAAGTTTAAAATGAAAAAGTCAACTATCATAAATCGTTACATTAACTATACAAATTAATACTTTACATAAAATAATATTCCTATATATCAAATAAAAATATAATTATAATGATACGTCTATGTATAACATAACACTTTAATACAAAATAAGATGCCCCCCCCCTAGAAGTGTGAGGACTAAACAACAAAATAAGGAAAACAAAAATTACAATGATGATTAATTATTCATATTATTGAAAATTCACCCTTGTCCATTTGTCTGTCTGCACTTTTCTCTATAACTACACCTTGGAATTTTTTGAAATTTTGCACAAACATTAAACATAATATGAGTAAAAAAACGTAACAGAACGGATTTTCCAAGAAAACTCCAGTCGATCCCCTAGGGATGCCTTTCGGGTTAAAATGGCTAAAATTGACACTTTTGTGATTATTAAAAAAAATTGTTGCCTTGGATTTTTATAAAACTTTCTGAAAAGTTGTAACTAACTGATTCCTATATAATTTTGTTTGTCTGTACTTCGCGATAACTCTTGGGTGTGCCCCAGGGGCTCTTTTAGGGCTAATAAAAACACTCCATTTTTGGGACTATTTTACCATATTTGTTCAAAATTTTCTGTGTATGTCTATTTAGCAGTTTTGCATGGAGCTGAACTCAAATTTAAATATGTTAAGGCCTTGGGGACTTTTAGGCTAAATGGGGGCGGAGGCAAATAAGGGACTTAGTCATTTCTTTTTTTGCATGGTGCAGAACTCAAATTTACATATGTTAAGGCCTAAAACTGCACCATGTGTTCATTTTCACCAGAATTTGACGTTCCCTGGGGACTTTTGGGGCTAAATGTGAGGGGGTGGCTATGTCAAACTTGGTCATTTTTCTTTATGCTTCGTTCACTGTGCACTCACAAGAGACCGTGCATGCTTCACTTGTTTTTTTTTTGTTATTCAGTATTTGGAAGCGATGATCTTAAGCATGTGGTACAATAGGGAAAGGAGTGGCTGGTTACTTTTAATGCATCTAAAACCAAGCTTCTTTCTTTACATCATCAACGTTCTGGCATCAGTTGAAATGAATGGCTCTCGTCTTGAGGAGGCCTCAAGTTTTGACAAGCTTCTGGGCTTGACCTTTACTCCTGATCTTAAATGGAGCAGGTACATCAAATCTGTTGCCAAGGCCGCTGGAAAAATGGTGGGACTTTCTATCGATCCAGTAGATATCTCACTGCTGATGCAATTCTCTATCTATATAAGAGCCAGGTACGTCCAAGGATAGAGTACTGTTGCCACATCTGGGCAGGAGCTGCTAGAAAGGACTTGTCTTGCCTTGATAGAGTTCAAAATAGACTTAGTAGTCTCATAGGAGATATCTTTTTCTCTTCCCTGCAACCTTTATTTCACAGAAGAGAGGTTGCGAGTTTGCCTCTGCTGTATCATTATTTTCATGGAAAGTGTTCGACTGAGCTTCAATCTATGGTCCCCCCTCGCCAAACTTTCACAAGAAACACTAGACTAGCTGAAAACACTATCAATAATTCGCCCTACTCTTTATCTGTGCCTACACCTAAACGTAAATTCCATGAACAAAGCTTCTTTCTTAGAACTGCACGCCTGTGGAATTGACTTCCGTTTTCCTGCTTTCCAGCGGACTACAATATGGTTGTCTTCAAGTCTAATGTAAACAAGTTCTTGATGAGCCGTCCCACTTAAGTTAACAAATTTACCGAATTTCCATTACTAACGATTACTATTATTGTCCAATTTCTACTGTACACTCTTTAACCCGTGGCCTCTTGGCCTTGATAAGTGGGGATGCCTATGTAAAAAAAAAAAAAAAAAAAAAAAAATCAAACATCATAAAAAACATATAAAAAAAAGATTGCAAAGAGTGTTTTCAATAATTCTTAATAATAATAAAAAAAATAAATTGGAAAAAGGTGTTAAAAAAGGTATGCACAGGGGAGATAGAGACATGAAAAAAAAACAAAAAAAAACGAAGCGACTATTTTGTTATAAATATGAGAAGACTGATTATAACTCGTTTCTCTATCATTTCTTTCTCTAACACTTGTATATATTTAAAGTTTCCCTTTCCCAGACTTGAATCAGTTGAAATTCTCTGACATCTGTATAAAACAAACCATGACCTTTCTAGACTGAAATAATTTTTATTTTTTTTATTCCAATCCAAAGTGTCCCACCCTTTTTTTTTTTTTTGAGGGGTTGGGTGAAAGCTCGACCCCCCCCTCCCCCCCAGTAAAGAAAAACTTTGTTTTATTCTGCCCTCGGGGGAGGAAAATAAATAATGAAATGTACTAGAAATTAATTAAGCACAAATGTTTAATATATATATATATATATATATATATATATATATTAAACATTTGTGCTTAAATAAAAAAATATATATATATAAAAAAAAAGTCCAGTGGCCTAAATCTTAAAGCTGAGCATAACCTAAAAAGCAACAAAAAATCAATATAGTGGCCAGTTATTTAGTAATTGAATTAAAAAAAAAACAAAAAAAACTTGCGTTGTGATTTGAATATGTCACGTAAAGTCCTTTATAGATTGAACAAATACACAATGTTTATTTAGACGTGTCTTTACATCTTTATGAGGATTTTTTTTCTTTGACGTTGGATTTGTTATACTTGATTTTTTTTCAATAAATATTAATATTAAAAAAGAAAAAACAGAACTGGTCCAAATTTATAGAAATAAGTTTGTTGATTGCGATAATAGCCTGGCATCCACATGATGCTTTCTCTGTGTAAGTGTTAACAAATTCCTAATGAACCGCCCCCTTAAGTAAACACTTCAGCAAATCTCCACACTAACGTAATGTACTTGCAATAACCCTTATCCCTGAGTGGCTCCCGGGCCTTGATAAGTAGTGACCACTGTGTAAAAAAAAAAAAAAAAGTGTATATTATGTACAAAGAAGAAGTTACTTTTTATAATAAGATCGACACAGGCTTCTCTACTCAAGAAAAATTTATCTGACGAGGGTGTTATGCATGTCATTTGCTTCATTTTGATCATTTGTCCATGTGAGGTGTAATAGAATAATCCCTATGATTTTAATACCGCTGTTCATTGCAGTATGCATATGTATTGCCATGGGTATAGGATTTGAGTCACATTCAGACTATCCAGCCAGCTTTGTCAACTACGAGATGCGTGCAATAAGTAATGCCCCTGACCCACTTCCAGTTGTCTGATCTAGCTGAAATTTTGCATGTGCAATGATTTATATCTCTACGGGTTATGTGGCAAATTACAGCTCTTAACTAATTGTGGTTTCTGTTTTACAGGTGTTTGAACTGAGTCAGATGTGAAATGGAGCCTGTTGAATGTCGAGCAGTGATCCGGTTTTTGTATTCGAAAGGACGCGCACCGCAGGAGACTTTTGATGAAATGAAAGAAACTTATGGTGATAATGCTCCATCATATGACCTTGTAAAATGCTGGCATCGTGAATTCAAACATGGCCGCAAGTCTGTGGAAACAGCTCCCAGACCTGGTCGCTCCCCTTCTGCCATTGATGAGGCATCTGTCCGTCAAGTCGAGGCTACCATTTTGGAAGATTGGCGCATTACTATTCGCCAAATAGCCCAAGATGTCAAGATTAGTACGGTCTGTTGAAACTATCATTCATGACCATTTGCATATGCATAAGGTGTCTGCCAGATGGATTCCCAGGTTGCTCACACCATTCCAGAAGCAAGAACGCGTCGAGTGCTCGAGGATGAATTTGGAGATGTGCCAAGAAGATGAGTCAAAGTTTTTCAAAAGACTGATTTCACAGGATGAAACCTAGGTCCATCACTATGATCCAGAGACCAAAGCCCAGTCAATGCAGTGGAAGCACTTGGACTCACCACCTCCAAAGAAGGCAAGGGTGCAGCCCTCCGCTGGCAAGGTCATGCTCACAGTCTTCTGGAACCAGGACGGAGTAGTGATAACTAACTGTGCCAAGTTTCATTGCTCTGCTATGGGAAGTGGTCAGGGGCATTACTTATTGCACGCCCCTCGTAGTGTTAACCATAGCTGATACAATACAGACTCTAAACATACACATAAGTTGATATCAAAACTTTTATGTCGTCTGGGAGAGTCTCTACAGTGAGATTTATAAATAATTGGGGTTTGAAAGTTTGCTTGATCCAAGTGTCAGAAAGGCTGTTATACACATGACGACCTAGTGCAGGGGTGTGCAACATTTTCTAATGTTGCACACATTTGAACTTTGGAACAACAATGAGGGTCAGTTACCATAAAAAATGTAGACCTATGCAAACTATAGTTAAGTAATAAAGTACATTCAGAAATATTGTGAATACATTTAGAAATAACATGATATTCAAACATTTTATTTTTTTTATGTGAAACTTGGTGTTTTGCATTTGTACATAATTTGTCAATGTTTTCTCTGACAGATGTGGTGGCCACTCTAAGTTGACTTGATAAATTTCAATTGGTGAGCTGACTCCAAAGTCATCATTACTGAAAAACGTAACATCTTGTTGCTTATTTATCATGAATTGTTCAATTTCTTTCCTTAAATTCCAAAACTTTTTCAAAGTAGCAATTCTGTTAGGATTCAAATTTTATACAATAACTAAATATTACTGACATTCAGATAAAGAAAAAGTAACGATGTCTAGTTTTTACATAAATCTACTTGAAAATATCTTTTGGCCACCTTGTTTTAAAACGAAAAGATGCAATGTTTGTCTACTTCCATGGTATTTTTTGTTTATTTTTTTAAATTCAATTTTCACCCCAAACAAGGCATAGTGCCACTTTGAAGTAGGCAGCTACTATCAGGGACATAAGTTTTAAGTTGCAGGGATATTATGAAGGGAGATGAGTAGCAAGATGTCTATTCACATTACACTTGAACTTCTGCATGTCAGTACAGTTGGGAAAGCAGAATCTTGCAAAAGAGTTCCAAAGTCTAGCAGTTTTGGAGAAGAAACTATTAGAGTAGAAGGCTTTCTTACACCTAGGGATCTCTACTGTGTAGGGGTGGGATTTAGCTGGTTGTCAGGTTTGTTGGGGGAATTTTTTTTTTTTTTTTAGATTGTAAAAGAAGGTGGGCTCTCTCTACCGTGCTAGAAAGCTACTTAGTCTGAAAGTATCCTCTACCTCTATAAGGCCACCATTCGCCCATGTATGTACTGTTGTCACATTTGGGCTGATGCATCTGCTACTTTTCTCACTCCTGAACAGGGTTCAAAAGAGAGTCGCGAACCTGATAGGTTCTGAACTGTCATCTAGGTTTCAGCCTCTGTCCCATCGACGAAATGTTGCATCCTTCTGCCTGTTCTACAAATACTTTAATGGTGAATGCTCTGACGAACTGCAAACACTTGTACCTCTTTGACGTGACTACCCCCGACAAACCCGACAAGCAACTAAGTCCCACCCCTTTACAGTAAAGATCCCTAGGTGTAAGAAAGCCTTTTACTTTTTTTTTTCTTCCCCAGAACTGCAAGTCTTTGGAACTCCCTTCCGAGATTCTGCTTTCCCAACTGTACTGATATGCAGAAGTTTAAGTGTAATGTGAACAAACATCTTACCACTCAACTTCATTCATAATGCCCCTGCAAATTATGTCCCTGATAGTAGCCCCCTACTTCAAAGTGGCACTGTGCCTTGTTTGGGGTGAAAATTGATTAAAAAAAAAAATCACTATATCAGGTATAATAGCTCCATTTTCTAGGCATGCAGTATTGCATACTACAAAGGTTTCCAAATGTTCTTTCTGGTATATGTTCCAAGAACTTGCTGCTAAATTCGATATTCAACTTTGTAAAATTGGTTTTTATGTGTGCTGATGAGTTTTCGAACAATATGAGTGTTTGTCACTTATAAAGTAGTAATTTGAAAAAAATATTTATACTATATATGTATATATATATATATATATATATATATATACTGCACTATTGAGCTATCTCAATGAGAGCTTTGTGTTACTTATATGTAAATATTATACCAAGTAGTAAAATTAGATATAGAAAACGTATACTCATAACTGTGTGTGTGTGTGTGTGTCTATAAATACATGAAAATGCTTGTGCGTATATTTTAATAGATAATCCAAATTATTCAAGGCTAAAGTTCGATGATCATTAACATTTGACAGAGAATATGTAAATAAAAAATGATACTCTAAATTCAAATAACTTATTTTTTTTTAAATTTTATTTTTATCCAAATCCAAAATCTTTGATGAACTGTTTCGCACATAGATAAACAACTAAAAATTTGTGTCCATTCAGGATCTTTCATCTATGCTGTTCTTCAGAAATCTAAAATTCGCTTCCAGAAAAAACAAAAAAAACAAAAAAAAAAAATATTGTAAGGCAGCAAACAGAAAAAACAAAACAAAAAAACACACAAATAAGCAACTTATATTAAATCCAATTCTAACAGGGAAAACATGGATATTTCTGCTCTATTCAGACATCCATCTTTTTTAACGCACACACATATATAAATATTTTTTTTTATTGCATTTTCACCCAAAACAAGGCACAGTGCTACTTTGATGCAGGGAACTAGAATCTGGGGTATAAATTGCAGGGATACTATGTAGGGAGTTAAGCAGCAAGATATCTATTTGCATTACACTCGAACTTCTGCATGTCAGTACAGCCAAGGAAATAGGAACCTCGAAGGGAATTCCAAAGTCTAGCAGTTCTAGAGAAAAACCTATTAGAGTCTTTCTGGCATTTGGGGATCTCTACTGTGTAGGGATGGGATTTTGCTGCTTGTTGGGGGTATTTACGTCGAAGGGGTACAAAGACTTGTAGTTCGTTGAAGCACCTACAATTAAAATACTTGTAAAACAGGTAGAAGGATTCAATATTTCGTTGATGGGACAGAGATTGAAACCTAGCTGACAGTTTGGGGCATATTAGGTTGACGACTCTTTTGAACCAGATATATTTCTGTAAAAATATATTTTCTTATAATATATACCAATCCTTATTTAAGAAGCTCAATGTAATTACAGAGCAATATAGAGAATAAATGACAAAAAAACTATATTCCAAAATTCATGATGTTGACCATCTTATAATTTATTCCTTTAAGCAGCATTCCTTTCAGTAAGCATATTTCGTTAAAGATTATAGAAAATTTCTATGTTTTAGCTATGATCCTCTCTAGTTTCCTAATGAGGTTTTTGTTTCTGACAAAAAACCGTTCAATGTTACCGACATAATCACTTTTTACCCAAGCACTTTCTGATCCATCTGCATCTATTTTGGGGATATTTATAGAGTTCATCCTTTCCCCAAGGAAATCGCATGTTATTATCTTACCATGCACCTTTCTGACAACAAAGTTATTGCAAAACACCTTACAAACAAGTATTATTACGATTTCTCCCAATTCCAAAAGCTTTCAGTAGACAACATGTCTACTCTTGAACACTCTACTATCAAGCTAGAACTCTCTATTCATTAATAAAGCACCCCCCTCCAAAATCTATATATCTATAAAAGTGAAATTGTCTGTCTGTGTGTGTGTACATTTCCCTACCAAACTACTGTCAATTTTCAGTCTACAGACTCGAGATTTGACATTAGGGGTATTGAGATTTGGGAAAATCTTTTTAATCGGTTTTTGGCCAAAAATTTGGCTGCTAAGGGGTCAAAGTTCAACGATTTGTCCTTTGAAAACTCTAACAAACTCCTCTGCCAATTTTGAGTCTAAACACTTGAAATTTTAGATGTAGGTTCCTTGGACATAGATCAAACTTTTTAATTTGATTTGAGCTCAAAACAATATTAAAAGGTCAAAATTAGAGTCAAAGTTAAAAACAATTTGATCTCTGCGGTCTCAACCAAATTACTCAGCCAATTTTTGGTCTAAACATTTGAAATTTTACACAAAGTGTATTCAGACATAGCGCAAACTTTTTAATCAGTTTTTGGCCGCAAATTTGACTTCCAAGAGATCAAAGTTCAAAAGATTTGACCTTTGCGGTTCTTAGCAAACTATTTAACCAATTTTGGGTTTAAACATTTGAAATTTTACATAAAGGGTATTCAAACATGCAGCAAGCTTTTTAATCCTTTTTGGGGCGAAAATTTGGCTACCGAGAGGTCAAAGTTGAAATAGTTGACCTTTGCAAACTCTACCAAACTTGTCCGCCAATTTTAAGCCTAAACACTTGAAATTTTAGATGTAGGTTATCTGGACATAAGTCAAACATTATGATTTATATATATATATATATATATATATGTACATAAAGTTGTGAATAGTACAGCAAAGCTGGGCTGAACTGCTAGTAAATAAATAAAAAATAAACAAAGCAAAAAAAAAACAAAAAAAACAGAATGAATTTCAATAATATCCTTAAATGCCCCCAGCAGTATCATAGCACCTAATATAATTAATCATATCTGATTTCTTAGGGGAGCTGGGGTGGGTGGGTGGATTACCCCTATAAATATCCTAGCAACTTTACTGATAGTCGTGTGCCCAAAGATGGATTTGGACAGAAATTACCATCAAATGTGTGTGTGTGTGTGTATATAAATACATATATATATACAAACCGGAACTAACTGAATTTATCCACTCTTTACATAATTTGATTATTATTTTTTTTAATGTTTTATTATTTTATTATGAATACGGTAAACAATTAATATAGGAAATGGCAGTGGTGAAATGGATAATGATGTGGACTTTCCAAATTAGTATAAAAAAAACAGTTGGAAATAAGTCATACACCATGACTATGCAATTACGACAGCTATGTACCTAGAAAAAGGACCCATAAACCATTAAACACAGCGGAGAGGGAAAGATAACAAAATACCACGGTCTTATGTATGACATGAAAAGGAGCTGGAAGATCTCTATCATTGCAGTTATTATTGGAGCAACTGGACTCATGAAAAAAAAAATTATAAAAACTACCTGGCAAATATACCTGGTGAACCAAGTGCAAGAGAGATTCAAACAATTCCATTTAAAGGGACAGTCAGAATCTTGAAAAGATCTCTCTGTTGGAATATCTAAATTAACTTTAATTTGGAACAGTTGGTTCGGTTGGGTTCAAATTCTGTAGAAGCACCAAAAAGAAAAATTATAACACTTTATTTAATAATTATTTTCTAATAAATATTTATGCATAATAACCTGAAAAAAAATTCTAAATAAAAATTTACCTCTACCATAGTTACCTAAATTCAATTTATTTTATTAAGTCTTGAAAATGGAAACTTAATTCAATGATTTAATTGCTAGCGACCACTGCTTTTAATTTTCTTACACCAAAAAAGGATTTCTAAAGAAAAAAAAAGGAAGAAAATTGGCAAAACTGATTTACAAATTACTAGTATCAAGGCTTATCTGAGAATAAGAAAAAAAATAGCTGACAAAATAGAGTTATATCTTTGGAGTTGCGATAAAGACTTAAAAATTAAAATAAAATAAATTACTGGTAGAAATTCACCCAATAAATGTTATGGTAACATTTATTGGATGGGTTTCTACCAGTATTTTGTTTTATTTTTATTTTTAAGCCATTATCGAGACTCTAAGTTAAGGATGGCTTTCTAAATAATCTGCGGCTAGGTCGTGCTGAAATACTAATTTTATTCTTAGAAAGACATCCTTGTTAATTATTCTGCATTTTCACCTCAAAATTTAAATAAATAAACTTGGGAAATTGAAACTTTCGTTGGAACTTATATTACTGCTGAAGTTTAATATCAGGGACAGAATCAGATCAAACAGTTTTCTGCTAACTTTGAATCAGCTACTTTTCTGATTTGCCAATATCAATAAAATTATCGGTTATTTTGTTTTTGTTTGTTTATGTTTTGCTCCAATTCACAATTATAACATCTTTGTTGTGAAAGAAAATTAGCTATTATTAGAGCTCTGGGTACTTATGCAGAATAGTACGGAACATGTTGAAATAATGTTATTTCGAAAATCATTCTTTATTGAGGAAAATTGAACTACATATTTTTGGGTTCAATGTTGATGATTAACCTCTTAGCAGCTGGTAACAATTATAAGTTTTCGTATTATTTGGATTCATCGGACTACTGTTCTCATCTTGGGTGTGATTTTCACAACGTTTTGGTCAATATAACCTCCGACCTTCTTCAGTTGTATCTTGTTGAACTCGGGAATTTGGATGGAATTTTGAGTGGAACACTTTATTTACTTCACAGGGGTAGCGTGTTCTTGTTCCGTCAGCCATGACTGTATAGAGGTCCTAAGTAATTTGCAATTGTGTTTTCGGCTGATAGAACAAGTAAATAAAGGAGTCCGCTCGAAATTTCGCCCAAATTCCTGAGTTTGACAGAAACATTCCTGCATTCGACAAGATACACCTGAAGAAGGTCGGAGGTTACATTGACCGAAATGTTATGAAAATCACAATCAAGATAAGATATGAGAATATTAGTCTGATGAATCCAAATGATACAAAATAATCAATCGTCATCTCCAAAATTCAGAAACGTCAACTACAAGTTTCTGGGCAGAAACAAAGAATATAAAAAGAGACAAGCATCTTGTGTGGCTCACTTGTCATGGGTTTTGTTTTCAGTTGTTCTGTCGTGTGACTCCCGTCTTGGCTTGGGGTTATAAATTATGATGAAAGGAAGAGAGTGGATATACAAGCAATTACATTTTATATTTCTTATCTCTACCTCCACAAAGACTTTTCACACCGGCTAAAAGAATCCCTTAAACTAGCAGAAAGCATTTTCATTTAACCGTGATTAGCCTCTCTTAAAAAATATGCTTAGCTCCTACCTCTACCAGTGTAAATGCATATTAAAAATACTTATTTACTGTTTTGAGGGGGAGGGGCTTACCCCTATTTTAAACTAGAGGAATGGGATCTTAATCTGAACGTTCTGAGGGGTCCTAATTTTTTGTGGTCAAAGTGCCATTTTTACCTAAATTCCCAGTCAACATTACTAAAACTAATTTAGATTTCTTTTAATTTTTTTTATTTATTTTTTTTTGGTTCAAGTTTTATTCATTAAATATTTACAAATTGGTTAAATTGTATTTCAGTCATCAAAATTATTTAGAGTGAAATGGGTTTCTCAAACTTATTTTTACTTGAGCCATATTTTTGCGAAAGATAATCGTTTTACTTTCTTTTCACCTTAACACTCACGTTTAAAATGACAACTTTTAAAGGATTTCAGGTATGCTGAAAACGAATATCACATTCACATTTGCGACACACAAATAGTTTTCTGCATAAGACATTTTTTTCCAGTGTATTACTTAATGTCAGTGGCGTTCGCTATTCTTGACATGGGGAGGAGGGGTTATATTGTAACACGCATGCACATTAGTACTTGTTCAGTTGGGATAAACATTGCTTCCAGTAAAAAAACATAATTGGATAATAAAGGCCTTAATATCCAGAAAACTATTCGTCTGCTTCAAATTTAAATGTGATATTCGTTTTCAGCATACCCGAAAACCTAATAAAGTCGTCAATTTAACTTAACGGTGAATGCTAAGGTGGAAAGAAAGTAAAAAAAAAAAAAAAAAAAATAATAATTAATTAAAAAATAAAAACAAACAAAAACATTGTTTAAGTAAACAAAAAGAAAAAGAAAAAATAAATTGCTTGAGAGTAAGCTGAAACATGTTTCCATTCTAAATAATTTACGTGATTGAAATAGGATCTAATCTATTTTTGGTCCTTGTTCAGAATTTCCCCTATATTAAAAAAGAAAAGTAAAGAATAATTCGTATTCCTGTTTAGAATTCAACGTAATGAAATAACAAAAATACAGAGAAATCTATGATATACGTACCTGCCATGGAATGGAAATGCCATATTCCAAAAATTATGTAAATTGATCAATTAGTTTGTTTTTGTTTTTATTAAGAAATCAAATTTTATGAAGAAGCGAGGTTGATGTGTCTTGGTTCGCCATAATTAATAAGCTCAGTTCGAACAACCGAGACAGAAATAAACCTTGTAATACCTACGAATTAATCACCCCCCCCCAAAAAAAAATTGATTTTATATATATATGTATAAAACCTACTTGAACAATTTACATGTTTTGGGAATATGGCATCTTCGTTCCGTGACGAGTACGTATATCATATAGATTTTTCTGTTTTTATTTATTTAAGTTGAATTCTGGACAACAATAAAAATCTGTACATCGTACGTACCGTAACAGAAAGAAAATACAAAAAAATCCCATAAATTAAATCCCATAAATTAATCCAATAATTTTAGTTTTTATGAAAATAAAACAAAATATAAAAAAATTTAAGTTTTTCTCAATGTCCATCCCATCTCATATTAAATGGCAATTGCCAAATCTTGCAAGTTTAAAATATTTAGGGTTATCTCCCCTATTTCTTAAGGCCGTTTTCAATATGGCGTCATGAGATCGTTTCTCGTAGTTTAGCCATAACAAATTGACTTTAAAAATAAAACTACTTGATCAATCAGTTTATATGGTTTTTGGTTTACGATGTTTTCTTTCTGTCATGGGTACGTACATCATGTAGACTATTATTTATTTTTCCTTTTTAATATAGAAGGAATTCTAGGAAAGCATCCAATTTTTTTTTACTTGTATCAAAATTCAAAAACAAAAAACAAGAGAGAAGACATTGTTTAGCGAAATTGACTTTTAACGGCCTCTTAAAAATTAACTGTATAGTTCCGTTCATTGCATAATTTTTGTCCGTTTTGTATTGCCACCTGATCTTAGGATTAATGTAGGGCATATGTCCCCCCCCCCGCCCTCATTATCTCTGGTACTATTATTCACAATGTGTAGTTTGCTTATAATGGCGTTGTGATCCTTCCTGTAAACGCCTGTACCATGTTGAAATTCGCTTGTTAAGGCACTTCTGGTGTATTGCAAGATTTGCCAGGAGTTGTTCCTTGAATGGAAGTCTTTTTTTTTTTTTATATATGCATGTGTGATGCTTTATTTCATTTATTCAAAGGCGTACAAATTAGTTTCCAGTTATGGCTGTCGTGCAAAGATGTGTAATACTAGTCTTCTTCTCTTATATAAATCTCAAACGTCAGTTTGTTTGTGTGTGTGTGTTTGTACGTCTGCTAAAAACTTTCGTCAGCTGGATTAGATTGGGTCGAAAGAGGTACCATCTGAAAGAGCGATGCCTCAGACGCATAATAGGTGAAAATTAGAAAAAAATATTAATTCTGTGGTGGTTAACTGGACCATTTCTTGCAAAGGAGATCACTTTTCGCAACACCATTTTCGCAAGTCACACATGCGTAGCAAACTGAAAGCATGTTTAAAAACGTTATATTGCAGGGTCATGACGTCATAAGTTGTAATGGTTTGATGGGGGAAAAAGTGTTTACCAGTAAAGTTTTTCTCTTCTTTCCCTCTTTTGCATTTCAGGTTTGAGCCTGTCTACTGCGGCTAAATTTTTTTTTTTTTCAGTCGCATGGACACTCACTATTTTGATTGAAAGAAAAGTTGTTTTGATTCATGTATTTTTTTTAAATGGATGGGTTCCAGCATGGGCTGGTGGCAAAGTTGTTACCTACTTCTTTTTTTTGTGGGGTTTGCTCAATATCCTTAGTATAGCAACTGTTCAAACCGAACTTCATGTCCACCTGGGCAATGCCGGGTATCCATGCTAGTCTAATAAATTTTCCCCCCTTTTCTCTAGAGATAGCATTCATGGGAACTCATACTTCTGTGACTGAATCTCCTTTGTGGGGAGCTTTGATTAATCCCCAGTTGGGGAATTTAAAAAAAAAAAAAAAATACTATTTCGGCTTAATTTCTGTCATGAACTATACTGAACCTTTCAACTTTGTGGCGATATGTATCATTGCTATTCTACTAAATTCTTGAACTCGCTTCAGTCAAGGAAGATTCCCCAGGATACCACTACCATCTCATAAAGTATGTGTGGCGCAACACTAACTGAATCGAGAGATCCTTGAAAGTATTGTTCTAACTTTGCGAATTTCGTGTCTTTAAGCAATCTTTTACAGCTGTGAAATTACTTCTTTAAAATCCTGGTTAATAAATTGTTGAGTCCAAGTAAAGGAAGTAGGTCTAGCAGACCTACTTTCTTTACTTGCACCCAACAATTTATTCCGGAAAATTCCTGAAAACCGGTGAAAAGTAACCCTTTGAATCAAGATGGATATAAATAATATCTAAAAAATTAATTTTACTTAAAAAAAAAAAACAATAACATATAAACAATATATTTTTAGAAAATAATCTCTTAATTTTAATTACTAGATTGTAAACATATAGAAAATTTTTTGAAAATAATTATTGAAAAATATTGCAACGTGTGTTTACGTACCTGGTTATTTGGGATAATAGCCCCGTCCCCCCAGCAAAAAAGATAAACTAAAAAGGTTTTAGTGTTTTTACTTATTTTAAAGCGTTTTTTTGTTTGTTTGAAACACAAGTATAGCCTACTTATTAACTTAGAACAACAAGGGCGCATGGTGGATATTCTTCAGAGTTTTAATGTATTGTAATGTTTTTATTGGGGTCGAAAAACAATTGGCGTCCAGCGTTTCGAAAAAAAAAACGGCAACAATGGCGGCTGAAAAACTTGGTCTTCGGAGTGTGAAAATTTATGAAATACCAGTGTCAGATGTCATGTGAACGCAACTTTTCAGATTTTTCAGAGTGAGGCTAGTTTGCTAGACCTATTTCCTTTACTTGCGTCAGGTATTATTATAGATTAACAACCTCACCTACACCCATCTAAGAAAAATAATAAGATTGTACTTTTTAGATATTTACATATGAACATCCTAAGAAACTTGACGGAAAGAAACACACACACACACACACACACACACACACACACACACACACACACACTATTTTAAATTTTATAGTGGGGGCAGTGGCATAACATCAGTTTTTGCCACCCGGGGTGGTCAGAAAATTTGTCCCCTCCCCCGTTGGCATATAATTACCTGTTTTGCACCCCACCCGCTGGCATATAATTACATGTTTTACCCTCTTCCCCCACTGGCATATGATTACCTGTTTTGCCCCCACTGCTGGCATATGATTACCTGTTTTGCTGCCTCCCCCCGCCTACTGCTGGCATATGACAACCTGTTAAAACCTTCAAAATTCCAAAAAGCCCTTAAAATATTTATTTTCATTGAACTAATGTTCACACAATTCCCTTCAGATTAATGTTTACACAATTTCCCTCTTTTTTTAAATTTTAATTTAATAAATTCTTTTCAATAATTTGAATAATAATATTTATATAAACATTAATCTGAAAGGAATTATGTAAACGTTAATATGAAACAAAAACCAAATTTTTTTTTTTCAAAACAAAAACGTATAATTCAAATTATAAAAAAAAATGTTAAATTAAGTTAATTGGTTACACAAACAAATATAATAATAAATTTAAATGAGAACATTTGAAAACCTGAAAATGTTATGAAATGATAAAGTCATTTTTATTTACTTTTTTTGTGTTGTTAAAGTCTGAATTTCACAAAAAACATGGCTGTATCAAAGAGGATAGTCCGATGTAGTTTACTTTTCTTTTTCTTCATAATGTTATTAAGAGGTCGAGCCTCTCAAAGAGAAAAAAATGTCTTGTATCAGCGCTTTTTGAAATCTTTGTGTGTAATCGCTTGGTTTAAGCACAAAATTTAAGAAATGGAAAGTCACACATTTTAGAAAACATTTTTTTATAAATTTAAATGAGAATATTTGAAAACATGAAAAGGTTAAGAAATGATAAAATTATTTTTATTTACTTTTTATTGTTATTTCCGAATTTTCACAAAAAACATAACTGTATCAAGGAGAGGATAATCCGATGTAGTTTCCTTTTCTTTTTCTTCATAAGAAGAGAAAAAACGTCTTGTAGCCATGCTTTGTGAGATCCATGTGTATAATCGTTCGGTTTAAGCACAAAATTTAAGAAATTTGTTGTTGTTAATAATGTTTAAATCCTTTATAAAAAAATAGTTAAAATTCTTTTTTAAAATGAATGTATTTATAAATTGAAAATAAGGCTATAAATTTATTTTTTGTGAGAGAACTATTGCAATACATCAAGTCGGTTTAAAATTTACAAACATAGTTTTCGCACTTTTTTCCGGCAAAGTTATCAATAACTATCAAAATTCACTCTATCGACAAGTTTCCTCTCTATGGAGAGGATTGCCAAGTCTGTAAGCCTTGTCTGGCTCATTTTGGATCGAAAGTAGTTTTTTATGTTTCAGCTCACGGCTGGCAACGCTAATAGCTTGGGTAAGAAAAATGCACAGCAAGATCATAATATTAGGGACGGAATCCCTAAGGTGGTATCTCTATATAAAGTTCAAAAGTTCAAGAGGTCCATTGATTTTGTCTTTTCCTGAAGCTTTCACAAAATACTGTAATCTCTTCCTTTCGGCAAAGCATTTATCTTTTTCTATCTTCATCTTCATCAAGCTGACAATCATAATTATCATCAAACAGATTTGATGGCGTAAGAAAAGTGTATTTACTTGCAAAATTGTGAACTTGTTGAAATCTGCAAGATATTTCTTCTGACAACTTGTCTTTGACAGACAGCATTTCCCGTCTTAACTCAGTATCAAGCCCCAGTGTTGCATTAGTCAATCGTTCACCACCCATTCGTTTCTTTTTGTGGATACAATGCTCCATGCTTGTCCGCATTTCAGAGTAGAGTTTTTTTTGACTCGTCTATTGCAGTGTCCACCATCTTTTCTCTATTCTGAAGAAGGCAATCTCTCAACGCTGTCAGCCTGACAGAACTTTGTTGCAGATCCAACCCCTTTTCTTGAATATACTTCTGGGCATCATTGATTTCTGGGAGAATAGTTTTCCAAAAGCTCAGAAATAAAAGAAACTGAAACAACAATAGCGAGTTGAGAATTAAAGATGCATCTGATCTTGTGGTTGCATTTTCTCCTTCTTCTATAAGCTGTTCCAGGGCAATGACGACTTCCAATAATTTTTTTATCATATCATTTACAGCATCTGCTCGACTACTCCATCTAGTTTTCATAGCGCGCTTGATACTTAGATCGGTCAACTGAATCAAGACGTCCCAGCAATGTGTAGATGCAGAAAAGTACGAGAATAACCGGTCCAATATGCCAACAAATTTAACAGAGTGAACCGCTACAGAAGCGGCATGTACACAAGCCAGATTTAATGGATTGTTAGTGCATGGCACAAATAGAGCTTTTGGGTTGATTTCGGAGATTCGTTTCTGCACACCTGATCAGTAGCCTGCCATAATAGCAGCATTGTCAAATGCCTGGCCAATACAGTCACCAATCGGAAGCCCATCTTTCTCCAATTCTCTCAAAATCAGTTTAGAAATGTCCTCCGTGCTTTTACCTTTTGTCTCGATGAAGTGGAGAAACGACTCCTCCACTGTTACTTTATTTTCATCAATTTTTACGTAGCGCAACACTGCACTCATCAGGTCCTTGTGAGATACGTCAGGAGTGCTATCAAAAATTATGCAAAATTATTTGCTTTCCTTGATTTGATCGATGATTTTCTTTCTCCCCTGCTTTGCCAAAATGCTCACAAATTCATTTTGAATTTCTGGTGACAGATAAGAAGTAGCGATTTTCTTTCCCAGATTAACTTTTACCAAATGTTCACAGAGCACAGGGTCATACTTGGCCAATAAATTTACCAATTCTAAAAAAATTCCCTTTGCTTTCTTGATCTCTATTCATCATTATGGATGTCTTCCGGTGACCCCGTAGTGCCAGATTCTGCTTGACTAGAAACCTGATGATGTCCAGCAATCTAGCGCGAATTTCCCGCCACTTCTTAGTTTCCTTCTCAATAAGATGTTGCTCTACTTTGTCAACTACATTTCTTCCAGCATGTCGGAACTCTAGAGCCTTCCAGTTGTGTAATTTTAATTGGACGTAAAATGATTAATTTCAGAGACATTGTAGCATTTTAGAACACTAACCAAAAATTATTATTTTCCTCATGGAAATAAATTCTGCAAGCATTTTTTTTTTTAGAGGGGGGGGGGGTCTAAGCGATTATACGTAGTTTCACAACTTTGCCAGTTAAACTTCAGCTTAGTGAACATTTCTACAAGGTTATAATAGGCTGGAAATGATGATTATTCATCATTTTAGGTTAAATTAATGTACGAAAGTTTAAATTTAAAAATAATTGTTTGTGCTTTTTTCCAGCAAGATTTTCAAGGTGTCCATTGCAATTGCATAAAACAAAATAAAAGTCGAATAAAATAAAAGGAAAATATAATTTTTAGCCAAGGATATTAGTCTAAAATTCTCACTATATTAGTAAAAATTATTTCTATTATAATTATTTGTATCTTGTTTTTGGTTTTTTTTTTTTTCATTAAAACAAATCAATCTACTACATATCTATGACATTGTCAGTTGTAATAACCGGGCAAATATTGATGATTAGGGTAAACACATGAACATTCTTTGGTAGAGAGAACGTATAGAATAGTTAAGAATACATTCACGTCCGTTCTTAAGTTAAGAATTGTTTTCTGTATAGTAACTATGTTATTTAGAAACTCAGGTTTAAAATGGAGAGGAGATTTTGTTAACTATTCTGTTCTTATTCCGTTTTATTTTCGTTAATTATTTTCAATTGTTTATGAAATATTAAAATAGCACTTTGCCAACTAATGGCAAATCAAATCGACTTTATTTTAAAATAGGAATGCATCTTTAGTTGTTTCATTATTCTCAATCAATTAAAAGGAAAACATTCAAGAAACATATTTAGACCCCCCCCCCCGTATATTTAATATATATCCCTCCCACACACACACACACACACACACACACACACACACACACACACACACACACACACTAAGTGCATTTTTGTTTGCGAAAATATATGCAGCCATGAGAAGGTTTTAATTCGAAAAAAAAAAAAAAAAAGACAAAAACAAATCACCAATTAAATATTTAGAAATTTATAAAGAATCGGAATCGGGAATCGTATCGGACCAGGAATTTAAGACAGAATCGGTAAAAGTTTGGAATCATCCCATCACTAGTATATATACATGTATGTGTATATATATATATATATATATATATATATACACACACCTAGGGGATCGGACAAAAGGACACCTGACAAAACCTACCAGCTAATTAAAGCAAAAACAGATAAAATCCCAAATGAATCAAAAACATTAAAAATCGCTTTTTATATTTTTATTTTAATTTAATTAAATTTAGGAAAATTAGACACCGGGGAACTAATTTTGGCAAGGTATGAAAATTAAGCATCTACGATATAAATGTCAATTGAAGATAGAGTTTAAGACCATTCTTAAAGACGATATAGTTTTAAATAGGATTCAAGTCCCTCTCACAGAAATACACATATTTTTAAATATTTACTCTTGTTTGAAAGCAAAATAAGTCGACTTTCTAAGTTAGGTACGCGTTCTAACGATGACTTTTCTTCTATTATCTTTTACAATTATTATATTAATAAAAAAGTAAAAAATTAAAATCCCATTACCAGAATTAATTCATCATAATAAATTCCGGTTTAATCATAAATACGTCAGTGATTATAAAATTTTGTTAATAGTTTGAAGAAAAAAATCAATTACTCTGTGATTGTTCGAAACTTGATAGAAATTCAGCAGTATTTAAACTATCGAATAGAAAGCCATTTAAATAGTATTTGCGGTGTAGCGCTTAGTTCCCATTTAAAATTATATTCCCTGATATGATGATCATAAAATCTGTTTAAAGTCTATTTTTATTCCGTACTTCCTTAATGTTTCTACAATTCAAAAATTACGTAATTTTTTGTTGCTTATTTTCCGTTGTATCATTTAATTATCAGCAATGTTTGAAGGTATTTTTCTTGACAAAAATGTTTTGTTTAATTTTTCAACATTTTTTGGAACATGTAAATCAACTGCTTTCTTTGAAAGGTTACTTAGAGAATTTATGCAACTTTTTTAAAACTTTGTTTTACAAATAAAATAAATTTGCATCGTATTTTGATGTTATTTTATTTTTAGTGATAATTTAAAAACAATAAATATGTATCATTAGTACCAATAATGAAAAATTAAATTACAAATTTAAAACAATCGGTTTTGGAATCGTAAATTACGGACACATTTTTCTGATTCCGATACACCCAAAATGTCCGATTTTTTAAAAACCTTTTTGGTATAAAATTTCAAATTTTTTGTTAACTTTTATTTATTTTTCTATTTTCTATTTTTAACCTCTTAAAATGCCGCCCCTGACATGTGCTGCTCGTAAAATAGGGATACATTTTTCCGATTCCAATACCTCCAAAAGTTCCGATTTTTTAAAAGCTTTTCGGTATCAAATTTAAGATATTTTGTTAGCTTTTATTTATTTTTTCTATTTTCTATTTTTACCCCCTTAAAATGCCCCCCCCCCCCCTGACATGGACCACTCGTAAAATAGGGACACATTTTTCTGATTCCGATACCTCCAAAAGTTCCAATTTTTTTACAACGTTTTCAGTAAAAAAATTCCGATTTTTTTTGCTAGCTTTTATTTATTTTTTCTATTTTATATTTTTACCCTCTCAACATGCCGCCCCTGACGTGTGCCACTCATAAAATAGGGACACATTTTTCTTATTCAGATATCTCTAAAAGTCCCGATGTTTTACAACCTTTTCGGCATAAAATTTCAGATTTTTTGTTAACTTTCATTTATTTTTATTTTTATCCTCTCAAAATGCCGCCCACTGGAACGTGGGGGATTAGTTTCGCATATAAATGATACTTCTGCAATTTATGGATCGTGTTATCTTTTAGATTTCAAGTTAAATTTATTTTTACTGCATCTTTTGTTTATCAAATTGTTAGATGAAAGTACACGTTAAGAATCAGTTTCTAAATAACATTATTTCAGCACGATCCGTAAACTACAGAAATAACCAAGTTAAAAATAAAATGATCCCCCATTTTTAAGCCATTCTCTAGATAACCCCTTTTGTTTATTATTGAAGATAAATTCTATGCATTTCTTTTTTGGAGGTGGTCAACATTTTTAGGCGATTTATGCATAATTGTCACTCGGACATAGGGTTAATAGTAAAAAAATAAAAAAATAAATAGTTAACTGCCATAAAAAGTTTAAATGATCCAGATCCTTTTACATTAAATGTATATGCGAAACTGATCCCCAACACTAAATTCTAAAACAATTGTTTTTTTTTGTTTAATATATTATCCGGGTGTTTGGAGGTGTATGTTGAGCTCCCCCCCCACCCAAAAAAAGTGGTAGTAGGCAGGGTCGAACACGTACTATGAAGGAGGAAAAGAACGTGAAATAATAATAAAAAAAAAATATGTGACACCTTTGCCGTTGCGTCTATCGCCAAACCGGAAGTGGCGAAGGTTTAAATTAAGGCTAGTCAATCGAAAAGAGGGGATGACTTTCGAAAATACCCGCGAAAAAGCAACCTCTCTTTGTAGAAAAGTGAAGCAATTAATGTTTTTAGCCAATTATTCGATATTTGTCGTCCGAAGGGGCGAGCTTCAAAATGATATCGATCTCGTGAAAATCCGTCACCTCTGTCGAAAGCTTTAGGTATCTATACATACATTTAAACAGACAGATGAGATTTATATTATAGATAATACAAGAAGTGTTTTTTTTTGTTCCGTGATAACAAGAATTGTAAAAACTAAAATAATTTTGGTGCTTATGCACTTTTGTTACCGTGCTAGTTTTTTAAATAGTATTTTCAAGTTAAATTCAAGTTTTACGATATATATATTTTTAATTTCTTAGGTGAAAGTACAGAAAAAATACAAGACATCCTCCCATGTTAAGAATGGCTTTCAAAATGATATTTCAGCTCGGTAACAAAAACGCATAAGTACCATAATTTTTTAAAATAAATATGGTTGCGTTTTTCGTGTCATGCTTCCGTTCAATAATCAACCGTATCCACTTCCGGTAGTTTGATTTTTCCGAGCACTGAGATAATCAACACTCCACACTACTTATGTTTCAAACTAAATAAACGCTTAAAAATGAGTTTAAAAAAAATCTTATCCAGATAGGTAGAAGAGTAACTTATCTTGCTTTTGGTAACATTTATTTGTTATGTTTATTTTTTGACTACTTTTTTTTTGCTTTGTTGCCTATTCAAGAAAATTACCACAAACCCTTCATTAATCCTAAATTCAGGTGATAAAAAAAGAAAAAGATAAGACAAACGAAAACTGGATACCTATACAAAGAAAGGTGACAGATCAAACAAGGGAGATAAATCATGAAATAAGGGTGATTAAATTATTAGGTGAAAGCACAGACTAGTTACAAAACACCTTCAACTGCCAATGTTAAGATTGGCTTTTGATATAATAATGGTACCTGTTTAGTTTAATCAAGACATTAAAAAATGAAAATATTGAATATATATATATATATATATATATATATATATTGTACATACCCATTATGGAATTAAGTATAGCGACTGCTACACACGGCCGTAAGAAATCCATGACAGGAACATTTTCATAGCAATCACCATTTTCAACACCCATACGTATCAGAACGCAAAAGACACACCGTGATGAAGCTACTCGCATGCATGGAATTAAAGTTCTACAAATTGGTGACCCCCGACGTGATCCAATTTGTAGGCCCTATGGAGGAGTTACCAATTTGTAGGAGGATGTGCAGAGGTTGCGTGTTGCTTTTATAGTCGGGGTTACCAATTTGTGGAAGGATTAAGGTGCATGTGCATGGCACGCAAATTCAAGACGGAAGATTTTAACGCCTCCTAGTGGCGGAGTCATTCTAACATCCAGTCTTTGGGAAACGAGAGAAAAACGGATTGGATTTTTGCGGCAAATCTTTATCTAGGAATGTTCTGGAAAGTTCCAGCCTGTCTGCTATGTGCGGAAACGTAATGTCGTTCCTTAATTCCATGCGTGTGAGTGGCTTGATCACGACGTTGTGTCTTTACGCGTTCTGATATGCGTGGGTGTTGAAAACGGTGATTGCTATGAAAATGTTCCTGCCATGGATTTGTTCTGGCCGTATGTAGCGGTTGCTAAAGAAGTTCTCAAAAAAATTTCACTTAATTTGATCAAGCAGGTTTTTTTTTTTTTTTTTTTTTTTTTTACAGAGGAAAATCAAATTTTAATGAGATCGATCGTCTTGCGGCCATCTTGTCTATTTCACGGACGAGTGGTATGCCTTTAAATGAAAAAGGATTAACAAAGGGCAAAATGAAAAAGGGATTGAAAAAGACAAAAACTCTGTAAAATAAGTGAAAAAAAAAACGAAAATATTTATCAGGGTATTTTTTCTACCCATGTTTCCAAATAATTTTGTCAAATTTTGACAAACTAAGCGGCGATGGAGTTATCTCTCTTGGTGCCTCCTCTTGATTAAATTAAGTGAAATTTTTTATGAGAACTTAATTCCATAACGGGTATGCACAATAAGTGCATAAGTAACAAGTTAGTTAAAACGCAAACAGCAAAACACTACTTTAATTAAATTAAAATTTAAATAATTTCAAGTTGTTTTCGTAAATTTATATCATTTTTTTTTTTTTTAATAAAGCAATTTAATTAAATAACGAAATCGAACAATAAGCAAAAATTAAACGTCAAATGTCACCTTACGCTACAACAGAACACCAACCACTCTAATTTGGTTTCCTAGGGGCATTCGAAGTCGCTGACAACTAATCTAATAATCAAACCCATCGCAAATTTACTATTTACATGGTATGAACCCCTGGACCTTTGGACTATTTTGTACCATTTCACCGCCTTCAGTAGTGTTTTCTTACATGATGCGTTCGCGTACGCATGCGCGTTGTGAAGTGACTTATCACACCACGGAGGAATTTTTAGCGGACATTTGAAATAAAGTTTTAAAAAATGCAGTTAATTTATTTTTGTGTGTTACGTAGTTTTTAATGCTTTTTAATTGATCTAAAGTAGTTTTCACGAATTTACAAAAACATTTTTATGTTTTCCGTCCTTTTTATTTGGGGGGGGATATTCAATTATAGAACTCGTATAGTTTAACAGGTGGTTAGTTTAACTGTTTTTCTGTAAGTAACGCGCCGACATTTACCGAGTAAAATACCGTTCAACATTTCACAAAAATTATGTTTGCATTGGGGAGGGGGGCGTGAAATGTTTTTGTAAACCGCTCGTGAAAACTTAATTTTTTAGATCAATTAAAAAGCATTAAAACTACGTAACACACACACGAATCACATTTAAAAAAAACAACTTTATTTCAAATGTCTGATAAAGATTCCTCCGCGATGTGATAAGTCACTTCACTATGAGAAAACACTACTAAACGCAGTGAAATGGCGCAAAATAGTCCCAGGGTCCTGGGATTCATACCATGCAAACGGTAAATTTGCGACCGGTTCGATTATCAGATTCGTTGTCAGCGACCTCGAATACTTCTCAACAACAAATTAGAGTGGTCGTTGTTCTTAGCGTAAGGTAACATTTACCGTAATTTAAAATATGTTTTCTAAAATAAGCAACCTGAGTTTTGTCTCTTGTTTCTGCAATCTGATTTAAAAAAAATAAATAATTTGTTGCTTTTCTCTGTACAAACACTGAAAAACTATTACACGCGCAGTCAATGCAAAGTCAATTTCACAAAATATCTTCAAGTCTTAAATTTAAAGAAAGTTAAAATACATAATGTTTGCCAACATACCTTGCACGCAATATCAAAATATTCGCTGACTGATTGTCGAGAAATAGCCCTTGAGAGTCTTCGATGTCCTTTTGGGGAGCCAGGCGACGATGACGCCGAGGGAGGGATGTGCTCTTCAATATCATTTGTCGCCAGTGGATGCGGGGTTACCTTGCTTTTGTTTATTCCATAAGACGAAGAACCATTCAATATAGTTTTGTCCTTAACCATTGTATTTAGAATTAAATTAAAACAGTTTTAGTTATTTAGTTATTAAGGTTTTCTAAATGTGTCTACAGAATTTAAAACAAACTTTTTTTTTTTTAAACTAAACCTAAGTTTTAGGCTTAGTTCGGTTCAAGTTCTGTAGAAGCCCTGTTTTATGGGTATTATTATACAAACACCGTGACAGGGGTAGGGTTAGGGTTAGGGTTTAGGGTTAGGGTTAGGGTTAATTCGCTGTCACGGTGTTTGTATAAATTTACCGTTTTATGTTGTAGAGTTGCAGCATCCCAATTAAGAAGTCTTCCTATTGAATCCGTACCCGGGGTGACCAGACTAGGAACCCTACCATTCGAAATGTGGAGTACCATAAAAAAAGAAAGAAATAAATACAAATAAATAAATATAGATATAAAATAAAAGTATTTAAACCGAATTTGTGGTTTTCAAACTATTTTAAATTAATATATAAATAAGTATTTATAATTAAAAGGTGGTATTATTTCTTTTAGTCATTCTTTACAGGTAAAAATTACGTCAGTCAAATAAGACAAGTTTTTTTTCTTTTAAAATATTCGTATTGTACAAGATCTCGTTTGTCTGTATTTCTCGTCTATACGTAACTTTGATAAATACACACTGAATTATTTTTCACCGTTAATAACTAAATATGCACCAGTGCACTGCACTGATGCACTGAAAAAAAAAAAAAAAAAAGAAAAAAATGAAAAAGAAAAAACTAAAACGAAATTTTTAAAACCGTATTTACAAATAAAATTTAAGTATGATTTTATTTTGAATTATTTATCTTTTTCTTTTTTAAACCATAAATCCGGGCAACGCCAGGTAAATATAGCAAGTTTAAAATAGTAAACATTAATAACAAAGTTTAAAAAGAAAAATGTAATAATTATTTTAATTTAATTTTACTTGTATGCGTATTTTTTTATATAATTAATTTTAATTCATTCTTTTTAAACTTTGAATTTCGTGAATAATCCGGCGTGAAAATAAAGTCAATGTTTAATCCAGGATTTAATCCAATGATTCCTTGTTGATAGGGATAGGGATAGGACAAAAGAAAAAAAAAAAAAAAAAAAAAAAGAAAAAAAATGGTAAATTAAAAATAAGAATAATTTCTGTTTTTGTTTCCGTTTTATCGAATTCATCGGATTTCCGAACGAAAACACAAAACAGGTGTTTTTCTTGTGGTTTTTGTCGATTTCTTCATTATTTTCTTTTAAGGAGGTATTGTCATTAAATACTAAGTAACTTTTTTTTTTTTATATCACAGATAAAAACAATGAATACGATAACTTATCAGTTTAAATTAAAATCGTGGACGTTTCTTCACAGGATTTGCTGTTGTTTTTCAGGATTTACGGAGAAAATCAAGTTGTAATGTCCGTGCGTAAACAGAAAAGGGCGAGAGAAAATGACACGGTTTCTTTTTTTCTTTTCTTCTTTTTCCTTCCTGATTTTTTTCTTTTTTCTTTCTTTTCTTTTTTCTTGTCAACAGCAGCAGCTAGAATCCAATCTGAAACAAATCTATGGCCTGCCCAGAGCGTTATATTTTAAACGATTTACACAAGCGTATATTTAATTTCTTCAGCTTTATTTTTATAGTCTTAAAAAAAAAAAAAAAGAAATGACAAAAAAGAAAAAAAGCAACTACCTCGGAAATTCGCGTGGTATTAAAAACAAATACCCCCCCAAGAAACAAAAAATAAAACAAAAACAAACCAAACAAGAATAAACCAAACAAAAAACAAAAAACAAAAACGCGGTGCTTATTTACATTGGTGATTTTATAAACCAACGCATCATTTCAGGTGAAAACATTATTACTTACTTACGTGTCATGGCGAAATTAGTGTAAAATAAAAAAAATTACGAAAAATGATCCAATAGAAAAATAATCTTCTATAATATAAATCTCACCTGTCTGTTTAAATGTATGTATGTATGTATGTATGTATGTATGTGTGTCAGGTCATGTCATGTGCTACTGGTACCATGTAACCCAGTACTACCTGCCTCATGGTCGGGTCACCGGCGACTAAACTGGTTCCCCCCACCAGACTTGTTTGGTGAGGAGGGCGGCTAGTCTCCCTGAAAGATTAAAAACAAGACCTTCCAAAGGGCAAATGAACTCTTTTTCTGGGTCAACGGCCAACTAGCACCGTGTATATTTGTGTGTGTATATGTGTATTGGGGTGGAGTGGAGCGCCGGAGCGGGCTCCCGTAAGCCGTGATGAAGGCAACCTTTCTAGGAGAAGCAAATCTCTGATTAAAAAAAAACCATAAAGCGGAAGACCATTACCCGCATTAAGCTGGTCTACAGTTTAATTTGTTGCTGGCTATCTTGCTCTTGCTTGTTGCTGGATCTCAACATTTTGAACCGAGAGAGAGACTTAGCTGTCGTACAAAGCTAAGACTCTGTAACATCATATTTGTATAGATACTCCCTCAGGCATTTGGGCTCATGGATTTTAAATGTCTGAGGGAGTGGCACTCGTCTGACAAGACGTTGCAATCATCATCATGTATGTATGTATATATGTCTGCCTAAAACTTTCGACAGAAGCGACGGATTTTCACAAGATCGGTATCGTTTTGAAGCTCGACCCTTCGGGCAACAAATATCGAAAAATTAGCTAAAAACATTAATTCCTTCACCCTCAACTGGACACTTTTCTACATGGGAGGGGGTCGCTTTTTTCGCTGATATTTTCGAAAGTCATCCCCTGTTTTTAATTTACTAGCCTTAATTTAAGCCTACGCCACTTCTGGTTTGACGATGGACGCAACAGCAAAGACGTAACTTTTTTTCACATTCTTTTCCTCCTTCACGGTACGGGTTCGAGCCTGCCTGCCTATTACTACATTTTTTTTTGCTCACCCCCCCCCCCCAACACCTTGGCTAATTACAAATGAAAATAGAATTTCTTGAATTATCGAATTTTATCGTACTTTTAATGTGGAAGAGCTGTGCGACCAATTTAGTATGACAAACAAGGGAGAAACCCCCTGACTTAAATTGACAAATTAAAGGCCCGCCATTTCCAAACCAATGTATTTTTTGTTGCTGTTAAAAATACATCTAGAACATCTACTTCTGTGACAAATTCTATTTAACAGATTATTTTTCATAATTTCGCGATGACACGTAAGTATGCAATAATCTTTTCACCTGAAATGCGTTGGTTTAAATATCACCATTATAAACAAGCACCAAAAGCGCATATAAAACTAAAATAATTGCCAGTTCATTGATACGACAGAAATACATGAGAAAAATAAATGGGAGCTTGTGGAGATTAGTGATGTTTTAAACCAACGCATTTCAGGTGAAAACATTATTACGTAATTACGTGTCATGGCGAAATTAGTATAAATTCTAAAAATTTGCGAAAAATGATCCTATAAAAAATAATTACAAGTAAAAATAGAATTTATCGAATTAATGAATTTTCATGAGGAAGAGTTGTGCGACCAATTCTGTATGACGAACTGACTTAACTCTCTTGATTTTAATTAAGGGTCCACCATTTTTCAACGCAAAATGTCAGAATGTAATTGTGGATGATTTTTTTTTTTTTTTTTGTTAAAAATCCATTTAGTACGTCTTCTATTGGATGATTTTCCATAACTTTTTGGAATTTATAATAATTTCAACATGACACGTAAGTATGTAATAATGCTTTCACCTGAGATGCGTTGATTTAAAACATCAGTAATCTCCACAACACCCAATAAATGTTTTCCTTTTCTTAAGAGCTTAAAAATGCCTTTGGAATTCCGAGGGTCGCGATAATAAAAAAATCTAAAGCAGTTTAAAAAAAAAAAAAAATCTATTGATGTATCTACTCTATTATCTTATTTTTACCTACACTCTCAACTTCCTGTTACTGTATGCATATATTCTTTCTTATTTCTAAGCTAATGTCATTAAGCCAGCTTTTCTAGACTTATAATTCTGGCTCTTTTTCCTTTTATGATGAGAAGCATCAGCTTCGAAATGCCACGGCCTAAAGAGATTCTTTCTTTTTGGTCTTCCTTATTGATCTGATGAGTTCATGATGTTTTTTTTTTTTTTATTTAACGTCGAATTTGTCTCTCACTTCTTATATTAATTGCCTCACTTAACCATATAGGGCTTCTGCTATCTTGATAAGTTCATTTGCTAAAATTAGCATGACAGTGTTGCAATCTGTAATTATTAATAACTAAGATTCCATCAGGCAAAAATGACAGACTTTTTTTTTAACCTGATGAGATCTTATTTACCAATAACTACAGATCAAAACATTGTCATGCTAGTGCAGCAAATCCTATAATGTCTGCATGAATAAATTAATATATATCATTAATTATCATTCCAAGACCAAAAGATGTAGTTAATTCACACTCATGAATTTTATTTACTTATGATTTTTAGTTTTTTATAGTGCATCTTACACGTGTTCCGTTGAATCGCGAACAATTACTAAAACAACTCCTCAGAGACAAATGTTTGTTTCTCAAAAAGTGTTAGAAAGTTTATCATATGGAATGAAAAAGGATTTTGAGAAGAAAAATGATCAAAGAAAATGGAAATGTGTGTGTGTGTGTATATATATATATATATATATATATATATATATATATATATATATATATGTTAGTTTTACAGAAGTTCAGAAAAACATTGGTACCGTCGGTTTCAAGCCCAAACACAACGGGAAACCGTTAATGGTAACACATAAATAATGTTCGGCTCTCGTCAGCCATCTTGTTTTCTGCATATTTTTTCAGGTCCGCATATGTTTGTTTATATAATGATGTATGTTTTTATTTATTAGGCTATAGTTAGTTCCTGTATAATTTATTTTAATCCGGTATGAATTTTCTTCTTTTTTTTCTTTTTTTCTTTTATATATATATATATATATATATATATATATAATTTAAAGGAGATTAGAATAATAGTCTAAAGAGCTAAGTGTATTTTAATGTAATAATGAAATTACTAGTTTAATTAAAATACAGGAAATGCTCGTTGTAATTTAGATATATAATAAGCTCGATAGTTAAATGTCTTAGAGCTAATTCAATATTAAGTAATGTGATTTATAATTTAAAAATTTTAAAAATTTTTTAAAATTTAAAAATCAAAATTTAATTAAATTAAAAATCAGTTTCAAAAGAAGGAACAACAACAACAAAGTCAATTATCTGTACGATCGACTTTAATTGACTTTGTTGTTGTTCCTTCTTATGAAACTGATTTTTAATTTAATTAAATTTTGATTTTTAAATTTTAAAAATTTTTTAAAATTTTAAAATTATAAATCACATTACTTAATATATATATATATATATATATATACATATATATATATATATATATATATATCGACGTGAGTCGAACGACGTTGAGATTTGATTCAAGAGTCTAACAGCATGTACCTAGCAAAATCAGAAATGAGACATACCGAGCAACAGACGTACTTGCCAACACATACGGGTCTTCAATAACTGACCATCTCATTAAAAACCCGTCACGTGCAGCGAACTTCAGCACGAGCTCATTTCGAATTCTGAGTCGTGCTCACTCAACATTCCATTTAAAGATCTTGGAGACTATTCACGTTCAATTGAGAAGGCCTTCTCTCCGCAAACAGAGGGAATGTCTCTTAGGTTTGAGTGTGATTAGTCTCTAGGATCTTTGAGAAAAATATCATAATGTTGCTTTGTTTTAATCACTTTCCCTTTTTTCCCCACTGAAAATGCAAAGCAACGTAGTTTGGTTTTAAATATACATATTTTCGATATCCCCTTTTTAAATCCCTCGATACACAGCTTTGAGAAAGCGAGGGTGAAACCGGTCAGGTGACTTGATTTTTCTTTCCTCTTCTTCGCCCCTTTACACTTCATCTTTATCAAAATAAAAGTTATAAAAGATATGTGAATAAAATATATTTTTTTAAAATCTCGATTGTTTATACTTGTGATTTTATTATGCATAAAGAAATTGTCTCGGTCTAGAAGGATTTCTCCGTTCACTGACCACTTACATCGCACTTTAAATAAATATTGAATTGTATTAAAAACGCAAACACACACACACACACACACACACACACACACACACACACACACACACGCTGTACATAAGAATTAATCTTGGTCGCAAAAATCCGAACAAGTGAGTTATTTTATATTCGTTTCTGCTATTAAAAAGTTTGGTTATAATAATTTCATTAAATTTTTTTTTTTTTTTAATTGTGTATTTTTTAATTGACATCATCCGAAATTCTCAGTTATAACGTCGGTTTATTTATTTATTTGGTATTATTTTACGACCTGCTCCCGCATAGTATAAACACCCCAACCACCCCATGTTAAGAACGGCTTTCGAAATAAACACCTCCAAACCTCCCCATGTTAAGAACGGCTTTTGAGGTTGGGGGTGTTATTCCGAAAGCCGTTCTTAACATAGGGAGGTCGGAGTGTTTATAATATGCTGGGGCTGGGCACATCGTAAAAATTTACCATTTATTTATTTATATTATTATTATTATTATTATTATTATTATTATTATTATTGGCTCACATGGAGCTTTCACACAAGTCAGCAAATGATCGGTTTGGAGACCTGTGGTATTCTCTGGAAGCTGAATGACAACAAGTCTCCCCAGACGTCCAGCTCTCTCCACCTCCTTTGATAGCATTTGCAAATAAATTTGCGTCATCGCAACAGCCTCATACCACTAATTTCTCCTGGTAGTGGCCATTGGTTTATACTGGAATTTGAGTGGCACTAAACCTCCCCACGATCCCAGTTCTCTTCGCGCTTGTCCAGCGGAGGTCTGGCCAGCCAGCGCTCTCTCCTCGGTTTTTTCATCCTCCGTGACCCTTCTCGGCTCTTTGGTATCACTTTTTTTATTGGGGGGTGAAGGGGGACGATGATGAGACAATGGGGGGATGCATGATGGTGGTGTAAAACTTGTTGATATGCAGCTTCGGTGTTCTTCATTCCCTGTAACGCTTCTTTGTTATATTGTCTTGTGTTATTCCCCACATTCTAGGAGTTTCCTTAATATTTCAGTCGTTTTCATTATCGTTAGGCGTTGTATTTTTGCAGTTTATTATTATTATTATTATTATTATTATTATTATTATTATTATTAATAATAATAATAATAATAATAATAATAATAATAATAGTTTTATTAAAAAGTTCTGTAAATATATAAAAAGAACGCAACCAGAAAGACACCCATTTATTTAAATATATTTTGTTTAAATACGTTCATTTTATTGCTTACATTAAGGAGTTTTGCGTAAATAGAAAAGTTGTTTTTTAATCCTTAAAAGTTTTGTAAATATTTAATATTAAAGAACATGGGGGTTGTTTTACTGTACACAGATTCGAAAAAGTTGTCACTAAACAAATATAGAACAAGTAAATGTTATCAAAGGCAAGATAAGTTACTTTTCTACCCAACTGGATATGTTTTTAGTGTTTATACCTAATGTAACATGTTTATTCAGCTCGAAAAACATACAGTGTATTGGAAAATTCAAAATGGCGGCCGACTCTCTCTCTCTCTGAGACGGTAAGTTTGGGAAAAGGAGCTATAAATAAAAAAACAGTCAAAATACTGTTAAAAACCCGTCGAATATATGTCAGCCTATGTCACGGTAACATATATTGAACGAGTTTCTAACAGTATTTTGTCTGTTTTTTTTATTTATTTATTTATAACTCATTTTCCCAAACTTACCGCCTCAATACAGACATGACTGCGCAGGGAAAAACAGTACACTATGAATTATACAAACGATTGCATTTTAATGATACAGACTGTACTATAAAATGAAAATCGCAAAATCCTCTGGAATATTGACGTGCAAACAGGAAAACTTATTCAAGCAATGAGGCTGGATGTCATAATAATTAATACAAAGGAAAGAAATTGCCAAATTGTAGATTAGATTTTGTCATCCCGCCGTAGGTTAAAGATCAAAGAAACTGAAAAACTGAGCAAATACACAGAGCTTGCTAGAGAACTGAAAAGAATGTGGAACAAAAAGAAAGTCAGCATATAAGAACACTAAGAACAATCCCTCTTCTAAAAAAAAAAAAAAGATCTGAGAAAAGACGAGAATAAATTCGAATCAAAGGGAAGACGATGCAACAAACGGCAATAAGAAAAGCAAGGAAAATCTTTGATTGTGGCAACCCACTTACATACATCGCACTTTAAATAAATATTGAATTGTATTATTTGCACATCGCCACAAGAAAACTGTAACAGAAATTTAAAAAAAAGTGGCAGAAGGAACTCAGCATGAGCAAAGAGGAGCTAAAGATGTGATACCTCTTTTTTTTTTTTACATAGGAGTCACCACTTATCAAGGCCTGGAGGCCACTCGAGGATAAGGGTTATAGAGTGTACATCAGGCAATAGGATAATATTGTAGCAATCATTAGTAATGGAAATTTGGTAAATTGGATTACTTAAGGGGATTATTCATCAAGAATTTGTTTATATTGAACTTGAAGACAACCAAGTTGTAGTCAGCTGGGAAGCAGGCAAATGGAAGAGAGTTCCACAGGCGTGCAGTTCTAAGAAAGAAGCTTTGTTCATGGAATCTATGTTCTGATTTAGGCACAGATAAAGAGTAGGAAAAATTATTGACAGTGGTTTCAGCTAGATGGGTGTTTTTCATGAAAGATTGGCAAGGTGGAGCCAGAGATTGGAGCTCAGACGAGCACCTGCCATGGAAATAACGATAAACAAAGAAAGGCTCGCAACGTCTCTTCTGTGGAAAAGAGGTTGCAGGGAAGAGAAATGGGTCAAGGATGATGGAAAAACCAAGGAAAGAAAGCACTAACCAGACTCCACTGGAGGATTGAGAAGTGGACTAGGACCCTGGAAAGACTTATTGTGACCCAAATTCTAGTTCTGTTGCTAGCGATAAATCAATAGCTAGTGGCTGTTGTGATAATGCAAATTCATTTGCAAAGGTTATCGAAAGAGTACTGGATATCTGGGGAATACTTGCTGTCATCCAAACTCCAGGGAATACCATAGATTGTTGTTAGTGAGTAATCTCTGATGATGACCTGTGTGAGAACTCCTAATGAGTAATAATAATAATAATAATAATAATAATAATAATCTGTATATCTATAAAAGTGAAAGTGTCTGTCTGTGTGTGTCTGTGTGTCTGTGTACATTTCCCTACACAATAACTTTGTCAATTCTAAGTCTACAGACACGAAATTTGATATACAGGGTACTGAGATTTGGGAAAATCTTTGTAATCAATTTTAGGCCTGAAATTAGGCTGTTAAGGGGTCAAAGTTCAACGATTTGACCTCTGAGAACTCTACCAAACTCCTCCGCCAATTTTGAGTATAAACTCTTGAAATTTTGGATATATGTTCCTTGGACATGGATCTAACTTAATAACTTGATTTTTGCCCAAAACAATAAATTTTAAGGGGTCATAATAGCGGTCAAATTTAAAAAAATTTGACCGCTTCGGTCTCTACAAAATTACTCAATTTCTGGTCTAAACATTTGAAATTTTACATAAGGGGTATTTTTAATCGGTTTGGATCGAAAATTTGAGTTACCAATATATAAATGTATGTATTTATGCCTGCATGTCTGCCTAAAATTTTCGACAAAGGTGACAAATTTTTACTAGATCAGCATCGTTTTGAAGTTCGACCTTTCATACGACAAATATCGAAAATTGGCTAAAAAACATTAATATCTTCATCTTCAATTGGGTACTTTTCTACAGAGGGGTCGCTTTTTTTGCCGATATTTTCGAAAATCATCCTCTCCTTTCGATTGTCTAGCCTTAATTAAAACCTACATTACTTTCGGTTTGGAGGTGGTCGTAACAGCAAAGACGTCACGTTTTTTCCCGTTCTTTTCCTCCTTTGCGGTACGGGTTAAAGCCTGCCTTCCTACTGCTACTTTTTTTTTTTTTTTGCTCAACACACACCTTCAAACACTCGGGCAACGCCGGGCTGAAATGCTAATAATAATAATAATAATAATAATAATAATAATAATAATAATAATAGGAGCACTAGGAACAATCCTGAAAAAACTTTGAAAAAAGAATGGGGAAAATTGAAATTAAAGGGATGGCTGCAAAGATACAGTGAATAACAATAATGAAAACAGCTGAAATATTAAGGAAAACCCTTGAATGCGGAGACTAATACACATCTGCTGCAAAAGCCAAAGATGAAAGCTTGCATAGAAACAAGAACATTAAAGCTGCATATCTAGAAGTTCACTATTCCATCACTCCATTGCCTCATCATTGACCCCCTCCACCAAAATAGTGATGCCAAATTGCCAAGAAGGGTCAAGGAGAATGGAAAGACCAAGGAGAGAGCGCTGACCAGACTTCTGCTGGACAAGTACGAAAAGAACTGGGAACTTGGGTAGGCTTATTGCCACTCAAATACCAGTTAAGACCAACAGCCGCTGCCAGCAAGAAATCAATGGAAAGCGGCTGTTGTGACAATGCAAATTTATTTGCAAATGTTATCGAAAGAGGTGGAAAGTAATGGAAATCTGGGGAGACTTGTTGTCACTCAGCTTCCAGGGAACACCACAGGTTGGCTTCAAGGAGAGATATTTGATAACCTGTGTGAAAGCTCCTTGTGAGCCAATAATAATAATAATAATAATAATAATAATAATAATGATAATAATTTAAGTAAAGTACAAGCTTATGAAAGACTTATCCGTAAATTTAATATACACCAAAAACAAAAACAAAAAACAACAAAAACAAAAGTTTCAAATGTGTAACTGAAGAATTTAAACAGGATATCACAGCTAAAACTGCCAAAGTTAAACGTTACAGAAGTGACAAAATTGAGCATTATCGGCAAAACAAACTGTTCGAGAACAAGCAGAAATTTCTTCATAATCAACTAGAAGGAATTGAAAGGGGAAAGATGTTATACCTGATGTTGATCCATCTCGTGTATTCTTGCAAGGCATTTGGGAAAAAGAAATAAAACATCAAGATGATGCAGAATGGATAAAAAATATTGAAAGGGAAGTGTCATCCTAGAATAGAGTGACAAATGAACATAGCAATCACCGTTCAGATACTGAAGGTGAAGGTTAAAAAGTTTTAAAATTGGAAAGCACTTGAACCTGACGGATTCCAGGGATACTGGTTCAAAAGCTTTCCAGCGCTTCACCCACTTCTGGCAACAATGCTAAATGACTGTTTGTTAAGTGTTGAGACATTATGTCGAACAAAGATGGCGGCAGTAAATCAAATCAGTGAAGACTCAATGCAGTCACAATTTTGAGTGTTGTGTAATTCCTAGTAACAAAGATGGCGGCAAAGAATCAATGCAGTCATGATTCAATCGTTTCGAGACAGAAGCTGACAGTGAACTGATTGAATCCAAAATTCGACATTTATTTATAAATTTTGAAGCTTCTGATTGATTGGTTTTTATAACTGTGGTTATAAAAACGATCGTTGAATTAGTTGGAGTCATACCTCCATTAAAAGTCAAAAACATCAGTTATGTAGAAACTTTTCACTAGCATACTGTCTGAAAGTATCTATGGTCATTTAGACCAAAAAATAAATTTGCTGCCCAAGGAACAAAAAAGGCTGCTTACAAAGATCATGTGGCACCAAGGATCAGTTTCGGATTGATAAAATGAGCTTGAGAAACTGCAAAGATTTAAAAATCTTATCATGGGCTGAGTAGATTATAAGAAGGCATTTTACATGGCGCTCCATTCAAATGCTTGAACATTTTTGGAATAGCCCCCAACATCCAAACTGCTTAAAAGAATAGCATGAAGAATTGGGAAACCAATTTAACTTCAGAAAATATTGCATTAGGCAAAGAGAAAATTAAGAGAGGGATTTTCCAGGGTGATAATTTTTCCCTTTTGCTATTTGTCATCAGTTTGTTCCTGATTGCATTTCTTTTCACAAAATAGGATATGAACTTGGAAAAGGACTTCCTACAGTCAAGCATCTATTATTTATGAATGATCTTAAAGTTTTTTTTTTAGAAAGAATGAAAATCAACTGAACAATCAATGGAACACGTATATCAAATCTGTTGCCAAGGCCGCTGGAAAAATGGTGGGATCTTTCTATCGATCCAGTAGATATCTCACTGCTGATGCTATTCTCTACCTATATAAGAGCCAGGTACGTCCAAGGATGGAATACTGTTGCCACATCTGGGCAGGAGCTGCTAGAAAGGACTTGTCCTGCCTTGATAGAGTTCAAAATAGACTTCGTAGCCTCGTAGGAGATGTCCTTTTCTCCTCCTTGCAACCTCTATCTCACAGAAGAGATGTTGCGAGTTTGTCTCTGATGTATCGTTATTTTCATGGAAAGTGTTCAACTGAGCTTCAATCTATGGTCCCCCCTCGCCAAACTTTCACAAGAAACACTCGTCTAGCTGTAAACACTATCAATAATTTCCCCCACTCCTTATCTGTGCCTAAACCTAAACGTAGATTCCATGAACAAAGCTTCTTTCTTAGAACTGCACGCCTGTGGAATTGTCTTCCGTTTTCCTGCTTTCCGGCTGACTACAATATGGTTGTGTTCAAGTCTAAAGTAAATAAGTTCTTGATGAGCCGTTCCATATAAGTTATTAAATTTACCAAATTTTCATTACTAATGATTACTATATTGACCAATTTCTACTGTACACTCTTTAACCCTTATCCTTGAGTGGCCTCTGGGCCTTGATAATGTGGTGACGCCTTTGTAAAAAAAAAAAAAAAAAAAAAAAAAACTTGATGCCCTAATGAATACGATCAGATTGTTTAGTAACGATATACGGATGGAATTTGACATCATCAAATGTGTTATTCTTGTGATAAAAAGACGTAAATTCGTCTCCGCCTTGAATTTCCAACAACAGATCTAATAAAAAAAATATTGACAGTAAGAGAAGCTACAAATACTTTGGAATACTGAAAGAATATCTGCAAACTGTATGCATTAGACTACAATGAGAAGTGCTATGAGCATAAACCAGAGTTGGTACCAGAAAGCCACAATGTCAAACTTTTTTATGACATGAGCGTACAAACTGATAAGGTATTTGAACATTCCAAACCTGACATATTTTTTTCTGAACAAAAACAAGAAAACTTGCTCAATTATTGACATAGCCTTCTCTTTTGATACCAGAGGGCAAAAGAAAGAACATGAAAAAAAAAAAAAATATCAAGATTTAAAATGGGAATTAGACTATGGAAATGTAAAGAAGTTAAGGTAATTCCTATTGTAATTGGAACGTTGTGGACCACAAGGAAAAGCCACTATAAAAGGTCTTAATCAGATTGACGAGATAATTTCTTTTCCAATTTTGCAAAAGGCTTGCCTGTTAGGAATGTGTTAAGGTACAGCTTCAATGTCTAAAGTCAAAGGAATTGACCTGATGTTCAAAGAAGAAAATCCAACTAAAACATCAAAAAATTGAGACTCTTCCTCCTCCTCCTCCTCCTCCTCCTCCTCCTCCTACTACTACTACTACTACTACTACTACTACAATAATAATAATAATAATAATAATAATAATAATAATAATAATAATAATAATAATAATGAAGAAGAAGAAGAAGAAGAAGAACTAATGCCACTTTTTTGATCCATGCAAGATGAATGCTTTAAAATATTTCATAGTTCTTGACATTTTAAATGAATTCAAAATAAGATAAATAAAGTAGTGGTTGCAACCCAGCGGGTCAATCGTATATCTATTAATACAGAAATATATGGCTTGGTGAGATATTTAATGTCCGTACCAAAGGCGAAATGGGCGATACCTGCAGGGAAAATGAACAGAAAGTGACAAAAAGAAATGGTCCGTAGAATTACAGAAAAAGAGCTAATAAATGAAATAAGCTGATGAAGCTCACAAGCTGATGATAATCTAGAAAATAAAAACAAAACAGAGGGAAAATATACGACTCGATCTCATTTCTCTATACACCACGGACACGTTCTGATCCATCTGTTATTGCAATTAATAAACTAATGTCGTAGTTCATTAATGCTAATATCTGTAATTGCTTCTGCAATATATATGCATATGTAGTGCGAGCCTGTCTCTGCTTTATTGTTATTTTCATGGCAAGTGCTCAGCTGAACTTCAATCTATGGTTCCCTCTCGACAAACTTTCACGAAAAACACTCATCTAGCCAAAACCACTATCAATAATTTCCCACACTCTTTATGTGCCTAAACCTAAATGTAGATTCCATGAACAAAGCTGCTTTCTTAGAACTGCACGCCTGTGGAACTCTCTTCCGTTTACGAGGGGCGTGCAATAAGTAATGCCCCTGACCCACTTCCCCTAGCAGCAGAGCAACGAAACTTGGCACAGTTATTAGTCTTTCTCTACATAGGAACCACCCAGAGTTATGCATTTTTCCCATCGTTTGATGCAGCTCTGGAGACCGTTTTTGTAGAACATCCCAGGTTGGTCCTCCAACCACGACGTGACTTCAGAAATCAAGGCTGCATCATCTGGGAAACGCTTTCCTTTCAAAAACAACTTCATGGCTGGGAAGAGGTGAAAGTCAGAGGGTGCAAGGTCAGGAGAGTAGGGAGGATGGGGAAGGATTTCATAACCACACGCCCGTGCCTGGCGACATGCGAGTTGTGGACTGGAGCGTTGTTCTGCAGGAGGAGGGTACCTTTGCTGATGTTGTCCTGCCTCTTGATTTTGATAGCTTCCCTTAATTTCCTCAAAAGTAAAGCATAATAGGCTCCTGTAATTGTGGTACCCTTTGCCAGGAAATCTGTCATCACTACTCCGTCCTGGTCCCGGAAGACTGTGAGCATGACCTTGCCAGAGGAGGGCTGCACCCTTGCCTTCTTTGGAGGTGGTAAGTCCAAGTGCTTCCACTGCATTGACAGGGCTTTGGTCTCTGGATCATAGTGATACACCCAGGTTTTATCCTGTGTAATCAGTCTTTTGAAAAATTTGACTCATCTTCTTGGCACATCTCCAAATTCATCCTCGAGCACTCGATGCGTTCTCGCTTCTGAAATGGTGTGAGCAACCTGGGAATCCATCTGGCAGACACCTTATACATATGCAAATGGTCATGAATGATAGTTTCCACAGATCCTGTACTAATCTTGACATGTTGGGCTAGCTGGCAAATAGTAATGCGCCGATCTTCCAAAATGGCAGAAGGGGGGCGACCAGGTCTGGGAGCTGTTTCCACAGACTTCTGGCCATGTTTGAATTCACGATGCCAGCATTTTACAAGGTCATATGATGGGGCATTATCACAAGTTTCTTTCATTTCATCGAAATCTCTTGTAGTGTGCATCCTTTCAAATACAAAAACCGTATCACTGTTCAACATTCAACAGGCTCCATTTCACAACTGACTCAGTTCAAACACCTGTAAAACAGAAACCACAATTAGTTCAGAGCTGTAATTTGCCACATAACCCGTAGAGATATAAATCATTGCACATGCAAAATTTCAGCTAGATCAGACAACTGGAAGTGGGTCAGGAGCATTACTTATTGCACGCCCCTCGTACCTGCTTTTCAGCTGACTACAATCTGATTGTGAGTCCAACGTAAACAAGTTCATAATGAACATCTCTCTAAGTAATCCAATTTACAAAATTCCCACTACTTATGTTTACTACGCTATAATCACATTGACTAATGTATACCCATTAACCCTTATCTTCGAGGGACCTTGATAAGTCGTGATTCCTGTGTAAAAAAAAAGAAAAGGATATTTTATTTTTTTTTCCTTAAGAAACTTATGAACTGTGAACTAAATATCACTTTCACATCGTCGCTATAACCTCAGCAAGCACAGGCACAATGTCGCATTGAGGGACATATCCAATCTGTCTGTATTTGAGTTTATTACAATTTTACATCTATCAAAAAAGATTTAACAATGATTAAACAAAACTCTACAAAAGCCCTTCATAGAATCTTTCACCACTGTTAGTCTTTCTTTAACAGGTTTCGTACTTTTAATAAACATCCTATTAAAATAAAGTAAAAATGACAGGGACTCTGTGAAAAACCTCAGATCTGAACCGGAAGTTCTTCATAATTTCTTCATCATTGTTAGTCTTTTTTAAAAGGTTTCACACTTTAATAAATGTCCTATTAAAAAGGAGTAACTGTGACAAAGGGACGCTATGAAAGATCTTTGGTCCGGACCAGAAGTTCTCCATAGTTTCTTATCACTGTTAGTCCTTTTTTAATAGGTTTCATACTTTAATAAACGTCCTGTTAAAATGAAACAACAATGACAAAGGGACTATATGAAAAACCTCCGGTCCGAACAGGAAGTTCTTCATACAGTTTCTTCATCGTTGTTAACTTTTTTAAAAAGGGTTCACACTTTAATAAACGTCCTATTAGAAAAGAGTAACTGTGACAAAGGAACTATGAAAAACCTTTGGTTCGAACCGGAAGATTGCAATGTCTCTTTATCACTATTAGTCTTTTGTAATATGACGTTGGTTAAAGTGTGCAGATTAGTCTTAGGTTCTGTGTTCACTCTTGAGCAAATGTAGCAACACGATTTAACAAATTAACATAAAGAATATCTCAAGGTTAGAATAATGAAATGTGGGCGCTTCTACAGAATTGGGACGAGATTTTGTAGTTGATAAATGGAGTTTTCAGATCAAAAACAATGGTTTCAACTAATTTTTTTTGTCAATTCTAATAAGTTAAAATGGCAGCTTCCAAATTATGCTGGTGAAATTACCTGGATATTACTGAATTATTAAACAAAACAACTTTAATCGTATTAGCAGGTGAAAATTTTCCGCCATCTTGTTTTAAATCAGAACGGTGAATTACCTCCCTTTTGAACTCTCCTGTGTTTTACGATTGTTTCCATAAAATTCTATTTTTTATTTTCTTTAATAAATAATTTTCTACCTTATCGATTTTCGTAATTTTTGGATATAATCACCTTAAAAATATGAGGAATACGTAGATATCATTGTTTTCATGTGAAATTCAGTATTACGATTTCTGAAAATTCGTCCCAATAGTGTAGAAGCGCCGAAGTGTGAATAGAGTTTTAATGAAAGGTAAGGCTCAAAATGTTCATAAGCATATTGGCTCTATAATAATAAATACGAATTTTGCATGAATTAAAATATATTTAAACATATTTAATGACTAGGCAACGCCAGGCGGCCAGCTAGTATAGATTTCCCCCAAACCTCTGGCCTTGATGGAGGGGGAGACTAAAACTTGCTGCTATGGTTTCAAGTTATCTGTAATAACAGCAAGGGGAGACTTGATTCCAAATATTTCTCATATGTTATATCTCCCTCTTTTGGAAATAGGGTACGATTATGAATATCTCCAGTATCAAAACTTTATATACACGGTGAAATTAACTTTATGTATGGAAACCAAAGAGGGAAGATATAACATATGAGAAATATTTGGAATCAAGTCTCCCATTGCTGTTATTTCAGATCATTTGAAAGCATTGCAGCAAGTTTTAGTCTTCCCTCCATCAAGACAAGTGGTTTGGGGGAAATGTCATATGCAAAAGTAGGCAAACAAATGACTATGATTGAAACATTTTATGGCTGTAAAAAAAAGGGCCAAAAATAGTCTCTGAATAATGGTTGATCCCCTAAATGTGCGACCTTCAGGGTAAATGTCACATAGCCCATTACAACAATTCAGGTCATTAGCTTTGCAACGATCCTTCATTTGTTAAATTCTGATCAATAGTTGCTGAGATTTGGAACTTATAAAACTGCCAGAAAGGTGGTATATATATATATATATATATATATATATATATATATATATATATATATATAGTGATGATCATATTTATTGGCACGGTAAAATAAAAGTTAAATTTTGTCTAATAAATTCTAAAAAAGGGATTAAATTAAAGAAAATAACAAAGTATATTATGTATTTTTAACTGGCCTTTCCGATGCAGCAATCGGATTTTAGAAAAAATAAATAACAAAGGAACAACAAACATAATTGCAAAAAACCCTTGTTCAAAATTATTGGCACGATTTATTTAATAATCAATTGTATAGCCTTTGGCCTTGATTACCTTCCTCAGTCGCTTTTCATAGTTTACAACCAAGTTGTTGCACTCTTCAGTAGTAATTTTAGCCCACTCTTCCTGACAATAATCCTCCAATTGAATAAGATTCTTAGGCTTCCTTTGCATTACCCTCAATTTTAATGTTCTCCATAAATTTTCAATTGGATTAAGGTCTGGGCTTTGTGATGGCCACTCCAAAACATTAATATGATTGTCCTCAAGCCATTTCTTAGTCAGTTTAGCCGAATGCTTTGGGTCATTATCTTGCATGAACCACCAACGACGACCAAGTGAGAGCTCTTTAGCAGAGTCTTTCAGGTTTTCATCCAATATTTTAACATAATCTTCCTTTTTTATGCTACCTGTGACCTTAACAAGTCGCCCTGGTCCAGAGGCAGCAAAGGATCCCCAAAACATCAAACTGCCTCCACCGTGCTTCACTGTGGGTATGGTGTTCTTAGGCAGGAAAGCTTCGCCAGATTTTCTGTAAATATAAGACACTTTATTATGGCCAAATAACTCTATTTTCGTTTCGTCAGTCCATAGAACACGTTTCCAGAATGCAACATCTTTATCAATATGACGTTTTGCAAAGGCTAGCCTTGCTTTCAGGTGCATAGGCTTCAATAAGGGAGTCTTTCTCGGACGACATGCTTTTAAACCAGCTCTCTTCAAAACTCTACCAACTGTATGTCGAGATACATTCACTCCAGAGGTGCTCTGTTCATCAACAATCTCCCCAACAGAGATCCTTGGGTTTTGTTTTACTTGTCGAACAATTTTTTGTTCATCTCTTGGGGAAAGAATCCTTTTTCTCCCTCTACCCTCTAAACTCATAACGTGGCCTTGCGATTTGAACTTGTTTATTATGGCTCTAACAGTGGATTTGGGAAGGTTTAGCTTCTTTGAAATCTTATCATAGCCCTCCCCATTGGTATGGCATGCTACAACAAGCTTCCTGACGTCTTCGCTGTGTTCCTTAGTTTTAACCATGGCGATTGAAAATTATAATTTAGTCACTTATAATAGTTTAAATAAATCGCTATCTAAAAATTATCTGAAAAAAATTATTCACTGAATTAGCGTTAAACAAGCATAATATGGCTATAAAAAAGTTCAGAAAGCACGTAAACCGGAAATTGATTGATATTATACTGATACTAAAAGAAAAACAAAGCCGTGCCAATAATTTTGAACAAGGGTTTTTTGCAATTATGTTTGTTGTTCCTTTGTTATTTATTTTTTCTAAAATCCGATTGCTGCATCGGAAAGGCCAGTTAAAAATACATAATATACTTTGTTATTTTCTTTAATTTAATCCCTTTTTTAGAATTTATTAGACAAAATTTAACTTTTATTTTACCGTGCCAATAAATATGATCATCACTGTATATATACTCGTAGCCAAATTGAATATTGAAATGCTCATATCTTTGGTTCTATATGATGAAACTACATGAAAATTTTCAGGCTTTTTGAAGATTATAATACTATTCTATGGTTAAAATTTTATGACAATTAGTAAAAAAGAACCTATAATAATAAAACCAATAAAAATATGCCCTAAATTTACCTACATTTGTATATATAGTGTCATGGCAAGCCAGCTTTAGTTTTGCGTCTTTGGGATGAATTTTGTTTAGGTTTGTTTTGCTTGGTTGTCTCTCCTTTGGCCTTGCCAGGCCACTAATATGGATATATCTATACCGGTAGCCAAATTGAATATTGAAATGCTAATATCTTTGGTTCTATGCGACAAAACTGCATGAAAATTTGCAGGCTTTTTGAAGATTATAATACTATTCTATGGTTAAAAATTTTATGACAATTAGTAAAAAAGAACTTATTATTTCAAACCAATAAAATATGTCCAAATTTGCCTACATTTGTATATATAGTGTCCTGCAGGTCAGCTTCAGTTTTGCTGCTTCGGTTGTCTCCCCTGTGGCCTTGCCAGACCACTAATATATATATATATTCACACACAAACGAAGATATTCTTCTTCAGATTTCAGAATCTGTTGGCGACCTACACAAACCATATAGTTGAACATCCAACCATTTTTTTTTTACTGTGTGAAATAGTGATTCTTTTTAGTAATAGCTAATCATCTCCTTCCAAAGATAGTTTTGAATCGTTTTGCATTTCCGGAGATATTGTTTACTCCAAGCCAAAACATTATTTATTTTTCATACCCAAATCTTGACACCGTGAAGATTTTATTTCTAAACAACTTGATCCATTTCAAACAGGACATTATCCCCATTTCCTACCAATATCCTGTTTATTCCAGCTTATTCTTTTCGTGCCAGTGTTATTGATATCCATATGAAGAAATTATCGATATATTAAAACGATAGCGTGTGTGTATTTTCTGTGTCTCGCTTACATCTAGGTCATTGTTATGCACTTCCATAAGTTTTTGGTTTCGGATTCGATTATACCTGATGACCCTCAAATCATCTATTCTTTTATGAATGATTTTATCAAGAATTCTTTATAAGTTTTTGTTTAGGTTTCGATTATAGCTGAAGGAGCTCAAGTTATATATATATATATATTATATATATATATATATATATATATATATATATATATATATATATAATATAAAGCTGAATGTGTGTGTGTGTGTGTGTTTGTGTGTGTGTGTGTGGTCACGAATAGGCTCCTATATGGTTGACTATTGTAAAAAACTGATTACATATAATGATAGAAGATGTATCGAGACACAGGAATGGGTATGTTTGATCTGGCAGAACGGCGGTTCATTAAAATTGGTGGATGTGCGTTTGTGCATGGTCCACAAAGTATGGAAATAAAAAATTTAAAGATTAAAAAAAAAACGTTTACAAATGTTTTTGATATAGATGTACATAAGAATACTTTGATAAGTATGTTTTAACTTAAATATGTATGGTATAATAAAATTGTGGGGTCTGCGTTCGCGCCTGGCCTCCATCGAATGGAAATAGGCACAAACTTTAATAAAGACTCTTCATATCTATCTGCGTAAGTATACTTTGATAATTATGTTTCAGTTTGAAGGAATATGGTATAATAAAATTATGGGGTGTTCGTTCGCACCTGGATTCAAAAACAGCCTACAGAAAATGGACTCTGATTTATGAAAGTATGATAGGTTATGAAAAGGAAGGGTTGTAAATTTGGGTTGAATTTTGGGGGTATCAAAACCAAAGCAAAATATGATGAAAGTAAAAATAAAATAGATAAATCCCATAATTTATTATATCATACCTGTTCACACTGAAACACTTATCACAATATTCTGTGGATCTATATTAAAAAACCTTGTTAAACTTTGTGACATATTTCCATTCTAAATCAGAGTCCATTTTCTGTAGGCTGTTTTTGAATCCAGTCAATGACGGGTACTTTTGCTAGTATATATATATATATATATATTCTTCATAAGTTTTGGTTTCGATTCAAGCTGATGCACCCAAATCATATGTATGCATTTCTTTTATTTATATTTATAATATAAAAGAATCTATAGAAAATTGACTCTCTATATAGATTATATATGTAAAATCTGCATACATTAAAATATCATATTTAAGCGTATTTTACGACCAGACTACAGTGAGCGTTTCTGTTAGCTTAGATACACGCTTTTGCAGTTTTAACAAAAGAACAACAATAATATCAGGGCGTTTCCATTTACGCTGAACATCCACAGAATGCCAACATCAATATATTACATGTGAAAGAGTCCGCCGTGGAATTTTCACAGGTCCCGCTAGTAAATTATTATTATACAGACTTTTGCGTCATTGTTGTTTCGTTAGCATGTTTTGTTTATTAATATTTTCTGTGTGATCCAAAACGGAGTTTGGCAATGGATAACTACTTAAAAAAAATCATTCCATTTGAATCCAAGATAATTATCTTTTCCTATCTGGTGAGAAGACATCTTTCCACGCGACACATTAATGTTGGTTCACATGTTGTATGCTTCCACTTGGAACGTAAGGCGTTACTATTTGGGATCGTGTCTAACAGGGGACTGAGGGAATATGAGCAGCTAGATGTTTGTTCACATTACATTTAAACTTTTGCAGGTTAGTACGATCAGGGAAATAGGAAAGATGGATGGAATTCCAAAGTCTAGCAGTCCAAGGGGGGAAAAAACTATTAAAGTAAAGGGCTTTCCGATATCTAAGAACTTCTACACTAAAGGGGGGGGTGATTTTGCTGCTTGTCAGGTTAGTTGGGAGTGTATGTATGCCGAGGTGGCACAAGTGCTATGACCTCCTCAGAACGCATTCCATTAAAGTACTTCAAATGGACGCATCTTCAACGAATTCGTTCTTGCTTTTTCGTGTCTGTGTAAGGTAATTGAAATCACGGCCATATTTAAGGAAGTTCGAAGTGAGAGAAGCAACGTTCCAATTACTTACTACTCGGACATGTTAGTGATACAGAGATCTTCACATTGGATACTGAATGTAATTTTTCCCCTGGTAATAAGATATATATTACCCATTCCGTGTCAATATAAGTGTTCGGTCTGGCAATGGTAGTAATTATGTTTTATGAAGGTTGACGCACGCGCATATATGTATACTAGTGTACAACTTCAGTCAAAAATAATAAGAAAAATATGCTTTGTCAGTGTTCTTACTTCTTGCTATTTATCTAGATATATTAAAATAGACTTTTTAGCCCATCTTAAACAGGAAAAGATTTAAAGCGCATTGACTGAGAATGCATGCTTTATGCCAAATTGATGGTTATGTTAAAATTTGTGCTCATTTTTGCATTTAATACTATTCCCTATTTATCCCTAAGTGTGCATCAAACAGATACCATAATACTTAGTTCGCTGCACCTTATCATAACAAAGGTCCATACAAAGGTTCAGCCAGATCGGTCGAGTATTTTCCAAGAAAAAAATGCAATGAATAGACAGACTAAGAGAAATATAATCTCTCTCTCTCTCTCTCTCCCTCTCTCTCTCTCTATCTATCTATATATATATATATATATATATATATATATATATACATATATATATATATATATATATATATATATATATATATATATATATATATATATATATATATATAAGAACAAGTAGTTAATAAAACATGTTAAAAAACACGTTGAAAAAGAGAACACTATCTCCTATTTGGTTTCATTGAGCTTTTACATCTGGGTGAGATTAATTTATAATCTATTACTTTATAAATATTAATTCTTTAATATTTATAATATACTTTAGTTTTGCCATCTTGGATCATTTTGGTAAACTTAACTGTAATTCTTATTTTATATATATATATATATATATATATATATATATAGCAACACCAAAAAGAAAGTCCACACTTGTAAATTCTTTTCGAAAACCACTAAGTTAAGGTAAATTGAATGTAACTGTTTAAGCAACATATACCTCATTTTATTTGCCTTTTATTTCTTTATAAGTTTACCTGTTCATATTTGACTTTTAATTGAAGTATCCTAGTGTTCATGTCAATTTAAAAAAGTTAACCTTAAATCAAGAAGGCAAAAAGAAACTCCACAGCAACAAATGAGCTTAAAACAGGCTTAAAATACCCACCTTTTAGACAACAAAGCATCTCTAATTGCAATTGTTGTTGTCTCAGGTTATACAACGTAACATTTAGTTCATATGCTTCTACTTTCTCTTAGTGACCATCAGGAGCTCATTAATCTCCACCTTTAGGGTTTATCCAATCGAGAAATCGGCCACAGATTGAAATGTGATGAGAAAACGATCCTAACGACTGTACAAAAGCACCAAAACACCGGCAATGTTTGTGATGCCTGTAAATCTGGTCATCCTAGAGTTACTTCTTACAGGGAAGACAATGCTATTAAGATCCACAGCCTCAGAAAACAGATTTGAAATTGCTTCCCAAATCCAACAACAGTGTAATCTTGTTAAAAACTTTCTTTCTACAGTTAAGAACAGATTGAAAGAATTTAATTTGCATGTCTGTGTTGCAAGATGCAAGCTAATGATTTCTGTAAAGAACAGAAAGCACCGTCTGGACTTCATCAGATGCAGTGAAGATCATGACTCTTCATATTGGTCGAAAGTGATTTTAAATGACGACAACAAGTGTAATAGGCTAGGCAGTGATGGTAGGCAGTACGTCCGTCAAAGGAAAGATGAATAATTAAATCCCAAGTGCACAGTTTCAATGCTGCAAGGTGGTGACGGTTGAGTTTTAGTGTGAGGCGTTATTAGTGCCAATGGTAGAGGGCCTATAGTTCGTTTACAAGGTCGAAGTAACTCGACCAAGTACATTAATATGTTGACTGAGCATTTTCTACCCTACTTTGGCCGAAATTTAGTTGATAATCCCATTTTTATGCAGGATAATGCTCCCATTCACACAGCTGGCAATGTCAAGAGGTTCCTTGAAGAGCATGATATTCCGTGTTTCAATTGGCTTGCACAATCTCCAGACCTAAATCCTATCGAAAACGTATGGAATTCCATCAAGCAACAGCTACGCAATTATAAAATTTAAAATCTGGAAGTACTTTGGAGTATTGCCACAGACTAATTCAAGGAATGCCCGAGAGATTGCAGAAGGGCTTTACTACTAAATATTAGCTAGTTCATTGTGTTCCTGTTGTATTAATGTTCTAAAGTTACATTGTGTTCCTGTTGCATTAATGTTCTAAAGTTACATTTAAATAACAATTTTCCGTTGTGCAGAGTTTCTTTTCACCTTCTCAGTTTGAAGTTAGTTTTTTTAAATTGATGTGAACACTAGGATACTCCAATTAAAAGTCAAATATGAACAGGTAAAATTATTGAGGAATAAAAGGCGAATCAAATGAGGTATAGGTTTTTCAAGCAGTTACATTCAATTTGGCTTAAATTTGTGTTTTTTTGTTTTTTTAAATGGCAAGTGTGGACTTTCTTTTTGGCACCACTATATATATATATATATATATATATATATATATATATATATATATAACGTTATCTTATCTGTGTATGTGTGTGTGTGTGTGTGTGTGTGTGTGGAATGGTCTCTGTCAAATTATTCTGGTTTTTGGTCTACAAACTTGAAACTTGATATATAGGGGATTTGGACCTGTGGAACAGATTCTATTTTATTTTTAGCTGGTAAAAATAGCTGATAAGAGGTCAAAATTGAAAAGTTGGAACTTGGCAGGCATAGGTTAACTTAATGTATAATCTATATGCATGCGAAAATCTACATTTAACTTCGTGAATTTTTAATGTTTTCATATCAATGTGTCCTAAAGTTAGATCGTAGTGAATACAGCTGGAAAGTTAAATGTTTTGGTTTCGATTCTAGCTGATGGCACGCAAGTCATATATATTTTTTTTAACTTTTGAAATCACGACTATATATTGGGTACAATATAATAATAAATAGAGAATTGAATTTATAATAATAAATATAAAATCTGCATGAATTAAAATATCATATTTAAGCATATTTTATTACTGGACAATGCCAGGTGGCATGCCAATATTCATATAACATTATGTAATTATGTCAATATTTTACTTTTCTATATATATTTTTTTCTTCGCATTTCGTATTACTCTCGAGCTAAGGTGGAGTTCACAATAAGAAATTTTTATCTCCACTTGGTATGATCATAGGCTTGGTTTGGATGAAGGTCAGATTTACGGATATCGTTGTATAGAACGTTTGCCCAACTCATCATCAGCCTTTGCCCTTTCTCTCGGTTGCTTCAATTTTATTTTTGATATATAAATTATTGTCATTTCTGATGATTTAAAAGGTGGAACCCCCCCCCCACCAAACATTGAATTTTTATTATAGAGTGAAGGGTTTCTTTCCGAATTCATTTCAGGTGTTAGTAAGTCTAAGGTGCTTGACTTTCTATTTGTTTTCTCGCTTCCCCTCCCCACTTGAAATGGTTTCGCCTAGAGTTAGAAAAAAGCATATCTAACTTTTGTCTGACAGATTCGAAATATATATACAGGGTGACTCCCCGCCCCCTAAAAAAAAAAAACAAAAAAAACGGCCTCGTTTCTTAGTGTTTTGCCCGAATGAAATGAAACTTTGGTCATAACTAGTTTATTATATTCAAAACATCACATCAAAACACTAGGGTCTTTGGCCTTTTTTTCTCCGTTCTACAGCATATGTTCTAGATGACCTCCATTTAGCTTTTTTTTTTTGGGGGGGGGTCACCCTGTATTTATTTATATAAAAATAAATATATATATTAATCTTTATTAAAGAGTGAATGAATAAATGTGAAAGTTTTTTTTTTCAGTTATCACTTCCATATTACCGTCAAGACAGATTTCTGTTACTTGAATTATTAACACAACAGAGTATTTTAACATCTTTTATATATCGTACAGAGAAAATTTTGAATGTCTAATTTGCATAACTATTTAAAAAATAGTTCATAATAAATTAGTGCTTGCTGTTATTCATTTATAATTTTATTGTCCCATTTCTCTCTCTCTCTCTTTCTTTCTTTCTTTCTTGAGAGAGAGAGAGAGAGAGAGAGTCTTGCATATAGCTAAGCAGAAACCTGCAACATTACTTGGAAAAAAAGAATCGTTGAAGTAATGACTTTCCGTTTTTCAATTTCCGTTTGAGTACAAATACAATTAGTTATTCATTTTATCGATGTGACGTTTTTTGATGTCTCGAAGGCAAAAGTAAAAAAAAAAAAAAAAAAAAAAAAAATTCCCGCAAAAACACGTCCGTGTGAGACTGGAATTAGTAAGCGACACTGTATCAAACCTGTAGAATTTCGGGAAAATTGGAGTGATTGCAAGAATAACTATCTCAGAAACGCCCATGCGTCTACGCGTTTTGTAAAGTCCAGTTACTTAACAATAAAAAAACAAAATGGCGACGTACAGCTCATTTTATGTTCATCGGTCACGTGAAAGTAATTCTTGCCTTACGTATGTAAATTAGATCCTGGACTGCATAAAAGCAGGCTTTTTGAGGAAGAGGAGAGTTCGTTTGAAGAAGGCGATCGGTGTATATGTATTGTGTTGAGGCATGACGGATTGTCTACTTGAGTCAACACAAAAGGTCAAAGGAAACGAAGAAGGAAACTATAGTTGGTGAAGTTGCTGACGAAAACACGCACTTTCGTCAGACGAAACAAAACTGAACTTTTTGACAGAAATGATGTGGCAAATGTTTGGAGGAAAATAAAGCATTGAATATTCACCAAAAAATACTATGAAGGCGTTCTAAAAGTAATACATCCTATTTTTTATTCCACCCTAATGGATCAGAAAATATTGTAAATTACATTGTTTTGATGACCTTTCATTCATGACCTGAAAGTTTCATTTCTCTATCGCAAATATTGACGGTTTCAGACTCTAAAAAAATCAAACCCTGTCATAGACGTGCGTCAGATGCAGGCATGCGTCATTGAATTTCTGGCAATAGTGCACTGAGAATGGTGGTGCCTATGTAGAAAAATAAATTCTGGAATACACAAAAGGTCACTCGCTTTAATGGTGCCACTCCTGTCTTCGTAGCTCTACAACTTTTTGAGTTTTGGAATGACTAATGTATGATATAGCATGCACAGCCATCATTTATCACTGGCAAAAGTGCATTGAGAATGCTGGTGACTATGTAGAAAAATAAATTCTGGAATACACAAAACGTCGCTCATTTTATTAGTATTGGAAAATAGGCACATTTTTTTTCCGATTCTGATACCCTCAAAAGTTCCGATTTTTCCAATTCCGATTCTGATTAATTGTCCCCCCACACACACACACACACACACACACACATATATATATATATATATATATATATATATATATATATATATATATATATATATATATATATATATATGAGAATAATGGAAATAGTATTTCGACAAAATAGAGAAATAAAAAGGAACAAACCGAGTTATGTGTTCATCAACGTTTTATTTCATCCGGAGGAAGTTTCGAAATAAAGATGAACACATAACTCGGTTTATTCTTCTCTCTCTCTCTCTCTCTCTCTCTCTCTCTCTCTCTCTCTATATATATATATATATATATATATATATATATATATATATATATTGGTAAGTAGTATGACTACACATCTTAAAACAAGATCAGGGTTAAGGTTAGTAAAATTAATACTAGAATTGGTCCAACATGTTGCTAGCCATTAAAATTGCAGAAGACATTTGATAGTATTTTTTGTTTTTATGATGAAAATTGAACTGTAGCATTTTAGCTGTGGGTGGGATCCATTTGTCTCCTGGCAACAAATAGTTGTAGACAACCTGTCACCATGTATGCTAACTAGAATACCCACCCCAAGTATAGGCTGTGTGTGGGGAAGAGAGAACTATTCTCTGCTAGCAGGGAGACCCGACGTTGTTAGGGATTGAATGTGAATCAACAAATGTTTCACACTTCCAATACTTTTGTTGGTCCCCCAACAAAAAGAGGGCGGACCTGTAAATTCACCCGTTTCCGTTCGTCCATTCGTATGTTCGTTTGTCCGCACTTTTCTCAATAACTACGCCTTGGAATTTTTGAAATTTTGCATAAACATTAAACATGATATGAGTAAAAAGTAACAGAACGGATTTTCAGGGAAAACTCCAGTTTCCCCTCCTAGGGGTGCTTTTCGGGTTAAAATGGTTAAAATTGAAACTTTTGTGCTTATTAAGAAAAATTGGTGCTTTGGATTTTGATAAAACTCTCTGAAAAATTGTAACAAACTGATTTTTATATTATTTTCTTTGCCTATACTTCGCTATAATGATTGAGTGTGCCCCAGAGGCTCTTTTAGGGCTAATAAAAACACTCCATTTTGGGGAGTATTTTTTGTCCAAAATTTTCTATGTATGTCGATTTAGCAGTTTCACATGGTGCTGAACTCAAATTTAAATATGTTAAGGCCCTGGGGACTTTTGGGGCTAAATGGGCGTGGGGCGTGGGGTGGCAAATGATAGACTTAGTCATTTCTTTTTTTGTGTGGTTTCAGTCATAAATGTCCAACAGTTTTATTGCCATTCAATGATAAGCACACCTGGATATAGCATACAAAATTCTCAATAACTCTGACACACTGTCCTAATTTTCACTGTGATGGCCCTCTTCAGTTCAGGAATAATCCAGGAATTATTTCGATAGAAATTATCTTTGAGATAATCTCACACACACACACACACACACACACACACACACACACACACACACACACACACACACACACACACACACACAAAACTGGGGATAAAAGGTCCGGTGTGTGTGAAGCTCATTAAGAATCACACCTCTTGCTGATGAGACAATCACTAAAGTGTCCCCCTATATCACTGAACGATGATAATACAAAAAGTTTTAGATATTCATGAATTAAATATATTGTATAGAGTGAGTATAGAGTCAGACATGGAGTGAAGTTTATTTGTACCAAATGTGGTTCTCATTAGATCATAGAAGTTAAGTAATGTTGAGCCTGGTCAGTACGAGATGAGTGACCATTTGTTAGAGAATGGATTGAAAGAGAGAGAGAGAGAGAGAGAGAGAGAGAGAGAGAGAGAGAGAGAGAGAGAGGTGAGTAAATGTGGAGTGTAGACACGTTTACCAGAACCGAGGGTCAGCTGACCAGATTACGTATGAGTGACGTGGTCAGGTTGGCTAGATCTGAGAGACTGGATTTGGGCTTTGAAGAAGACGGACGGCTTAATAGCTGTTCCCTCCCCTTCACTGGGGGTGGGGGACGCTGACGTGTTCAAAGCAAGCAAGATTCACTTCCAGATTCTGTGTCGACATCTGGAAGGAAAATAAAAAACTACAAAACCCATTCATCGTCTTGGAGTGATAAATCTTCGTCTAACAGGTACCAGTCTCCCTCCAAGAGAAGATGAATGCCAGATGGATCAACATCGACGACACATGAAGTAAGGTATGTCGAAGAAAATGCATGTAACACACACACAAAAGCATATGAACAATTAGATATGAACACACACAACCGCATATGAAACTAGACGATCATATGCACACGGAATTCTTTTATGACACGCATAATCTCCTTTCATTCTAATAATAATCATTCCATGACAACAAATACAATTATGGTCCTCCCCTTTTATGTTATACACCAAACGTCAATTTGGTGCCCCTCTATGATAACCCTAGTGATAACTTCAGTGATAACTCTATGTAACACATTTACGAATGCTAGACACTGTATGTATTTAGGTAAATGGGTATATATAATACTTCAGGAAGATGAACGTCTCTGCCCTGCATAGTTCCAAGTCACCCTTGGGAAAGGTGTAGCAACTGTTAACTTTCCTTTAACATTCTGGAGAGTTACCAAACAGGGGGTAAATGGAGTTGCTCAGCCATGGTGAAGACAATGTATCTGGGAAAGAAAGCCTGTGTTGAAAAACCAAAGCAGACAGAGGAAGTCCGTTGGCTCTGTATGGTAATTTTTTAGTGCTGGTGTCACAAACAAAATACCCACTTCTAATTTGTCATGAGCCAGCACGGAAATAGTAAGGTTCAGAAAACTGTCACGAGAATGTTCATGTTAGTACACAATCTGGTCTAACCGGAGATAACGAAACAAACTTGTAGATAAATGCATACATATAGATAATTTTCAAGTCTCAGACAGATAGACACCAAATCTCCGTTATATTATGATATATGAGGTAAGCAAAAATATTTAGCAAGTCATGATTTATTAAGCCTAATGATGCCAAATAGTCAATCGACACATATCAGCAGTCGACATGGCACAGATTTTTTGGTGCTCACTTAGCAACTTTCATTCGAACTCTGATATCTATGTAGGTCACGTATACAAATAATAGTGTTTGTTCTGTAGATATTGCAGCTTTGTATCGGACAAGGCAAAGAATGGCAAACTAACAGCATACGTGTCAAAAGTGATATGAAAAGGATTTCTTTTATTCATCATGTATAGCATAATGTTTTTATTAGCCTGTCTTCTCCCCACACTGAATATAACACAAGGTCGGTTTGATGATGGGGGGGGGGATGAAATGAACTAATCTTGGGCGTTCAAAGTCTGCAGCAATCATCTGAAAATATTTCTTTGGTCTTATCAACATTCTCACACAGTTGAAAGGTTTCCCATACAAACGATCATGTGACAGGCGAGAGGCAATTAATCTCCCTCGCCTCTTTTAATGCAACTGGGGAGCTACTGGTGATTTGTTTGCAATATGGAGTGGATGTGGTGATTCTTGTTTGCAGCAGATAAGCTGAAAGAAAACGTATTCAAGAAGACACACAAAATGAAAGATAAATGATACATGGATTGAAATTATAATATTGCCCCTTGTGAAAAACATTACTATGAATGCTTCAAGAAAAATCTTCAGTGATGCACTGCCCTCATGGTCAATTTCAGGTTTCACATCATATGGGCTCAGACAGAAACTCCAACCTGACTCCAGATGCACCAGATTGTCTTCTTGAAAGTTATCAGTTATGTGGCCCGACATTGCAACAAAAAAAAAAACAAAGAAAGAAAAAAAAATTGTGTTCTGAAAATCTACAACTTTTCTATGGCATGAAAGCAGGCATCATGCTAATGCATCATTAAGGATGAGCATAAGTAAATGTCGTGAAGAACACAAAAACTCAGACTTACTTTTGAGTTTATCCTTCGCCGTATTTGGCATTGTTTTTGCTGCGTTTCTAGTGAATGTATATGATATATGATGGATTCTCCCATTGATTTTGACGTATGAGCTTCCGCCACAACAACTAAGTTGCTTGGAAATCCACACAGATGATTTGTTTATAGCGGTGAAGGCTTTGTGTAGAACCAATCACACTTTTTGGTATGACTGCTAACCTTTGTCGGTGAAGATGACTGCTACAGGACAGAGTATACAGTAGACTGCAGGTTTTTACATCAGAGTTACCTTCTCCTAGATGCATGTTTTAACAAAGACTGAGAGTGCATCTCTCCCAATGAATACCAACCTGGAAATTTCTATGGCTCGGCGTGATACATACAGTGCCTAACCAAAATGGTCACACATCTGGTACTGAGCCTGGCCAATATATATATATATATATATATATATATATATATATATATATATATATATATATATATATATGAGCAAACAGTTAATGAAATATGTTAAAAAACACTTTGAAATGAGTTAAAAACATATTTAATCTGAAAAGGAAACACTAGATAAATGGATAGTCCTTAATCCACGGAGTTTCGAAGAAATACTCTCCTTCTCATCAGAGGGTAGGAATTAGCAAAACTCCGCGGATTAAGGACTATCCATTTATCTAGTGTTTCCTTTTCAGATTAAATATGTTTTTAACTCATTTCAAAGTGTTTTTTAACATATTTCATTAACTGTTTGCTCATATTATAAGCTCTATTTCCTATTTGGTATTATCGAGCTTTTATATCTGGCTGAGATAATTTTATAAATATTAATTCTTTAATATTTATAATTTACTTTAATTTTACCATCTTGGATCATTTTGGTAAATTCAATTGTAATTTTCATTTATATATATATATATATATATATATATATATATATATATATATATATATATATATATATATATATATATATATAAATTCAACTGTTTCCTAATTATTGCTCTATTTTTCTTTGTGGCTCTCTGTTTATACGAAGACCTTTGGGGTTCACAGGGATCCTAAAATGGTCTGGTAAAAATTACTACACCATAGTTTTATTGATCATTGTGTGACCAAAAAACTGCTTTAGGGTAAGGTTACTCTTCGCCAAAGGAAATAGATATCAATGTTTAGCACTGCTACACCAGTGTACCTTTCTTCACGGCTGTATGTTCATCCTGAAATCTTTAGGGTTCACAAGCGTCCTAAAAGGTCCAGTAGAAATTATTAGTAGTCTGATTAGTCATCCAATGTGACAGCATTATTATAATCATTGGCTCACCGAGAAAATACTTCAGTCTTTCTGGAGTCAAACCAGAAAATGTGACTAATATATTATAAACCGATTCTTTTTAATAATATATATTGGCATAGGGGGAAAAAAACTGTTCACTAATGATTCTAACATATTTTTCTCAATTATGTCACCAGTGGTTGACAAATTCTTGACTTTTGTAAATTGCAAAAAATGAATAATTCAAACTTGCTCAAAGTGACGCTCTGCCAGTAATAATTACTTGTCCATTATCTAAATTCTGTTGCCTACTAATTCATTTTTAACTTGGATTGCATCCAAGATAAAATTATGAGTGGCATTATATATACAACAAGAACTTAAGTCAGTCATGAGACTGCATACCTCCATCTGACAATGTAAGGATGAGCCAAAGTTTTATCTGGGCTTTACTTCTTCATATTCTGTTGTGGTGTGTCCACTCTATGGATAATAATACAGGATGGAATGATAAAATTGTTGCCATAGAAAAGACGACATGATTCCATTTCTATTTGATGAAAACCAATTTCTTTCTTTTTTTTTTTTTGTTGCAGACAATCTACTAGTTGGCTAGTTGTGTACAAATCCCAAGAATGATAGGAATCTTCTCTCATGTCTGAAAGTGAAACAATGAGCGAGATTGGAGATGCACTGCTGTACAACTCATATTTTCTACAAATCTAAGTTATAACAACAGAATCATTGTCAGCACCCTCAAAATGCATCACTGGATAGCCACGAATAACAGGGACATGCCCAGGGTGATGAAAATAAAGTTTCCCGCGGTTATGGTCTTTGATGTGTGGGCCACATCATGCCACCTCACATCTCTGAAGTCGGCTTGAAAGTCAGCACCAAAGGCACCTGGATGTGCTGAAGTGCGTAGTAATCCCCTAGTGCAATCAGGTGACCGCTGGTGGACCCTGGGTGTGGCAGCAGAACTCAGTGCTGGCCCACAAGTCCAAAGAGACCCAGGCTTGGCTTCAAAAGGATTGCTACAACTTTGTACCATTCTCTCACTGTTCCCCTCCTCCCCTGATCTGAACCCGCTGGACTAATTCGTTTGGTCATATGTCGAGAACATCACCAATACGACTTCTCACAACACCAAAGCCAGCCTGATCGCCACCATCCGCCGAGTATTCACCAAACTTTTGCTGGTGCTTGTGGAAAAGGCATGTTCCCAGTTCCGGAGTTATCAAGGTGGTGATTAAGGCTGAAGGCGGCTACATTGAATAGATGCCAACTCTACTACATAATCAAATTACCTGAAGTGAATTTTTTCAATGAAAGTTTTAAAATAAAGCTGTAATATTGTTTTCTTCCGGGCGACACTTTTATTGTTTCACCCTTTAAACTCTTCTAATTACTATAAAAACTGGGAGAATATGTCTCTCAACATTAGGACAACACAGATTATGTTTAATGGTGTATACCCACACTCCTCATTTATTGCATTTGCTTTTCTGTTTAATATTTTTTGTTTTCCCTGAGTTTCGGGGTTATGTTTTCCTTCTGAACCGTTATGGGATCACAGCATATTCCATAAGGCATTCCCAAAGTTATGCCACGGAAACGTTTATGACTAAAAAACTATTTATTTGATCAGACTTAAATTTGGTCAAAGTTATCAAAACTACCAAATCACCACAAATCACATTTGTAAAAATCTGAAGTTGAAATTTCATCAAAATTTCTACCATGACCTAACTTTCAAGGTTAAATGTTCAAGACTTCATTGGTTATAATATGGAGCAAGTAACAAGTTTTTACAATGAACAGAACAGGAGTTTTCGCCAAAAGTGTGACTTTCATCTAGATATTTCAAATTTAAACCCGTTATAAGTTTGACCATGTTTTAATTGGGGGTGTTTGTGGCTAAGTGGTTAACGACATGGAATGATAGTTTGGGTGTTTCAAGTTCGAATTTAGTTTGTTCCACAGAAACCCTGCCATCAGATCCACATCTGACCTTGTGTCTAATCTCCTTGAGAGGAGGTAAATAAAATAGGATAAGTTAGATCATGACCGATAATTTGATCAAGTTTGGTGATAATTGGTCAGGCGATTGGGGACGTTCGACTGTACACAAACAAACATAAGGAGAAATTTGACCAAAAACATAATATTTTTCTTGGCGGAGGTAATGAACATATCAGAAGTGATATATGTACAATGCTTGTGCACCGAGTAGAAAATGTTATGATTACAGTTAGTCGAGTTATTTTCTGAACAAACATGTTATTGTATCGATACTTTTTTTTTTTTTTTTTAATTTTGAGCAATCACGTCTGCTTTTACCCAAAATGGTGTCTTTTGAAAGAAATCACCAAGAATTGTCATGGAAACTTTACTCTGTGAAAGCTTTTAGGTTTTACTAAGAGATGAAAAAAGATTTACTTTAAGAAATTCATTACAAGACAAGATGCTGTTCTGAATATAAAATAGTCAAGCTTATTTATTTATTTTTATTTTTTTACCTTGCCTCATATTGCAAGAATTTCTGGTTTGGTTCAGTTGTTTTGTTTTATGGCATATCAACCTTTTTCAGGTTATTTAATGCTGAATCTAGTCATTTTAGAAAAAGATACGCGCCAGGTTTTTTATATCTTAAGTTATTTATTCATGGTGTTTGATTTGGTTGTTTCGTTTTCAGATACTTCAACCCTTTTCAGGTTATCTAAGGTCAAATCTGTAACTTTAAAACTTCTTCAGGTACATCTTGGGAATCTTTATGTCAAACTTATGAAATTATATGGAATTTCAAACTGAAACGCTTTATTTAACCCATGGGTGTATATTGTTCTCGTTCCATCGGTCATGACCTGGTCATGACAACATGGTATAATGTTTAAAAAAGTTGATTGGACATTAAATAACCTGCAATGGGTTGATGCGAAAATAACACGCGAGATGTGACTAGTAGTCGAAACAATCCAAATAATACAAACTAATGTTTTCATGTTGCTTTTAATTAAATTTTTAATTAATAATTTAAAATCATAAAAATGATCTAAATTTAATTTTCAGCATAAATTATGTTTCCAAATTTAATATAACGATTTTTCAAAATGATGAATATTTGATAAAATTTACATTTTGGCCCAATAAATGGACATACCTAATAACAGTTCTTCTTCTTCTTCTTCTTCTTCTTCTTCTTCTTCTTCTTCTTCTTATTATTATTATTATTATTATTAATAGATTGTTACTGTCAAAAAGTGATTCGATATTATTTTTCCGACAATATTTTAAGTAAGAAAATTCAGTAAAACTAAGGGTAGAAGGGAGGTAAGTAGCACTAGCTCTGACTGTTCTACCTATGCATGTAGTAATTCAAAAAGTGTTTTTGTTGACTCAGAAGTAGTAAGGAATCATCTTTGGTGGATCAGATCCCAATTATCAAATCTGAAAATTTACTAGCCTATGAGAGGATGAATTCTTTCCGTAAATCCAAAAATATATCAAATTCCATCCACATATGAATATACAAACTGGATATGTTAATCTTTCTGGTTTGGGTTGGGTGTCTAACGATTAGATGCAGCTCCAATCACCTAATCATCTAACATCACATCCACAAAAATTGATGTTGCATACCATCTGGCATCTTTTGGTCATAATCAGATAAAGCTCACAGAAGAATTTGGCTCAAATGTGAGTATTCTTTATTCATACATTTTTTATGCATATCTCTCTCTGTCTGTTTACCCTGGCAATACATGTATTTTTATTGTTATGGAACATTTTTAGTATACATTTTCATTTGATAATTATATCCTTTATTTTCATCCTCTTTATATATCATATTTCATATGCTTCACTTTGACAAAATGTTTCTGAAAGAATAAACGTACGTACACACACACACACACACACACACACACACACACATACATACATGCATACATACATACATACATACATACATACATACATACATACATTGAATTATTTCTTAATTACTAGCGAGGGGTATCCGGCGTTGCCCGGGTGTTTGGAGGTGTGTGGGTGGGGGGTTAAAAAAAAAGTAAGTATGAGGATCGAACCCGAACCATTGTAAATTAAAGTGTGAAAAAAAAAAAAAGTGCGACATTAACCATTGCCCCACCGCGAGATGCTAACGGAAACATGTTTGAATTTATTTAATTACTTGGATTTAGCAGGTGCCCGTTTTAATGAGTTAATGAGGTCAAGTTTGACTACGGGATAGTATTCATTTACTGCTGAACGCTTTTTTTTCCCTCCCCCAAGATGTTATAGGAAGAAGACTAACCCACATGCGGTGAGTGACAAATATTGAATATTTATCTTCCCAAAATCGAGCAAATTAAATAGACAGGCGAGCTTCGTTGTTAACTGTGAGATATTACGATTTATATGTGATATAAAAAGTTGTGAAGCGAGCGACCGCTTTTCTGAAAAAAGCCTTTTGTTGACACACAGAAAAAGCGAACACACATACATACTTTTCGCTTTTATATATATAGATTATCCTTTGTTATCTTTCTATAGAAAACCAGTTGTTATCCATAGTAACACAACATATACTATCAACAAAGTTGTTAGAATTCAAACATCAAATATTTATTTCCAAAATTTTTAAGGCGATGATTGATAATTTGGATTATCTCATCTTAGATATTATTCTCACAACATTTCAGTTGATTCGACCTTCTTGAGGTGTGTCTTGTTGAACTCGGGGATCCATATGCAATTTCAAACTAAACCCTTTATTCAATCCATGGGGTAGATTGTTCTTGTTCCTAGTAAAATTCTTAAGAAAATTATATTTTATTATTAGTTAATACCGCCTGTACTGAGAATCGAACCCTTAACCTTCAGAATCCTGTCACTAAGAACTGATTATTACAGAATAATATTTTCGTGGTTCAGATGAACAATCCTGATAGATATTGGTTCAATTTTAAATTCTGAAAAAACAACATATAGAGACATATATTCGATTTAAGAATTTATTGTTTGACAAAGGAATATATAGAAGGGGTTATTATAATATAATAAAATAAGAATAATATTTTTTCTGTGTATTAATTAATGTGTTCAGTTCGATATTTAGAACTTTATCTGTTGGAAGTTGAAGGTCTAATCCTAAATATTGGCGATACTAAGAATATGATTAAATGACTTCTTTCTGATCATGGCTGAGGGGAGGAGAGCAATCTACCACTTATTATTTAAATAAGGAGTTCAGTTTGAAATTCCATACAGACTTCTGAGTTCAACAAAATACATCTGAAGAAGACTAGAGATTAAATCCGCCGAAACATGGTGAGAATAAAATCCAAGATAAGAACAGTAGTTTTTGAATGACCCAAATAATAAAAATTGGCACTGTGCCTTGTTTGGGGTAAAAATGGGGGGGGGGGGAAATATATATTACAACACTGTTTGTCTTGTGTACACCACGTCTTTTGTTCAACTGAGACAAGATCATTGCATGTTTCTTCAGCTTGATGTGAAAAAATCCAACTGGTGCAAAAAGTGGGAAAATGGTGTACAAACAGTTCAACAGAAATGCCTCCTGCGCAAAGTGTTCAGCCTTCCTGACCGTCACAGACATGTGTCAAACTCAGCCAAGATCAAATCAGATTGACTACACACTTTTTGCAATTAAACCCTATCTGACATGTTTTAATGTAACCTTTTCAAATCTACCTGTCTCCCCACGAGAACCATAAAAGTTAGGCACAAGCCCCCCCCCCCCACACACACACACTTTAAATGTTGAGAACTCCAACTCCCATGAAGGGTATTTTATCACAGTGTCACGTTTTTCACTAATTTTGCTTGCCTATAGCCGGTATTGTCTACAGTCGATATTGACCCCTTGCCAGTGGACTTGAACAATAGTGTTCCAAGATATGTGTCATTTATGCTTGCATAACACTTGATTCATTATAGACCACCGCTACCAATGAAGACACACTTGCAGGAGTGTATCTATCATCGTCTCTCAACATCAAAAGGTGGCCAATATATGATGATAAAAACATTACTCAAAGAAAAAAGGTATAAAAGGAGAAACTTGCACACACACACATGCACAAAAATAAATTGTAAACGTATAATAGCTAAAATTGATTGTTTTTTTAAGCATGTTTTGTATATAAATAGTGTATATTTAATGCATAGATACTATCCTGACAGGTACGACCACTCCTCCGGGTCAGAGTGACCTAGGAGTAATGATAACTGAGGAGTAACATCACTTTCCTTAAAGTTACCAAATTGGGGCCTTACTACCAGATAAAGCTTGTGTCATACCCAGGACGATTGTGGTTATGGTGTGCTTGAATAGTTGATACATATGGAGATATAAAAATTTTGCCTGATCGATAGATAGGAATCTCACAAGTAATAGGAACTAAGGGTAACTCCAAAACTCCCAAATTAGGGTTTATCACTGGATACATCATAGTGTCATACCTACAAGGATTGCGAATGAAATAAGCATGAGTAGTTGATACAGTTGGGGAATATAGAAGGCAGAAAAAAAGGTGGAATCGAATAGGGTATTTAGTTTTCTTCCACTGCAAGAACTTTGACACCAGCTTCAGAAAATGGGATTGAGAAGTCAGCGTCCTCAAGGAGAGGCACTCTGACCTACAAAAAGTGCCTGGGCAACCCTGTCAGCATTCCCCAATAATAGCGCCTCAGGTGATTAGCAATAAACTAACCCCTTCTCAAAGAGAGAAGGCAAAATCCTGGGAGGTTGGACCTCCTAGAACTGCACAGAACTAGCATTAAACTGCAATCAACAAGGACCACGTCATTACAGGAATGGCCTAATCTCTGTTGATTTTGGGGGCCGAGACTTCCAAACTAACCTATCTCTGGCCAGATCTTTATTTATATTTTTTTGATATGTGTTCAGCCATACCCAATTTTTCAATATCTCAAGATACAATCGAAGTAATATAAACGATCAATTTTCATCTCCAAAAGTTCAGAAAAGTAACATACGATTTTGTCATACAATAACCCAATGGTGGTTAAGATGCCATCAAACCCAACAGCCAACCAACAACCGCCATTAAAATGTCCAGTATGTTACTATTTCCTTCCCCTTTTGTCACTGGTTTCTGATATGAATTCAGTCAATCGTTCAATATTGTTTGTTTTAATAAACCCAGTAAGTATTGTTTGTTATTCCAACTGCATAATCTGAAAACGAGAAGCAACCAATTGACATCTCAAATAGAATCTGATCCTTTATTAACGGATCAAGTTCTTTTAACAGTGAATAATCCAAAACTGACCGGACAATTTCCTCGAGTATTTTTGGTGGACTCGTGCGGAAAAGAAATCTCCTATGACTGAATTATCTGTCATTCAAACCATCCGATTTACTGCGAGGCGTGTTATTGCAACTGGAAAATGAAATTAAGATCTAACAATACAAAAATGTTTGTTCGACTCAGAATAGATAAAACAGTCTAACACAGCTTATATGTTTGTATTATTATTATTCATACACATTGAGAGTTCTCAAGCATCCGAGATTGCTCAGTGATAATAACCGGCAGTGTTCCCTGGAATCTGATAAAAACAAGTCTCTCCAGAATTTCAGTGCTCGGCACCTCTTTCAATAACATTTACAAATGACTTTGCATTATCACAACAGCCACTTACCATTGATTTCTGACTTGCAACGACCATTGGTCTTCACTTGAATCCCAGTAGTCTTTGCACTCTTCCAGTGGAGGTCTCATTAGTGCTCTCCCTCCTTGGTTCTTCTATTATTATTATTGGCTCACAAGGAGCTTTCACACAGGTTATCAAAGATCTCACCTTCAAAACAGCCTGTGGTGTTCCCTGGAAGTTGAGTGACAACAAGCCTCCCCAGATTTCCAGTTCTCTCCAGTTCTTTCGATAGTATTTGCAAATAAATTTGCATTATCGCTGGCAGCGGCTATTGGTCTTTACTGGAATTTGAGTAGCAATAAGCGTCCCCAAGATCCCAGTTCTCTTTGCACTTATCCAGTGGAGATCTGGTCAGTGCTCTCTCCTCGGTCTTTCCTTCCTCCTTGACTATGCTTGGCTGTTTGGTTTCACTTTTGTTTTTTGAGGTGGGGGGGGTTCAGTGATGTGGTAATGGCTAGAGAACTTACAAATATGCGGCTTCAATGTTCTTGGTTCCATGTGGCGTTTCATGTTTTGCCTCTGCAGCAATTTGTCTGGTGTGCGCTTGTTACTCATGTGTGTTGGTTTCCACACTCAAGGGTTTTCCTTAATATTTCAGCCGTTTTCATTATTGTTGTTTGTTGTATTTTGCCAGTCATTCCTTTGATTCCAATTTCTCCATTCTTTTTCCAAAGTTTATCAGGATTGTTGCTAGTGCTCCTATAATTATAGGTATTATTTTGATTTTCTTCATCATCCATATCCTTTTCAGCTCTCTGCCTAGCTCTGTATATTTGATCCGTTTCTCCTTTTCTTTGATATTCACTCTATGGTCAGCTGGAATCGCAAAGCCGATGATTTGACAGGATTTTTCTTAGGGTCACTATTTAGAAAACTCTAAATTATTCATCTGATGATGATTAATTTAGAGTTAGCGAACAACACTGTTCTATTTAAAACATTACATTGCATTGTTACAACTGAAGAAAAATAGTTGAAGATGCTGTTTGTACAGTTTGTTATGGTTGGTTGTTTTACGGCATATCAACCTTTTTCAGGTTATTTAATGCGGAATCTAGTTATTTTGAGGAACGATTTTTAATGGAGTATATATATATATTTTTTAACTCAGATTCTATTTTACCCATAGTTGGGACCCTAACAGGTACTACCACTCCGGGTCAGAGTGGACCTGGGAGCAATGGCAATTAAAGGGTGGCTCCACACTCCCCAAGGCCCGCAAGGTGGGGCCTCACCATCGGATATAGTTTAAGGTCATATCCAGCACCACAGTTTGTTATGCATTACATGGTATATATATATATATATATATATATATATATATATATATATATATATATATATACTAGCAGACCATCCGGCATTGCTTGGTCATAAAATATGCATAAATATGATATTTTAATTCATACAGAAACTGAGACTATGCATGCGAGTATTATGTTTTTCTAAACAGTTCACTTCTTGTAAGTAAAAAAAAAAAAGAAAATATACTCGAGCTAAGATCGAAACCAAAACCAAAAGATAGTGAGTCAAGTATGATAACCATTAGGCCAGTTTGACACGCTCTTTAAAAAGTGTTTTCAAACCTACTTATTCTTAAAATAGGTAATCTGTCATTTGAACGATTCATGCATACACATTTGTGAAACGGCGACAAACGGACAAAAATCTAATGAATCCCACATAACAATTTATAAATTTTGACTCATTAGCAACCCTTTTTTCAGGATGAAAACCAATTAAAAAGTTTCCCACGTGTCTGAATACCCTATATAGCAAATTTCAAGTCTGTAGATTAAAAATTCATTGAATATATAGGTAGAGAATTGTCCTCACACACACACACACACACACACACACACACACACACACACACACACACACTTGACACTATCCTCGAATGTCTAAAGTCTCTCAGTACAGCGGTTTGTCAGATCAACCTGATATGAGAATACTTTTCCCTAGAAGTAAACCTTGACCAAATATTCAAAATTACATAGTATTCGCAGCCCAAATAGGATCTCTTGTCTACAGCTAACCCACATTAGCTTTTGCAAGGAATGGTGCACCTTCTCTAAGTGATGTCACCTCAAGTAATAACACAAAGCTGGATACTCCACCAGACTAGATAAATTACTATCCTGGAATCCAGTAAGACCAAGAAACCAACATGAAAGATATACTACAACATATGAAAATGGTTAATTGGGGAGAAGGAAATTATGTTCTCAATTTCTTTACTAACTCAGTGTTTGAGAGATAAAGTACTTTTATGGAACATTCGAATATCTATGTATCTCATATAGAGTTCAAGTGTTAGCCCCAGGTAGCTGGCCCCTTGATTTCTGAGAACTTTGACTGAAGTCAAATAAAGTAACAGTAAAATTTTATATATAGAATCATTGTCATTATCATGATTATCATCGGTTTACTGTTTTTACATGCTGCCATTTGTTAGACAGCTTTTGGAAATTGGCATTAAATCTGGACATTATAAGCATAACATGTCGGCAGAACAGGAAACTTTGATAGTGTGGTCACATTGAAAAAATAGATGAGAGTTCTTGGGTTAATAATTGAAGAACAGTTGAGGTAGCATGTTCAGTTCACAGGGGAAGTTGATGATATATGTCACCTAAACAAAACAAAACAAAACAAAAAAAGACACTCCTTAACAAGTGGAATATGTGACTACTGAAATGCAAAATTGAATCTTAGACTGCTCATCTTTTTCTCTAGTGTGAAGGGGTTCTCTTATGAATTTTCAGAGAAGAAAAAAAAACAAAAAGAAATTTTTAAAAAGTGAAGTGAACACTGACGTGTACTGGTAATCTCGGCATGGCAGGTTTGAATTCTGTTAATTCTGTCGTACCACTTTTATGATGGATGTTGGAAATGTTTACATGGTCTCCTCTGTAAATATTTGATTCTTAAAAAAAAAAAAAAAATGTGGAAACCAATGCTGACAATAGAATCGAGTTGATGACAAGTCGTATTATGTGATTCTTATTTTCTTTTTTTAACATCTCTGACTCTCCCAAATTTTACCACCATCTCTGGCAACCGAAAGCAAATGCCTGAAACCTGTCTGTAGAGACTTGGTATATAAAAAAAAAAACAACAAAACTTACCGTAAAGCCAATTCCTACTGTAGCCGCAAAGGATCCCGCCTGGAATTTTCCTTGATCAAATTGCACTAGAAGAGATGTTTTGCCAACGCCACTGTCTCCGACAAGAATTGTCTACAAAACAAAAAAATTGGGGATATTAATTAAAATAAGTTATTACCAAAGATTTAAAACAAACAAACAAACAAACAAACAAATATATGCAACATTATTATGTCAGTCCATAATACTGCTATAGTAACGTTGATACACTGTTACTCTAAGCTCTTCAAAATTAAAAGATATTAAACTTGGTCAGTACTTATTGAGTGACCATTTGGGATTACCAGGTGCTGCATGTAACAAAATCTCTCCAAATAAAAAACAACTTATAAATAAGACATAAGTATTAAAGAAAGAATGCATTACTGTATCAAATTCAATGGGGTGGGGGAGAAAAAAAAAGCACATGTTGTCAGAGTTGGAGGTAGAGAAATATGTGTGAGCAACTAAAGTAAATGTTACTTTGTGTTGTGTGTTTCTGAGAGTCTCTGTAACTGCTACCAGAAGACATATTTTAGAGACAGGGCTTGCTAAAGTTCGAGAAAAAAAAGATGAAAGGACCAACCAGAAAAACAAAAAACAAAAACAAAAACAAAACAAAAAAAACAAGATCTCGTTCTAAATTCTAAACATGGATAAAACGAGATTTCAGACTTATGTATAGGAGAGCGCATTCTTAAATGTTGGATAGAATAAATCCAAGGGAACTAATTCTAATGATCTAAATTATCTAAATTTTGAATCCTCAGCTAAATAAATTCGATGCTTTCAAATTATTGTTATAATAATATATAATTTTCGAATCAAAACGGATTTTATAAGTTTACTGGCACCAAACAAATAAAACTTTTTTTTTATAAAACAGTCCAAAAGAATAAAAATAAAATAATGATAATTTCTCATGGCAATAAGTTTGACAAGAATTACTTGTATAGGAGCGATCCACATCCTTTGAAAGGATTATTTTGTCACATTAAAAATGAAAATATTGTAGGACCGAGTAATGCTATAACTTTTATTTGTTATTAAATGAAAAAGGAAAATCATTTAAAAAAATTTTTTTTCTAAGACTTTCAAGGAATTCACCTTAATCATAGAAGACTTTACAATATGTATTGTTTTTTTTTCTTCTTATTTTGTCGGTAATGTTAAGAATCGCTGGGTGATTGCCCCTTGAAGAGAAAATTAAACGAGTGATTTGGTTAATGGTTGTATATTTTTTTAACTTTTGAAATCACTACTAAATATTGGGTACAATATAGTAATCAACAGAGAATTGGCTCTGTAATAATAAATACGAACTCTGCATAAATTAAAATATCATATTTAAGCGTATTTCATGACCAGGTAGTTCTGGGCGGCCTGCTAGTATGGACTCTCCCGTCAATTTCGACGTATAATGGACTCTCCCGTCAATTTTGACATATGAGCTTCCACCACAGCAATTAAGTTTCTCGGAAATCCACACAGATGATTTGTTTATAGTGGTGAAGGCTTTGTGTAGAACCAACTACCTTTTTGGTATTATTGTTAACCTTTGTTGGTGCAGATGACTGCCACAGGACAAAGTATACAGTAGACCGCAGGCTTTTACATCAGAGTTACCTTCTCCTAGATGCATGTCTTAACGAAAACTGGGGGTGCATCTCTCCCAGTGAATTAATGCACCCTTAGATACCAACTTGGAAATTTCTACGACTCGGCGTGGTACATACAGCACCTAGCCTTCCCAAATGGGCACCCATCTGGTACTGGCCAAGCTCAACATTGCTTAACTTCAGTGATCTGGCAAGAATCAGTGTGTCAACATAATTATGCCATATATATATATATATTAGCAGGAAAACCCGATGTTGTCCAGGATTGAATGAGAATCGAAAAATGTTCTGCCCTCCCATACTTTTATTGTTATTGAAATCGGTAAAATCGCCCATTTTTCAATTAAATCGATTGATTGCCTGCTCTAGTCAGGAACTCATTGTGGTGTACCAGGAGAAGTTTCACCCCCCACCCCTCGCAGTAGGTTAGTCCACAATATATTGTAGTCTATATTGCACTGTTGAAAACCTACTGTTGGTTTTATGAAATTAGTTTTATAAAGTGGCTTGAATTAAAGTTTCAAATACAAAAATCAAGTATCATAGTTTAAACAGAGACATTTATTTCGAACGCGCCCTGGTCTTATCAAAGAATCTACTTTTGATTTTATATGCTGTACCTTTCTGCTTGTGTGGTGATAAAACTTCTCAAATGCAATTGTGATGTTAGGCTGTATAAGGTGTTAACTTTGGTAAAAATCGGACTTTTTTCTTTAACCAGATTTTTTCGATTATCGATTTTCGATAACCATCGGATTTTGATACAAAACCTATCTAAGAACACTCCTATACACATCAAGTACCTTTGTTTGTGATTTTTAAAAAATCGGCTTCACCGTTTTGAAATCCATAGGGAACACACACACACACACACACACACACACACACACACACACACACACACACACACACACAGTGTTTTATATATATATATATATATATATATATATATATATATATATATATATAATTATTTTTTTACTATAATAATTAAATACCTACAGACACTAGTGTTTCATCCTTTCGGGATTCTTCAGTGCAGGGTGTCACGATTAACACCAGCCAAACGATTCGAACCCCGTGACACGAGACATCTCTGGCTCGATTAGCGGAGACCGTATCCATTCGGCTACCATTAACCATGTGAAATAGCGTTGAATTTTAAACATTTTAATTTAAATGTTCATTACGTCAGTCAGACAGTTATCTAATCGTTATACGATGATCTATGCATAAGAGCTAAATTGACCGACTTTTAATTCAACTGAAAGTGCTCAACGATAAGAAATGAATTTCTTAAAGGGGCTGTCATAATTATTTTTGTACTATAATAATTAAATACCTACAGACACTAGTGTTTCATCCTTTCGGGATTCTTCAGTGCAGAAGCATTAATATGTCGCTACACATTCATGAGCATGTTTCGGTCAGCAAGTTACTGGTAACTATTTGTTTTGACAGCTGACACACATGCATATATGTTTCTTAATGAGCTTATATTTTTTATTTTTATCTCTATTTTCTTATTTTTTATTCTATATTCTTTTTTTATTATTTTATGTTTATTTTCATTATTATTATTAATAATTTTTTAAATCGTCCGCCGTGTGATTTTCTAGTGTTTTCCTTTTTTTCTTTTCTTTTCCTTTTCTTTTTATTACCAGCAGTTTTTTTTATATATATATAATATGTACATATATTTTTTCATTAATTGATACTATTGTTTTATACCTGCACTTCTCCCTCTCCCTTTTCCTCTATTTCTTTCTCTTCCCTTTTCTTCTTTTTCCTTTTTCCTCTATGCTTTTATCTTGTTTCTTTTTCTTTTTCTATTTCGGCACAAACCTTGATCCCCACCCTTTCTTTTCTGACTTTCTCACATATATCAAAAACCATTTCTTATTCTTAATGACATGTAATGTGACTTCCTGATAAAATTTTTTGTTTTGATTGCTGAATCCCTGAATATTTTCATTACGGACTAAGCTTTTGTATAAGCAACATCGCCTGAAGAGATCTCTAATTACTAGCAACTGGCTGATCGAAACATATTAGCAAAATATTAATGCTAATGTAAAACAAGTAAATCTTGCCCTACTTCGGTGTTGAGCACTCTTGTATTAATTAACCTTGTTAAACTTCATTAGTTATTTTACCTCTGGAAAACATTAACCTGAAATTATATATATATATATATATATATATATATATATATATATATATATATATATATATATATAACTTTACACCCTAATAATGTTAATTAGTTTAAGCTTTCCTATTAATAAATGCCAAATTAAATATTTCGATTACGTATTCACCAAGCAATCATTCATATTTCTTTCCATTGTTCCTATTCACAAAAAGCATCGGGTTATCTCCCTTGAACCATTTCTAAATTTGCCGCTACTACTTCAGACTTTTATTGATCTCTCGACGCAAGCGAGATTCGAGTCTTTTGAACGAGACGCATCAATGCTTCTTTTAAATGAATAGTTTCTCCTTTTTTTTTTTTTAATTATTAATTATAGGCAGTCGGAAACACAGAAGTGTTATATTGGAAGTTGAGCCACTCGGCGTAAATCAAATAAATCAGAATGAACTATTATTTAGTTAGTTTTTAATGAACAGTTTCTGAAGTTTGAGTTTTTTTTTCTTTCTTTTAATACTATTACTTATCAAGGCCAAAAGCCACTCGATTAAATGACGAACAATACTATGAGATTAATTTATTTATTGCGGACTATTATCCTCATCTGTTTAGTTATTGCTTCATGACGTTTCAGCCAACTATTCCCCTGGCCTTTGTCAGGTGGTAACCGCTACAGGATAGGAACTCCGAATCTTCTAACTGCATCCTCAGTAATTACTGCCTTCCATAGTTGTTGTCGTCTCACCATGGGGCCTGTGACGCTGTCGATAGAGACGTTGAATCTCTACGGTTCCAGTGGTCCATTGTCTGAACATAGCGGTTTCAATCCTACTCAAAGCTGGCCAGAGGCTTACTTGGACGAAACGTGGTGAGACGACAACAACTATGGAAGGCAGTAATTGCTGAGGATGCTATTAGGAGATTCAGAGTTCCTATGCCGTTGCGGTTACCACTTGACGAAGGTCAGAGGAATAGTTGTCCGAAACGTTGTGGAGCAACAAATAAACAGATGAGGATAATAGTCTTCAATAAATAAATTAATAAATAATACTCATCTCAATAAATGAATTCGAATTAAAATAAAAGAGTATTGAAAAAACTGAATAAAATGGACAACATCTGATTACTCAAAAGAACTGCTCGACAAGTATATAGTAGCTGTTCTTAGCAGAGGGTATTAAGACCACCTGCTATAATATCTTTGTACAACGAAAACGGTCATCACACGAAGGAAAACAAAACCTTTTGTGAATGTTTAAGAAGGTTAATAGCAAAGAAGGATACTACGATGGAGAAATATACATCCAAAAGCAGTATTTACATTAAAAATCGTCTCTGTCTCTGTCTGTCTGTCTGTCTGTCTGTCTGTGTGTGTCTCTCTCCCTCATATATATATATATATATATATATATATATATATATATATATATATATATACTAGCAAAAGTACCCGTCGTTGACTGAGTTCAAAAACAGCCTACAGAAAATGGACTCTGATTTATGAAAGTATGATAGGTTATGAAAAGGAAGGGTTGTAAAGAGATAGCTTCGAATTTGGGGGTATCAAAACCAAAGCAAAATATCATGAAAGTAAAAATAAAATAGATAAACCCCATAATTTATTATACCATACCTGTTCACACTGAAATACTTATCACAATATTCTGTGGATCTATATTAAAAAAACCTTGTTAATCTTTGTGACATATTTCCATTCTATGTAGGTCAGGTGCGAACGAACACCCCATAATTTTATTATACTATATTTCTTCAAACTGAAACATAATTATCAAAGTATATTTATGCAGATAGATATGAAAAGTCTTTATTAAAGTTTGTGCCTATTTCTATTCTATGGAGGCCAGGCGCGAACGCAGACCCCACAATTTTATTATACCATCCCTATTTAAGTTAAAACATACTTATCAAAGTATTCTTATGTACATCTATATCAAAAACACTGGTAAACGTTTTTTTTAATTTTTAAATTTTTTATTTCCATACTTTGTGAACCAGGCGCGAACGCAGACCCCACAATTTTAATAACCACCGTTCTGCCAGATCAAACATACCCATTCCTGTGTCTCGATACATCTTCTATCATTATATGTAATCAGTTTTTTAAAATAGTCAACAATATAGGAGCCTATTCGTGACCACACACACACACACACACACACACACACACACACACACACACACACACACACACACACACACACACACACACATTCAGCTTTATATTATAGATATATATATATTTATTTATTTTCAAGCCATCACACAAAGGAAAGCAAAACCTTTTTGTCAGTGTTTAAGAAAGTTGGTAGCAAAGAAGGATACCTCGATCGTGAAACAGACCAAAAGTATGTTGTAAAACGGAACAACAACGAAAAGGTCAAAAGTGTAGTATCTGTTCTGATACTGTACTTAGTCTATCCTGTTCTCAGTCAGTAACGAAAAAGTTCTTCTAAACTGGGGCAATTTTTCTTTTTTTCCCAGTCCAGAGTATCTTTCTTTGGGAACTGGATTTTCCTCACATCAAAAACCAACCTTGTGTCTAACATTTAAAGTGAATAGGAACAATAGCAAAAAGGTATTTATTAAAATTATCTACATTCTTTGGTATAAACTATATATGTAACTTCTTTCTGAGTACTTTCAGCTATAATTGAAACTAAATTCAAAACTTATGAAGAATTCTTGGTAAAATTATATATTAAAAAAAAAAAATAGATGACTTAAGTACCGTAAGCTATAATCGAAACCAAAACCAAAAGTTGTGAAGAATTCTTAGTTAAATTATTTATGAAAAAATTAAATGACTTGAGCGCTATCAACTATAATCAAAACCGAAACCAAAATTTATGAAGAATTCTTGGTAAAATTATATCAAAAAAAAATAAAATAAAATAAATAAATGACTTGAGTACCATCAGCTATAATCGAAACCAAAATCAAAACTTATGAAAATTTCTTGGTTAAATTATTTATAAAAAGTAAATGATTTGAGTGCTATCAGCTATAATTGAAACTGAAACCAAAACTTATGAAGAATTCTTGGTAAAATAAATTTTTTACAAGAAATGGAAGCCCATAACAATTAAACTACAGTCATTCGGATGTAAACGTGATGCAGAATATAAGTAACACGCACGCTATTAATTTATAGATGCCTAACCTTCTGCAGAGAATAAAGCACACTTGTTAAAAACAAATAAAATACTTATTACAGTGACCAGGAGCAAATTCTCCATATTATTTAGATGCTCTGAACTACTGTTCTCATATTGAATGTTATTTTCACTACGTTTTGGTCGATGTAACCTTCGACCTTCTACATGTGTATCTTGTCAAACTCGAGAATCTTTCTGTTGAACTCTGGAAACCTTCTGTCGAATTCTAGAATCTGCACAGAATTTCAAATGGAATCCTTTATTTAATCCACGAGGGTCGCATACTATCATTTTGTCAGCCATGATTGGGCAGAAGTCTTAAGTAATTCACAGTTGTATTTTGAGTGTCACCCCTGCTGAGGATTGAACCTTCAATATCCGGAAGAGTGTAACTTAGAAATGAATTTTACCAAGTACTTTATCCACTACGTCATTGGCCGTAGTGACTGAGGAACAAATTATTAATGTATTGCTTACAACCATCTAAGCGTTCCTTGTGTGATTGACGTCATTGCATAATAATTAAAAGACGGCCGGTGCATTAAAGTATAAACAATTGCTACTAAGGTTATCAAGTTGATTAAGTTATGAAGTTAATGGCCACATGGGATCTACGATTGAAACATGAATATTTTAGAGTTTTTGATTGTTTGGATTCTTCAGACTTTTGTTCTCAGCTTAGTTGTTATATACACAACATTTCGGCTGATGTAACTTCCAACCTTCTCCAGTCCTGGATATGACCTTAAACTATATCCAATGGTTAGACCTCAGCTTGTGGGCTTTGCGGAGTGTGGAGCCACTCCTTAGTTGCCATTGTTCCCAGGTCCACTCTGACCTGGTAGTACATGTTAGGGTCCCAACTATGGGTTAAATAGAAACTGACTTGAAAAAAAAAAAACGAATATATTCTATTAAAACTTTTTCTTCAAAATCACTGGATTCGGCATCAAATAACCTGAAAAGGGTTGATATGCCGTTTAAACAAAAACAACCAACCAACCAACCATCCAACCTTCTCCAAGTGCATCTTTTTTAAATTAGAGACCTAAAAATCAAACTCGGTTATCTTTACGTTGGACTCTGGAACCTGTAGGGAATTTAAAAATTAACCATTTGTTCAATCTGTGGAGGTAGATTATTCTCATTCCAGCAATACAGGTTCAATCCTTGCTATAGTCGATAATAACTAAGAACAAATTTTATCTGGTCATGGCCGATCTTATTTACCTGTTTCCCACAACACAAGATCAGGGGTGGTTTTGAGAAGCGAACGCACAAGAATAAGCACAGTTTTCCCTTCAAAAAACGCCTGAGCAGTTCTATTGACATTCATGAGTAGGGCTCCTCAGGCGATTAGCAAAAACCTAATCTATCTCTTTCCAGAAAAGAAGTCAATCTGTGTGTGTGATCTAAACATTTGTGTAATATATATATATATATATATATATATATATATATATATATATATATATATATATATATATGAGGGGGCTTTACAAAAATAATGTCTCCTTTTTTTATTCTGCCCGAATGGATCAGAGGGAATTGCAAATTATATTGTTAGGATGACTGAACTAATGCATTCATGACCTGAAAGTTTCGCCTCTCTGCTGCAGATATGCATGATGTGAGACTCTAACAAAACAACCCCTGTCATGGACATGCGTCAGAAGCAGAGACACGTCATTGAAGTCCAATGCAGAAAAAATTGAACCAAGCAACATTCATCAGTGCCGGTTGAATGTTTACAAAGCAGATGCAGTTGATGACAGCACAGTTGGAAGATGGGTTCGTCGATTTCAGAGTGGCAATGGAGATGTGAGCGACAAAGCCACCGCCCCAGAAAACACTGTATGCCTCGATCAACTCATCCAGACTGATTGGTAGATAACGATGAATTAAATGCGTGTAGAGTTGAATGTGGTTGTCTGTGCACTGGAAGTGATGTTGCCATCTTTAAGATACAGCAAAGTGTGTGCCAGATGGGCTCCACGAATGCTTGCGCAGAACACTAACAGGATGTCTGTCAAGACTTGTTGAATCAGTGCGACAGCAACTACGGATTGCAGTGATTGCTGAGAATGCAGTTAGGAGATTCGAAGTTCCTATCTGTCGCGGTTACCACCTGATGAAGGCCAGAGGAATAGTTGGCCGAAACGTTGTGAACAACAACCAATAAAGATGAGAATAATAGTCCGCAATAAATAAATTAATATAAATAATACTCATCTCAACAATGAATTCCAATTAAAATAATATATAATTTCAATTTTGTTTTTAAAATCCTATAACAAATAGTCTGGCAGACTATTGCAGTGGCCTTTTTTAATTTGTCATGCTGAGGTATTCGTCCTGTTCTGCTTTAGGTGATCCACCGTCCCAGGCCTTATCTTATCACTTTGAGAAAGAAGTTAGTTTATGGCTACCTGACTGAGGTGCCTTAACAGAGAAATGTCGATAAGGCTGTTCTGGCAATTTTTAAACTTAAGAGTCCACAACCTGTTGTGCACTGGCTAATCTTCCTCACCTTCCAGCCTTGTGCTACACGTTCCTACACATGGAAGGAGGAGGGATGTAAATAATGAGGCAAAGAAAGACAACAACGTCTAGTGATCGTGAATGACATCATTTTATTGACTGTGTCAATGAAAACATTATTATTTTTATATTAATCCGGTAAAATTGAAGGTTTATTGGACCTGTTAGTCAGAGTATAAGCAGTCTCCTGATTCAGTGTCATTTTCTTTGTCAGACCCTTTCAGCTTAGGTCTTCAATTTTAGACATTTCCTGGAACCAAAATCATGTAAGGAATTTAACTCCAAATCGGAATAACGATTCTAGACATTTTAATTTTCGTAAGGGGACATAAAAGTGGTGCAAAACTGTTCTGTTCGTGGAATTAATTTTACCCACTCTAAGATGGATATTCCTCTAGTAGTTATATATATATATATATATATATATATATATATATATATATATATATAGTCATCCACATACAGTACTGTTTGGTTGTGTCACAACTCATCAGTGCAGCTAGACATGCACCTTTTCCCAGTTGTGGATCGAACCTACAACCACTGTGTTAACAGTCAGCAGCTCTAACCATCAGACTACGAATCAGTGCCTGTAAATATTTCTCTTCAAGTGTCTATTAAATTAACACTTGCCCGTCGCACAGTGCTCAAACCCTCAGTTTGTTTAATAAACTAATAGTGGGCTTTGCTTAATTGCTTAAATACGCGTAGGGTGAAAAGATATTTACAAAGTGCTCAACCCAAAGAGGGGGGGGCTTTAATAGTCATCCACATACAGTACTGTTTCGTTGTATTACAACTCATTAGTGTGATTAGACATACACTTTTCCCTAGTCATGGATTGAACCTACAACCGCCATGTTGACAGTCGTATATATTGCTATTATTTCAAGTATCCACGTAAAATTTTATGTAACTATTTGCAGTATTTACTTCAACAGTGTTAAAAATGTGAGAAGAGTTACACAGAATTTTTCATAGAGCTTAATTGCCATATATGTTTTTAAAACGTACTACATCTATCTATCTATCTATATAAATACATATGTATGTATATATAAGGTCGAACAATAAAATTGTCACCCTAGAAAAGACAACATCATTCCATTTCCGTTTGATAAAAACCGGTTTTCTTTTTTTGTTGCCGACCATTTACTAGGTGGCCAGTTGGGTACAAATTCCAAGAGCGATAGGAGCCTTCTATCATGTCTGAAAGTGATATAATGTTTAACGAGCAAGATTGGAAATGCTCTCTATCGACCCAAGTTATGAAAACAGGACCCTTGCCAGCACCCTCAAAATGCAAATCCGAATGGTTCAATGCTTGAGGGCACAGCTCAACACATCAGATGACCCACAGTTATGGTCTTTGGTGTGGTTTCAAGTGAGGGTCACATCATGCCACCTCACTTCTGTGAAGTCGGCTTGAAAGTCAACACCAAAGTGTACCTGGATGTGCTGAAGAGTGTGATGATTCCCTGGTGCAATTAAGTAGCCGCTGGCAGACATTAGGTGTGGCAGCAGGACTCTGCACCAGATCACAAGTCCAAAGAGACCCAGGCTTGACTTCAGAAGGAGTGTTACGACTTCGTATCCTTCTCTCACTGGCAATCCTCTCCTCCCCCGATCTGAACTTGCTGGACTACTTCGTTTGGTCATATGTTGAGAACATCACCAACATGACCTCCCACAACACCAAAACCAACCTGATTGCCACCATCTGCCGAGTATTTTCCAAGCTCCTGCCATCACTTTTGGCAAAGGCATACTCCCAGTTCCAGACATGTATCGAGGCTGTGATTGAGGCTGAAGGCAGCTATATTGAATAGATGTCAGCTCTACTACATAATCAAGTTACCTGAATTGATTTTTCTAATAAAAGTTTAAAAATAAAGCTATTATGTTATTTTCATTAGGGTGACAATTTATCATCCTACCCTGTATATATATATATATATATATATATATATATATATATATATATATATATATGTGTGTGTGTGTGTGTGTGTGTGTGTGTGTGTGTGTGTGTGTGTGTGTGTACACACACATATACATACATACATATATATATATATGAGAAAGGGAGGGAGAGAGAGAGAGAAAGAAAGAAAGTTGGCATTAACAGTATTTTCTCAAGTTTATTAATACTAGCAGTGTCCGTGGAAATTCCATGGAATGAGAAATATATTGACTCAACAAATATGTTTTTATAAAACTGACATTTTTCTTGATAGCACAAAAAATGAGTTTTTTTGGACATAAAAACCAAGAACATGCAGCAAATATGAATTTATTAACATTTCTATGAAAATAGTGTTCATTCTATTTTAAATATGGATCCGACCAAAATGAAATAAATTAATAAGTACTAATTAATATTCAGAAAGTAATATTGTGCTACATAGTTCAATACAAAGAATATAAATACATTATAAGAGACAATCTTTAATTTACCCATTTAATCCAGCACCTCTGGACAAACAATGTTTCTTTCTTGCCCTGCTTCTTTCAAAAGTTCCCTTTTTTACATAGCATTTCATTGGGCTTCTTCAATGAAGAGCCGCTGCATGTCAAAATTACTATGAGTTCCTTTCTCACACCATTACAACAATAATCATATATTATTATAATGGTATTCAAAAATGAGGCTATATCAAAGGGAGTTCACTCTCATATTCTTGTCCAGGTTTCTAGATTAAACTTTTTAAACACAAATTTCACGAATTTGGCGTTTTTTGAAGTAGTTTGGCCTTCAAAACTGTATTTTGCCTTTTTCAAAGCGGAACGTACGGACTAACTAAGAAAAAACAAGCATAATATTATATAGATTAATACATTGAAAAAGAAATCTCTTCTGGATGGTCTCCAAAACATAGTTGCCAACATAGAATTTGATATACTAATGTTAATCTTTAAATCTTTAACATGTATATTTACGCGCGTGTGTCTGTGTGTGTGTGCGCGTGTGTGTGTGCGTGTGTGTGTGTATGTGTGCGTACAAGCATAAATAAAAATACATCAAAACGTTTTCATTCAATATTATATTTTTAACATAAATCAATATCAGTCATTATTATGATTAAACATTTTAATTTCTTTGATCTTAACTTTTTGAATTTTTTTTTGAGAGGTTTCAATGTCGTTATAGTTATGGTCAAATCCGATTGGCAGGGCTTGCCAAGTTCAAGAGGGTTTGTTGTGTAGACTTTCACATCTGCACCACACTCAATTTCGCACCTGCAGCTATAGACAATAAGACAAACTAAACCCTGTTGACTTAGTAGACAAACAAACTATAACAGGCATGTTACGCATGGACTGCATGAGGCCGTTTAAACACATTTGGGGTCCACATAATCTTTTTATTTTTTTTTTATTTTTCTTCATTTTTTTTTCTTCTAGGGGGTGGGACATCCAACCAGATGTCTGACATTTGCCCCTATTTTAATGAGTCCAACCAAGAGATCTTTTTAGGATTCTTGCCGTCCCTTTCAGTGCAATTGTTTGTATCTCACTTGCACTTGGATCACCGAGTATACTTGATAAGTACTGTTCTTTTTCTTAGGATGGAGACATAAAAGCAGTGTAAAACTGTTCTGTTTTTGGAATTAATTTTACCTGTCCTGGGATCAGTATTCCTCTAGTGTAAACACACACACACACACACACACACACACACACACACACACACACACACACACACACACACATAAATACATATACATAGATATGTATACATACACACACATATACATACATATGTATATGTGTATTCCTGTAGTATACACACACACATATATATATGTATGCACATATACATATTTACACACATATATAAATACATATACATACATATATACCCACATACATTCTGTAATTCCGTCGTTTCGCAACCAAAATTTGTGACCTTGTTCTTTGTCTTTCTGAGAAGTATTATTCTGAGTAGTCCTGGGAAGTTCACTCTCCCAAGCTTTACCTTATCCTTGAAAAATGGTTAGTTAATCACTAAGGCACCACTACTGGGTAATACTGACTGGGCTACTCAGGCATTTTTTCGTAGGCCCGAGTGCGCTAATTTAGTGTGCTGGCCTTCCAAACCCTGTCTAACTTCCACGAAGAAAATTCAAGCAACCAAAATTACAGTTTTTTTCTCATTATTTAAAGTGCTTCTTCATTCACTGAAAAACTTGTGCTTTTCTGTATTTCAAACGTTTCTTTAAACTTAAAAACAATACATCAGATTGTATCAATCTCAAAAGCAGAAAAGGCACACAAGTGCATTTGTAACCTTCGCCCCTCCTCACACACATACACAAAAAAAGAAGAAAAAAGAAACATCAGTAGTGCGACCTGTTCAGGTTGTCATCATTCGCATAGAAACTCTGAAACTCGTTGATCGTGTTTTGAGTTATGATGTACTAGCAGTTCAGCCCGGCTTTGATCGGGCCCTATGTACTTTAGGTGCATATGTATATATATATACATATATATATATATTAAAAAGTTTGACTCATGTCCAGGTAACCTACATCTAAAATTTCAAGTGTTTAGACCCAAAATTGGCAGAGGAGTTTGGTAGAGTCTGCAACGGTCAACTCTTTCAACTTTGACCTCTTGGCAGCCAAAATTTCGCGCAAAAACTGATTAAAAAGCTTGCTGCATGTCTGATTATCCTTTCTGTAAAATTTCAAATGTTTAGACCCAAAATTGACTGAATAGTTTTCTAGAAACCGTAAAGGTCAAATCCTTTGAACTTTGACCCCTTAGCAGCCAAATATTCGGCCAAAAACCGATTAAAAAGCTTGCCCTATATTTGAATACAATTTATGTAAGATTTCAAATGTTTAGACCAAAAATTGGCTGAGTAATTTGGTAGAGACCGCAGAGGTCAACATTTTTTAACCATGACCTCAATTTTGACCCCTTAACATTTGTTGTTTTGGCCCAAATCAAATTAAAAAGTTCGATCCATGTCCAAGTAACCTACATCTAAAATTTCAAGTGTTTAAACCCGAAATTGGGGGAGGAGTTTGGTAGAAATTTCAAAGATCAAATCGTTGAACTTTGACCCCTTGTCAGCCAAATTTCTGGGCAAAACCCCAAAATCTCAATACCCCCTATGTCAAATCTCGAGTCTGTAGACTGAAAATTAACAGAGTAGTTTGGTAGGGAAATGCACACACACACACACACACTTTCATTTGTATAGATATATAGATTTGTTCTGGCAGAAAGATTAGGTCTGGTAGGTTGTCACTACTTTGCAGACTCACATACAGCACTTGTTATTCCCAGAATGATCACCCATCTGGTACTGGCCTGACTCAACATTGCTTAAATTTAGCGGTTAACAAGAACCAGTGTGTCAATGTTATTATTTCGTGTCCCCAAGAAGTAAAAGTAAAAATAAACTCCAGAGATTTGAATGAAACTTAGTATAATTTTTAATGTTATTACCTGTGATAAATAATACTTTTTCTTTTAATGTTGATTATCTACGAATGATTGCAGTTTGTTAACCCTACACCTTACCAGAAAAGGTGACACTTACTTGTGGTTTAAAATATAAAGGCGCATTGAATGTTACCTACTGCAACGATGAGGAAGAAAAAGAAATGTTGATTATCTACGAATTATTGCAATTTGTTAACCCTACACCTTACCAGAAAAAGTGACACTTACTTGTGGTTTAAAATATAAAGGCGCATTGAATGTTACCTACTGCAACGATGAGGAAGAAAAAGAAATGTAACACCTCTTCAACACCAACATCAAGAAGGTGATGGTGACCCAGTGGTTAACGACGCGGACTAACAACCTGGGTGTTCGTTCCATAGAAACACTGTCACCTAATGATGGCATATTTGCTATGAAGAGTATGGACTGTTTTGCACGTTGGACACCCGGTTTTCAGTCTAAGAAAGAATTTGTATTTGTAGTTAGATATTTTTTATGGGTGGCATTCATTTGTATATGAGGAGAAAAACTTTTAGTTGTTAATGAAGACAACGTAAGGAAGTCTGATTTTAACATTTTATAAACAACCTTATTTGTCATCTTCGTTAGTAGCGTGTACAAGAAAACAGGTTAGTATGAGAGTTCACTGTTCGTGCATGCTTGTATTTATAGCAGTCGTGAAAAGAGTTTCTGATTTGGAGACGAAGATTAGATATAGGTCAGGCCTGTTGAAAGAGAGAGAAAAATGTTAAATGTGTTTACGTGTTGTAGGAGTGTGCGTCTGATAGTAGAGACGGGGCAAAGGGTTAGTGCCTCGTGGTAGGAAAGAGTACATGTGTGAAGTGCACGTGGAAGCAAGTTTTGAAGATAGCCATGTTGGTTTGTTGTAATCACGTTAGTCTCGGGCGAATGTCTGCTGCCAGCGAAAGCCAGGGAGAAAGAGAGAGAGAGAGAGAGAGAGAGAGAGAGAGAGAGAGAGAGAGAGAGAGAGAGAGAGAGGAGTTGTCGATTTCGCCTTTTATGTACTCGGTCACGTGATTGAGAGCTGACTTGTGATTGGCGTGATTGGACAGGCAGAAAATGGACTTCAAATCTCGAGCCGCGAGAATTAACTCCTGCTACTGTGCTTGTTGCAAGTTCGTCTGCTACGAACTACTGTAAGAAAAACGAAGGCAGTTGAATTTTTGATAGGATTTGTTGCAAGTTGTTTTAGATTACGTTTATTGAAACTGAAAGGAAACATTGGAACTGATATTTATCGCTGGTCATTGTGATGCTGATATTGTTGTTGTTGTTGTTGTTGATATTATTGTTGATGTTGTTGATATTATTGTTGATGTTGTTGATGTTGTTGTTGTTGTTGTTGTTGTTGATATCATTGTTGATGTTGTTGTTGTTATTGATATTATTGTTGATGTTATTGTTGATATTGTTGATATTATTATTGATGTTGTTGTTGGTGTTGTTGTTGATGATATTGTTGTCGTTGATATTATTGTTGATGTTGTTATTATTGTTGTTGATATTATTGTTGATGTTGTTGTTGATGTTATTGTTGATGTTATTGTTGATATTGTTATTGCTGTTGTTGTTGCTGTTGTTGTTGATGTTATTGTTGTTGTTGATATTATTGTTGATGTTGTTGTTGTTGATGTTATTGTTGTTGTTGTTGTTGATATTATTGTTGATGTTGTTGTTATTGATATTATTGTTGATGTTATTGTTGATATTATTATTGATGTTGCTGTTGTTGTTGTTGTTGATGATGTTGTTGTTGTTGATATTATTGTTGATGTTGTTGTTGATGTTATTGTTGATGTTATTGTTGATATTGTTATTGCTGTTGTTGTTGCTGTTGTTGTTGATGTTGTTGTTGCTGTTGTTGCTGATGTTATTGTTGATGTTATTGTTGCTGTTGTTGTTGATGTTGTTGTTGTTGTTGTTGTTGATGTTATTGTTGAGGTTATTGTTGATGATGTTGTTGTCGTTGATATTATTGTTGATGTTGTTGTTATTGTTGTTATTGTTGATATTGTTGATGTTGTTGTTGTTAATGCTGTTAATGTTATTGTTGAGCATCATTCCTGATGATGATTTTTGTTGGCATCGGTTTCCCCGATATTTTCTATTAGGAATTCTTTCTAGAAGGATATCGGGTACTTACGGGAAGGAACACGTGAAGGTTGCCAATGTTTCTAAGTGACAGTGCTTTTTTTTTGTGGAGCAACCTGGATTCGAACATGGCACACTCAGGTTGTCAGCTCGTGTTGTCAACCACTGGGTTACCGTCATCTTCCTGATGTTGGTGTTGAAGAAGAGTTACATTAATCCTCTAACTTTCAAAATGAATGATTAGGAAAAAATAATTTCTATGTTTTCACATTCAGCACATGCAGTATTTCTTACACCGTGATTTGCGAAACTAGTTTTTTTTTTTTAAATCATTTCATGCTGAAATATTGCTGTTATTTAGATTATTTCTACTATCAAAAATATGTGATCAGAAGGAGGTAATGGTTCGGAGGATGGTACAGTGATGAACAAACAGATACTACACTACCCTATTCATAAAGGAGAAAATAAGGAGGGCGATCTCATGTGAACAGGAAAGATACTAAATTACTCCTCTCCTTCTCCTCCCAAAAAGGTAATGATTGGAAATATGGCATCATGATGAACGAACATATACAACGCTATCTCCCATCAAATGAGTATGTAATGCTTGGGAGGTTGGTCTCGAGACAACAGAACAGATACTACACTATTCCCTTTCAAAATGAGGAAGTAATGGATGGGGAAATGGTCTCCTGAGAGAAGAACAAATACCATACTAACAATGCCCCCCTCCCAAATAAATCGAAGGTAATGCTTTGAAGAATGGAATTATGGTGAACGAACATATGCTACACTATACACGACCCGTTCCTTTAAAGGAGGAAGTAATTCTTGGGAGGATCGTCTCATAACAACAGAACAGATACCACATTGTCCTCTCCATTACATGCACACACACACAAAAAAAGAGTTAATGCTTGTGAGAATGGCACCATGACTATAGAACACATATTACATTACACAAAAAATGAGGAGGTAATGCCTGGATTGATTGTACCTTGACAACGGAATAGATACTTCATTACCTTTCACCCAGAATTAAGCATTGAAAGCATTAGTCTGGAATATTATAGTAAACTGAACTGAATGTTAAAAGATTGGAATTGTATAGTTACAACCTCAGATGTGGTAATAAAAGAATTAGGTTTGGTTTCATACAAACTCTATGTGAATATATATATATATATATATATATATATATATATATATATATATAATTATTTACTATAATAATTAAATACCTACAAACACTAGTGTTTCATCCTTTTGGGAATCATTGTGCAGGGTGTCACGATTAACGCCAGTCGAGAAATTCGAACCCTGGCAACAGAAGTCATGTCTGGCTTCATTAGCAAGGACCCAAACCACTCGGCTACCATCAACCGCGAGAGATACAGTTGAAATTTAGACATTTATTCTTATTAAATGCTTTTAACATCAGTCAGAGTGATCTAATAATTTTATGACGATCTATGCATATGAGCTAAATTAACCGACTTATTAGAACTGAAAGTGCTCAACAATAAGAAACAAGTTTTTTAAAGGGACTGACATATATATATATATATATATATATATATATATAAGTGCAACTTTGTGTGTGTGTGTGTGTGTGTGTGTGTGTGTGTGTGTGTGTGTGTGTGTGTGTGAGTTTGTTCCTTATAGACTCTGAATCGGCTGAACAGATTTTCTTTAAAATTTACAGAACTTTAGTGTATAAGTCTGGGAGTGATCTTAGATAAGTTTGTCTCAGAATACCCCTGATAATTACCAATAATTGATAATCAAAGCCGTTATTTTAATTTATCTATAACACTGGGCTGCATCAAAAATGCAACATCCATGACAATATCCTCTTCTAGACCAATTTTTCGTGCTGATCACGATGGTAGTAGTCATTTTGCTGGTAAGGTTCTAGTTTATGTGTTACAGCGTCATATACTGCGTCGTATATTAATATACCTTTTTTGTTGCAGATCAATTAAAGAATGGCACGGACTTGCAAAAACCACCCCAACTCATTTTGCTACATCTGCGGAAATTACACACTTTCAAGACAGAAGCGCAAAATCACTTCTACAGTGAAACAACTCTATCGTGCCTACTTTGGCATCGAACTTGGACATCAGGATAAACCATGGGCGCCACACATTGCTTGTGTGAAGTGTTTCGCTGATTTATGCCACTGGAATAAAGGAAACCGAAAATCAATGCCATTTGGAATACCAGTGGTTTGGCGGGAACCTATGAATCACCATGATGACTGCTATTTTTGTATGGTGAAACCACTGGGAAGGAATGGTATAAGTTTGAAATACATTAAATACCCAAACATTCCGTCAGTTACGCAACCAGTACCACATAGTGATGTTGTTCCTGTGCCAAGACCTCCTGAGATTCTAGAACGTACCAGTGCAAGTGACTCTACATGTGATGACAGTGAAAATCAGGATGTTTATGAAGATATCAGTGGGACCTCTGAGAAAAGCCCTCAGTTATTTGAACAGAGTGAGCTAGATGACCTTGTACGAGATCTTGGTCTGTCAAAAGAATCTGCACAGTTGTTAGGTTCAAGGTTAAAAGAGAAAAATCTTGTGGCACGTAATACACACTTTGCACAGTATCGGCATCGAGAGCAGGAATTCGTGCAGTACTTTACCAAGTCTGATGACATGGTATATTGCCACGATGTTTCAGGTCTTGTAGAACACATGGGTAAAGAATACCATCGTGAAGAATGGAGGCTCTTTATAGATTCCTCCACCAGAAGTCTAAAAGCTGTGCTACTTTTTAATGGTAAAAACGTAGCATCATTGCCCATTGCTCATTCTGTTACCCTGAAAGAAACCTATGATACCATATCACTTCTTCTTAACAACATACAATATCAAGATCACAACTGGCTTCTCTGTGGTGACCTAAAAGTTCTGACCATTTTGTTAGGAATGCAGGGGGGCTACACAAAATACCCATGCTTTTTGTGCTTGTGGGACAGCCGTGCAGATTCCGTACATTACCGACAAAGGGAATGGCCACAACGGACGGAATTTGTTCCTGGCCGCCATAACGTCAAAACACTACCACTTGTACCACCAGAGAAGGTGCTTCTGCCTCCCCTTCACATAAAGCTGGGGTTGATGAAAAAATTTGTGAAATCATTTGCGAAAGATGGAGAAGGGTTTAAATACCTTTCCAATAAATTCCCTCTTGTCAGTGATGCTAAAGTACAAGCTGGCATATTTGTTGGACCACAGATTCGTGAACTTATGTCTGATACCGGATTTAATGAAGCACTGACACCTCGTGAAAGAAGAGCTTGGGAATGTTTTAAGTTAGTTGTGACAGGGTTTTTAGGAAACAGAAAATCTGATGACTACAAGGAACGGGTTGAGAATATGCTTCAAGCATACGAGACTGCTGGCACATGCATGAGCATCAAAATACATTTCCTGCACAGTCACCTTGACTACTTTCCTGCTAATTTGGGTGAATACAGTGAGGAACAGGGAGAGAGGTTCCATCAGGATATATACGATATGGAGCGCCGCTATCAAGGCAATTGGAGTGTGACCATGATGGCTGATTTCTGCTGGTCTCTTCAAAGAAGCTGGACAACATCTCCTGCAAGGCCAGCACACAAGAGAATGTCGCGAAAGCGTGCATTTCAAGGGGAATAGCTGCTTTCTAACTTCAAATTGGATGCATTCTTTACAATGAATCTGATAAATATTGTGCCAACTGTTACAAAAAAATGAGGACCTCCTTAAAAAAATGGGTATGCTTTATGCGTTTTACTATGCAAAATTGCAATGAAAAATGTTAATAACATTTCTGTTGCAAATTTTTTTTTTCCAAATGCAGCCCAGTGTTATCGGTAAAGCCATCCAGGATCTATGAAAACGGTAAATTTGCGGTGGGTTTGATTATCAGATTCATTGTTAGCAGCATCGAATACCCCTAGAAAGCCAAATTAGAGTGGTCAGTGTTCTGTTGTAGCGTAAGGTAATATTTGCAAAAATTGAAATACGTGATCACTACAAAAAATGTTAGAATACGCATATAAAGCATACATATTTTACATCACCATAGCCATATCGGCGAAAACACAAACCACTCATCCCGTAAACAATGGACAGTTCCATTTTAACATTAAAAAAAAGTTTCATTAGTATTTGTGTTTCCACTTTCTCTAGCCGATCAATATAGCTTTCAGTCAGCTCATATCCTTTTAAATAATTCATCTGAGAGTTCCCAACACTGTTCAACAAACCAGAATAACGACTGACTCAAAGTCCACAATAAACGGTATTAAGAATTGGTTCCTGATATTAAACTTCATCCACAATACAACTTCCGGTGAGATTTTCAGAGTAAAACAAATTACTTCGTATCATTATTAGTAGTATTAGTATTATTAGTAGTATTACTAGTATCATATATGCGATCCGACAGTACTATGATTGTTAAAAATGTCATTCCCTAAAATAATATATTAAAAAAAATAAGAACAAAAACATTATATATATTTCCGAAAGAAAATCAAACTACAAAACCTTTCCTTTTATTTTGTTTATTTTTTTTTCTATAAAAGTTGTACAAAACTGGAAATTTTTAATATCAGGGACTAATTCTGATCGAACACCGTTTATTGCAGACTTTGAGTCGGTCATTATTCTAGTTTGCCTACTGTTCACACGATTAATCCTTTATACCATCGTCAAACAATTGGTCAATATTATTTTTTAAATTTATGAACATTAGTTACATCTGGATGCACTCCAATAACTTGTTTTGTTAATTAGTTATTCTATCACAACAGATCTGGGATTGGCAGCAGTGTTTGTTGTGTTGGCTCTAGAAACGCTTTCTGAACAGATGCCATCTTAAATCATAGATTATCCGCGATCAATATCAAAATATTAGTGGTTGTTATGTACCTGTTAACCATGATTAGACAGATATTCAAGAAGGTTACGTTCAGAGGGAATCATCTGAAGATCAACAGTCGTGATGCGCCCAACAACACTTTGAATTATTTGATATCTGTGAGCTGACTTTGGCTTCCGACAGAATGTTTTGCATCCTATCGACCTGAAAGAATCATCGGAAATTGCCTTTATAAAATTCTATGAGTTTCCACAAAACTCTCTCTGCAGTACTGATATACAGAAGAGGTCAATTGACGTATTATAGTTTCCACATGATGTCAAATATAAGGATGAGGTCACTATTTCGCCACATATGGTCCAGCAAGTACAGATTGAGAGCCTTCATATTACTTGGATTTTCCAGACTAGTGTTCACATCTTGAGTACCATTTTCATAATGTTTCGGTCAACATAACCTTCAACCTTCTTCGGGTGTATCTTATCAAATTCGGGAATCTTTCTGTTGAACTTGAGAATCTGCACAAAATTTCGAATGAAATCCCAACCTCCTTTACGGTCAACAAAGGGCAATAACTTGCTCATGTATATTTGGGAATTCATTTCCCTACAATCGTAAGTTCCGTGAACAAGATTTATTTCCTAGAACTGCTAGCCTGTGGAACTCTGTTCCACTGGCCTGCTTTACAACTGACTACAATATAATCGTTTTTAAGTTTAATATAAACAAATTCTTGTTAAACCGTCCTCTTAAATAATCAAATTCTACCGAATTTTCACTACTAACGATCACTATGCTGTTGTCTCAGTGACCACAGTACACTCATTAACCCATATTCTCGAGTGGCCTTTGGGCCTTGATCAGTTGTGGCCCTTGTAAAACAAAATAAAAATCGGTTGAATTTTACACTGAGTCTTTTACAGCATCTGATGATAGTTGTAGCAATATCTACACTTTTCTACATCCAAAAAGCTTCAACCGGAACTAGCTTCCATACTTACAAAGCTGTTTAAACCTTGCTTTAGAGAGAAATGATTCCCAACACTCTGGAAAACATCAGTCTGCCCTGTATTTAAACATTCTGGAGACCGGTCATCTGCCTCTCAGTACAGGCCAATCAGTCTCCTATGTGTCATGAATAAGTTGCTGAAATCTGTGATAAATAGAGAAGTGGTCAACCATTTCAGCAAAAATAACTTACTCAACGACATGCAATATGGTTTCAGTCCTGCTAGATCTACAACTGATGTGCTAACTGCAATATCACACAGAATTAGTGAATCTCTCAATGAAGGCTTCGTTTCTAGAGCAATAGCTCTTGATAGATCAAAGGCTTTTTATAGGGTATGGCATAAAGGTCCACTTCACAAGATTGCCAGCTACAGAATAGCTAGAAATGTCCTCTCAACTATTAAATCATTTCTCTCTGATAGGCTTATAAGAGTAGTCATCGATGGGGAAGGGTTCCATCTTGGGTCCAACTTTCTCTCTGATCTTCATCAATGATCTCCCAAATCACATTATCAGATCATTCATAGATATTTATGCAGACAACACCAAAATCTATGGCAACACTTCAAAGGCCGGCAATGACCAAGAACTTTCTGATTCTTTCCCTTGTGATGTTGAACACATGGTGCAATGGGGAAAAAGATGGCTGGTTAATTTTAATGCAGTTATAACCAAACTTCTTTCTTTTCATCATAATCGTTCTGACCCTCATCAGATCCCAATTGAGATGAATGGCTCTTTTCTTAGGGAAGCACCATGTCTTGACAAGCTTCTTGGACTGATCTTCACACCTGATTTGAAATGGAACATATACATCAAATCTGTTGCCAAGATTGCTGGAAAAATGGTTGGATCATTCTACTGCCCCAGAAGCTATTTCACTGCTGATGCAATCCTCTATCTGTATAAGAGCCAAAAACATCTGAAAATGGAATATTGTTGCTACATTTGTACAGGAGCTGCTCGGCGCACCCTATCCTGATTTGATAGAGTTCAAAACCAGCTCCGAAACCTAGTAGGTGATGCCCTTTTCTCGTCCCTACAACCTCTTTCCTATAGAAGAGACATTGCGAGCCTGTCTCTGCTCTATCAAAACTGCAACAGAAGTAAAACAAAAAGTTAGAGGAACACCACATGAAACCAAGAAAACTGAAACCGCATAATCATATGTTAACTGCGACCCCCCCAATGGTATTGTTGGCAAAGAGTAGCACCCCATCAAATAGTTGTGAAGGTTCAAAGAGGATTGAAAGACTAAGGAATAAAAAAGCACTAACTAGACCTCCATTGGATGAGTGTCAATAGTGAGCGACTGTTGCGATAATGCAAAGTCATTTGCAAGGGTCATCAAGAGGTGGAAAGTGCTAGAAATCTGGAAAGACTTATTGTCACCTAAACTCCAGGAAAGACCACCGGTTGTTGTCAGTGTGTAATCTCTGATGGTAGCCTTTGTGAGAAATCTTAGTGAGTACAAATACTACTACTACTACTACTACTACTACTACTACTACTACTACTACTACTAATAATAATAATCGTAAATGCTCAAGACAAATTATGTGAGGTATCACATTGATAAAACGGCTGAAAGTTCCCTGTGTCGATTATGTGGACAGAAAGGCGAGAATGTACAGCACCTCGTCAGTAGTTGTAAGAAGTTAGCTCAAAAGGAATACAAGAGACGGCATGACAATATTGTGAGAAAGGTTCATTGGGTTATATGCAAGAAAAGAGGGTTGGAATGCAGTGAAAAATGGTATGAGCATGTTTCAGATATGAAATTATTGTGGGATATGAATATCCAATGTGATTGAAGTAAGATGACCAGATTTAGTTTTATTGAAAAAAAAATGAACACGAGGCAATAATCGTTGATATAGCAGTGTCAGTTGATGTGAATGTGGAGGAAAAAGAAAAGGAGAAAATCGAAAAGCACCAAGACTTGAAAAGGAAGATAAAAAGATTGTGGAAGTTGAAGAAGGTAGAAGTTGTACCTATTGTGATGGGAGGCATGGGGAGTGTAATAAAAGGATTTGACAAGTGGATTGAGAAAATTGGGATCCATTGCAATGTTGGGGTACTTCAAAAGACTGCCTTGTTGGGAACTGCCAAAATCTTTTGGAAAATGCTGGAAGATTTAGAAAACAAGATGCTAATAACCTATGTTCATTTGTTATTATCCTCCTTTCAGTATAAAATCGGTAATACCAACAGCCACATAAAATGTGAATAATAATAATAATAATAATAATAATAATAATAATAATAATAATAATAATAATCTGTCAAATTGTAGATGTTGCTGTTCCAGCTGATCACAGGGTGAATATCAAAGAAAAGGAGAAACGGGGCAGATACACAGAGCAAGCCAGAGAGCTGAAAGGGATATGGAAGATGAAGAAAATCAAAATATATAATTCTAACAAAATAGTGGCGCCTACATCGAATGGTACCACACCAAAGAGTTGTAAAAGTACTGAGGAGGAAAAGCACTAACTAGACCTCCATAGAAAAAGTACGGAGAGCACTGGAGCTTTGTGGAGGCTTTTTGCTAATCACACCCCATGAAATACCAATGGCTGTTGTCAACGAGAAATCAAAGGTAAGCAGCTGTTGTGATAACATGCAGTCATCTGTGTTGGTTATAGAGAGATGGAGAGCACTGGAAATCTGGGGAGATTTGTTGTCATTCAGACTCCAGGAACACCACAGGTTATTGCCGGTGGGTGATCGCTGGTAATAGTCTGATTGAGAACGCTTAGGGAATAGAAAATGATGATGATGATGATGATGATGATGATTGTGTGTGTGTGTGTGTGTGTGTGTGTGTGTGTGTATGAAATACGCATTATGCTTATTTTGACTGATAAATGTGTTCAGGCCAAATAAAACACTGGTACTGGCTTTACATCAAACGGGTTAATCTGGTTCATTGTTCAGCCACTTGGATTTCTTTCTTCTGTTGGCTGAATATAGAATGTTGTGCTGTGTAGAGATTCAATTATAGAAAAAAAAAATATATAACTTTTATGAACTAATAAAGCTGAATGGTATTTAGTCCAATGAAATCCATGAAAAAAGTAAAAAAAAAAAATAATTGCAACACAAGTTTTTTCTTTCTTCTTTTTGTACCATGCATTTATACAAAGTATCTATTAGTGATGGGACGATTTAATCAAGTCAGGAACTTGAAATATCAGAACTTTTTAGGATATTAGAATCAGAATTGGAAAAACTTTACCTTAATTTCCAATTTGAATTTTTTTTATTTTGACTTAATTTTACATTGCTGATCCAAATAATGAAACAATAAATATTTATTTATTTATTTTATTTTCTTCTTTCTGAAAACGAGGTATGCCTCGAAAATTTAGACAACATAATACCATGATACCATCCTGGTTCGACACATTATGTTGGTAAATAAATATTTTATAATTGAAAATAATTGAAATCTTTCAATATTGTCATTATTCTTTGTACATTGTCTCATACCTGACAGTTACTTGAAGAATGCATTGTCACTACCTTTAAACACAACTCCTTATACACTATGCACAATGCTTCAAGCAAACTACAGCATCCTTCTCTAATATCTATTGATTTTAAATGATCAGTAAAACTAAAATCTATAGATTATTATGATATATTTATAAATAGGGTGTAAATTATTTTTTTTTTATCAAGATGGAAGTTATGTTTTTCAATGAATTTGTTACCTCTGCCAAAACAAAGGTTATGTTTCGGTTTATTTCTTACTGTGTATTTAGAAATTTAAAAAGAATCTGAATTGATAACTGCACCAGAATCAGGAATTTAGAACAGAATCGGTAATTGTATTGGAATAGAAAAAAAATTGGAATCGTCCCATTACTAGTGTCAATATATAATTTATGACATGTGCACAGATTGAATTTCTGACATATGTATTGGGTGGGGTAGAGCAACTTGCTTATGTAAATTTCGCACCCTAAAGCAATGGTTGCTTAAAAGATGATAAGGATGGACTTATTTGAGATGATGGGGCTTAAAGTTTAGTTCTTAGTGTTATTTATTTTTTCTTTATTTTTCAGGAATTCCAACATGCATGTTAATGGCTATTTTGTGGCAGAACTTCCCAGGACACCTCATTTCCTTGAGAGGCAATCTGCATTGGCCAGCACGATCCCCTAATTTATCACCATGTGACTATTTTTTATGGGGATATCTGAAATCATTTGTTTATAACGATGCTCCTAGCACCTTGACTCACTTGAAAAACAACAAGCTGTCGAGCTGTCACCAACATACCCATCAATATGCTGGAAAGAGTTGACCGAAACTTCAGAGTTTAATTAACTCAGTGTATAGAAAAAAATAGACGCCATCTTACTGATATCATCTTTAAAACTAGTAAAAGATAAAATTTAAATACTGTACCAGTTGCATTTCAAAGAATTACAGATATACCTGCATTACTTCTGTTTTTATTGATATTCCAAAGAAGCAAGTTGCTCTGCACCACTCTGTACATTGCATATGGCTTACACTTCTGATTTTATTACGTATGTTACCTAAATATGTATGGATAATGTTTTCGACATGTACAGCCAAGATTTCTTTTGTCTGTATAACCGACGTTTCAACGTATGTACAATTAACGTTTCCAATATCTGTACACATTACAACAGAGTGCCGGGACCCTGTGAGGAATTTTGGGTGATTAATTTACTAGTATATACTAAGGAAGCAACGCCAATAAAAGGAAGAAGAATTAGATTTCTTTTCACATGAATTTGTGCCAATTTACGGAACTGTTACATTTGACATAGTGATATGAGACAAGAAGGAGAAAGTAACAACCTTAGTAGAAGTTCCTTATGATGCTGAGCGCCAAGCGGGAGAAGATGATGAAATACCAAGGTCTTATGTATAGCATGAAAAGAAATTGGATGGAATCTTTGGAAGATCTCCATCGTTCCAGAAATTAATGGAGCAAATGAGCTTAGGAAAAAAAAGCAAAAAAAAAAAAAAACTACTTGGCGAATATACTTGTAAAACCAAGTGCAAGCGATACACAAATAATTTAAGTTGATAAGAAGCAATACAATAAAGAGATGTAACGGACATAAACTAAAGCAAATAAAGAAATAATGGTGAAACAAGCTATGCAGTTTCACATTTATTGATCCAATGTATGCGTGTATATTTTTAAAATATTTTACATGTATTGTGTTCCTATTTGCGTCAGGGTAATAGGTGGAGAATCTGTATTGTAAGATTTCGGGAAATCCTCCCTTCGTCAGACATGTGCTTGACTTTAAGACATGCTTATTTGGTCAGTTTACAATAGACTCAACAAGCATGTCTGAAAGTCGAGCACACGCCTGATGAAGGGAAGTACTTCCTAAAATATTGCAACATGGATACATCACCTGAACACCTGATGCAAGTAAGAACACAATGCATGGAAAATATTATATATATATATATATATATATATATATATATATATATATATATATATATATATATATATATATATGTGTGTATATATATATATATATATATATATATATATACATATATATATAAAATATTTAACATGCATTTTGTTTTTACTTGCGTTAGGTGTTCAAGTGAAGTATGTATATATATGCATACATACATATATACATATATATGTATATATATACATACATATATATACATATATATGTATATATATATACATATACATACATATATGTATATATATACATACATATATATACACATATATGCATATATATACATATGTATGCATATATATATACATACATATATGTATAGTCTGTTTATTATACAAAAAGTTATTGATTACATATGTGCATACATGTTTCAGTGGAATCCCAATTCAAGGATAACACATCATCAGAATGAATTCTTTTTTGGCCTGATGGAGTATTATCTTTGAATTGGGATTCCACTGAAACATGTATGCACATATGTAAACAATAATGTTTGTATAATAAACAGACTTTATACCAGCTATGTCCTGCATTGAACATTGTTTAATAACCATGTGAGTTTTCATTGGATTTTAACATAGGAAACCAATCGATACAACCGTTATATATATATATATATATATATATATATATATATATATATATATATATATATATATATATATATATATATATATAATCGAAGGATCGGTCGACATTTATGTGCTTTTGAAGGAAACATTCTTGTTTTTTTTTAAAAGACGTTTTGTATTCCTACACGTCAACACAGTGGAAATAAATACAGAAAAGATATAAACATTTATATTTTTTCGTATTGATTTTTTATTCATATATATATATATATATATATATATATATATATTTATACAGGATGGAATGATAAAATTGACGCCATAGAAAAGACAACATGATTTCATTTCCGTTTGATAAAAACCGTTTTTTTTTGTTTTTTTTTGCTGCAGACCGTCTACTAGTTGGCCAGTTGTATATAGATCCTAAAAGCGATGGGAACCTTCTATCATGTCTGAAAATGATAGGAGCCTTCTATCATGTCTTAAAATGACACAATGCTCAGTGAGTGATATCGGAGATGCGCCGCTGTAAAACTTATGCTCGCTATCCAAGTTATAACAGCAGGACCATTGTCAGCATGCTCAGAATGCATCGCTGGATTGCCACGAATAACTTAACATACACTGAAAGTCGAGCACACGCCTGATGAAGGAAAGTATATCCCAAAATATTGTACCAATTCCTCGGGGAGGGGGGTGCTGATTTTTCAATCCCATTTTCCGATCCTGGAGTCACGTTTCTCATGGTGGGAGAGAAATAAATACCCTAAAAGAACGCTCAAATCAAAATCCACAGTAAACGGTATTCAGTCAAAATTGGTTCCTGGTATTAAAGACTTCCTGTTTTGTTTCGCTTACTCTTATGATTTTTTGTATTAATTTTTATTCATTAATTTATTTATTGAATTGTTAGGTGAAAGTACTGAATAATTAACAAAACACCCCACTTCGCTGTGTTAAGAATAGCTTTCTAAATAATCTTTTGCAGTTTATTGACCGTGCTGAAATAGTAACGTTACTTATTATTTAGAAAGCCATTCTTGATATAATGGAGAAGAGGTGAGGGGTATTCTGTACTTTCACCTAACAATTTAATGAATTAATTAATAAATATGGGAACCTGAAACACTCGCTGGAACAAATTCTCTTTAGATGCAGAATTTCACAGATGAAGTTTAATATCAGGAAATAAATCTGACCAAACACAGTTTACTGCAGATTTTGAGTCGGACGTTCTCTCGGTTTGCCGTTTACCATTTTGTCCCCACGCTGTCAATGGAAGAAGAAAAATGAGATTTTATTTCTCATGCAATTACACATCAACTGACTGGAAAATAACTAAAAAAAAAAAAAAAAAGGAAGGCATAACAATTAAATCACAGTCAATCGGAAGAAAAAAGATGTAAGCATGACACAAAATAACACACACACACTATCGCATTAAAATATAGAAGATTGGAATAAGGGAAAAGACTGATCGGATACAATGGACGGCAGTAATGAAAATCATAAGGCAAATCATTAAATGCAGAACCCAACCAACGTTAACTGTGAGCAATAATCAGACACATAAAATTTGTGATGAAAATAAAATAAACAAAACAGAACATGGCCACATGAGACTATGAGAGTTGAAACCGCAAAAATGTTACCCCCCCCCCCAAGAAATGTTGGTGTCAGCCTCAGTTAGCCCCACACCAAATAGCCGGGAAGGGTTAAGGAAAATGGAAAGACCTAGTAGGGAGAGCACTAACCAGACGTCCACTGGAAGAGTGCGGAAAACACTTGGACCTGAGAAAGATCGTAGTATGTATGTATGTATTTATTTATTTGCTTCCCCACTGAGCAAATTAGGCACAAGGCCGTTTTTTAATGTGGAGAGAGAGGAAGGGGGAGGGAAAAGGGGGACCAGCTCCCGAGAGATGGGAAATGGGAGCTGGATAGTAACTGCTGGTATGAAGGGTTGCCCCTACATTGACCAAGGTCTGATATGTGGAGTTACCCCCACACATGGTCTTTGCTTGCAGTATCTGTTGATTTATTTGCTTCTCCACTGAGCAAATTAGGCACAAGACCGTTTTTTTATGTGGAGAGAGGGGGAGGGAAAGGGGGATCCAGCTCCCGAGAGGTGGGAAATGGAAATGGGAGCTGGATAGTAACTGTGGTCTGTAGGGTGATCCCTACACTGACCAAGGTCAGATATGTGGGGTTACCCCCACATATGGTCTTTGCTAGTCATAGCTAGTCATTGCTTGCAGTATCTGTTTATTTATTTGCTTCCCCACTGAGCAAATTAGGCAGGAGGCCGTTTTTTAATGTGGAGATAGGGGGGATGGGGAGGGAAAGGGGGGATCCAGCTCCCAAGAGATGAGAAGTGGGAGCTGGATTAGAAACTGTTGGTATGAAGGGTTGCCCCTTCAGTGACCAAGATCAGATATGTAGGGTTAACCCCACATATGGTCTTTGCTAGTCATAGCTGGTCTTTGCTAGTCATAGCTTGCAGTATCTGTTGGAACAGATTCTACACTTTGATCTTGTCGCCCGAGGCCACAGAGGGCCGGGTGGGCAGTGTGAGAAAGATCGTCATAACAGGCCAACAAATCCAACAATGTGACTAGCACTGACAATCGTCAAAAATACGGATTCACTCCTTTACTTCTTGACTGGAGCTGCTTTTATACAGCCTCTAATTCCCCTCATTTGCATGTGTGCAGTGTGATTTTGTGAGACTTTACAAGATCACAGTTCATAAATCTACAGGCGCCATCTTTGATCACTCTCTTTCTTCCCCGACTCTGCCCGACACACACACACGGCAAGACTTCTGTTTTCCTTTCTCTTAACTTTACAACAACATGCCCCCTCCCCCTGATCTCTAGATCACATTTCGTACTCCCTCATCCACTTTGGCAGTCGTCTTTTCCTACACGGTCTCTAAGGTGTCTTGCCATCCTCTTGCTGCACATCGCTTTCCACTGTTTCACTTTCAATTGACCTGATGTCGAGAATATGTTACAGTACCCTGTCTACTGCAATGTTGTTGCTTGTATTACTCCCGGTCACGCGTCCTCTGCTCCACTTCATCCATACTTTATCCCCAAGTTTGATGTCTGTCTCTTTGCTGCCAGCTCAACCCTCGGATGCCTCCAGGAGTTCATGAATATTGACAGGTATGGAGCTTTCTCTTGCACTTGTCCCAATCTAGGCGACATATTGTACCAGTACACAGTTTGCTCAGATAAGGTGCTCCCTCTCTCTGCCACTGCCTTTATTGTCCGGTGGTTTCTTTCCACAATCCCCTTACCATTGGGTCTATAGGTAGCTCTGAAGAATTGACAGATATTCTTTTTCTTCATAACATCCACAACTGATACCGATCTAAATGCAATACCATTGTTGGTTAGCAGCTCTTCCACCAGACCTCTCTCCAGAAACACCTTGTCAAGGGCTGCCGTTATTTCACTGGCTGTTCAACCTCGCAGCCTTCTCCACAAGGCAGAGTGACTATGGCTGCAGTCGAGCATTGTCATGTAAAGCCCACCCCTGTAATAGGCGACATCAATTGCTAGTCTTTACCAGGTCACACTTAGTTCTCCAGCTCTATGAATGTTTGGAGCAGGGTTAATTGACTGACACCTGTCGCAAATCCTGACCACTTCCTTCACTTGTTCCTTGGGGACACTCAGATCGACTTTTCTCACCAGGTACAACGTCCTCTGTCCCCCATATGGTTCAAATCGTACAACTCTTGCACTCAAGCATTATCCAGATCAGACACTGCAACAACATCCTTTTTTTTTGGTACAAGCCAGCTTTTTCCCACTCTTGTGAGAACATCTGCCTTGTTCTTCTCCGAGGCCACCATGATTACGCACAGCTTCAGAGAAAACTCCAGCATCCCAAGCCTGCGGTTCACCAGCATCTTCGCTGTACCCTTTCGTCCTTATCCTTTTATCATTTGAAATCATCGATTTTAGCCAGGCAAATACAGTGGCGGAGTCTGTTTTCACACAGATGTTGTGTAGTTCCCATTTCAAGGCTAGATTTACTCCTTTGGTAACCGCATCCAATTCTGCCACATTGATGTGAGTAGCATCATACTTCTTCCTTAGCTAGGTTGCATCCCCCTACAACCACTCCACCTACTTCCAAGATGAGACCTGTTGCAATGCTGCTGCATCACACCACATGACTCCATCTAGTGCTCGCAACACGTTCCGCATTTCCCAAACTGGGTCTTGCCTTTCCACTTCTTTTAAGACCATTTTGATCAAGGCGGCCGTTCTCCCTTCCACTTTATCCTCTTCCTTCAGCATGCCTCTTGATGTAGCTGCATGCTGGTCTAAGCCAGCAAACAACAGGGTAATGCCCGATCAGCCTGCCGCATATGGAAAAAAGCTCTCGCTTGTTGAGCTCTTCTTTCATTTGCGGGATCTCATTCCGCCTTTGAAATTCTAGACCACCTGATTCACTTCATTCCAGCTTTAGCCCCAAGGCCACTCCCCCATCCAATTCTTCCAGCAACCAACCCAAACTTCTTCAAGTGAATTACCATCTCCTTTGCAGTCACTAGAGCTTCATTTATAAGGATGTCATCAATGTACAAGCTCACGGCACTATCTCCTTTCTCCATTCTTTCCAGAACCTTCCTCAGAATGGTTAACATGATCTTGGGTGCTGAATTCAATCTGAACCCCACCCTTATAAGGCAGTAGGTTCTGCCTTTATATCTGACCAACTGGTACTTCCAGAGTTTCTTGGCGATACAGAGTTGCAAGTAGGCAGATTTTGATCGACCAACATAAACGCACTGTTCATGCCTCCATTCTCTAATGGTCACACTGCATACATCTACAGCGTCGCCTCCAGTATAGGACTAAACATGTTGGTTCAACTCTCAAGATCTAGAACTGATCTGACCTTCCCTTTTGGTGGTTGAAGAATGGCCATCAATGGCAAGATACCCAATTTAATGTCATCCGTCCACAGCAACAGTATGCTCTCCTCAATCCATCTGTCCACTTCTCGTTCAAAATCCTTTCTTGCTCTTCTTTTGAGAAAATTATCATAGCATGCCACCCTGTTTGTTAATGTCGGTGGTTTATTCTTTCATGCCTACTCCACCGTCCACTGATTCCCATTGAATTCTGCTTGAAAATCCGGATCACCAATCGATATTCATCTCTTTTCTCCTGCCTCTTTGATCCCTTCATTGACCCGCTCTATCACTGCGCACCCAGCTGATCCAAACCTCACGCCATTGTTGCTGACTGTGACGCCTCCAAGTCGGCATATTATGTCCATTCTGACAATCGCTTGGACGTCAGGCACCAGTTGGTTGGCGACAATTGCATGGACCCTCATCCAGTGATTCTCTCCTCCCTCGACACTTCACTCATGACCCATCAAATGCTACTATTTTTCCCTTTCCTTTCCATCCTCCAACCAGGCTTGTGTGCACCATAGTAGTGGTACAACCAGTGTCAATCAGGGCCACAATTTCTTGTCCTTCTACCATGATTCCTGAGTCGGGGCAGCCGCTAGCACTTCGGCTCCTCCTTGCCAATTCCTCGTACTTGTGCAATTCACTGTCATGTGACCACTCCAGTTACACCTGTGGCACACCGTCCTTTCTAAGAACTTCCTGCAGTCTCTCTGCAGGTGCGGGCCCCCACATTCAAAAAATACACCTGGATCAATCTGAATTTGATTGTGTCATCGTCATCCTGTCCCTGCTCGTTCAGCTCCAAGTATAGGGCTAGCATGTCTCCCTCCAGGTTCAATGGTATCACTGTAGTAACATCGCCTATCTTCTGGAGCTCGGCCACTAGATCCATTTTTTTTAGCCAAGTCATCACATCGCCTTCACCACTGAACGGCTTTATCATATTGTTCAGGCTGGTGGCCATAGCTGAAATAGCTTGTTCTTCAGGATTCAACCCAAGAAAAATCGTAGTAACGGGTCAACAAATACATGGCTCAAAATTCAACAATGTGACTAGCACCGACAATTGATTGAGCTGTTTTTATACAGCGTGTAATTCCTCTCATTTGCATGTATGCAGCATGATTTCACGAGACTTTATGAGACCACCGTTCATAAAACTACAGGCGCATCTTTGATCTCTCTCTTGCCTGACCCTGCCTGACACATACGTGGTAAGACTTCTGTTTTCCTTTATCTAAACTTTAAACAAGGCTTTTTGACACTCAAAACTTCAGGAATACCAATGGCCATTACCAGCGTGAAATCGATGGTAAGCAGCTGTTGTGATAATGCGAAGTCATTTGCAATGTTTATCGAAAGAGGTAGAGAACACTAGAAATTTTGGGAAACTTGTTGTCAATCAGACTCCAGGGAACACCACTGGTTTATTATCAGTGAGTAAACTCTGATGATGACTTGTGTGAAAACTCCTAGTGATTAGTAATAGTAGTATTTGTAGAGGTGGAATCAAACCCAAGACACCCAGTTACAAGACCTGAGTGGTCTTGGTGTCACAGCCCCATAGAAGTAGACTCGCCCACTTACATGAGATGTGAGAACAGGCTACTATTACAAGACATTTATGCCAACAGGACTTCTCTCAAATATACGTCGTCTTGCCGATACTTTACATGGCGTCGCTAATATAGGAAACCTGCTACAAACAACGTTGGAATATGGGTGAACAAACACAGCAGACATTACTTTAACGGATCCTCGAGCTACAGCAAGAGAACATCGCCCTGCAAAGAGACGGAGAACAGTTGAGTAAGTCACTTACAAGGAGACCCGGCAGACCCACCATAGGACCAAACTCAAGTGATGGTAACTGGGCTCATATTCATTGACTTCTAGAATAGATACAAGGAGATGTGTAGGTTGGCAGAGTCAACAGCATTAAGAAACGTAAAGAAAAGTAAATGGGCTGTTGTTCAACATGGTAGGAGCAGAAATACTGAACTCCATCACGGAAGAACAGCTGTTACGACACATAAAGCTTGTAGCTGTCAGAAGCCTCCACAAAGAAGTGTACTGACAAGAATTCCACTCCATAAGGCAGAAGGAGGGGGAATCGATTATGGACTTCGTAGCACGACTTCAATCAGTTGCACAATTCTGCGACATTTCAGTGACTTGTCCGAACGGGATTGGAAAGTCAGCTACTCCAATGATATGGTAACAGGACCTGGAACATCAAAGCAAAGTGCTGTCTGAGTGCGACACTTATGACACTGGAAGAAAAATTCAATAGGCTTGTCAGCCTAGATACCACAGACAAGTTGTCCACAGTAGTGTGTACCCTACTACAACGAGCATACAGATGTCGGGCCGCAAGAGAACCAGACCGTATCAACCCTGAGAGATACTGAACCCTGTAAATAGTGTGAGAAGAGCTCACACCCTGAGGGTTCAAAAGAGCGACGAGGCTGCCCAGCGACCAAGATGGCTTCTCACAATTACAGCTTGACTGGACATTTAAAAAGGGTCTGCCGAAAACAAAAGCAAGGGTCTAGCAATAGATCTACAGTGGGAGTGGTCGGAGCAGAATCAAGAACTCTCACCACCCAAAGACACAACAAGAAGTAAACTCACCCTCTTATATGAGAGGCGAGAATGGGCTACTTAAACAAGACATTCACGGCAATGGGGGTTCTCTCAAATATACATTGTCTTGCCGATACTTTACAGTATTAGTAGAAGTAGTAATAATAATAATAATAAGGATAACAAAAGATGAGACGAAAACACTTAGACATGACTATAAAAATGAAACCTAAAGTGAGAAACTTAATCCCTAATAACAGCCACACAAGATAACCCAATTAGAACCAACCACATCAAACCAAGGATCAACAAGACACAGTAAAATAGCAAATGCAGACTCTGTGGACAAAGAGAGGAAACAATAAACCACATACATGCAGCAAACTAGCCCCAAAAGAATATAAAAATAGATACAATCAAACAGAGAAGACAGTACACTCGGAATTATGTAGACAACTGCATGTTAAACACCCAGTTAAATGGTACAAGCACAAACCAGCAGCAATACTTCAAAATGTAAGTCACAAAATTTAATGGGACATGGATATACAAATGGATAAACCCATCCAAACAAGAAGAATCAGAGGAATGACTGAGAAGACACAACGTATAACAATAATGAAAATGGCTGAAATATTAAGGAAAACTCTTGAATGCGGAGATTTACCCACGAGCTACAGGCACAAACCGAACACACAGAAACTGCTAAATATGTAAAACACAAAATAAAATCACATGGAATCGTGAAAACTGAAACTGTATAAATGTAAGTTAAAGCTCCCATAAACTCTTTTTGTGCATGTCACCATAAACTGGTGCCACACCAAATACGTGAGGAGGGTCAAGAAGAATGTAAAGATCGAGGAGAGAAAACACTAGCCAGACCTCCACTGAAAGAATGCAAAGAGGACTGGGATCTTGGGGAGCCGTATTAGCATCCAAATTCCAGTAAAGACTAATGATCGTAGCCAATGAGAAATCAATGGTAAACGGCTGTTGCGATAATGCAAAGTCATCTGCAAAGGTTATCGAAAGAGGTGGAGAGTACTAGAAATCTGGGAAGACTTGTTGTCACTCGATGCCTCCGTTCAGTCTTGAAAGACAAAGGATACCTCCTGTAGGGGTAGCTCTGCGCATGTTATTTGTGAGGCAAGGGTTGCGCAAACTCCAATCACACCTCTCCTGAATCGGAGTCCAGTGGCAAGGAGAAGTCTAGGACGACTGGAAACAATGCCGAGATAAGCGGAGAGCACATACAGCACCTGGAAGTCCCAAATGATCACCCATCTGATACTGGCTAGGGTCATTGTTGCTTAACTTCGGTGATCTGACGGGAACCGGTGTGTCAAACGTGACTATGCTGGATAATTATTGTCATTCAGACTCCAGAGAATGCTACAAGTTGTTCTCAGAGAGAAATCTTTGATGATGGCCTGTGTGACTACTCTTAGTGAGTAAATGAATAAATAAATAAAATCCGATTATTCTTAATGATGTGGTTTGGATCTTCTCGCAATTAAGAAATCAATAGACTAGAGCTAAATGAGAATCAATATTAAATAAATATTAGCAAACCAAACCAAACCAAACCAAACCAAACCATTATGGTGTCATAGAAAAAATATATAAAAACAATGCGTTAAAAGAAGAAAAGAAAACGCTGAAACCAGGAAATCACAATATGGGATAGACCTCTCCACCTACGCGATGATGATGAGAGAAAGAAGAAACAAGGGGAGGAAAATCCGAATTTCACAACTGGCGGACAACGATTTTAATAAATAATAAATAATCGAAATATTATAGACAAAACAGGCTCCATTTAAATAAAGGAGTACTTATATTTTTTTTTGTTTTTTAATTCTCAAGCTATTTTTAAGATATCTGCTGTTTTTTTTTTATAAATTTCTTTTATTTATTTATTTATTTATTTATTTATTTATTTTACGTGTGTTGTTGTAGTGATATTTGATATATCGGAAAGAAATAATCATTTATCTCTATCCTGATTTTGTGAGATTCTACTTTGCTTGCTATAGAAATCGATAAGTGATCGAATAAAAATGCGACTGTGAATATAGGTTGTGTGTATGTCGACACACACACACACACACACACACACACACACACACACACACACACACACACACACACACACACGTATATACCTATACATACACGCACACACACACACATATGTATATATATGTGTGTGTGTGTATATATATATATATGCGTGTGTGTGTTTGTGTTTGTGTGTTTGTGTGTGTGTGTGTGTGTGTGTATACGTGCAAAATAAATACCGATGTTCAAAATGTATAAACATTTTGACCCCTCCCTTTACTTAAAAATTCACCAAAAATCAGAAAATTGACCAATTTTAATGAAATTTTCAATATTTATCGAATAATGATCACGGAATATAATGAACACATTATGTTTTACTTAAATCTTC